>NW_027206068.1:57438274-58638274 GCF_024711535.1 Dipodomys merriami | reverse complement strand
TGTTTCCAGGGATTTTCCCCAGGGAGGCCACAAAACCACAAGTGTCTCCTACACTGACCGAGTGCCACCCTGTCACTGTACATTAGTTCTCCCAAGACTCTGAACATCTTTTTTGCACAATTCCAAAGGGTAAAACATAACTGAGAGAGAGGCTTGCTGTCCTCTGAGATCTATTACAATTAAAAAGCAATTAAATTAGAACAGATTAAATAACAATCAATAACTTTGAAAACTCCAGATATGACTTACTGAGTAAACAGAGCTTTTCTCCTGGACTTGCCCTCCTAATGCTGACAACTGAGCCATCCTATGGCTTCTCAGGGTCCTAGAGAGGCCGGAAGCATCAGCGACTAGGAGATTTCTTCTTTCTGCTATAGATCAATCAGAGACCATCTTAATCAGAGACCAGGAAGATGTTCTCAAATTGACATTGCTCTTTTAAAAAGTAGGGTCTCCAGATAAAATATAGAATGCTAGTCTAAATTTGAGATTCAATAAACATTGGATAGCCTTTTAGTATCTGTATGTTCCACGCAATATGGAGAAATAAAAAATGAAACACTTTTTATTGCCTTGCTAAATCTGGCAGTCCTCTGAGGAGGGTTTGTTCTGTTTTCTTAACAATAAAGTATGACTGGTCATAACTTAAACATGATTTTTCATCCTTTCATAATACTTGGTTCCCAAGAATTGAAGGGTTCAATATTTGTTTACAAAAATAAAATGAATTACATCTAATTTTACCTTGAGAAGTTAATAATGTCACTTGACACAATTAGGTACCCCTGGTGTGCTACAAAATTAGAGATAGGTATGACTAGAAACAACTGGATACTATGGAATTGAGTTACTAAACTTGAGATGTTGTTTATTTGGATTTAATAATCAAGCAGGAGTATTTAGTTATAGAACTAAACCATTAAGTTCTTCAGTATGGTGTTTTGGTTCAAGTAAACAAAGTACTTTGGAACACAGGGTTATAATATAGTTACACAGTTGCTTATATACTATCTGAAGAAGATTCATAATATCAAAGAATTTAATTTGGGAACCATTTACAGATATAACATTGTAACTGTGAAGTCCTAGGTAGTTTGAGGTCACCATATTTTCAAGGAGAAATATTGAACTAGAATCAAATTTACCTATAATTTTCATCAAGCAATTTACAATTGAGAAAATTAATGAAAATGTCATCTGTTTAATTACTGTTTGCTACCCTTAATGAAGATGTTAATTGAGTACACTTGTGGATGCAACATACTAAATGTGTTTACTTTCCAACAAAGAAAATAACCATTTTTAAAAATCTTCTACATTCTACTTTTAAAATTGTTCACTTAATTTAAATATTTTGAAGAAAAAGATGAATATATTTAAGGGATATAGGAGTATAGTTTGAAAATCATTTTTCTGCCAGATAGCAGAATATGTAGAAAATAATAACTTTAATCAGCTGAAAGGAAATCTACCAGAGGTATGCATTTGTATCTGAGAAAAAGGGACAAAAATTAATCAACTGTAAAATGTCCATTTAGAATGACATTTGTAAGTAAAGAAATTGATCACAGGGAGATGTACTTTAAACTTATTCTTGCTACACTGGCAGCCAGGATAGACTAAAGGATAATGAGGACCTTTATGTTCTTTTATATTGATGTACACTTGACCTTTTCATTTGACCAACATTTGAAATAGTTGTTTGAAACAACATGTAGACCTGTGCTACAAAATTGGTTTGAATTCTCTTTTTAACAATCGCTATGATTTCTCTTTGCCACACAATCTGACCTCTGTTCAGTAAATAAAAATATGCTGCTTGTGTCTTGAAAAGCAAAAAAAAAAAATTCTCATATATCAGCATAAAAACAAAATGGTTCCTTTTCAAATAATTTATGAAGTGTAATGCTTTCCAAAAACAGCATCAGCTAGGCAATAACATCTTCCTCGCAGAATCCATCAGCCAGCCAAGCAGCTGGGGAGTGGAGAGACACATGATGGAATGGATACACTTGTCTGTCTTTATGGTGCATCAAATTGAAAGGTTTCTTCTCCTATCCTCTGACACCATGCTAAACTTATTCTTTTGTTCATTGCCTGACTGAACTCTAGAACTTTAAAGTTTAGTGAAAAGGTCAGTGGCTTGGGTTCATACGAAAGTCATGAGCTTAACAAAACACAGTTGTATTTAGTGTTCATTTATTAGAATGCCTAATGATAAATCTCAAACAAGCCTATATGTCAGTACTATTTTCTTTGCAGGTGAGGAAACTGAGGCAGAGCTTGACAAAGGGTTTTGTATGTAAAAAGCAGTGGGGCTGGGAGGTGAGACCAGCCATTTTGGACTCAATGTCTGTCCTGTTATTCTTCCATTGTTCATATAAATAGTGAAAAGACTGAGTGAGTGGAAGAGATTTCAAAATATTTTGAGCTACCAAATGTGCTAATCCACTCCAGCAACATAAGGGAAGGTATATATTTTATAAACTTAATGGTTTATAGTCTTTTCATGGCCATTAAAATGTTAAAGAATGGTAAAAAGCAAACAAAGGGAAGCGCAGGCTTGTAAAACAAGTTTTCTGAGAATCATTTATCATATTTTCATACATAATAAGTCTTCTGCCTTTAATGGGGCCACAGGGCAATACACTTATGGAGTTACAAGGAGTCTGTTAGAATTTCTTCTGTGCCACTTACTGGCTGAATGATCATGGGCAAATTATTTTACCTCAGTTAAGCTTTTGTATCTTCTTTTACAAAATGCAGCCCATAATTCATCTCTCAGGGTCATTATAAAGATTAAAGATAAAACATAAAGTACAAAGTTGGGTTCATACTGGAGATTTACTACATGTAAGCTACAGCTGCTACACATTAAATAAGCAAATCGTTACGTTGAGACGTATCAAATTGGACATTAGTTAATACCTATTTGAAGATCTCTGAAGAGATTTAGGAACAATGTCTGCAGCTATGTGTTTTAACTTGCCTACAAGCATGGGTTATCACAAATTCAATAGCTAGCCCATTACCAGTAATGAATATTTATTATAAATTAAAATGAAACTTCCCATCTGTTACACTACTCAAGAATACTCACTCGGATCCAGTTCATTTTGCTGCTTTCTTTCTATTCCAATGGCTTTCTTTATCTTTTAGAATTGTGGAAAAGAGATGAAATTAAAGGGGAAGATGCAAAGCCAAGCCAGGAGAGAATGGCTTCAAGAGGCCACGCTTAGCCTTGAAGGCTGGCTTGCGAGGGGAGGAGGGTAATGTCTTAGGTTGCTCCTTCTCTTTCACATTATTTATGGCTTTCCACTGTGTGCATGGTAATCATGGGAAAGGTCTCTATGTGATGGTGTGGTGGAGCATGCATGGGCATTTCTTTAAACAGTGGGATTTAAACTTAAAAAAAAAAAGCCTGTAATTTAAGTAATATGGTTTACTTAGCTGTTCAATCTACTAGGCATCATGAGCCCAGAGTGTTTTATTTGTTGGAGTCCTTGATGTATCCAATTTCCTGGAAAAAGTACCTGACCCAGGTACTTTGTATGTATTATGTGTCTATTTATATATCTAAACTAACTGGAAAAAAGTTTCATCACACATTCTTGAACTTACTATGTATAATGAATTCTCCAAGTTTTAATTCCTTTCTAAAAAAGGAAAGAAGAGCTGTTATCCAGACTTACTAAATTAATTTTAGTATCCTCACTGGGGAGAGAGTGTTAGAGGGTTATTACTTCTAATCCTTTGGATCATGATCTACAAATTGAATAGCACAGCTTGTCCCAGTGAGCAATGGACTTTGTAAATTGGCTTGCACCATTGGGATTTGCCTTAATTATTTATTTATATTATTATTATTCTTAAGTAGTTACACAAAGGAGTTGCCATTCAACAAAGTTCTGAATACAATCCATTTTGATCAACATTACTCCTTTCAACATTCTCACCCATCTGTCCCGACCCACCTCTCTTAGTTTTGTAGGATATATATTGAATTTTGTGATTGCATTCTTCCCCTCTTCCTCTTTTAATTTGTCTATCTTCATCCCCTTGATCCCATCCCTCCCTTCTCTTGAGTACCTGTTACCTGATTTTTTTTCGTTGTTGTTGGAGTTTGAGTTTACCTTTCTGAGGAATTACAGTCCCTGAATCTATCATAGTTCAGTTAATGTACCTAGTCCTACATTATATATTGTCATACATTATATCTATACATACTTACATATATACTCATAAGTACGTTTACTTATATATTTACTTATATAATTATGAGTGTATACATATAAGTTTATGCTTGTAAGTTTACTTACATAGTTATAAATCAATTCTAGGCTTAACAGATGAGAGAAGGCATGCAACCTTTATCTCGACATGATTTTTTTCCAGATCCTTCCTTTCTTGCTGTCAAAATGCCAGCTTTATCTTGGGTATGCCTCAGTCTTGCACCAGCTTCAGTACTCACATATACTAACCATACTATATGCTGATAGAATCAATAAATAAAATAAAATATTTGGAGATTCTTGTCCAACATCTGAGGCATTTTGAAAACATTTAGGGCACCCCAGTCTTTCTTGCTTTTGTGCTTTCCCAGTATAACCTCTAATTGTTGGTTAGTACCCTGGTCTAAACAAGTTCTATTCCTGACTAGAATAATATGGTAAAGTACTGGAAAGCATGAGCTAATATTTTCTTTACAATGAACATACCTCGAATCCATGTGGATGCTGTAGTTGAAATTAATTACCAATGGATCCAAGTCTTTTTTTGCTTCTCATTTCCTGAGTTGTTCATATTTAAACTTTTCAATCACCGTAGGTATGAACAAGGAAGATGATGAAGCAGAGATGTAATTAAGAGCTTTGACAGGTGTGAGAGCTGCAAACCTTCTTCCATTTCCTGAAAAAATATGTGGGAGTTAAAGAATAATAAATTCCAACATTTTTGTGAAGAAGAACTAGAGAGCATGTTTCTGTCTGTTTCTTTTCTAATCTTTATATCTTTTTGAATCACCTAACATGAAAAAACAGTACTCTGGATTAGATTTTTAGTACAATATCTAGAAGAGCTAGTTGAGAAATAATGCTAGTATCCTGTCTAGGTCTGAGGATCACAGCTGATCTAGGGTAACTATGATATCGAAAGCAAAAACCTGATGTTGGAAATCCACTAGCTTCAGGGTGAGATGACTGCTCAAGAGGAGACCGACTTGCAAACGCTAGCAGCCTGTGGGTGGGTGAGAAGGGAGGTGGTAGAAGTCTAATAGACCACTGGCATCATATAGGTGCAGCAGGGTCTGGTGATGGGTTATGTAGACTCAGGGATGCCCAACCCTAAAGCAGATGGTGTCTGGAATTCTAAGGGCCAACAATACTGTTGGCATGCAGACAGTCACAAATTCTGAGTTAGGACTGATTGAATAATTTGGGATCCTGATTCTAGAGGACTATAATATCATGAGACCAATTATAAAATTGTAGTAATGAGGAAATAAATGATCATAACCAAATGGAATGGTAAGTGGAGATGTCTGAAGTTTTATTCACACACCTCATTTTCAAAACTTGGTATAGAGGGGTTACAGTTACATAGGTAAGATAATGAGTACATTTCTGTTTTAAGACTGTCACCCCCTCCCTCATTTTCTCCCAGGTTTTTCATTCTCTGTCCCACTCCCAAGATGTATAGTTCATTTCTGACATAATGTCTAGGAGTATCACTGTTTCACTGCTTCTCTTTGCCCTCCCCAACTCAGATAAACATATACAAGACAAAGGGCATAGAGATAAAAAATAGCAACAAAAGGGAATAAACAAAAAGGGGGAAACAAACAAAAAGAACTGCAAACAATACAATTAAAAAACCTCTAGCTTACATTTCTTGGAGTTCCACATGCATCATTTTATATGATTATACGCACATAGCAATTGACCCCTGTGATCCTCTCCTAAAAATATCCTCCTTTGGTCTCAGTGTGTGAATGTTTAGAGTGCTATTTAATTAATCATGTCCAAGTGTAATTTTTTCTTTTACTTTACTTATAGATTTGTAGGGGCACAGTTGGTGGGAATGTAAACTTGTTCAACCACTTTGGAAAGCAGTATGGAGCTTCCTCAAAAGACTAAACATAGAGCTTCCCTGTGACCCAGCAATCCTGGGCATTTTCCCAAATGACCACAAACCGGGCCACACCAAAGCTACCAGCAAAACCATGTTCATTTCAGCATTGTTTATCATAGCTAAGATATGGAAATGCCCCTCAGTGGACAAATGGATCAAGAAAATGTGGTACACACACACACACACACACACACACACACACACACACACACACACACACACACACACACACACACACACACACACACACACACACACACACACACACCATGGAATTCTATGCTTCCATCAGAAAGAATGACACTGCCCCATTTGCTAGGAAATAGAAAGACTTGGAAAAAATTATATTACGTGAAGTAAGCCAGACCCAAAGAAACATAGGCTGCAAGGTTCCCCTTATTTGTAATAATTAGAATGTGCCTATAAATCTACAAGTAAGCCCAATGGAAATTTTAAGTTCTACAACACCAGAATAATGAAGGCAAGATGCTTGAAGCCAGAATACATCAGACTCATACAGGCCCAAAGGAACATGGAAGATGAAATATCTCTGACTAGTTAGATGATAGAAGCATTAGATTTACCTTTTCTTTCTGATATTCTTGCATTCATGTCTAGATTATCAAGAGAGAATCACACTGATGTTACACTGATGCATAACCATTTGTCTCAAGGCCTGATAGAGGTTATATTTTGACTCAGATAATATCCTGTTGAAGAAAGAAAATGAGGCACTTAATAGGTATGTGAGATGCTCAAGGTATTGCCCATGTATAATTCAGCATCCAAACTATAGTGTCCTCATACAAGAAATTACTTGAGCATTGCTTTCCCTCCTCCTTACTGAATCTGAGCTGAGGCACTGGAAGCAACTTTTGTGGGCTTAGATATCAGACACAATGATAGAGCCCCATGTTTGACACTTTCGTCATGTAAGACTTTGGGCTTCCTTTTTAGCATCTTAGTAACTGTTTTTTTCTTACTTTTAAATAGGAGCTGTGGTTATAAAGGATTAGGTATCATAGGTGACTCATTTGACAGAGGCCCAGTATCAATAAGGGTAAAACAATGATTGATCATCATGGGATACAGGTACAGTTGATTATCATCACTGTTGTTAATGGACCTGAACAATCGGTATTCTCTCTTCTGATTTTGTTTATTATGTATGGAGAGGATAATCTGAAAGCCAGGTTTCATTTAAGTGGGGTTATTGGGCATTCTTTGTTTTTTTTTCCTCAGTAAAAAGAGATTTTTGCCTTGGACTCTGTGTGTGTGTGTGTGTGTGTGTGTGTGTGTGTGTGTGTGTGTGTGTGTGTGTGTGTGTGTGTGTGTGTGTGTGTGTGTGTGTTGGAAATTTGGGAATTTATAGTCAAGTTCCAAGAGGCAAGTGTTTATTCACCCAAATATTAGTTATTTTGAAATAGAAACGTGCAACTCCATTCAGCACTGTGCT
Source organism: Dipodomys merriami (assembly GCF_024711535.1). Classification (NCBI taxonomy): domain Eukaryota; kingdom Metazoa; phylum Chordata; class Mammalia; order Rodentia; family Heteromyidae; genus Dipodomys; species Dipodomys merriami. Next base: position 58,630,689 of record NW_027206068.1, on the reverse strand, counting down.
TAAATGCTGCCATTCAAATCCTAGTCCTATGATCAAATGGCTGGGAGCTGTTAGGATGTCTATGGAAATGAAAAGCCATGTCTGGCTGGACTCCATACTGACAGCCAGAGCTGAGCAGAGTTTTTAGAAGCAAAATTGCCTGGAGTACCTGGGAGAACACAGGGCTCTGAGCCCCTTGTGGGAAGGATAGCAGCTCTTCAGATTGCTAACCAATTTACTTCTCAGGAGATGATGTGTGTACAGGAAATATTCAAGCCTCTGGGTGTGCCAGCCCAATTATATGAACTTGAAAAAAACTTCATACAGCCAGCACAAAGGTATTTCAGAGAGAGGATGGAATGGATAGGGCAAAAGATTAGTTATATGGTATATGTGTTTCGAAAAGATAGATAGAAGAACTGCTTGGGAATAGAAGGGTTTTGGATTTGATATTTTTCTTTTGATTTTTGAATATTTGCATATAAATAATGAAAAACTTTGGGGATGGTCTAAGCCTGAAATTCTTTTATGTTTCATACATACCTTCCCCACATATCTTGAAGTTATCTTACATAATATTTTACTTATGTGGTGCTGAGGAATCGAACCCATGGCCTCAGGAATGCAAGGCAAGCGCTTTACCACTGAGCCACCTTCCCAGCCCCATCTTACATAATATTTTAATGCATATGTGTTTTTACTTTGACCCATTACATGGGTCAGATAGGTAATTTTCTTATTTTTATTGTCAAGATGATATACAGAGCAGTTACAGTTACATAAGTAAGGTAATAAGTACATTTTTTGTCAAACTTATTATCCCTTCCCTCATTTTTCTCCTACTTTACCTAAGTTGAACAGATCTTTCCAACATATTGTCTTGTGTATATTGCTGTAGCAATATCTCACAATTCTGTTGTTCCTCTTCCCTTCCCTAATTCAAATAAAGGTATATACAATACCAGACTACCAAAATCAAATACAGTGACAACAAGGGATATGCCATAGGGGGAAGAACATACAAAAGAAACACAATCACATAGTACATTAAAAATAACAACAACAAAAACCTCTTGTGTCCTTATCTTAGGATTCATTTTGCTTAGCATCATCTTATATGATCATATATACATAGCTATTTAGCTATTCTGCTCATTTATTAGGATCCTAGACATATACTATTACAAATGAAGGAAACCATGGGACCTATGTTTCTTTAGATCTGGCTTACTTCACTTAATATGATTTTTTCCAAGTCTTTCCATTTCCTTACAAATGGGGTGTTATCATTTTTTTCTGATAGAAGTATAGCATTCCATTGTGTGTGTGTGTGTGTGTGTGTGTGTGTGTGTGTGTACACACACACACACACACACACACATATATATATATTATATATATCACATTTTCTTGACCCATTCATCTACTGAGGGATATCTGGGTTGGTTCCAAGATATGGAATTTTCTACCGGTGCTATCATGTTGATGCTCAAAGAATTCTGGAACATTTTAGGATTCAGGTTTTTGGATTAGACCTGCTTCATCTGTAGTTTTCCTTGGGCCTGGGGTACCAATCAAGGGGAGAGGTGGGAAGGGGGGAAGAAGAGGAAGGGCTAACCTGATTTGTGTCAAATAGACTGCTGTCCTGTTGGCAATCTTAAAACAATTAGGATCCCTGGATTACAAAGGAAATGAGCTTAAGCAAGTAGCACTCTAACTTGAAGTACTTCTGTGGGTTTACAATCTAGAAAAACACCCCCCCCCCACACACACATACTTTTATTCCTTTATTTTTTAACAAGAATTATAAGTGGGCAAGATTGCCCATAGGCAAAATCCAGCCAGCTATTGAAAATTATCCTTAGAAAAGTATTGCATTTTGAATTGAAAAAAGCAACTTACCTGTTATTCAAGACCTATAGTTCTGCATTAAAAAAATCTCAAAGCAAATTGAATTTGTGAAAGGATTAAATTCAAAGATGGTAAAACTATGGTGGAATTTAAAACAAATCTTAAAGTTTAAGTAGAAAAACAACATTGCTAAATACATTTCCACTATGTATGTTTTGAAAGGAGAAAATTCAATAGTTAAAAATATAGCTGTAGACGTGTCTCAAGGGGTAGGGCACTAGCCATTAGCAAGAGAGCAGAGTTCCTGCATGGCAAAGGGCATGGATAGCAAGATAGCAGGATAAATAGAAAGCCCACAGATTGAGAGAAGATCTTCACTAGCTATAAAATAGATAAGGGCTTCATATAAAAAATATCCTTGATCTCAGAAAATTAGACCACCCAGGGCTGGGAAGTTAGCTCAGCGGTAGAGTGCATGCCTTGCAAGCATGAGGCCCTGGGTTCGATTCCTCAGCACCACATAAACAGAAAAAGCTGGAAGTGGCGCTGTGGCTCCAGTGGTAGAGCGCTAGCCTTGAGCTGAAGAGCTGAGGGACAGCGCCCAGACCCAGAGTTCAGGCCCCATGACCGGCAAAAAAAAAAAAAAAAAAAAAAAAAAAAAAAAAAAAAAAAAAAGAAAATTAGACCACCCGATAACAAGTCCTCAAAGAAACAACCACTCCATTAATGAGTGAGCTAAAGAATTAAAAAGAGACTTCTCGGGAGAAGAAATAAGAATAGCCAATAGAAACAAAGGAGGAGGCTACAATGCTTGATAAGAAATGTACTCATTATCTTGCCCATGTAATTGTAACCCCTCTGTACAGTATTTTCACAATAAAAAAATAAAAATTAAAAAAATTGTAAAAAAAAGAATAACCAGTAGGCACATGAAGAAATGTTCAACATCTCTGGCCATAAAAGAAATGCAAATCAAAACTACATTGAGATTCCACCTCACTCCAGTTAGAATGGTCATTATCAAGAAAACAAATGGTAACAGATGCTGGTGGGAATATGGACAACAGGGAACACTACTATACTCTTAGTGGGAATGTAAACTTATTCAACCACTCTGGAAAGCAGTAAGGAGGATCCTCAAAAGATTAAACATACAGGTCCCCTATGACCCAGCAATCCCACTCCTGGGCATTTTCCAAAATGACCAAAAACAAGGCCACACTAAAGCTGTATGTTCACTGCAGCATTATTTGCCATAGCTAAGATATGCAACCAACCCAGATGCCCTCAGTAGATGAATGGATCAAGAAAATGTAGTATATATACACAATGGAATTCTATGCCTCCATCAGAAAGAATGACATTGTCCCATTTGTAAGGAAATGGAAAGACTTGGAAAAAAATCATATTAAGTGAAGTAAGCCAGGCCCAAAGAAACATAGGCTCTATAGTATATGTCTAACATAGTCCTAATAGAGGATCTCAATAGCTATGTACATATGCCCATATAAAATGATGCTAATCAAAATGAACTCCAAGATGTGGAAACAAGAGTTTTGTTTTTTAATGTACCCTGTGAAGTTATTTCTTTTTTCTTTCGTTTTTCCCCTGTTGTTACTCTTTTTGGTACCCTGTGTTTTGTATATATGTTTACCTTATTTGGGGAAGGGAAGGGGAATAACAAAATGGTGAGACAAAGGACAAAGAGTGAACCAGTGCAACAATGATACTTACAAGACACTTGGTCAGAAATCAACTAAGAGCTGAGGGATAGCGCCCAAGCCCAGAGTTCAAGCCCCAAGACCACCACCACCACCACCACCACCACCACCAAAACAACCTTGGGGAAAGGGGAGGGAGGGGGAGGGAAAGTGGGAGAACATGAGGGAGGGGGTAACACTGTTTGACAAGAAACGTACTCATTGCCTTACTTATGTAACTGTAACCCTCTGTAAATCACCGTTACAATAAAATAAATTAAAATTAAAAAGATGTATTGTATTCATAAACTTCTTCCTTAAATGGCAACTCCTTTGCACAACTACTCAATGATAACAAAAACAGCTAAATAAAAAGAAACAAAATGAACATTCTTCATTTCATTTTACTACGTGAGGAAATAAATTCACATGGAAGAGGAGGCCAACTGGCATTACCAAATTGAAGTTGTGATGGGTAAGTTTGTATTATAGCTTGTGTTGTGCTAGATGCTGGGTATCATGTAGTTCCTGCCTGCAATGTCTCTTAGTATAGGAAGGAAAAGAAAACAGAGCAGAGAATATCTTGTCTATAGGATGTGGGAACTGGAGCTGTAGAGATGTTCAGTTGTAATTCCATTAGAGCAACCTTTCATAAAATGCTTAACTGTGTTACTAAGCTAGAGACTTAACTATGTCATATGAGTTTGTGAATGTGTGAGTGTATGTGTATTGTCAATGCCAATTTCTACAGTAGTTCTAGTTTTATCCCCATTTTGTAGATGAGACACTTAAGTCTTGGAAAACGTTGATCCAGGATCACACTGCTGATTTATGTCAGTACTGAGACTTGAACTTGGACGTCTGAATGACCTTAAAGCTCATGATCTTCTCATTATACTGTAGCCATTTTTACCCTGTGATCTAATTTTCAGATGCATTGTTATGTAAACTAGTAAGCAATCACTTATTTTTATAGGAAGATCTGGAATCTCCTTAGAGCAAATGTATTTTACAATTTGTTTATATCAAAAGCAAACTAGAAGTCATGATACTCAACCGGGGACTGACTGTTTGGTACCTATTGCTCCAGGAGGAAGAAGTGTAAATGTCCAATCCCTTCTCAAATGCTGACATATCTGCCGTGTTAAATTAAAAATAAATGTGTTCCTTATAGAGTTGTGCACTGCCTCTGCACGTGTTTGTTTAAGGAAATTCTGAGTTGAGTGTAAAGGACCTACAAGTCAGGTTAACACATTTTTCCCCCCTAGATAGGGAAAGTTTTATAACTGATCTCAGGGACTAAGATTTGAAAGATTCTACTAAAAAAGTGTCCATTTAGCAGAAAGAAAGATATCTTTGGTCTACCACAACTTTTACTAGATTTGTGTTTAAAATATCTAAATATTTTATGTTGTAAGGGTTCTGCTGGGTGGTTTTTTCTAACACACAGTTGAATGGTACCATTATGGATACTAACGTCCTCCCTTCTTAGAGGCAATAACACAATATATTCTGCCGCTGGATGAGCTATTAAGAGTGGTGCTGCTGGCTTTTAGGGGCAAGTCATATTAATGGAACAAATTAAGAGTTTGGCTATTTGCAGTATATTGGATTTGCCTATTACACAACTGCATCCATTAAATCCAAATTTGAAAGCAGTTCATATTAAATTTGATATAACCTCAATTCCAGCAAGTTACTCATATTATAAAACTACTCCAAAAATTTTATGATGTCATGTTATTTTTGTCCTTTAATAACTAAGTCATTAAAAATTATGTCCCCTTCCTTATTCCACCTATTAATGGAAGTATTCCATAATTTATGGCTTTTATTGAATTATATCAGAATTTAGTGCTGTTGTCTGATTTTTATCTTAATGAATTGGCACTGAAGAATTTAAAGTAAGAGATAATCTTAGTCTTTCCATTGAATTTTTTTTTTTTTTTTTTTTTGCAGGTCTTGAGGCTTGAACTTAGGGCCTGGGCACTGCCCCTGGGCTTCATTTGCTCAAGACTAGCACTCTACCACTTCAGCCCACAGAACCACTTCTGGCTTTTTTTCTGTGATTTAATTGGAGATAAAAGTCTCACAGACTTCCCTGCCAGGGCTAGTTTTGAACCTGGGTCCTCAGATTTCAGCCCTTTGAGTAGTAGCTAGGATTACAGGTGTAAGCGACCACTGCCCAGCTGAATTTGATAAGCTTTAAAGAACTCTTACAGTGTATACAGCATTGTAAAAGATGTAGTTGCATTGGAAGGAGAAACATCATAAATCTTCAGTCTGGATATGGTGGTTCAGGCAATCCTAGCTTTTCAGGAAGCAGAGATTGGTAGGTTCATATTCCAAGCTGGTCAGGGCATAAATGTGAGGCCTTATTAAATAATAAAGGAAGCAATGAAGGATGGGAACTTGGTTTAAGTGATAAAGCAACTGCCTAGCAAGTACAAGGCCTTGAGTTCAACCCCCAGTATCACCAAAAATGAAATTATGAATAAATAAGCACCAAATTTCTTGAAATTACTGCCTATTTAAAAATATGATAACAGGCAAGACCTCTGTATCAGTATTTCCCTATTATTTTCCAGAGAAGAACAACTTCCTTGGATCAAGGCAAAAAAGAGAAATGATTTGTCTTACATTTAAATTCTCAATAATAATAATAATAATAATTCTAGATGAAGGTATATCTCTTTGCTCAACTGCTTCTAACAGTTCCGTGTCTGGTTCCATTGGAAAAAAAATTCATTCTTTATCTCTCACTTCTGACTCTCTAAGTGTTTTTTTTTAAATCTATTCCCCTGGTTCAATCTCGTCCTCAATGACATAACAAAGTTGCAGAGGGAAGGGTGTGGAGAGATCAATAAATGAGTAAAACAGTCTTTATTATGAATATTAAAATAATTTACTTCATTAGTTTTAACATCTCCGGTAGCTTAAACAATGCCTAACAGGTATTGCTTGGAATATTTTCATTTAGAACTTTCTGTGTACTTGCTAAATGAATAGCTAAAAATGATTTATAATTAGCTTATAATTAATTTTATGTAACATTCAATTTTATTCAAATGGAAATGGGCATTCTTAGTTTTCTCAAAATAGTTTATTCCCCTTTTGAATGGGCCAAGTATTGTTTAACTGAAAATGTTTCCATCTTATTAATTTACTGCATAAACTTCTATTTTATAAAGTGGATAATGAATACACAAATCCAGCCTGTGCCCAAACATCTCTACTTCCAAATTAATGAATTCCAAGTCGGTGGTTTTTAAAAATATGATATAAAAGACAGTACCAATGATAAGTGGGATTTTTGCAGCTTTTCTATTTTATTCTAAGGAACCTCTTTTTCACCGCAGATTTTTTTGTTAGCATCAGTTAGTTGTACAAGGGAGATTCATTCTGACAGATTCATATTTACACACGGTGAACCTTGATCATTCTGATCCGCCTTCACTCTTCCTCAATCCCCCCTTTCCATTTCCCAAGCCAATCTCAGCAAGCTGCACTTATGTGTACATGAAATATTTGGTCCATCTTCACTCTCCTTCGCCCTTTTGTTTTCCCTCCCACTCTCACGACTCCTCACTCACGGACAGGACTTGCTTTACATTCCCAATGATATCTTGAATTGAAAAAAATTCCCTTGTCTATTAAATTTTCATTATTTTAAACTTCTCTGTTGGATAAGCATTCAGTATACTTAAAATTTTAATTTATAAAAAGTGTTAGACTGCTACAAGTTTTTTTTTCTGAAAATTCCAAATATCTAACATCTTAAAGGAAAGCTAGCTGGAATACAGACAAATGCTTCACCTAGCTGAAATATTTCATCTGTGCAGATGTATGTTACTTGCCTATATTTCTTAGTGAATAGTTTAAGTTTTTTCCATATGTAAGACAATGTCCATGAATGAAGAGATCAGAAATAATCACAAACATTGCTCTGATATTTAAAATGTTTAAAAGTCCTGTAGTAGCAAGTGGAATAATTTTGACTTTTAATTTAACTTTTTCTGTCTCTCTTTTTAAGATTTTTTCTCTTTTGCCTTGGTGTGGTTGGCTCATGCTGGTCTTTAATCCTAGCTACTCAGTAGCTTGGAATCTGAGGATCTTGGTTCAAAGCCAGCCAGGGCAGGCTAGTCTGTGAGACTCTTATTTATCTCCAATTAGCCACCCAAAAGCCAAAAGTGGAGCTGTGCCTCAAGTGGTAGAGAGCTAGCCTTGAACAAAAAAGCTCAGGAACAGTGTTCAGGTCCTAATTTCAAGCCAGAACAGCACAAAAATTCTGTTTTGATTCTGTACAATTCAAATCCCATTTTGGCTGCATAATGTTTTAGTTCACAATTAAAATAATCCCTTTTTGTTCTCATACTTTCTTCACTGAGCCATAGTCGAATTTTATGGGACTAGACCCCCTAGAATTTATGTCATGGCAGTTTATTGAGTTGAGGTGATATTTTAAGGGAGTGAGAACTACAGCAAGAAGTAGATATATTTTAAATGGATTTTTGAAGTGTTGAACAACTTTATCTATTGCAACACTTTAGATATTTTCTCACCCACTTTTTTTTCAAGGTAGAAATGTTCTTAACTGAACACAAGTGTACTTAGTAATGCGTTCTTGATTTGCTCACAAGTTAAATTATTAATAGAGTAGCTGTCTGATAACAAAATTAAGCGATAATTACTGTAGCCAATGCCTAATCAGTACTTGCATTCTTTACATACATTATTTCATTGGCTCATCATAGTTCAACCTACCTTTTGGATCCTGGGAAGCTGAGAGATAATTCTGCAAGGATGAAGGGAGATAATATCCAAGCCACATAGATAAAATGAGGTAGAAGGAGGGTGTAGACTTTGCCAGATGCCAAAGTCCATATACCTAAAGACAATATCTACCTCAATTAAACTACTAGGTTCTACTCTCCCAAAGCCAGCTAAGGGAGCCCTTGGAGAAGATGGTATCTATGGGCAACTTATTTATTTATACATTACAGAGAATTAAGAAAAAAGTTATAAAAATAAAATGCCAGTTTATCCTGTTATCTGCTACTCAAAAAGTTTTCAGAGATTTATGGAATTAATCCTGTTTTCAAAATAATCCTGCCTACTGCTCTAATGCCTTGAGGAATTTGAGTCTGGGGACAAATCATGTTCTGTATTCTGCTTTCTTCAATGGATGTCTGGGGCTCATCTAGTCCATATGTCCACTCCAGACATCCTTTTCCCAGAGGACTCAGATCTTTCCTGCACTTAGAACTCTCATCCTCTTGCAAAGTAAGTTTTCTTCCTGTCCTGCCTATCAGAGCCCAAACACTATGGCTTCAGAAAGCCCCTCTCTAACCCCTAGCATTGGTGAGACTCGTCCTTGTTAGAATGCTAGCACACACTGTTTCCATTATAAAGCCTTTATTCACTATTGTGGATACCTGTATCCTCAACTGGACCTTATGATTCTCAAATCATATCTGTCTTGCTGAGTCTCTGGCACTGAGCGCAATGTCATATAATAGGTGCCCAGTAAAGACTTGAGGAATCAATAAAAGAAAGAATAAACCAATAGGAGAGCTTTAAGAAGGAAAAGAAGTAATTGAAAGGAAAAAAGGCAGCAAAAGTAACACATTTATAGCAGAGGTAATGGATGAATAGCAGCGAGAGGCAGAGGAGGAGCTTTTTAGCCTATAAATCTCAGCTCTGCATAACTACTGTGAAACTACTGAGAAACAGCTGTGTCACTTGTCACTTAGTAAGACCAGTTCCTGATCCAAACTTCAGGCCTCAGATTTGCTGTATCACAGGAAAGACTGTTTGCACTATGACACAGATAATGAAGACTAGTTGGTGGAATATAATGGCTTTGCGTTTGTCCCTATTTTTCTTTCCAAGACTGCGGTATTCAAAACAAATGGCATGCTGTAAAATACCGTTCTGTATTTTGAAAAATGTCATTATTAGGGTTAAAAATTAAGTTCCCAGTCTTTAGAATACTCTGTTGCATTTAAGAGTTTAGAGCTGCTTAGGTTTAGGGAGGAAAACATAATTAAACATAAATAATGAATGTGGGAAACAAATGATAAAGGGAGGAAATGTTAAATTATAACAGAAACACTGCAAGAAATAAAACACATCAACCAATCTCCTTTCTCTGCTAGCTTATGCATAGGATCAATCACTTCTGTCTTTCAAGCCTAGGTTGGAAAAAAAATGAGAATCATGGAAAATTAAAAACCATGTCTGTCAGCTGGGCACTGGTGGCTGGTGCCTGTAATCCTAGCTACTCAGGCGGCTGAGTTTTGAGGATCAAGGTTTGAAGTCCATGAGACTTCTGTCTCTATCTAACAAAGTACCACCATCTCCCCCATGGTCCCCCCCCCAACCAAGGGAGAGCTGTGGTTCAAGTGGAAGAACACTAGCCATAAGCACAAAAGCTCAAGGACAGCACCCAGGCACTGAGTTCAAGCCCAAGGACTAGCATCTACACACACACAAAAATCACAACCAAATTATGCAACTACTTTCTCCTGAAGCCTTTTGTTGTTCATAGTTGTTACTTGGTCTAACCGTCTCAGTGATCATAAATCTATGACTTTGTGATTCTGAACAATATTGCTTTGTCAGTCATGAGGGCTGAACTCTGGGCCTGGGTGCTGTCCCTCAGCTCTTCAGCTCAAGGCTAGTGCTCTACCCCTTGAGCCACAGCACCGCTTTCAGCTTTTTCTGCTTATGCGCTTATGAGGAATCAAACCCAGGGCCTCATACATGTGAGGCAAGCACTTTACCACTGAGCCACCTTCCCAGCCCCTGACTCTTTTTAGAAGATTTAATTTTGCAGTTGATTTCCATCACACTATTGGCTGGTATAAGCAATCAATAAGAGGTTGATTACAAAGATTTTGAGGAAAAACTTGGAAAAAATTATATTAAGTGAAGTAAGCCAGGCCCAAAGAAACATAGGTCCCATGGTTTCCCTTATTTGTAATATCTAGTATATGTATGAGTCAAGTGGAAAAGGTCAGATAATGTGATGTCAGGAAAATGAACCCTTAGATATGTATTTTAATGTTTTTTTCTTTCATGCATGTGTTTCTAATGCATTTATAAGATTATCTCTTTGTTGCTTTGTATGTCCCTCCCCCACAGTATAACCCCTGCTTTCACTATATTTGATGTCAATATAACTTGTGGAGGAGATGGGGAAAAACCAGTTTAAGGATTCAGGTGGACCTTTTGCAACAATGAGAAGTACAAGTTGTCATGTCCAAAACGAGCTTTACAACGTCGGGGGGGGGATGGAAGGGAGGGAAGGAGAAGGATTGGGATTGGGGGGGAGGGGGGAGGCTGGGAAAGGATGTGAAGGGTAAACAAAGGAGGAGGCTGCAATGCTTGGTAAGAAATGTATGCATTATCCTGCCCATGTAATTGTAACTCCTCTGTACAGTATGTTCACAAATAAAATAAAATTAAATTAAAAAAAAGATTTTGAACAGATTGGGAGGAGATTGTGAAGTTGTGAATGTTTTTGTTATGACCATTGATTTCTACATGCAACTTCTTTACTGAGGGGAGTTGGCTAACACAAGCTCAGAAAATTAAGAACTCTTATAGTTCTGCTCCCCAACCATGATCTCTCCAGCATTTTCACATATCCTCCTAGTGAGCAAAGACCAGGTGATTGAGTGACAGTCGTTCAGCAGAAAATTACTGTTTGATCCATGTGCTTGCTTTCTAGGGTAAATTAGACTGAGAAAGGATTCCCCCCCCCACCCCACCCCGCCAACATTCTGGCCAAGAGGAAAGTGTTTGTGTTCACAATGTGGCTATGAGGGCCAGGCTTTCGGATTGATTTTCTCATTGGTTTAGCTTTCTGTAATCTGGGAATCAAATCTCCTACTGTGTGCACTTTATAGCCAGCAAGAAGGTTAGTTTATAACCATCAAGAAGGTTAGTTTCTTGACAATGTATTTCTAGGTGTTGCTTGATGAGAATGAGAAATGAAATTTTTAGCACAAATGTTGGGAATTTGATTTTTAAATATTTATCTTACATGAGTATCTGTATTTTTTAGTGTGTAAATAGTGATGGTGAAAATTAGACTAAAGAACAGAGAGCTGGATTTCATACCCAGCACTTGTTTTCTCAAAGATATGGAACACTTTTACTGTAATGTGAGGAAAGCATTTTAAAGGAAACTATCTTTTCATAAAGCCAAGCTATTAGCTAATGGCTGTAGCAGGAAATGGTAAATAGAAGTGTTAAGTTTTGCTTATATTTTGTCTAAAAGGATAATAGCTTTTTGGCTTATGTCTTTGATTCTGTAGATTTGTTAAAACTATCAGGGTGTGAAAATGTTGACTTAACTGGGTTCCTGCTAGGAAATGCATGATGCTTAAAATTCTGATATACTTACAGGCATTTATACATGTTATTTATGAAAGAAACATTATTTATATTTAAAAGAAGAATTCCAATTCATTAGTGAGGAAACATTCTTTTGAAGTCATGGGATTAGTATTGCTAATATCATTATATTATGGGCCTCAATTCACCTGTTGTCTTTTTCCTACCAATATTTTATCCTGGGTATTTAGCTGTTAGCTAATTGTCAGTACTTTGTTGGGTGTTCTGCCACCTACAAGCTGATTGAGAAAGAACAAATTCCAACTGCAGTTTACGGTTTCCTCTGCTTGCTCCTAGGGAAGCCGAACAGTATCATAGAAAGACTGTGGGCTTCAAAGTCTCACTGATCCTGGCTTAGCCTTATCCCTCCATCACGAAGGGTATATAACCAAAGAACTTATCTTCCCAGGTCTTAGTTTTCTTATCTATAAAATACACTAGTGATGCAAATGGAGATAGCATACCTAACCTGTTTAGAAGGCTTACCGTAAGTGGTAAGATTATTACTGTTACTTTGCCACACTGAAAGATGCTTTAAGACACCGACGAAGGGGGTAGCTCTAGTGTATGGTAGGAGAATTGCTCTTGTTTATAACTGCTGGAATGTATCAATACATGGTATAACCAAAGGGACTCAAATTATAGAAGGACTCTTTTCTACTGATTTCAGCATAGTATGATCCTCAAATCGGCATGATTAGTAGGCTATTTGGAGGAGCTCATAAATGGACAAAAATCTTCAGATATAGGGCTGTATGTGACAGTAAGAAATTGGAATTTGTTTTTTTTATTTTTTTATTATTTTTATTTTTTTATTGTGAAAATACTGTACAGAGGGGTTACAATTACATGGGCAAGATAATGAGTACATTTATTTTTTTATTTTTTTATTTTTTTAATTTTATTTGTGAACATACTGTACAGAGGGGTTACAATTACATGGGCAGGATAATGCGTACATTTCTTATCAAGCATTGTAGCCTCCTCCTTTGTTTCCTGTTCCCATCCATTCCCATCCTCCCCCGACCCCCCACCCAATCCTCTCCGCCCCTCCTCCCCCCACCAAAGTTGTAAAGTTCGTTTTTGACATAATGACTTGTACATCTCATTGTTGCAATGGGTCCACCTGTATCCCTATTTAAACAATTTGTTTTTCCCCTTCCACAAATTATACTGACATAAAATACAGTGAAAGCAGGGGTTATACTGTGGGGGGGGGGGGATACAAAGCAACAAAGAAATAATCTTATAAATGTGTTAGAAACAATCGCATGAAAGAAAAAAAAAACATTTGAATACATATCTTGGGGTTCATTTCCCCTAACATCATCTTGTCTGATCTTTTCTGCTTGTCTCAGACATATACTAGTTATTGCAAATAAGGGAAACCATGGGACCTATGTTTCTTTGAGCCTGGCTTACTTCACTTAATATAATTTTTTCCAAGTCTTTCCATTTCCTAACAAATGGGGCAATGTCATTCTTTCTGATGGAAGCATAGAATTCCATTGTGTATATATACCACATTTTCTTGATCCTTTATCTACTGAGGGGCATCTGGGTTGGTTCCATACTTTAGCTATGGTAAATAATGTGCAATAAACATAGTTGTGCTGGTAGCTTTAGTATGGTCTTGTTGTGATCATTCAGGTAAATGCCCAAAAGTGGGATTGCTAGATCATAGGGAAGTTCTATGTGGAGTCTTTTGAGGAACCTCCATACTACTTCTTCAACAAGTTTACAGTCCCACCAACAATTCAGTAGGGTTCCCTTCTGTCCACATCCCCTCCAGCATCTGTTGTTATTAGAGTTCTTGATTATAGCCATTTTAACTGGGGTGAGGTGGTATCTCAATGTTGTTTTGATTTGCATTTCTTTTATGGCTAGAGAGTTTGAGCATTTCTTCTTGTGTCTATTGGCCATTCTTTTTAAATTTTTTATTTATATTTATTTATTATTTATATTTATTTATTTCTTTATTTAGTTTTTATAGTTTTATTAAAGTGATGCATAGAGGGGTTACGGTTACATACGTCAGGTAATGAATACATTTCTTTTTGAACAGTGTCACCTCTTCTCTTTTCCCACAGTTTTTCCCTCCCCATCCCCTTCCACCACAAGTTGGATAGTTAGTATTACTGCTGCATTTGTTCACCCTTTGTCCCTCCATTTCTGTGCTTCCCCTTACTTTCCCCCAAACAGATAAACACATATAAGACAAAAGGTACAGAAAACAAAAATAGTGACAAAGGAGACAAAAAAAGCAAAATAACAAAACAACCTCATTTCCATTTTTGGAGTTCATTGCAATAAATATCATTTTATATAATCATATATACAAATCTATTGAGCCCTTGTGATCCTCTCCTAAGAATATCCTCCTTTGGTCCCAGCTTCATTATGCAGTATACCCTGGCAAGAGTGATCCCTAGCAGGAACTTTGCTTCATTTCAGTGGGCCATAGTATTTAGAAACATAATCTCAGGGCCAGGAGAGTGCAAACCTCCTCCATGTCATTGTATTTTGCTTTTTGGGCAGATAGTTAGAAAATACATGTATAAAAATAAAAGAAATTATGAATTTAGAATGAACCTTTCACGTCAAATGTAACATAATTTTTATTGGGTTTTATACCTGTGCTTGATTTTGTACTTGTGTTTAATTTTATACTTGTATTTAATACTTAGTCTTTTGCTAAAAATTTGAACTGTGTCCCCCAAACTCTTATACCTGTGCCAGTCATTGGTTAGGTGCTTTTAAATACATTTTTCCTACCATTTCCTACATTTTTCTTACCCTAGTTCGTCCTGCATTATAGGGAGGACAATTGTTGAAATTGGTTTTCCTTTGGTTCCACTGGTAGCTGGTTCTCTCATTTTTTAACTTTTCTTTTCTTTTTTTTTTCTTTTTTTTGGGTCCGGTCATGGGGCCTGAACTCTGGGCCTGGGCACTGTCCCTCAGCTCTTCAGCTCAAGGCTAGCGCTCTACCACTTGAGCCACAGCGCCACTTCTGGCTTTTTTCTTTTTGCTTATGTGGTGCTGAGGAATCGAACCCAGGGCCTCATGCATGCAAGGCAAGTGGTCTACCACTGAGCCACCTTCCCAGCCCTGGTTCTCTCATTTTTTTTCCTTCCTTCCTTCCTTCCTTCCTTCCTTCCTTCCTTCCTTCCTTCCTTCCTTCCTTCCTTCCTTCCTTCCTTCCTTCCTTCCTTCTTTCCTTCCTTCCCTCCCTCCCTCCCTCCCTCCCTCCCTTTCTTTCTGGAGCTGGGGCACTTTTTTAGTTCCATTTTTGTTTTTCCAGTGGCTGATTGGAGATAAGGGTCTTGTGGACTTTCCTGCCCAGAATGGCTTTGAATGGAGAGCCTCAGATCTCAGTGAGGCGAAGTCAGGGCAGCCTCCTGGAGGGATGGGCACCTGTCACTGAAGGCCAACTCAGAAGAATGAGAGGGGTCCAGCATTTTTGGGAGAGGAGTAAGGCCCCTTCCAGGAGGAAAGGAGGGAGAGGTCTGTAAAGTTGAACCTCACCCTCACCCCTGCATTGGTTGTCAGAAATCAGGAATTCCATCCCCCTCCTAAGTAGCTAGGATTACAGATGTGAGCCCCCACATTCAGCTTTTTCTCCCTCCCCCTTTCCAATCTCTGTTTATTTGTCTGTCTGTCTCTGGCTTAGTTGCTGTAGAGGTCTGCTCTCAGGTGCTTACCTCCTATTATTCTGGTTTCTGAGTCTTCATCTGTACTGGCACCATGTTAGGTACTCAAGTGATTTCTATTGCTTGGTTAGGCTCTGATGCCATAATGAGGCTTAATCACTTGACATTTTTATTGTTTCAAAAGAATGTTGTGAATTTTTATCTACTTAGAAATGGAGAACTGAGTCCTGACAGATATTATTATCATTAGCACAAGCCCTTTATCAATCATCACATCACAGATATAATTTTATGTGTTTAAGCATTTCTTTTAAAATTTTGACTGTTAGCCTTTGTCTGATTCTACTTCCCCTCTAGCTTCTGGAACTGCCATCCCCACTGGTCTCCCCACTCAGACCATTATGACAACTTCTTTAAATACTGTCATAAATTCACAAGTCTTTCCCCCATTTCAGTCCCTCCACTTGGCAGTCTATTTTAATGTATGCTGCCAGATTTATTTTTATAAAGTACAGCTCTGGTAGTGTGACACCATCACTAAGAAAGAACATTTACTCGTGGTTTTCCACCACCTACCAAATTAAGCACAGACTCTTGGTGCTGGCCTTCAGCACTCTCCACAAAGTGTCTCTGAATTCACCCATGTTATGTCTCTCTTTATATAACCAAATTTCAGCCTATTGGTCCAGTGTCATGGAAAATCTATGCGAGTCAGAAAGATACCTTTGACTTTTTCATAGAGCATGTGTTGTTTGAAATATGATCAAGTCACTTGAGGCTTCATGTACTAAGTTTGAGTGTTACAACCATAGACATGATTGTGTATCTATTAGGGGAAATCTTCTCTAAAGAAGTCTTTTGACCTCTGATTTCTGGCAACTACTGAAAAAACATAGTTGGTATTTGATTTTCCTCTTTTTCATCTCAATTTTCAGAGCAATGCATTATGTCCATGCAACTTTCAAGGTCACCAATGGATTTTAGTATTATGAATTTACACATTATGTATTTAATGTATTTACATTCACTTAAGTTATTCTTCTAGGTGCACATTGACCCACCTCAGATAATTAGCCCATCTCTTTTAGATTTTAAACATAGGGATTTCAGTGAATAAGTCTTTAGTGATAAAATGACATTCACGTTTTATAGGCTTGTTTATTCTACTCTGAGTCCTGGGTCCCTCTGGACCCATTTTAGAAGCAAAATGTCAGTGATTAAAGAAGCTACTTGCTCTCAGAGAAGGTCATTGTTGACACTTTATTTTATTGTCACTGTGGGCTCACTTGGTTCTTTGTTGTAGGCTGTATTAATTCTTTTATTCATGTTTGTTGAACCTTTTCATAGTAGGTACTGGAGATCTGTTGGTGAATTAGATAGATAGGGCTACTGTACTTGTGAAGCTTAAATCCAACAGGAGATATGAACATGAAACAATAAATTACACCAATAATAGTGCATTTTCAATGGAAGCAAGTACCAGAGAAGAAATTCCAAGACTATGTGGGAACCTGTGTCTGAGGCCTCTGATTTGTAGAGGGGAGTGAGGCAGAGGGAATTTCCTGAGGCAGTGATGTGTAAGCAGAAATCTGGAGGAGAAGCAAGGACTTGGGTGAAGGGAAGAACAAATCACTTCAAGAACTGAACAAAAGTCTTACAGCTGAGATATGGAGACCTTGATTATGCTTTAATAGACTGAGGAGTGTGTTGGAACCAAGTCATACCAGGCTGTATAGACCATAACAAGGACTGCAAGGGGTTTGGAAGACTGTCAATCATATGTGCATTTGGTTGAAGTCTAGGAGACACATTGGAAGGGCAACAGGATGCTTAATAAGACAACATGAGAGATCTGTTTGAGAGATAATGGGATGCCAGATAAGAGATAAAGGGCAGTGCAAATATGTCCAGGCTTGCATATTTGGAAGGGAAATGGAACTTAGTGATTGTGAAAATATGAGTGCTGGTAAATATGGAAGTTGGAAAGGAAGATAGCAAGGTTTCAAATAATTTCAGGGCTTGATTTTGAAGGATGTAGGCTGGCACAATAGATCAGGTATTGAAGACTAGTTTATATATAATAATATGTGGCTACTTTAATTTATAGTTTTATGTGTTTTGATAAATATATAAACTTATATATCATCAGTACAATCAAGCTCAGCATTTTCCAATATAAAGACCTCCTGGTGCTTTTTATAATTTCCTCATTTTTACAATCTCCTCATTCTGCTCTATTTCCAGAAAAGCACTGATTGCTTTCTTACTACACATTAGATTTGTCTTTTCTGGTAGTACAATAGATGGAATTATATTGAATATAGCTCCAAGGGATTGGCCTTTGAGATTTTGATTTTAAGTTAACTACTAATTAATTAATTTAATAATTTAATTTTAATAGTTTGAGTAATTCATATTATTATGTATATCAGTAGTTTGTTTTTTGGAAATTTCATTTTATTTATTTATTTTATCTAAATTGTGTTTTATTTTATCATTATTTGTTTTGTTTATTCATCTATTGATGAATAATAGTTTGCCTTTGAGTACAATCTTTGTGTAGACTTACATTTTTGTATCTTCAGGGTAAATATAACTTGCCAGGTTGTAAGTATATACATATATTTAAATTTTATAAAGTATATTCATAAGAATCAATATATATCAGTTTATCTATCATCTCTTTATGATCTATCTATCTTTCTATGTGTCTATCCATCCATCTATCTATCTTCTCCTGAAAAATGGTTGATAAATTATTGTTTAGTGTGGTTATGCCAATTTTACTCTGATCAGCAATATATGAGAGTTTCAGTTGCTTCTAAACTTGGAATGAACTTGGAATAAACTTCTAAACTTGTCTAATCTTGGAATATTTGGTTTCTAACTTTAGTCATTCTAGTGGGTGTACAGTTTTTATCTCATTGGTTGTGATTTTAATGTTTATTCCCCAGGAGATAAATCTATTGAGCATCTTTTCAGTTATTAATTGGTATGTCTTTTCCTTTGAATTTCTGTTTAAATATTTTGTCCATTTTAAAATTTGAGCTATTTGGGGCTGGGAAGGTGGCTCCGTGGTAGAGTGCTTGCCTTGCATGCAATAGACCCTGGGTTCGATTCCTCAGCAGCACATAAGCAGAAAAAACTGGAGGTAGCGCTGTGGCTCAAGTGGTAGAGTGCTAGCCTTGAGCTGAAGACCTGAGGGACAGCACCAAGGCCCAGAGTTCAGGCCCCATGACCGCAAAAGAAAAAAAAAAAAGCTATTTGTGCTATGAAGTTCTTTAAAAGTTCTGGGTGAAAGTCCTTTGTCAAATATATGTTGTAACTATTTTCTCCCAATCTGTAGGAATGACATGAATTACATTTTATTAGTGAAGCTTTGGGAAGAGCAGAAGTTTTAAATTTTGATGTCTGATTTATTATTTTAGTAGACTGTGTTTTTGGTTTCCTCTCTAAATAATTTTCTTTAGCCTAATGTTTTGAAGATTTTCTTCTATTTTGTCTTCTAATAGTTTTTAACAGTTTTATCATGTATTTTTGACTTACTATTTATTTTGAGCTTAGTTTTGGGAAGAGTGTAGAGTCAAGATTCATATTTTTCCCCATATAGATATTTAGTTCTCCTACTATTTGTTGAGATAAGTGTTCTTTCTGAATTGCTTAGCATCTTCATAGAAACCAGATCTTTATTCCATTGAGCTCTATGGCTAATTTAATGCCACTAGTACTTCACTTGGTTGATTTTAACTTTACTATAAGTTTTCTTGCAAGTCTTGAAGTCAGATAAAGAGTTCTCCAATTCTGTTTATAGTTTTAAAAGTTATTTTAGTTAAGTCCTTTGCTTTGGTATGTATATTTTAGAATCAAGTTGTCAGTTTCAATAGAATAGATGGAGTTTTAGTTGGACTTTAAATTAATTTGAGGGTAATTGATATAATAGAAATCACAACATCATTGAATTTTCTGGCCAGTGGACATACATCTTTTCATTAATTTATATGTTCTTCCACTTTTCTAGGTAATATTTTGTATTTTTCAATGTACATTTTTGTTTATATTTTGCTAAATTTGTCTCTGCTTTTGAATGATACGAGAAGTAGTACTTAAAATACTACTTAAAACGTTTGTTGATACAGGAGCACAATTATTTTGTTTATATAATATCTTAATATCCTGTGACACTACTAAATTTACCTATTCATGTTAGTAAATTTCTGTAGATTCTTTAGGAATTGTATGTAGATAATTATATCATCTGTAAGTAAATATAAGTTGCAGGAGGGTTTTGTGTGTGTGTGTGTGTGTGTGTGTGTGTGTGTGTGTGTGTGTGTACATTAGTGTACTGGGGCTTGAACTCAGAATCATGGGATCTTCCTTAGCTTTTTTTGCTGAAGGCTGGTGCTCAAACACTTGGTCCACAGTCCCACTTTGGCCTTTTGGTGGCTAACTGGGTCTCTGGGATTTATCTGCCCAGGCTGGCTTTGATTGGGATCCTCAGATTTTAGACTCCTGAGTAGCTGGGATTATAGTTATGAGCCACTGGTACCTAGACTTTCCTTTCCTTTCAATTTATGTACCCATCCATCCACCCATCTATCATCTATCATCTAATCCATACATCTTCTTAACTACCTTTTTGCCTATTTATTCTCTAGTGTCCTGGCTAGACTTTCTAGCATATTGTTGAACAGAAGCGATGAGCTAGATAAGATCCTTGTACAGAATCTTAAGGGAAAAGACAACTATCCAATACATGTCCTTTGTTGTGTTGAGGAGGTTCCACTATAGTCCTAACTATTGAGAATTTGTTTGCTTAAGCAATGCATATTGCAGTTTTCAAGCACTTTTTCTATGTAAATTGAGATGATTATATGGTTTTTGTTTGAATCTTGTTATATGGTGAATTGATTATAGCTCTAACAAACCTTGCTGGCCACTGTTTATTATCTTTTCTGTATACTTCTGGATTTGATTTGATGATGCTGTGTTAAGTCTTAGTGTGTACATCTGATCCCATGGGCTCCATTGTTTCAAATTGGAGGCAATTGATATATACACTTTTTTTTTTTAAAGAAATGCCTGTCACTTTTTTGTTTTGTTTTGTTCTTGCTTTTTTTTTGAAAGACAACTCAATGATATTTACATATAGTCTTTGGAAAGCTGCTATGAAGACATTTACATATTTAGGTTATTTAGAAAATTAGAGAGAATTAGAAAGACAATAAATGTCTTCATATATCTCAGTTATGGCCTGCAAAGAACTCATAAAAACAGAAAAGTGTATTTTCACTTAAGCACCAGAAATATGGGAAGGTTTTGAGAAGCAGTCTTACTAGGTAGACAGTAGATATTTAAAAATATCAGGAATCTGGAGCAGCTTTCCTGTGATTGCTAGGTAGTTAATCCACAACATATATGCATTATGGACTTCCATAGAATCTGCTGGAGAATAACAGTGCATCCCAGAGCCTCAGCTCATAAACCTACTCTGTATTAGGAAGGAGGCACAGAAATGCACTTGCTATTCAGTACGAAGTTCATTAGTAGTAATGAACTTAAGCATGGAACTCATGTCTGAGCTGTGTGTGAAAAGCATACAGACCTAGTCATATTTGGGTGCCTAGAATATGAGAGCCAAGACTGTCAGATATTCACAGTAGAGATGCTCACAGTAACCCTAGTCGGATAATAAAAGGAGATGGATCCCATTTCTTCCATGACGCAAAGGAGCAGGACGTCTAGGACAAGGTTTTTGTGCTACCACTGCAAGTGGGCAAAGTGAGGTTCTCCATCTTTCCCCTCCTCGTGGTGAGATATCACTCCCTTTCTCTGTTTTCATTTCCAATTCTTCATCCTTTCCCACCCTTGAGACATACTTATAGTAATTCAGCTCTACAATCTTGGTTGGCCAAAGCCCCTGAAAAAGCAGTTAATTTCTCCAGGCACAGAGACTGGATTGATGGTATGGAGGACACAAAGGGAAAAAGAGTCTTTCGTGGTCTCCTAAAGCGGCAAGAACCAGTCAGAAGTGAATATCTCATGAAATTTCCCTGTCGCATAGGAATGTTATGGACACTTTATTGATGATAGGGTTTATTGTGCTGTATAGTTGACATTCAATCATATGAGCTCTGTCAAATTTTTATTTTCCCAAAAGACTCATCTGTTATTTTCAAATAAGGAAGAAATACATTTAAAAACCTCTTACTGACTCAACCCTTCATGTGACATATTCCCTAGTCGATAGATTTGCTGTGACACGAAAAATAAAGTCTATGCCAACATTTGATGCAAAGATTGAAACATCATGCTCTCTAAAATATAACTTGGGAAGCAGGATATTTCTCAAGAGAAAGTTCTACTCTGAGAAGATGTTGCGCACCTTCGGGAAGTATCATAGTGAAGGCATCAACTCCTTCAGAAAGTGAAATAGGGGGAGCTTTTATATCATCTCACAATGATACCAGTTAGACCTGCCAAAACATAATCCTTGCATCTAAATCCCCTTGAGTATCATAGGGAAAAGTTTCAAAAGCAAACATGAGGCTCTTGAGTACATATTCAATCTTTTTTTAACTGCAGTAATGCTTCTCCAGCTTAGTACCTGGAGATTTTGTTTTATGCAGGCTCTCATTTTTCAGGTCTGGGCCTGCAATTCTGCATTTATAACTGACTCCCAGGTGAGATGGATACTGATGCTGAAGGTGTGCTGATAACATCGAACACCAAGGTTATAGAGAATACTTAGTCAAGCTGGGTGCCACTGGCTCACGCCTGTAATCCTAACTACTCCGGGGGCTGAGATCTGAACACTGAGGTTTGAATCAAGCCTGCTCAGGAATGTCTATGAGACTCTTATTTCTAGTTAAGCACCAAAAAAAGCTGGAAGTGGAGCTGTAGCTCATATGTACTAGCCTTGAGGAAAAAAAAAATAGCTCAAGGATGGCACCCAAGCTCTGAGTTCAAGCCCTAAGACTGGAACAAACAAAAAACAAACAAAATGCAAAAACTTACTATAGTCAATGCTGGTAAACTGACCTTTTGTGATGTGAATCTTTTGGTCATATCAAATATACCAAAATGTTTTCTTATTGAAGAAGTATGAATCTAAATTCAATCTTGAAATAGTCTTCACTTCTAATAGATTGGTCAGTTATATCTTGAATTACAGGGCAGGAAAACCTCACAGCTGTGTAGCTAAACACTTTCATATACTTTGTAATAAAACACGTAGCACTCATAAATTTGGGACCAAGATGGCTGAGTAGCTATCATTTGAGGCCCCAGTAGGTCAGTTGACCCTTGGGTTATGCTGGCACAGTGTGCCCAGTTTGGGAAGATCTTTTGGACACTTAAGTGGAAATGTCCAATGAGAAACAGAGGTCTGGAATTCACTAGAGAGATTTAGAATGTATGCCCCGGATGTGTGTGAAATGAAAAGAGAAATGTTACAGAAAGAATATTAATATTTAAAGGATAAAAGAACAGAAGAAAAAGAGCTGACCAAAGGAAGCAGAAATAGAAGAGGAGAAAAGTAGGGAGTGATTTCTCATAGATGCTAAGCATGAATGTTGGCACATAGAGTTTAACAAATGTCTGTTGAAGTGAAAAACAAAAACAAATAAAACTTCAGAAATGGAACTGCTTTATAATCATTGAATGAGCTCATCACCTGTGCCAAGACCACTGAATATTTTTGCCTTTCCGAAGCAATCTGTATAGTTTCATCTGTGTGTTTCAGTTCAACACTATCATTGTATCATTTGTCTGGAATATCTTTCCTCATTTCTGCCGCTACTCTAAATTCTCTGCTGTGTTAAGATATGGTGTTTTTTTGTTAATGTTTTTTTTTTTCACCCTTGTTTTTTAGAACTATCCCTTTTTTGTGCCTGGATTTCCCTATCAATTTGGATGATTGCTGACAACCTGTCCAGCCTTGTCTCTGGTACTTTATTGATACTTAACTAAGCAGGAAGCCCTTTTTCCTTTGAGTATTTGCAGCTATTGCAATGGATAGAAACCAATTGATAGAGACCAAGTGTGACAGATCATATTTGGCGGATAACATATTACTATCTCCTTTTCACTGTGGTACTGTATCTGGTTGTGGTTGATCATGTCCAAGCTCTAGCTAAGCCATGACCTGTGGAATCTGAGGGATTTATACATATGACTAGAAGAAATAGATAAAGGATCCATGGTATCTTTCTCAGAAGCCTGAGTACTCATGAAAATGAGATGTATATAGCTATTTTAAAGGGGGCCTAGAAGCCCTGTGCTGGTGGCTCACGCCTGTAATCCTACCTACTCAGGAGGCTGAGATCTGAGGATTGTGCTTTGAAGCCAGGCCAGGCAGAAAAGTCCCTGTGAGATTCTTATCTCCAATTAACCACTAAAAAACTGGACATGGAGCTGTGGCTCAAGTTGTAGAGCTCTAGCCCAAGCACAAAGAGGCACAGTGACAGTACCCAGGCCCTGAGTTTAAGCTCCACAATTAACACAAAAGGGGAGGGGGCTAGATTTTGAAGGGTAATTTGTTTTGGAGATGAATCTAGATTTACCCTGCTTTGTTTGAATGCTGCTTTGACATTTAGAAGTTCTTTTAGATGAGCTTCTTGACTTTTCCAGACCTCAGTTTTCTCATCTATAAAATGGAGATGGAAGACTTAGCCAAAACAAAATAAGGGAAACCATGGGACCTATGTTCCTTTGGGCCTGGCTTACTTCACTTAATATAATTTTTTCCAAGTCTTTCCATTTCCTAACAAATGGGCGGTATCATTCTTTCTGATGGAGGCATAGAATTTCATTATATATATATCTATATATATATCTATATATATCTATATATAGCTATATATATATATATATATATATATATATATATATATATATCACATTTTCTTGATTCATCCACTGAGGGACATCTGGGTTGGTTCCATATCTTAGCCATGGTGAATAATGCTGTGATAAACATAGTTGTGCTGGTAGCTTTAGTATGGCCTTGTTTGTGATCGTTTGGGTAAATGCCCAAAAGTGGGATTGCTGGGTCACAGGGGAGCTAAAGGTCAAAAGCTATGTACATATGACCATATAATGCTAAGCAAAATGAACCCCAAGATAGGGACACACATATTTGTTGCTGTTGTTTTTCATGTACTTATAATGTACTGTTTGATTTTTTTGGTTTCTTTTGTATGTTCTTCCCCCATGGTATAACCTCTGTTTTCACGGTATTTGATGTTGGTGTCCTGCATCTTGTATATACATTTTTTCTAATTTGGGGAGGGTAAGGGAAATAACAAAATGCTGAAATAAGAATACAGGTTGACCCATTGTAACAATGAGATGTGCAGACACTATGTTGAAAACGAACTTTACTTTGCGGGGCGGGGAGGTGGGGGGAAGTTGGGGAGGTGGGAAGGGAAGGGATGGTAGGGGAAAAACAAAGGAGGGTGTAACAATGTTCAGTAGGAAATGTACTCATTACCTTCCTCATGTAACCATAACCCCTCTGTGCAGTATCTTTATAATAAAATATATATTAAAAAACAAAACAAAACAAATGACAATAACAAAAACAAGGAGCAGCATAAATAAATGTGAAAAAAAAAACATGTACAGGTGTAATGCCTGAATTAGATTTGCAGATGGAATGTGACATATAAAAGAGGTTTATAAAGAACACTGAGCTAGTTTTCTCAAAACTGTATTGGAGATGAGCATACAGGGTGACTCTAGCTCTATTTGGAGAATATCTCTTTGGAGATAGTGTCTTCTATGTAGATATGACTGGTTTTTGTCAGGGAAACTTATTGTTGGAACATTTTCCAGTCTGAAGTAGAGTCAAGGATTTTGAACTATTTGAGTTCTTGTATCTACTTTCCTATCACACAGTGATCGCCATGTATGAAGTAAGTGATTTCTCTTTGTAGCTGGAGTGAAATGATTTCCTAAATAAACTGAGCTCTAATTAAGACCTTTAACCTCATATGGGCTTTTTTCAAACTCAAGAGTTCATTGTAGAAATGGACACTTCCAGTGGTCTTACTTGTTTAGAATCAGGACCTAAATGCCAACTGGAAAAGACATAATGACTTGAAGACTATGATATGCATGTATATAGATAATCAATGAAAATCCAAGGTATTTGTCAATCAGGAAACTGATTTGCATAGACAGGGATTCTTATAAACTTCTTCCTTATTTGCAGGATTCAAATAATGTATTATTGAGCGGCAAGATGCCAGTCTAAATAGAATATTTGCCAGCTTCAGGTTTATTGACTTCAATTTGTTGGTTATAATTACTTACTTTTTATGTTTAAATGTTCTCATGCTGACATGCTTGGGAGAAAGATTGAACCACAGTGGTGATTGCACTGCAAGGAAATCAGCAGAAGAGGAAAATTAAATGCTAGGTGAAAGCTACAAGTCAGCAGTGATGGGAAAGAGTGGGTGAGAGAGTTAAATTTTTAAGTGATTTAGCAAATGATGCTAAGAAAGTGCCACCACATCATTTAGGTTTTTCTATTATAACAAATTGTAATTGATCATCTTTTGATACTCATGTAAGAAAACTACTTTATAGAACATTTTCCCTGCCCTAAGTGAAAACTCAAACTAAAAAAACAAACAAACAAAAAGCCCCCAACCCCCCCCAACAAAACCCAAACCTCAAAAAGTAATTTTTTTTCACCTTTTGCTTAAAAGAATACTCAGAAAGAGATTACATTTTGAAACTCAGAGCTGCTTGAAAACTTTGTTGAGAAGGTATCAAAGAAGTGCCTTTTATTCCAGGATGCACCAAAATCTTGGCAGTAATAGTTAGAAATAATGAAATCAGAAAATGACATTTTCCTGTCTCCCTCAGCTGTTCGGTCACCTTGTGGAGTTTTTAGAGGAAGACAGATCCATTTATTCCCTCTCCCCTTTCTTCTAAGAACATATATATTATCTTGTAAAAAAAGATTCTGGATTATCTGCTAAGATTAGTTCTCACTGGATTCTCATGTGCATTGAAATTCTTTTCCAAAGCCTTCCTGCCTGGGCTAAATGAAGAGAGCATTACCTTCCATTTTAATTTTTGTAAGGAAACAAATGTTAGTGTTTTTAATGAGTGGAAATAGACATTAATTTTTCTGAGCTCTCGTCTTAAAATTGTTTCTACTATGAGCTTAGTTCCTTCTGCATTCATCCATCTATTCACCCTCTTTCTATTTATTCATCCATTCATTCTTTATCCATACAAAACTTACAACTCAAAGACCTACGTAGATCTAGAGGTACATGAATTCCTGGCAATAATTTATTTATAGGTCTGGTTAAATATCCCCAATAAGGTATACTACTTGAAAATACATTTTTCAGATGGTTACATTTAACAATAATGTATGGCAAATTTCAAAATATGCCAACTAGGGCTGGGAAGGTGGCTCAGTTATAGAGTGCTTGCCTTGCATGCATGGAGGCCCTGGGTTTGATTCCTCAGCTCCATATAAGCAGAAAAATCCTCAAGTGGTAGAGCACTAGCCTTGAGCTGAAGAGCTGAGGGATAGTGCCCAGGCCCAGAGTTCAGGCCCCATAATCAACAAAAAAAATATATTCCAACTACTCAGATTTTATCATTGCATCATGTATGCATGTATTCAGACATCCCTCTGTATCCCATAAATTGGGTATACTATCATGTGTCAATCAAAAATAAAAATCAAACCTAAAGAAGAAAGAAGTGAAATATGGGAAATAGTGCTCCTTGATCGAGTCTCCTTTTCAGTAGTAAATATTGGGCTATTTTATGTAACTTAAGGTAGGGTTTAGTGTGGGTTCCTCCCCCCGCCCCTACTTTTTTGTTGTTGTTGTTTGTAGGGCTTGAATTCATGGCCTGGGTGCTGTCTCTGAGCTTTTTCACTAAAGGCTGGTGCTCTACCACTTGGAGCCACAGTGTCAGATCCTGTTTTCTGGTGGTTAATTGGAGATAAGAGTCTCATGGACTTTCCTGTCCCGACTTGTTTCAAACCTCGATCCTCAGATTTCAGCCTCCTGAGTAGCTAGGATTACAGAAGTGAGCCATTGGTGCGTAGGCCTTTCTTCTCTTTCTCTCTTTCTCTTTCTCTCTCTCTCTCTTTCTCTCTCTCTTTCTCTTTCTCTTTTTCTTTTTCTTTCTCTTTCTCTTTCTCTCCCTCTCTTTCTCTTTCTCTTTCTTTGTCTGTCTGCCTGTCTGTCTGTCTCTGTCTCTCTACCTGTCTGTCTCTGTCTCTCTGTGTCTGTGTCTGTCTGTCTGTCTGTCTGTCTGTCTGTCTCTTCATCAGGGAAGCCTGCTTTATCCCTCCCCTCACCCCAGCTGTGTGGCTCTGGAACTCCTGACAGTTTATAACTCACTTTCACAGTACTTTCTATGAATTGTTTACTTAATGCCTGTCTTTTCCCTGTGCTGCATGCTCAGGGGTGGGAGGACTATGTATCACTAACTACCCTCTTTTTTTTGGCCTATTACAGTGACTGGCCTCTTATATAATAAAATTTCTTGAATAAAATTTTAAGATATTTGGTGTAACCATTCAAAAGATATTAAATTTAATTTAACCACTGATCAAAACAAGGGTCTATATTGAATTAACCTTTTAAACTTGTGTGTAATATTGTATTTGCAATGGTTATCATCTAGCAATCACAAAGTAATGAGTTGTAGAAAAATAGAGAAAAATTTGGTGTTCACTTAAAGGAAAACTAATCAAGAGAAGTTTTAAACTAGAGAAATTATAGTCTGTTGAAATAGTGAAGCCTTTTCTTGAATAGTGAAGGCTTTAATCCAATTTGATATTTAAACTTTTGAATGAAAATTGATGTAGAATACCTTGGCTTAAGAATCTTTACAGTACTAATGATTGGATAGATTATTGCAACTCTTTCCCTTAGGAGCTCTTGTGCTTTCTCAATATAAAATGTAATTAGCAGATATAAAAACTATATTAATTTTATAAGGTTTAATTATGGTTGTTTATATGTAAATTCTTTTATGTTCATGGATTGCTTGTCTTTCATTTTAAGTAATCAGGTTAGAAGTCAAATGCCATTACCAGTTTGATTATAATCATTACAAAAAAAAAAACAAAACAAAAATAAAACCCCAAGTTGGCACTGGTGGCTCATGCCTGTAATCCTCACTACTCAGGAATGTTTGTGAGACTGTTATTGCCAACTAAGCACCAAAACAAAATAAAACAAAAACACCAAATAGGGTATTAGTTATTTTATTTTCTAAAGAAAATTTACCTTAATTTGCTTGGTTTTAGGATTTAGAGCTTCAATGCCAATCCAAAAATGTCTTGATGTAGATTTTCTGTCAAGTATTTGAAAACTTCAGGTTACTATAATGAAAGTTAATGTAGCAGACTGAGATATCACAGTCATTCATAAGTGTATGTTAAGTGTCCAGGAATCAGCATCTAATGTCACCTGGGCTGGAAGATGGCTTCTAATTCTCCCTCCACATCCACCTTCCCTCTTTTTGCCTTTCTGCTTGCTGACTAGGAGACTCAGCTGTGCAGACAACACTCTGAACAGGTTGTGTGGGCATTTGGCCGTCAGTGTGTTCTGTTAGGGACTCAGTAGGAGGTATGTGTGGAAGACATCAAAATATAATTCCCTGTGGGCCTGTGATAGGCTGGCTGTGTCCTTTCGGTTAGGCCATAGCGCTGACAAGGTGGCTTCCATTCATAACTCCTGCTTTCTGTGACTGGTGGCTCCTCTGACCCTGGGGTAGGGTGGGGTTTCATGTGTAGTGACTGCCATGTTTTGAGTCCTGACAGATTATGGCTTTGCATTTCCCTTTCTTGTACATTGCCTTGACAATAGTCCATTTACTTAGGCCTTTAAGTTACTTGAGTTCCAGTGCACCATTTGTTTTCTTTGCCTTTCCAATTCATTCAGCATCCCCTACTTGAAAAAGAGGTGAGAAAATGCGATCTGTTACACTTCAGTAGATCACTCAAGTTATTAGAAATCCACAATGATTTCAGGTACCAAAAAGTGTATCCTTTGCTTTGAAGAAAGTGTACTTCCTCTGACCTGATCTTTGTATATGCTGCTGAAATATCAGGTTCATCAACAACACCAAACCATCTTTGAATTATTTATCCAGCAGCCAGAATGAATGGCCCTTGTCAAGGCCGACCTTGTCAGCAGTGCTGTACATTTGTGAAATGGAAGGTTCTGGTGAGTGGGTGTGGTCTGCAGGTCTCTATCCTTGGCTCATAAGAGGATTAAATGTAGGATCTTAAACTTCCTAACATTGAATTATGCTCAGCTGTGTTAACTATCCCACAGCCTTTTGGTGTGGGTGTGTAAACAAAGCTCCGCTTAGCGTGAGTAAGTTGATGTAGGTGAACAATGAAGTTTTTCATGTTCTTGACTTTCACAATTTCCTGATTCTTTAGGCCTTCTCTCTGTCTCTCTCTTTTTGCTGCTCAGCAAAAGAAAACCCAAATGCTCGAGGCCCTTTTCCGTGTCACCTATGGGAATTCAACTGAAGAGAAAGACAGAGAAGGATAATTCCCATTTGGCAGTAACTTATATGAACAAGAAGCTTGGAAACTTCCTGCTGTGTGAAAAGGGTTGTTTTGAGCAGGCTTGATTTAAGTGGGGGGATATACTTCATGCTTTTGGACAAAACTTGGGGGCACTTATCACTCTTCTTTAGCGCCCTTACATTTCCTTCCTCTTTCCCCCTTTTCTTATGCCATTGTTATGATGCTGAGAGGAGTATGAAAACTCAAGGCAGTGTTAAGAGTTGATGGCAGATTGCAGTCATGGCTTTCTATACCCAAATCCTCATTCCTTTCTAATTTCTGATTATATAGTCATGTTTTGCCACAAGCATCTAGTAGCTTTAGTACTACAGTGACATGAAGTCTGAAAAGACAAAGTTCAAGGTAACAGCCATTATGCTTTTCTGGTCCTGAGTTTTGCAGCAACAACAAATCTATCCCAAGTCTGGGTGGCAGGAAGTAATCGTTGTGATGGCCACTGTTGCTAAGGCCACCATCACTGGAGAAGTGCTCAGGCAAGCACTACCTCCTGAGGGAAGAGCTGAGTGTCAAGCTGATCTTTTACTGGAGAAAACCAATGATGCTATTGAACAGCACACAGAATCCTGCCAACCTACCCCACCAACTTCGACAATCAATGGATGAGCAAGGTTGTTTGCAGAGATAAAAGAATGAAATGGTTTTCTTTTTTCTTTTTAAAGCAAGCATTGATTGTGAAGATGCATGTGACCCAGGTCTTCTGTCTGAAAACCTGTCTTTAGACATATGTGAATTTCTTTGCAGGAACACTTAAATTTCTTACAATTCTATTGGGTTTCTCTTAGCTGTGCTTTAGGTGGCTAAGTGGAAGTCTTGCCGAGGGTCTTGCCTTCCTTGAGTTCTTTGGCAAAAAAAAAAAAAAATCAGAAAGAAACCTTAAAATCATTAAGAAACCTTAAAAAGGCAGAAGTGGTGGGATTTATGTTTGCCACCAAAGAGTCTCTTTGTGCCAATATCCTTGATCTCACCCCTCAGTCTTATAAGATAGACTCAGTCTGTAAAGGCCATATGTGAGGGAGATTCACTTTCAGCTATGTCTATAGATCATCAGTCTGTAGGTAAAGATCAGCTAGAAGAGGCTGCAACTTTTGTGTTTGGTTAGACATCCAGTTTTTGTTCTCTACTGAAAATTTGAGTTCCATGGGCTTTCACGGTATTGGCCAAGGTACTTCTGGGGCTTGGGGGCCATTTGTAGCATCCCAAAGAGTGTGATGGCAACAGTCTACTTCTCTGTGATGAATCTGCATAGTCTGCTCTCAAAATGGCACTTCGCTGATTTGAACTGGAATTCTAACACCTCAGCCTGTGAATAGCTCGTGCTACTTAGAAACTTTAGAAGCTGGGTAGATATTTTTTGTTATTAAATAATATAAGAAAATTTTCACTTACATAGTTTTACAGAAAACAAATCTTTCTGTGTTGGAGTACATGGAGGAAAATGATAAGGAGGATCTTTGATGTCTGAATTCCAGTTCTTCCAGAGGGAAGAACACAAAAAGGACACTTTCAGAAGTTATGCTGGCCACTGAAAGAAGGCTGGGAAATGTAGTCTAGTCCTGGGTGGTTCAAATACCTCAGGAAAAGTCAAGAGTCCTATCTAGGAAGAGTAGAGATAGGCACTGAAGGATAATAGTCTCTTCTAAGGTACATTAAAATATATATGTATGCATACATATGAATGAATTTCTTTTGAAATAGAGCATTGCCTTTGGGAGACCAGCATCAAATTTTTGAAATCTCTTCCTAGAGTTGTAAGTCTAAGATGCACAGAATTGCTAGCTAAATGAAGATCAAGTAATTAGCTTTATTAACAGCTAGGTAAGCACAAAAAAGCTCCCTAGACACAAAGCTGTCTGTTAAGAAGCAGATTGGAAAGAATTCAGCTTGGACCTGAGGCTGAACTAGTATTTTGTACTTCTACAATAAATGTTAACCTTGGGACCCACCTCTGCCTGCCCAGAAGACTTGAAGTCCATTAATCCAGCCATTAGTATGGACTCTAGCCCTCTTCCACACATTTAGTTGCCAGAGGAATATTGCAAGGAGTATGGGTTTCCTCTCTAAGGAGAGAAGAACTGCCTAGTCTCCTGATTGTATTTGTATATGTATATGTATATGTATATGTATATGTATATGTATATGTATATGTATATGTATATGTATATATATCCCTGAGATGTATGTGGTCAGGGTCATTTCAGAGCATAAAGAGAGAACTTTCCATATATTTCTCCCAATAATTGTAGAATTCTGGCTCTTGATTTAGTTTTGGAGAGAGTACATAGAGGTTGAAAGCTAGATAGGAAATCTTTGTTCAGGAACAAGAAGAGTAGAGTTGGGGATGTGAATCTCCATTTCTGTGAGCAGAAGTAAGAATATGGTTGGAAAATGAATGGGAAAAGTGAAAATTAAAGCCATATTTGAAAGGAAAGCTCTGGTGATGAGGAGTTGTGTAATTAATCACCTCAAATATTCTTTATTTGGGTAAGGAAAGTATGGACTTATTTTAAGCACACATCTTATTCTTATGAAACTTCAGCACAAAGAAGAATGAGAAGTGAAAAGAAGCAAAATGACAGGTGTTTTCAAATATGCAGTTTGATGCGTATAGGAGCTGCAAGAGATGGAAAAGGGAGAGTCATATAAGGACATGAGGGAGAATGCTGGAAGGGAAAGTGGGTGTAAAAGGACTAGGAGGTTTGGGCATGAGGTGGGGACATGGCAGTGACTGTTCCTTCACAGAGACCTGTCACAGGGTTCCAATAGTCACATTACCCAGGCTGTTGGCACACTGGAAGGACAATGGTAGGAGGATTAACGAAAGGGCCATGTGTAAGATGTGGGCACAGTAAAAGGAACCACCATAGGGTGGTGAAGTACTCAGCAACTGGCTGTAGTGAGAGATTTGTTAGATCTCTTCCAAGGATGGAGTATGATCCTAGAGCCTGGCCCTAACTTTTGCTCTGACTGAGGGCTCAGGTTGCCAACTGGGGAAGAAGCTAGAGGAATGAATTCTACCTTCTTCCTTCTCTTGTCTTCTCATGTCCTGCTGGTGCCTCCCTTTGGCTGAACTCACCTGGAAGCCATTAGTAAAGGACGCTTTGTAGGAAACAGCAGGGCAGAGAAGGGTTGAGGGGGACAAGTAGAGAAAAGCCTGCTTGACATTTCAGTGCAGCACAGGGGAGTGGGTGTTATCAGATTTCCTGCCATATTTTAATTAATAAATTGCCTGCCCATACTTACTGAGTACTTGCTGTGGCTGGTGCCCTGGATAACAAATCAATAGAGTCCTTGTTTCTGAGGGGATCAGGTACCAGAAGACAATCAGGATTCTAAAAGCAGAGGATGGGGAATATGGGTGTGAGGACTAGTGACAGCCAAGCTGATGGAGATACAGGAAGCTGCCCAAGGAGGTGATTTGGAGGAATTCCATCGTGAGATGGAGAGGTGCAGTCTGATCCATCCTGCACAGGGGAACAGCATGGACAAAGTCCAGATGCTGTCTAAGTATGGACAGAAGACACCAGTCAGAGAGAGGGGGGGGGGCAGCACAGATTGCCATTCTGAGCCAGATGGAAGACATTGGATTTTTTTCCTTAAAGTTTCCAAGTAAGTGAGAGTCAACAGAGGATTAGACATGTAGTATTTCTTTAAAAGAATAGAACCGATAAAGGCTGCCTTCCCTTTGTTTGTATGTCATTTTTCTTTTTCCTTTCATCTCATTCTCTACTTCTCTCTTTCATTCACCATGTTCCTGATGGTTGTGGGTGTTTTGTGATAGAAGAAACCTCCAGGATTCAGGGGGTATGATGTGGGGAGTTGAAAAAGAAACATTGCAAGTCTTTAATATGTTCTCACTTCAGTTGTCAGTAGGGGTTTCATTGGAGGACAGCGATACTATTGAGGAAGCTGGCATAGAAATTAAAATGCTTAATGAGCCAGGCCTTAGTGGTCTACTGCAACAACATAAACATGAGATGTGACTTCTTGAGGACTTGGAAAGTTGTTTTGAAATATTATCACTGTACCATGATGTACATTATTTTAGAATGCAAAACAGCAAAAAAAATGTCCCATGAAAATACAAATGTGCAGTCTCACGTTGCTCTTTCACACATTGATCTCCAAAGAGAATACTCTAGGACTTTAGGGAGAAAGTCCATTACTGAATTAATCAAACAACTATCTTCTATCTGCACTTTTATTTTCTATACACTTTACACCTGTTTAATTAATCCTAAACATGATGCTGACTGCTAATTAAACAACCCTGGAAGTGACTGACTGAAGGTAGTAATTTGAGATAATTAGTTTTGGTTTCAAAACACTCAATTTTCACACTTTGTGCTCATTTTTAGAAAGGGGTGCCTCATTATTATAGACAGAATGGGAGTTGGGGAAAACATTTTACTGCTGGACTCTTGAGTAGCTGAGGAAGTGGGAGGGTTATGTTTCCAGATATGACAGGAAAGTGTACAATGTTGTAGAATTTCTCCTCTTCCCCTAGTATGTGCACACAACCACATGCACACACCCCCCACTCACATACAGAATTCACTCCAATGGCAAGCTCAGATGACTGACTCTTTTATCAGAACATAGAAATACTCAATGTCTTGATCTTTGGAAAGGTTTTTTTTTTTTCCTAAGAGGGAGAAGATGTCACTGAGACACCATGGTCTTTTACATGGGTTCTTCTTGAAACAAAATGATAAAAAAGCAAGAAAGGTCAAGGTTTGGCGTTTTGTCTACAATTGGAAGGAGTGTCTTTCTGAATAATCCTGAACTACAAAGGCATAAAGCAACCATTTGTCAACCCCAGAGCTAATACCTAGCAGAGAAAGGAAAGGGTAATAATAGGTAGGCCAGATGTTTTTCATGGTCACATGATGTTAATATGTAAGTTAACATGGGCCCCATCAAGAGAATAGACCAGGAAGAGTGTAGGGTTAAATAGTCTATGCTCAATTGTCATTGTTGTAGCTCATGTAGGTAGATACAGGGAGACACAGGAGGCAGGCACAGAGGCTGAATGGCTCCTAAGCACCCTGGAGAGCTCCAGATATGTTGTTCTGCACATCTGGGCATTTCATGCCATTACTTGTATCTGAGGGAATCAGTCATGTCACTTGCTATCAATATGGGGTAGGTCTCTCTAGAATTAGAAGAGTTATCTAGAAGATGTCAAGTGTGAGGATTGTTTTGCTAGAGGGAATTTGACCAGGTTGTGTGGGAAGATGGACCTGTTAGCTGCAAGATCAGATGGGTTGTTTATGTGAGAGTCGAGCCTGCATCTTCAGGCATACCACCTGAGCGAGGGCATCTTGGAGTCAATTTTACCTGTGAACCTTCACGTATAACTAGCATGGTATGAACAGTGATAAGATGCAGACAGAGCTGTATCATTTACTCTCCAAAATTGCTGAGAAATCATATAGGATTCCTTTTAAAAAAATATCTAATCAATTTTTCATGTTTATGTCAGAAAAATAGGCTCTTTTCCCAAAGAAGTTATGATCTGGATTCTTAATCTATGTAATTTTTCAGAATTGGAAAGCTCTCTTTATTAGTAGTTACATGGTTGACTACAACCAATTCTTTTTGTATTATCCAATGATAATATTAATAATAATAATTAAACTTGCAAAATGATATAGAATAATTTAGCAAAAAATGCAACCTTATGGCTTAATGGTGTCAAATCTCTGATTTAAAAAAAAAAAAACCTCATGATGAATTTTGTTAGGCATTGTACAGCCTTTCTGCCTTAAAGCTAAAGACAATTTTAGGATGACTTTTTCTGATATATGCATGTATGTAGTAGGCCTTTGTTACTCATTTCTGAACCAGAATAATTACATGTAGAATAAACAGCAGCAACAACAAACACAAATGTTTTCCTTTGGCAAAAAAACTAAGGCAAAACTAAACTCCTTTTTCTTTTTGTCCATCATGGGGCTTGGACTCTGGGCCTGGGTGCTGTCCCTGACCTCTTCAGTTCAAGGCAAGTGCTCTACCACTTGAGACACAGCACAATTCCAGGTTTTTCTGATGGCTAATTAGAGATAAGTGTCTCATGGACTTTTCTCCCTGGGCTGGCTTTGGACTGTGATCCTCAGATCTCAGCATCCTTAGTAGCTAGGATTACAGGCATGAGCCACTGGTGCCTAGCTAAACTCTTTCTTATTGGTGGTTCCACAACCACCAAAAAATTACCTATTCTTGATATCTTCCAGATAGCCCTTCTAATTATGTTATAGTGTTGGTGGTTTAATCTCTTGTCAATTCATCCTACAGGATTCGGCACAGGGGTAAAATGACCTGTCTTTTGTTTTGCAGATACCTCAAATTAGCTATGCATCCACAGCCCCAGAGCTAAGTGACAACACCAGGTATGACTTCTTCTCTCGGGTGGTCCCGCCTGATTCCTACCAAGCCCAAGCCATGGTGGACATTGTGACAGCCCTGGGATGGAATTATGTGTCAACACTGGCTTCTGAGGGCAACTATGGCGAGAGTGGTGTAGAGGCCTTCACCCAGATCTCGAGGGAGATTGGTGAGCATACATTTACCAGGTGGTTGTGTTTAGAAGTGACATTATAATGAAGTCTGAGCAACCCTAAGTATTATCTGAGATGTATGGAATAATTAGAGCTACTATGGATCCATGACTTGACTGGCTTATAGAGGGAGGCTGGGTATATTAGAAATGATTTTGTTGTTTAATAGGTTTATCAAGGTGACACTTGGGTACTAATTTAGGATGTAGGACACCTGACTCAGATGAACATTTGAGTTTGTTTTGACAAGGGAGTTTGCTGGCACATTAGAGCCACTGTAAATTTGAATAAGTGACATATCATTTGATGGTTCTAGATGGAAGTTTATATGAGCAAATTATTAATTTTTTTAAAAGTCAGTGGAGTTTAACATCCAACGTTAGAGGGATTAAGACTAATAGTCACCTTAAAGCAATACCCCCCCAGCTATAGTCCCCAAGTCTATACTCAAATGATGTTCTTAGTGACATATGTGACATTTCTTGCTTTTTTTAATTTTTTACCTAACTCTGAAACTTCAGTGGGATGAAGGACAAAAGGTAAAACTTGATTTGGGCAAAGTGCTGTTGGTTCTCTTCTTTCTTTCCTTCCTTTCCTTTCTTCTTATCTTGTGTCATTTTCTTTGTGAGATGGGTCACTCTATGTATCTCAGACTAGCCTGAAACTCATTGTCCTCCTGCATTAGCTTCCTGAAAGCAGGGATTGCAAAGGTGGAGCATCATGCCCCGCATACATCCTAGGCTTTCTTCACAATGCTTACAGAAATTCCTTTAGACATTTCACCAACATGTGTGTTTACCCATGAGGTTATAAATCCATCCCACTACTTGGAATAAATAGAATAAGACAAAGTGACAGCCTAAAACAATTTAGAACACTAGCCTTATTGCTAATTAGCCCATAGTGTATCTTTTTTTCAAAAAATTATTTTATTGCAAAGATGCTTTACAGAGGGGTTACAGTTATATGAGTTAGGTAATGATTACATTTCTTTTCTTTCTTTTCTTTTCTTTTTTCTTTTTGGTCCGGTCGTGGGGCCTGAACTCTGGGCCTGGGCACTTTAGCTCTTTAGCTCAAGGCTAGTGCTCTACCACTTGAGCCACAGTGCCACTTCCGGCTTTTTTTCTGCTTATGTGGTGCTGAGGAATTGAACCCAGGGCCTCAGGCATGCAAGGCAAGCGCTCTACCACTGAGCCACCTTCCTAGCCCCATGATTATATTTCTTGTCAAACATTGTTACCCCTTCCTTTGTTTTTTTTCCTACTATCCCTTCCTTCCTCCACATCCCCCACTGATAGTGTATCTTTACAGATGAAAAAAAAAGATATGTTATTGTCACTTAAGTACTAGTACTCTTAATAAAAATGAAATTTTCTATATGGGGAATAGCATTTTATGGGAAGATTTACATGTCCATTGGCTATCTTTCAGTTATTTTCCATTTAGAGAAATTGTGTTGATCAATTTCTTATCTTTCTTGAAGGCTTTGATTCAGTAAAAGATGATAGGGATGATTTGGGTTTAACTACAATTACCAAAGGGCAAAGAATATAAAGTTATTAAGATAAAACTTTCATTTGAAAGACTTGTAGTTGCCTGTTATACTTCTTCTGTACATGGCAGAATATGGATATTTATTATGCACAATAGTGTTTCTATTTAACATTTATTCTATGCCTGTACTGTAGCAGAAACTATAGAAAAAAGCTAGTCTTGTTAGATAGATCAGGTTAATTGATGTAACTGGCCGCCTGCTCATACTGATAGTGTCCATGATACCATAATCTTTGCTCTTTGGAATTTTAAATGATGTCACTATTACTATAAAAATGATTGAAAACCATCCATTGAACTTTAAATTATATTATCCTCTTGAATAAAAGCCCCAAGTTTGTCATTAAAGAAAATGCCCACTCAGATGAAAACAATAGCTTCTGGAAGCAGGGTTAATGCATTATTTAAGCAGCTGATGTCAGTTCTTACTAGAGTGATAATTCACCATGAGATGGAATCAACAAGATATATGTTGAAAAAAAACTTTTCTGCAGTGATGTTGGACATTCTTTAGAGGTAAGACACATTTCATGTGCATGAAACAAATCGCTATGGAAAGTTCAATACAGGATGTCATTTGCCAATTGTTGTGGAATCTGACATAGTGTTTGGTTCTGCAAGTTAAGTGAGAGTACAATTTTATTCTTTTGACTAAAATAAGAAACCCTTAGTTTTCATTTTTAGAGAACATCGCTATATTTTGGTAATATTGTCACATAAAACCATTCAGATGGTACCATTCATCACTCCTGCTTCTTTAAAAAACATTGTAGTCATTAATATGGGTGAAATAATTTTAGTGCCTTCTGTGTTGATTGGCTGTCCATTTTATTTCCGTTTTCACTTATCTGGGGAATGTAGGGGGAATGGCTTGTCAATTAATATGCAGAATACTGAAAAGGCCAAATTAGTACTACACTAGAGTATGCCATGGAATATATTAAATATCAAAATCATCCCTCATTTTAATGACAAAGATTTTTATCTAGAACAAAAATAGCTGAAAATTAAACCTTTTACATAACAATGATATTAACAGGAATGGCAAATGATAGTAACTTAACCCATTCTGAAATTATCTGATGACGCTAATGAAAATTCATTAGTTTTGTAACATTTGTGGCTCTTCCTACAACATTGATGACATCCCTGTCATCATGTGAGGGGTGTGTATTTAAAAATCTCAGTATCTTGACTGAGAAGGAGATAGGTTCACAGTTTATGCCTAACCAGAAAATTATGTATTTCTCAGACTCTTAACACAGAAAAATTTCCACACTTTATTCTGAATTTCTTCTCTCTTTAGTAGCATTGGTTAAGAAGAAATTTCAGCTTAAATTGAGGCATCCTGCATCTTGTTTCTGATGAACTCAGGCAAATCATAATGTAATGATAGTGAAATGGAAACGCATTTAGTGATAAATTACTTGTACAGTTCCATTAGAGTGTTTGTAATTTGAACAAAGTTTGAGACTTGAGAAAGTGTCCTTTGTGAATCAGAGAGGATGAAATTCATGAGTGGTGGCAGTCAGAGACCTCAGCGATGGCTCTTCTCTAGGCAATATCCTTGTAAAGGAGAGATGAGAGATACCTGAGAAAATAAAGACAAATAGGCCTTTGATGTCCTAGCTGTTAGAGTGCCAGCACAAAGCAACTCTTGACTATAGAATGCTTACTGAAAAAAGCCCCAAATCATTTTGGGATCAGCCAATAGCACACTCTGACTGGAACATAGTTCTTGGTGAGGTGTAGGAGACAAAATTGGAAGGTTCAATACTGACCCATAGTTGAGTATTTCAAGTAATAGGGTTTTTATTTTATCCTTAATATTTTTTAAACAAAAGAGGAATTGCTGATGAGTGAGGAAATCTGTCAGAATATGCACTTATGATGGTATTAAGGGACCTCTGCATTATCAGTCTTTGCTTAATAATATTAATATGCAAGAGGAAATAGACTTGAGTGACATTTCTCAGGTAGAGTCTATGGGGCCTAGTAACTGACTAGTTATAGGGGTTGAGTATAAGAGAGAAATTAAAACTGACCATGTAATTCTGTACCTGGCTGACTCAAGTCCCATACACAGAACCAACTGTGGAAAGGTTGGTCTGGAGTGGAGAGCTTAAGCCTGATAATAAAAACACTGTGCTTCTCCATTTATCTTTGTGGAGAAGGGCAGCAAGGAGCACTGATCTGAGCTAAGTAGGAACTGAGAGGTAGATCTAAAATTTGCAGACACAAAATTAGTAGTTGAAAAGAGAACTGTGGTTCCTGGAGAAGCAAAGGCAATTGAAGCAAAGGGGACTGAGGACGGACTTTTAGGGAACAGCTTGAATATAAGGATTGGGAATAATGGCCTACACACAATAATAAGTAGCTACTAAAGATAGGATAGAATGTTTTTCTCTTTCTCTCTATCTGTCTCTCTTGGTGGGTTTGTACTTATAAGAGGGCTATCTGTCAGCTTTGAAGAGGGTGCTAGTATGGGAAGTGGTAGGATGGGATTTTGTTTTAGGAAAACATCAAGAACCTTGCACTGTTCTTCATATAAGAACAGAACCTTTTGCCAAAGCGCATAGCTAAATGTGCGCCATGTACTTCCAGAGAACCAAGTAATGTCATCAAGTTGGAAGTTTTAGTTTCCCAATCTGCCATAGCAAAGTACAATGTAGGTGACTTGAAACAAGATTCTTTGCCTCACAGTTCTGGAGGTTAGACATTTTAAGTTTAGGTGTTCTCAGGACTGTGCTGGTTCTGGAATTGATAGGGGAGAAACCTTCCTGGTCCTTGTGGCTGCTAGTGTTTGCCAGGAGACTTGGTATTCCTTGGCTTACAGATGCATCACAGTCTTTGCCTCTGCTATTACACAGATGTCTTCCATGCCTGCATCTTCTCTCTGTATTAGGATGCAGTCCTATTGGATTACTCCAGTAGGATCTTATTTTCTAACTAATGGTATCTATAATGACCCTCTCTTCAAATGGTTGGATTTTGAGCTACAGAGTTTAGGATTTCACCATATCTTTGTGAGAGATAGTCAACTCATTATGAGGAAATTCAAAGTCATCTGGGAGATGGAGTTCAGGTACTTAGAAGGGAAGGAGTCTGGAGGACAATGGGTTAGAATAAAGGTAGACTGAGGTGGGCACTAGGTAGGCAGAAATTTAGTAAACAGGGAAACCTATAACCTAACCAATTCATAAGTTCCTATGGTGTTCAATTGAATTTTGTCCTTCCATCTTGTGTATGTGTGCGGGTAGGATGACATAAGTGATAATTTGTGCTTCTACTGTAGAGTAGCAGATGGGATCTCAGTATTCAGCTTTCCTAGGCATCAAGGTAGCCAAGAGCTTCCTAGTAGGATTGCCATTGTAGGGTACTGAAATCCAGTGAGTGCTGGTTGTTTTGTTGCCTTGCTTTTTTTAAAAAAATTATTTTATTGTAAAGATGCCATACAGAGGGGTTACAGTTACATGAGTAAGGTAATGAGTACATTTCTTGTCAAGCATTGTTACCCACTCCTTTGTTTTTCTCCCACTATCCCTTCCCTCTCCCACTCGTCCTCACCCCCCCACCACCACCAAAGCTGTAAAGTTCATTTCCGACAGTGTCTTATGAGTATGGTTGCTGCAATGGGTCATCCTGTGTCCTTGTTTCAGCGTTGTGTCATTCCCCTTCCCTTCCCCAAATTAGATAAATGTATATACAAGATGCAGGGTACCAGAATCAAAGACAGAGAAATGCCAGGGATGAACTAATGGAAAAAGAAAAATGAAGTAAAATAAAAAGAACATACAGTACATTGGCTACAACGTCAACAACCAAAAGAAAACCTGTTGTTTCCATGTCTTGAAGTTTAAGCAGTTCTAAGAACCCGCCACCCCCCCTGCCCTGGTAACACCTGCAAAATTATGAACACCCAGAGAATTCCTTCTGGCTTAATTTATTTTTATTTCCTCCTCTGGTCTCTTTTGGCTGGAGGGAAGGAATCGCTGAGTTGCTGCTGGTTAAGACTTACTCATCACTCATGTTATACCATCAATTGTTAGGAACAGAGTTCTCTATTTGTCTTGTTTTAATTATTCAATGCAATATTTCATTGATATTGTAATAAAGGGGTTGATGATAGTCACTCCTTCTTTTCCATCATAAGCTGTGGGGCTTGTAGCTTGTGACTCAATAAATGACTTCCTTGAGTCTTTAGACAGGCTCTTTCATTCCTTTGTCTTACCTTATTA
Source organism: Dipodomys merriami (assembly GCF_024711535.1). Classification (NCBI taxonomy): domain Eukaryota; kingdom Metazoa; phylum Chordata; class Mammalia; order Rodentia; family Heteromyidae; genus Dipodomys; species Dipodomys merriami. The sequence goes on along the minus strand of NW_027206068.1, from coordinate 58,588,167 downwards.
TACTATTTTAAAAAGAAGACAGGATAATAAATGTTAATGCTACCACTGTCATTATAAGGGGCAAGGAAACTAAAGCTTTATCTTTGAAGATAAAAGGAGTGGGTGAAAGCATGGTATCTTTTCATTGTGGATTTTGCACAGTATGGTGACACACCTCCTTTAATCAGTCATCGTGTTTACTGATGGCTTATTGAAGATGACAGACCTTCAGGTCGTCATAGCATACATTACAGTGAGCAGAATAGACCTGAATCTGTCAAATTTTGTACTAACTGTGACTTTTTTTCTAATTTGCAAATGCTGGAGCTTCTGACTATTGTCTGACATGTGTTCTGAATCTTAAAATCTCAGTGTTGGAAGGAACCATAGAGGTCATTAGATTGGAAGAGTCTGTTTGAAATGTTATTCTGCTTAACCAGTTTAATTCATCCATTCTATGTATATAAAATGATTAACACAGGCCAAAAATTTGAGAACCAGTGTCAAACAATAAAGGGGCATCTTATTCCTAGCATAAAATCGAGAAATACCCACGGAGTCTTTTTAAATTATTAAGTAATGAACAAGGAGGTTTCAATTCTGTGTGTCAAGTTATGAGTATAAGACATCTAGATCAATGGTACCCCTTCCATCATTCTCCGTCTCTTACCCTGCACCCCAATCCCTACCCTCAAGTTGTTTTCAAAGAGTGTACATTGGACATTATGACTGTGTTTTCTCACCCTTCCTTTAGGCCATATATTTGAAAACTTATTATTGTTTGAAAAGAAAGCATTGCCTTCCCTCTCTCCCCCTCCTTGGGTTACAAACAAGGACCAAATGTCTATGAACTGGAATGGATTCCTTTTACAATTAAAACAAACTATTTTTCAATGACAAAAAGAAACGAATGCATAAAGAGGAGTTTTCCCTCTCAGATGTTCATTGCTTTGGAAAAATGACTTCCAGCAGGCAAAAATCAATTTGACAAAAGTATTAATGTTGTAAAATACTATGAATGAAAGGAAACATTTTAATTCAATTGAAAGTTTTACTTTATATTCCTACAGCTGAATTCCATTGATAACACCATATTTCAAGTTGCAAATCATATTTAATTAATATTAACACCAGGCAATTGGGCAAGAATAACTTCAAAGGAGGGCTGAGGAGATTGTAAATTGGAACTGCAGGTGCTGTGATAGTGTGGAAGCTGAGGAGGCTTCCAAAGAAAGTGGGTATGCTTTTAACAATCACTGCAGGACCTGATCAAACAGAGCGTCATTTCAAAGCTGCTCTGCTCCCTGGCCTTGCCTAATATTTAGGGCTTCGTAACTGCGCAGTATCAACAAGCAGCTGCTAATGTGAACTAGCAAACAGCATTCCAATAAATGCTTTAAAATCTACCATTCCAGTGCTGTACTGATGGTTTTAGTGAGCAATGGCAGTCTGATACAGTGGAAACTATGTTGGGGGCAGAAGAACTTCTTCAAACCCCCTTTCCTTTCCTCTGAAATTTTATTCATGATCTTCTCTGAGGAGTGATTACTTTGTAAGATGGTGAGCCCTAGTTGGTGGTCATCAAGTTAAAAAATAGTGAATATTTGGGGGGGAGAGAGCAGAGGAAGGGATAGAGGAAGGGTAGATGAATATAGTTATAATAGTCAATATGTGTGTGAGAGAGAGAGAAAGAGAGAAAAAATGGAAGCTAGTAACTTGGTATAGCTGGAGTTAGGATTAGATGGGGTTGGGGCGAATGATGGAAGGGGTCATTCTCGTTAAGATGAATTGTACTCATAAATTGGCGAGTCAATTTGAAACCCTTCTGTAAACTGAAGATAATAATACAAGTACACAGTAAAAATAAACTCCAGTATACTGTTTAATATTAGGTATAACTTGTGGAAGGAATAGGGAGAAGCCTTTCCCCAAAGGATGACAAAGGTGTATGTTATAATGATGGATGAATGAAGCTGGTGTGGATCCACTGGCGTATAGAATATTTGAACTCATAGGAGAGGCCATTGCTTGGTTTACTAATTACCTTCAAACTTAAATCACCGATGACACTTCTGTCTGAAAGCCCAGGGAGTGGGGCTCTGAGTGGCTTCTGACCATTTTCCCTTTTGTTTCATTCTCCACAACATTCCGGCAGGTATTCTATCTAACATCTTATTTTTGTCACCATTAGCAGTAGAATGGCACTTCTCATTCATCTGAAAGTTAGTTATTCCTTTAACAAGGCTGAGATTGCCATATAAGTTTGGAGTATATTACCTCAGCAGTATGCTCCTATGAGTCTTTGTGCTTAATCCTCTGTACTCTTCCACTACATTCCATCCCACTGCCGATTCTACGTATCTCCTCAACCTGAATGTGTTTTACTCAGCATCCAGCAACATGGCTGGCATATAACAGGTGCTTTGCTATTGAATGGCCATTGTTTCCAGCCTCATGGTTGTGTTGGTCATATGGGTCTAGAGGCTAGCCTTAATCAAGCTCAGGGAGATGAAAGGCAAAGATGTCTCCAGCAATGGTATATGTGTTTTATTTGCAAATATGTAATCTGTAAGGAAAATATGAGAAACTTCCAAACTATTAACTCACTTTTTTTCTAGAAAATGTTAATCTAAAATTTCAGCCTGACTAGTCCCTTAGCCAAACAGCATTGAGGAGTAATTATGTGTTTTTCACTGGTGAGGCCTGAGTTCCATATCTGTCAATGGGATCCTGGATAATTTAATTGCATTGTGTTCCACCTTCCTCATTTGCAGAATAAAGATAATAATTAAATAAGGGCTGTGTGAGGTCATATGTATCCTTGCATAGCTGTAGAAGGAACTCTACAATCATCAACTCATTTTCATATTTTTATTACTTTTACTGCTATTATTATCACAAGATCTTGATACATAGCTCAGACTGGTGTCATATTCTCCATCCTTTTGCCTCAGACTCCCAAGAAATGATATTACAGGCATAAACAACCATGCTCAACTTCAATTTGTGTTGTTAGAAGCATGTTCTTACCACTGAGTGGCCTACAAGCGATCTTATTTCCCATAACCTGTATCTAAGTTTACTCAGTGTGCAGGAGCTGATGCTTTTGCAGTCACTGATCCTATTATATATATTTTTTCTTAATGTGACAAATATTACCTAGGATAGTGCTGGCATGTAGTTGAATACATGAATTAATTGAAAACTGTCAGAATCGCCTCACCTAATCTGTCTTCTCGTCATTCATTTTGAACCTTCTAAATATTAATTGACTCATTCAGCACTGTAGTTTACCCATGAGGTTCCAGGCCATATTAGAGGAGACAGAGATAAATCATGGCCTCTGCTTTCCAGCAGGTCACTGTCACTGTGTATCAGAGAACACAGAGATGCAAACAATTGCAGATTAATGTGACCATGGCTTTAATGGAGGCATCATTTGGAGGCATTACCTGGGATCACTGGGTCCAAGTAAGGGCATCCTTTATTCATATAGCAATAAAGGCCTGTCATTAGGCAGTGTGTTTGGAGGGGTGTTGGGCAGATACCAAGCAAAACAATTGCACAGTATGATGTGAATTAAAATACTTTCGATAACTTCAGCAGAAGCATAGTTTTAAGTGAAGAAAAGTAGCACAGAAATTGAACATAGAATATGGTGTTAGTCTTATAACAATATAGTGTGTAGGTGTGTGAAATGTTTGATATGTTTAAAACACAAGTAATGTTTGACAAGCTGTATCTGTTCATCTATTGATGTGTACTCAGTGGTGCCGGTTGGATCATCAGTGCACAATGCATCCTGATAATGTCTGCCCATTTTCTACGATCACTCCCCCCCACTTGGGAGTATCACTCAGGCTTTGAGAGTATCACTCAGGCCTTGAGAGTAGTTCCCATTTTGCTCAAATTCTGAGCCAGGGCTCCACTTGAACCTTCAAGTTGTAAGGGTTTGGAATCATTTTTCTGTCATAGATCCTACCATCAGGAGTGAGTTCTAGGCCCCTTTCTATTACTGCAAACTTGTAATGTTGGCCTGCCCTTGACTTAATACTCTAGATCACTTTGACTTATAATCTAGTTCTTAGTGATGGATCTTGTCCCAAACTCTTATCTCCTATGTTTTTTCCTTTTCTCTCTCCCTGTCCCTCCCTTCTTGCCTTCCTGCCTTCCTGCCATCCTTCCCTCCCTCCTTTTTGTGTGCTGGTAGGTACTAGGGCTTGAACATAGGGCCTGTTCCTTAGCTTTACTTGGTCAAGGCTGGCACTCTACCATTTGAGCCACAGCTCTACTCCTAGCATTTTGCTGGTTATTTGGAGATAAGGGTCTCATGGGCTTTCCTGACCAGGCTGGCTTCAAATCTAGATCCTCCAATCCCAGCCTCCTGAGTAGCTAGGATTAAAGTCTGAGTCGCTGTCATCTGGCTTGTCTCTTATGTTTGAACCATGACAATCCCACCTGTTCCTTGTCAATTTCCACCTTAAGCGTCTCATGGCCTGACTCTATTCATAGACTGCCCCTAAAATCTGACTGTATATGAAACCATTGAGCAGAACCCTGATTTTGTCCTGGCTTTTAGCATGTGCTGGAGCCCTGACCCTGTCTAGCTTGTCTTCTCATTTCTCGTATTCTTTTTATATTATAGTAATAGAAAGGACATTGTGAGTGAATAGACATGAATTCCATAGAATGAAATGATTCAGGCTTAGGTGATAGTTTTCTGTCTCTGTCTCCTGTGTCTATCCCACCTACACTCTGTCTCAGAGATTCCTGTGCAAATGCTTAGAAAGGGTCAGTCTCTGTCCTGTCAATAATGTGGCTCCTGTTTCAAGTTTTCTTCTTGTTACCTAACTCCCATTGAAACGGCATAGTTTCCCAGGGCTGCTGTAATGAAGTAACACAAATCAAATACATTTAACCAGTATCTACTGTGTTATGGTTCTGGAGGCTGGAAGTCAGCAGGGTTCGTTCTTTCTGATATGTAAGAAAGAATCTGGCCCATGGCTCTCTTCTATTAATGTCTTGCTTGCAAGCCTTGTCATTTCCTGGTATGGAAAACACCACTGTGATCTCTACTTTCTTGTCTTCCTCCTCTTCTTCATCTTTTTTCTGCTCCTTCTCTCTATCCTTCCTGCCTCCTCTCTCCCCTTCTCTCTCTTTCCCATCCTCCTTCTCTCCTTGTCTCTCTTTCCCTCCATGTGTGTGAATTACTACTTACAAGGACATGCCATATGGGATTAGGGACTTATCCTACTCAGTATGGCTTCATCTTAATTTAATTAATTAAATTAGCAGTGACTCTAAGGTTCTAAGGGTTAAGGTCTTAGCATAGAGATTTTTAGAGATACAATACAACCAATAATACCAACTTCAGCTACTGGATGGAGCTGTGACTGGTGAAGTTCTGTATGGTTTTTGATCATCTGGACATCTCCTGAAGAATCATTTTCTGTAGCCAAGTGAGCTATTACCATGTCCCCGGGTACTTGCTAGGTAGTTTCTGCACACCTTGGAACTAAATGCCCATCTCAGGACAAGAAGTGTTGCTTCTTCTATGCCTAGCCCCAAATAAGTCATAGTTTTTTATTTTCCTTTCCAAAGACATTTCTTTGTTAAAGGCATTCTGTTTGGAAACTTCAGCACTGGCTGAAAGCTTTAAGGTGCAATCTGTACTTTATTGTGTTGATAGAAGTACATAATATAAAAAATACCCTGCTGCAAAAATGAAGCAACATCACAATCCATTTATGTCATTTTTATAGGTCTTAAAAGAGTTGGCTTGAGAATTAGAAGAGTGCTTTCACAGTATACTTCATAACTCCTCAACTAAGCAACAATCAGAGTTATCTTAAAAACAAATGGCTGAAGAATAATAAAATCAGAGAGCTGTAAGATGAGGAGTTGATTGAAATAGGTGCCAGTTATTTCGAGGGTTAGGACCCTTGGCCAAACTGTGCCACATGGGACTCTGTTCTTTAACTTATTCCACACAGTCTGCAAATCTCAGACTCCTTTCTTTCCTTGCTATCTGACCAAAGCTACTTCCCAATTCACTGGGAGCCCGGGGAGGGGAAGGCAGGAGGAGAGAAAGTGAACCTCCAGTCAGCACATTTTGTTTCTGGTTAACAGCTCTGGGAAGAGGTTTGGTCAGGAAAGGAATTTCAAGTAATGATTTAAACATATCATCTGGCAGTTGTAACAGTGAGAAAAAAAATATTGCCTCTTGTAGCAGCTCAGACACACTTCTCCAGCAGTGGTATGCGCAGCCATGTGACTCAAGAGTCACATTTGCATCATGTTTCATGGCTGGCATGTGTGTAATGGGCTATTAAGGGAAAGAGGGATGTTTGGAGTACATTTTGCCAGTCTTTTGTGTTGGAAATCATGGAAGGCAATCGCTGTGTTCTGTATTCTCCTTCAAAATGTTGCTTGATGTGATTGCCAGGGGGAATCCTATGTTAGACGGAAACTTTCGTGAGAGCTGGTGTGACATTTCATTCCACAAATACTTGAGCCCCTACTCTATGGTTGGGTCTGGTGACAAGGAGCTGTCAGAGACTTGCTTCCTAACCTAGTGGGGTTCCCAGTCAAGCTTCTTGTCATTCTATTTGTGTCCTTTTCGCCGCCTGTCTCCTCAGACTATAGGAAGTTAAATGAATCCATTGGGAAGTCAATCTGAGAGCCTACTGAAGGCCAAGAAAGGGCCCAAATCAATTAAATCCATTGCTGGAGCCCAGAGGTATTCTGGAGATGTTGAAGATTAGTTGAGGTATCTGTGACATTCTGGAGCAAAGGGGTACACATTTGAAAGTAGCAGTACATGTATGGATGTGTTTATGTGGATATACACAAGGGGAATGATCTGGACCAAGGAAGGAGACAGGCTATGCTCCAGGTGCAGATGTTTGAGAGTAAACATAGATGGAGAGAGAGAGAGAGAGAGAGAGAGAGAGAGAGAGAGAGAGAGAGAGAGAGAGAGAGAGAGAGAGAGAGAGAGAGAGAGAGAGAGAGAGAGGGAGAGAGAGAGGGAGAGGGAGAGGGAGAGGGAGAGAGAGAGAGAGAGAGGGAGAGGGAGAGGGAGAGGGAGAGAGAGAGAGAGAGAGAGGCAGACAGACACAGACAGAAACAGAGAGACAGAGAGACAGAGATAGAGAACCAAATTCCACTCCTGTCTGCAAAGTGTAGATCAGAATTTGTGGTCTGAGTCATGTTCTGAGCCTACCACAACGTGGCATACAATTCACGCTCACCACCTCTGAGCCTGTAATGTCATATCACCCATACTGGCTTGGTTAACATTTCCTCATCGTTCTATTCTTGGTTATTTTCAGGAAGCCTTCACTAATCTGCATCCCCTTTCCTTTCAGCTAAGTTTTGCTTCTGTCTTCTGTCAAGCAAAAACTAATTATCCTGACTTAGATAAGGGAAGACTTTATTCAGAAGAAAGAACATTGTAATAGAGAAAATGCTCCAATCCCAGACATCTGTAGGCATCACAAAATCAAAGAAAAATGACTTCCTTTATAGGGCAGGGAGGGGTAAGCAAATATTTAATTCTGAAATTGTTAAAGGAAAGTTAGGACATGACTGACAGGATTGTTTCTTGCTGTGGTCAGCTGATTCTGAAGCAAACCCAATAAAGAGGACACATTTCAGTTTTCATTGTTTGCTGAGATCTGGGACAAACAGACTTCTAGACTCTGTAGGAAGGAGAGAATGCTAATGCATTGTCCAGACCCTGGAGAGTGTAAGATGTGGGCCACTGTGAACACTTCTGTGGTACCATGAAGATAGCTTACCACTTCCTGTTCTAATTATTTCTCTTCTTACTTTAGTTTATCTCTATATAGTTGCAAGGTCTAGAAGATGCTCTTAGAATGTTTATTGAGTGAATGAATAAGTGGACATGGCAGGTATATGCTGTAGACAGGATTTCAAGATGCAAGTAGCATAGCGGGATGGGACTAGCTGGGAGTGTACATGAAATAATTCTGTAGCAGATGCTCAGCTCACTCTGTGCTCAACATCACATTTTACCTGGTGGCACAATATGGGAAACATAGGGTAGGGAGCCATGGCTGCTTTTGTCCTAGGAAGGTACATAGGAAAAAGGGAGAGCCAGGAAACCAAAGTTCAGGGCCAAGTTTAAGGGAGAAACAGAAGCATTAGATCTAACAAGTAATGCCCAGATTCTCAGAATCAAAACCAGATGGGAGATTTTACAGTTCCAGAAGAGAAAAGCTAAGTTAAGGACCAGAGCTCTGTTACATCTGACAAATAGGATGGATACCAAAGTAGATTAATCTGTCAAATGTTTTGCTCCTCTTTCAACTGGCTTGGAGTGCTGTAGGTATTCAATTATGTGATATGATTCCTGGCTGCAAGATATCCTCATGGTCCAGAAACTTTGATATTTAGAATCCTATTCCAGGCCCTGGAGGGAGGCAGAAGGGTTGCTGATACCTTTTATTCAATACATGCTCAGTACTTATATGAAGTTCCAAAAATTAAGCTAGGTATTGAGAATTCATAGATCTGGTCCCTGCCTTCTAAGGGCCTTAGCTTCTCTTCAGATAACTGGTTTAGAAAGAAACAAAAGTAAATAAGATCATAATGATAGATTATGTCTTAAAGTAAGATTAAAAACAATTCATGCTTGTGGTTCAGCTGAGAGGCAGCCAGGTAACCAGGAAGGCCCAAATGCAGCACGGGTGGCAGGAAAGGTAGACACAGAAGTTGAATTAGACGTTTGTCACAGGCAAGAGAAAAGGGCTGGATTGGCTTGTATTGGTGTTGGCGTAAGGGAAGGAAGTATGTGGATTGACCTTGGCATAAGTAGACACAAGGTGCAGGAGGTCTGACATCATATGCTGCTGTGAGTACCTCCACCTCTGCAGCAGAGCTCCATTAAGGGTCTTGGCCAACAGCATGGTGTGTCCTTACAACTGAAATGGGTTCATCCGGAGTGGCCATGTGCGTCTCTGAATGGATAGCTAGGGGTGCCACATGAGGTGAATTATTTCCTGGCACAATTTCACTCTAATGGATGCCTTATTGAAAAAGCTAAAAACATATGTATCCTTGTGGGGTGGTGGTGTTAGTTTTCTTTCTTCTCATTTTAAAAAGAAAATCTGATTAGTGACCTTTATTGCTCATTATTTTTAAATATATTTTTTATTGTAAAGATACTGTACCAAGGAGTTACACTTGCATGAGTAAGGTAATGAGTAACTTCCTGTAACCCCCTCCTTTGATTTTCCCTACTGTCCCTTCCCTCCCCACCTCCCCAAATTCTCCCCCCACCCCCACCCCGCCCCTCCCTGCTCAAGCTGTAAAGTTAGTTTTCAACATAGTGTCTTGTACATCTCATTGTTATAATGGGTCACCTTGTATCCTTGTTTCAGCATTTTGTTATTTTCCCTTCCCCTCCCCAAATTAGAAAGCTTTTATATACAAGACACAGGGCACCAGAATCAAATATAGTGAAAACAGGGATTATACCATACAAAAGAAACAAAAAAAATCATATAGTACATTAAAAACAACAACAACAAAGATAAAACCTCTTGTGTCCCTATCCTAAGGTTCATTTTGCTTAACATCATCTTATATGGTCATATGTACATAGCTTTTGACCTTTTCTGCCCTAGACATATACTAGTTATTGCAAATAAGGGAAACCATGAGACCTATGATTCTTTTGGCCTGGCTTACTTCACTTAATATGATTTTTTCCAAGTCCTTCCACTTCCTAACAAGTTGGGCAGTGTCATTCTTTCTGATGGAGGCATAGAAATCCATTATATATGTGTATACATATACATATATTATATATAATATTTTCTTGATTGAGGGGCATTTGGGTTGGTTCCATATTTTAGCTATGGCGAATAATGCTGCAATAAACATAGTTGTGCTGGTAGCCTTAGTATGGCCTTGTTTGTGATCATTTGGGTAAATGCCCAAAAGTGGGATTGCTGGGTCATAGGGGAGCTCTATGTGGAGTCTTTTGAGGAACCTCCATACTGCTTTCCAAAGTGGTTGAACAAGTTTACACTCCCACTAACAATGCAGTAGGGTTCCCTTTTGGCCACATCCCCTCCAGCATCTGTTGTTATTAGAGTTCTTGATTATAGCCATTTTAACTGGGGTGAGGTGGTATCTCAATGTTGTTTGGATTTGCATTTCTTTTATGGCTAGAGAAGTTGAACATTTCTTCATGTGTCTATTGGCCATTCTTATTTTAACCCACTTATTAATGGGGTAGTTGTTTCTTTGTTGTTGGGGAATTTAGTTTTTTGAGTTCTAAGTATATTTTAGATATGAATCCCTTGTGTGTTATATGGCTAGTGAAGATCTTTTCCCAATCTGTGGGCTTTTTACTGATCTTGCTAGTTATGTCCTTTGCTATGCAGAAGCTCTGCAATTTCATGCAATTCCATTTGTCCAACCTTTCTTTGATTTGTTGTGTTTCTAGGTCTTTATTAAGAAAATTTTGGTGGAGGCATAGAATTCCATTGTGTATATATACCACATTTTCTTGATCCATTCATCTACTGAGGGGCATCTGGGTTGGTTCCATATCTTAGCTATGGTAAATAATGCTGCAATAAACAGTTGGGCTGTTAGCTTTAGTATGGTCTTGTTTGTGATCATTTGGGTAAATGCCCAAAAGTGGGATTGCTGGGTCATAGGGGAGCTCTATGTGGAGTCTTTTGAGGAACCTTTGTTAGAAAATGGAAAGACTTGGAAAAAATTATATTAAGTGAAGTAAGCCAGGCCCAAAGAAACATAGGTCCCATGGTTTCCTTTATTTGCAATAACTAGTATATATCTGAGACAAGCAGAAATGGTCAGATAAGTTGATGTTAGGCAAAATGAACCCCAAGATAAGGACTCAAATGTTTTTTCTTTCATGCAATTGTTTCTAACATATTTATAAGATGATTTCTTTGTTGCTTTGTATGTCCCTCCCCCACAGCATAACCCCTGTTTTCACTGTATTTGATGTTGGTATAATTTGTGGAGGGGAAGGAAAAAAACAAATTGTTTAAATAGGTGGACCCATTGCAACAATGAGATGTACAAGTCCTTATGTTGAAAACGAACTTTGGTGGGGGGGGGGAGGATAGGATGGGGGGTGGACGGTGGGAGGATGGGAAGGGATGGGAAGGGGAAACAAAGGAGGAGGCTACAATGCTTGATAAGAAATGTACTTATTATTTTGCCCATGTAATTGTAACCCCTCTGTACAGTATTTTCACAATAAAAAAAAAAAGAAAAAGAAAAGAAAAATGAACTTTACAACTTTGGTGCAGGGAGGGGAGCAGTGTGGGGGGAGATGGGAAGGGATGGTAAGGGGAAACAAAGGAGGAGGCAACAATGATTGATAAGAAATATACTCATGGGGCTGGGAAGGTGGCTCAGTGGTAGAGCACTTACCTTGCCTGCCTGAGGCCCTGGGTTCTATTCCTCAGCACCACATAGCAAAAAGAAAAAAGCTGGAAGTGGCGCTGTGGCTCAAGTGGTAGAGCACTAGCCTTGAGCTGAAGAGCTGAGGGACAGCGCCCAGGCCCAGAGTTTTGGCCCCACGACCGGACCCCCCCCCAAAAAAAGAAATGTACTCATTACCTTGCCCATGTAATTGTAACCCCTCTGTACAGTATTTTCACAATTAAAAAAAAAAAAGAAAATTTCGGCCTGTGCCAAGGAGCCCTATAGTTTCTCTTATTCCTTCCTGTAATATTTTCAGGGTGTCTGCTTTTACTTTGAGGTGTTTTATCCATTTGGAGTTGATTCTGGTGCAGGGTGATATATGGGGATCTAGCTTTAGTTTTCTACCAGTGTTTAGCCAATTTTGCCAGCACCATTTACTGAAGAGGCTGTCTTTCTTTATTGCTCGTCTTCTAGGTGGTGGAGGACTTGGAATTTAGAATATTCTTAGTTCTGAACTTTTTCCTCTCAATTCACATTTCTTGTTTTTTTTTTTAAACATTCCTGTCAAGGATTCATTTTAAGGCCCATTAATCATTATGCAGTTTTCTGGACAGTTCTGGGCTCTCATAATACAATGGCGATTTTGTAATCACTTCTGGGTCCATGTAGTCAAAGGCCACAGCACTGGATGATTTGACACTTCTGGCTCTAGAAATTAGGCTGAGTGCATTTTTCCTTTAAAATACGAACAATTACAATTTGACCTAATTAGGTCTGATTTGTCAATTCAACATAGACTATATTCTATTACACATGAATTATTTGTCTATCACCATCTTCCAGAAGCCACCATAGGATGCAGGATCTTGATTGCTTTCTGTTCCAGTGTCCTCAAATCTATGCATTAAGTAATTCATGAAGCCAATATTTCTTAGTGCTTGCTTTATACGTGCCTTCTTTATTCCTCTATGAGATAGATAACGTCCCCATTTTACATATGGCAAAGCTGAGGCTCAAAAGGTATGTAATTAGGACAACTGCAGTGTGCACATTCCACTACCTCTTGCCATTTCCCTCCTAAGGTTTCTCACTTTAATTCCTGCATTCATGTTTTCCGCCTTGTCTTGTGAAGCTGAAGGAAAGATGGAACCCATGTTTTATACAGCTATAGATAGCTGATTTCTTGCTTTTTCTTCTTTCTCCTGTCCACATATGAGCTCTGTGCTGTACTTTATTAGTTGAACTTTTTTTTTGTTGTTGTTGGTCTCAAGGCTTGAACTCAGGCCTGGGTGCTGTCCCTGAGGTCTTTCGCTGGAGGCTAGCACTCTGAGCCACACTACCACTTTGAGCCACAGACTTACTTCTGGTTTTGTGGTGGTTAATTGATGATAAGAGTCTCATGGAGGAGGGCTGGGATGTAGCTCAGTGGCAAAGCGCTTGCCTAGCAAGTGCAACGTCCTGGGTTCGATCCCCAGTACCAAAAAAGAAAAGACAAAAAAAATACAGTTAAAAAAAAACCCAAACAAGAGTCTCATGGAGGAGCTTGGAAGGTGGCTCAGTGGTAGAGTGCTTGCCTCACATGCATGAGGCCCTGGGTTCGATTCCTCAGCACCACATAAACAGAAGAGGCCGGAAGTGCCACTGTGGCTCAAGTGGTAGAGTGCTAGCCTTGAGCAGAAGAGCTCAGGGACAGTGCCCAGGCCCAGAGTTCAAGCCTCACAACTGATGACCAAAAAAAAAAAAAAAAAAAAGTTTCATGGACTTTCCTGCCTAGGCTGGCTTTGAACTACAATCCTCATATCTCAGCCTCCTGAGTAGCTAGGATTATAGGTGTGAGCCACTGTTGGCTTGAACTTTTTTTTTTTAAACAGTGCTGGGGTTTGCATTTAAGACCTCATTTTTGCTAAGCTGGTGCTCTACCATTTGAACCAGGCACCAGCCCCCTGTCAAGTAAGTTTCAGACAAGGTTTTACACTTTTTACCTGGGCTGGTCTTTGACCATGATCCTCCTTCCATGTAGCTGGGCTTATAGGCACATACCACTATGCCTGCTTGAATATGCTGGAAATGCCATGTCTACAGCCTCTGCCTAGAGGGCTTTTCCTTCCTAGGATCCAGCATAAGTGGGATTCTAAGATTCCCTGATGCATTTTGGTTGAGCTCATCTCTGCGATATACAGACCTTTACACATACCTGTAGTACAGAAAGCATCATTTCATTTCACTCAATACTCAGAGTAACAAATGAGGAAATTTAGGGTTCAGAAGTAGAGAAAAGATCTAGGAGTCATTTCAACTTCAAGTGGGCTTAACTCTACTTTCACAAGGAAGTTGACAGGAAGGCATCTTGCTCCAGCTCTACATTTGTTTTGGAACGTACTGGCTTTGTTTTCTTCTTTGCCACATAGTGGGAAGATGGCCACCAGGAGCTGTATAGGCTAGCATACTGCTGTGCCGGTTTAGCAACTCTATTAGTTTCTTAGAGCTGCTTTAACAAATTGCCACACACTGGATGACTTAAAACAACAGAGATATATTCTCCCACAACTGTGGAGCCAGAAGTCTGAAATCAAGGTGTTGGCAGGGTTGGCTCCTCATGGAGCCTCTGAGGGAGAATCTGTTCTATACTTCCATCCTGGATTTTGGTGACTGCCAGCAATTCTTGGCATTGCTTGGCTTGCCACTACTGCCTATCTCCAATCTCTGCTGTATCAGCTTCCTCTCTGGATATCTGTGTCTTCTCCTTTTCTGTCATTGGACTTAGGGCTCTCTCTCTTATCCAGGATCACTGAATTTTGAGTTCTCTTATTTCATATAAGGTCATACTCTGAGCTTTGAGGCAGATCATATCTGGTGTGCTCACTATAGCAAGTATGGTAGAAAAAGTATGCTTTCCTCTCATTCATTCCAGCAGAACTTCCAGACTTGGGCCTCTCTACCTAGTTCTCACTGCAGAAGTGCTATTCACTAAGTTATCCTGGGGCCATAATGCCCAACTCATGAGTTGGGAAGAGGAAGGAGAGGTGAGTAGCACTTGCAACCTATCGTCTGAGCCAGAGAATGGGGTCATTTCTCAAAGATAAATTGCTGTTCTAGAACAAGGAACAGAGGCTTCTTGGCAGAAGAGTCACATGGTGTCTGCTGCTCACATGACGGTGTCAGTCTGTAGACATCCTTGCTTTACTCCTCGTCTCTGACCTTCTCCGCGATGAGGAACCTAGTCTTACTCATCAGTGCCTAGGGCAGCCTAGAAGCTCTATCAACATATGTTAAATGAAGTTAGAGACGCAAATTTCCCTGAGATGTGAGATCGAAATATAACCGTGAATCATAATGTTTGTTAAAAATAGTTTGGGCCTCTATGTAAATGACAACAAGTAAAGCAGTTTCAAGAATTAAAAAAATAATAATGAAGGTTTCTATGAAGGGATTTGTTTTTCCTTTGAAAGTTTCTGCATCCTGTCCTGCCTCTATCAGCCGTAATGTGTGAGCCAGCAGGCTCATTTACCCAGCGGCTCCATGGGGCTGTGTCTGTCTATCTTAGGAGTTCTTTGTAGCAGGATATGGGCTGTTTATACCTCCACCAGCAATTCATTGAGTTTAGCAAGTGAGAATAACACAAACCATTCAGCTTCCAGAGAGTAACCCTCATGGGACTTCTAGCAATGGGTCAGTCCTGACCACGAGCTATTGTAAGAATAATCAGAGGAGCTCAGGCTGAGAAGAAAGAACCAGACATCTTGTTTGGCTTTCATCAACATGGCTGAATCCCCTTCTTCTCCTTTTTTTTTTTTTTAAAGGAAAAGATAATTTAGTTCTTTTGATTTTTAATTTCTCCGCAATACATGGCGTTTTCTGTGACTATCAGGAAACATGGAAGCTTTAAGTATTCTGTGAGACTCACAGGGGAAAGGCACTCTGGGGAAGTTGACTGGAGAGCTGACTTAACACATGCAAATGTAATTGGCAAATTAAATAGGTAGGATTTCACGAAACACCTTTGTGTGTGTGTGTGTGTGTGTGTGTGTGTGTGTGTGTGTGTGTGTGTGTGTGTGTGTGTGTGTGTGCCAATACTGATGTGAACTCAGGGTCTCATTTTTTCACTTGGCTTTTACATTGAAGCCTGGTGCTCTAGCACTTGAGCCACACCTCCACTTCTGGCATTTTGCTGATTAATTGGGGATAAGAGATTTGTCTTCTAGGACCGACTTTGAACTACAATCCTCAGATCTCAGCTTCCTGAGTTGCTAGGATTACAGGTTAGTGGCTCCTGGCTCTGAGTGATTTCGTTTATTTTAAAATTTTTTCATGTTACTTATTTCATATTTTTGAGATAAGAATTGTAAACACAATACCTGACCTTAACAAATTCTCAAATACATAATGAGAGGTGCAATGTTCTACAACAGATCTCTAGAGTTTACTTACCTTGTTTGCCTGCAACTTGTTGCCTGTTGGTTAATAACTCCCTAAATTCTTCCTTGCTATTGCCATTCTACACTGGGGTTCTATGAAAAGGATTCCTTTGTGTGTGTGTGTGTGTGTGTGTGTGTCCTGGGGTTTGAACTATGAGATGGGTACTGTCCCTGAGCTTTTCCTGTTCAAGGGTAGTGCTCTGTCATTCAAACCACAGCTCCACTTCTGGTATTTTCTTTTCAGTGCTTAATTAGAGATGTGTGTCACAGGTTTTCTTACCTGGGCTGGCTTCAAATAATGATCCTCGATCACAGACTCTTGAGTAGCTAGAATTGCAGGTGTGAGCTACTGTGCCCGGTTGAACTACTCTGGATACTTCATTGAAGTGACATCATATAGTATTTGCTTGCCAAGACTAACTTATTCCACCTACTATTTCGCTCATTAACTTGAGATAATGTTTCCAGGGCTCAGCTGCTTCCTCCTCCTCCACCTCCTCTTCCTCCTCTTCTTTTTCTTCTCCTCATTTTTCTAAGCAATTTCTTTATTTTTCTTTCTTCTTATAGATTCTGCATTGTGACAGACTAGGTTCTTTTCACCTCTATTTGGAATACCCTGGTCTTGTACCTTTAGTCTTTTTAGCCATTTGTAAATATATGAGAAGTCTCATTTTGGTCATTAAAATGTGTAGTCCTATAAGCAAATGAAACCTTGGAATTCAGTTGGACAGAGTGTCTCCTGCAGCTTGGGGATGAACCCCTGGGTGCTGAGGCTTGCTTCTTCCCTGCTGCCCCTTGGTACCCTTTCTCTTACCCAAGATGTCCTTCCTCTATTGACAGTTCCATCTACCCAGACAGTCCTACCCAGAAGTCCTGTCACAGTGAAAGAAGCACACGATGGCAAACGTATTTCTGTCATGTGGCGTGTACAATGCCCTTTCTTTACTAGAGGCGGTGTTTTCCTCTCCATCTCCATTTATTTTCTCCTTGGAGAAACTTTGCTTTTCTCCCTGACTTTTGGCATCAGGCCCTCCATGTGGGCCAACATATGCTTCAGGTCTTGATCTCAGCAGCCGGAACTCGTGAGTTCAGCTTTTCTCTTCCTTGCTTGTAAACAGCAAGCTGGAAGGCAGGACTTGATTAATGAAGATAGAACAAGAGCAGAACCTGATATCTCTATGCTGTAACACACAATGTCCTTTGGTCACACTCAGTAAGATGTATTATGTTCCAGCTGCAGGCAAGGCTCTGTGATAGGCACTAGAAAGGGACAAAAAGATGGCTATGATATAAATGTGGCCCTTAAAGAGTTTAGAGCCAAGAAAAAAAAGCAGTTGCCAAATAAAGGTGTGATTGCAATGAAGGTGGGCTTTATAAATGCCAAGGTTAATTAGTTGATTCCAAGGTAGGCATTGTGGGAAGACTTTATAGAAAGGCAGCATTGGCTTGCTATGAAAGGAAGTGTTTGGAGACTGGAGAGATTAATAAAGGCACTGAAAACAATCCGTGCTTCATAAAGTTCAAGATTTCATAGTTAAAGACTTTCATGGGCTAGGTGTTGTGGTGCATGCCTGTAATCCCAGCACTCAAGAGGCTGAAACAGGATAGTGAGTTTGAGGGTAGTCTAGGCTACATACTCAGACTAGCACATGGGTAGATGGCGAGACCCTGTTTCCAATAAGTTTAGGAAGAGGTGTATGTTTCTAAGGATAACTTTGAACACACAAGATTGGATACTTAATTATAGGAATACAAATTAATTTGCTTCTCTTGAAATAAATGCCTTTGGATTCCTCCTTTCTTGTATTTTCTGATCCATCAGCAGAATTCTGTCTTGGGGTTCTTACCACTCTTGATATGCATTGTTTCATTCCTTACATTTCCTTGCTGATGGATGATTTATTATTGCTCTTACTCTGAAATATTCAGTCATCTGAATGTCATTGACATTGGCAAACCTTTGATAACAGCGAATCGTACACAGAGGCCAGAAGGCTAAATTAATGATGGGTAGAAAACATTGCTGCTGTATATACCAAGGCTTGGGCATAGAGAATGAGGCAGGGACTCTTTTTCTTTCTGTAGCTGTGACACAAATGATGCCATGACTTTATTTTAATGCTTCCTAGAATCTAAGGTCTATCGTAGCTTCATATCCTTGGATTATCAATAACCTTGTGTTTACATAAAGCTGTGAAGTGAATCTATTCTATGATGAAGGTGACCTATGCTATCATCTATGGTTTACCATAGCAAATATGGTCCAGTGTTTTCCCCAAATCCCAAAGTTTCCCTTTGCTACTAAAGTTCAAGTACGTCACTGCACAGATACACAGAGACAGAAAGCCTCTCTACTTTACATCAACGCCTCAAAAGGTATCCACCCCTACAAATTGTCCCATGTCTGAAGATTCTAGAGTTTACATGTATCTTGAAGTGACAGTCCAAATATAGCTCTGTGCTGTATTAATATCCTACTGATTCTTTTTCTTTTTCTCGCTCACCAACTTGCCTTAGTAGTTTAGATATTTACATTTTTTAAAGACAAAAAATAATCACTGCAAGTTTTATGAGGGAAAAATAGAGTTGCTCGCTATTTTTAAGTATCTCTAGTAGTTTGAAAGACCTAAATTACATTGTGAGATACTAAGCTTTCTGTTCTTTTTTTTTCAGTCCTGGTGAGTGGACTCAGGGCCACTCACTTGCAAAGCAGTCATCCTCTTGAGCCACATCTTCAATCTCTTCTTGCCTTGGTAGTTTTCAAAATAGGGTCTCACTTGATGCCCACGCCTGTCTGGCCATGGTCTCCCTATCTGTGCTAACCGTGTCACTGCAGGTGACAAGGGTGTGTTACCTCCTCCAGCCATTGTGTGTCATTTACAGCCGCCATCATACACAGCCAGTGGTTGAGATGGGTCTTGCAAAGTTTTGTGCCTAGAGTTGCCCTCAAACCATGATTCCTCTGATCTTTATCCCCCAAAGTAGCTAGAATTAAGACTTGAGCCAGGTCTCTGGTCCTAACCATTTTTCTTGCGCTAAGTGTAGAAACCAACAAATGTGATCTCTGAGAGAATAAATACTAAGATCTCAAATACACATCTACAGATACTTGTCTTGAATGTCAAGGAGATATGTATTAGGGGGTTCAGGTTACCAAAAAGAACTGAACATAGCACAGTTTCTAGGGATCTCCAGCCTAGAGGAGAAGTTGTTTAGAGGTTGGAAGAATTTGTATCACAGTTCTTGGAGGCCAGACATGAAAGTACTTACTTTGTTCGGAGATATCAGGAAATACTATCACAAAATAAGGATGCTAGAGCTGATTTGGGAGAAAATGCAAATGGCATTTGAGACAGAGGGGAGAGTATTTGCAGACATTGGGAAACCAGAAAGGATATGGCAATTTCAAAAGAGTGCAGGTTTTTTTTTTTTTTTTTTTTTTTTTACAAAATGGGGTTCAAGAAGTATAGGATTTATGGGGGGGATGATGTGAGATGAGCCTGGAAAATAAATGAGGATGGAATTATACAGGGACTCTTCATCAAACTAAGGAGATCAGCCTATTGAAGGATTTAAAGCAGGATAGTAGCATGACCAGATTTGTGCTTTAGGGAGGTCTCTCTGACAGTGGGTTGAAAGATGGACGGAGAGGTTCCATCCATCTATAGGCAGCAGAGTGAGTTAGTAGTTTATTGCAATAGTCCAGGCAACAAATGACAAGGCCTTAAATAAAGCTGTGGTAGTGAGGATGGAGAGGAGGTGGCAGGTAGGAAATAGAATCGATAGGTCTTTCTTGGCAAGTTCTTGAGTACATGGAGAAGAGGAGAGTCAGGAAGAAAGTTCCAAACTTTTGATTTGGGCATATAAGTAGATAATCCTGTTGCTAGCCAAATAAGGATTCTAAAAGTAGATGTTTGAAATAAACTGACATTAAACAAATAAGCATGGAGTACCACTGGACACTTGTGGCTCATGTCTGTAATTCTAGCTACCCAGGAGACTGAGATCTGAGGATCATGGTTCAAAGCCAGCCCATGCAGGAAAGTCTCCAATTAACCACCAAAAAAGCCAGAAGTGGCACTGTGGCTTAAGAGGTAGAATGTGAGCCTTGAACAAAAGAGCTTAGGGTCAGTGCTCAGGCCCTGAGTTCAAGCCCCATGGCCAGCAAAATAAAACTAACCAGAAAAACCAAGAAAATATTGAGTACCTCATTGTGATAAGAGAACAGGTGTGATGATTAATTTTATGTTTCAACTTCACTAGGCCAGTTGACGTTTAAATCCTTGACTTTTGAGCATGGCAGATTGAGCATGTGGGCATGCTCATCTCACAGGTTGAAAGTTGGAATAGAATGAAAAATTGATCTCCTTTGAGAATGAACCTCTTGGCTATGCTTCTCTGGAAAACCATGACTGAGACCATCCTACCTTTTTATACTTGCCCCAGGACTTGTCTGTGGTGTCTCTGTAATGATATTGGGCTGATTTCTTTAAGCCCCACCTACCTCTTCTCTACTCTGAGAACAATGTTCTTCACCTCATGTGGTTTTTGCCGCAATTACAAGAGAAAACCCATGCAAAGTTTGAAGCCATGAGTCTAGCATGCAGTAAATGCTCCAGAAACGTTTGCCACTATTATTATAACCAAGGAAACATTTACACGTGAATGTTAATGACTAATAACGGCTCAGATTGTTACCTTTCCCAGGGGAGGTTTATGTGATAATAGGGGATCAGAGTTTTCCATTAGAAGAATTAGCCTCTTAGCTTAATGCTTTGCACAGTGGACTAATAGGTAAATATTCATTGAATGGTTAAATCATTTCCTGGCACTGTGAATGGGATCAGAGAACCACATAGGCTAACAAGGGAGAAATGTTGCTTCTTGGCCTTTTGATGAAGATCAAGTGAAGGAAAGAACTGAGGTCCAGAGAGAGGAATGACTTAATGGAGAGCACAGAGTAACTTACTGGAAAGGCTAGCGCCAGCTCTTGGCTTCTTGGCTTTTGGTCTCCTTCTCTTACCCTTGGAGCCAAGGGGCCTAGCTTGACTCTCTGTAGTATGGCTGGTCTCCTGTTCTGGCAGGTCAGTCCTGCTGGAGAGGCTATATTTGGTATCTTCCTTAATAAAATCTTTAAAGGCCTAATTCCTGAATAGACTGAAATTCATAAAGGCTTTCATATTTCTTCTATTACATAAAGATGTTTTCAGGATTATTGGCCTATATGGACACAGAATGAAAGAGGACAAGGGTTTTGTTCTTTCTTTCTCTTTCTTTTGGGGTGAGCAGTTGAACAGGTGTTTGCCCATGGACTCTGTTGATTGTCTCCTGAGCCCCCACTATTTGCTTTGCTCTATTCTTTCTTTCTTGATGGGGACATCTCTCTGAAGTCAAGCCTCAAGCCTTTTCCCAGCTCCCTTCCTTCTACTTTCTTTCCTTTTCTATTCTCGTTTTTGGTTAGCCCTAATTAATTATGCAAAGGGGTTTCATTGTGACATTTGTATACATTCATATACTTTGATCGAATCATTTCCTCTATGTCACGTTCCTTTCCCTCCTGGCCCCTCTCTATGTGGATACTGGATACTGTCTCCTCTTTCCCTGTTTCTCTCCCAGGGCCTTAGCCTCCTCCCATCCCTAATGGAGAATATTTCTGAAGGAGCTCTTCTTGGCAGTCTCATCCACGCTTTCGGTGTTGGCTGTCATTTGTATGCTGATGACTCCCCACACAGCATCTTCAGTCCTGATGTCTCATCCAAGCTCCACAGCTCATTCATATTCCTCCTTCTCCTTTTCCTTCCCTCCTCTCTTGCCTTCTGGGCCAGACACAGTGCTGGTACAGAGGATCTTGAGCTTTTTTTTGAAATTCCCGTCATTCCTTGGCTTCTTCCATCTCAGTATCAACGGACACTTTCTTACCATAGCCTCGTTATATTTCTGACTCCTTTGCCTCTTTTTTTCATCATTTAAACATCCAGTAGTTACAGTCAGCCACTAGGACAATCTAAAAAAACTGAGAGTTGGGTTAGTTGGGAAGGGAGAGAATAATAATGACAATAATCAGTCTGCATTATATTCATAGACTGTTTTGTTGAATAAAGGGTAACTCCTTTGTACAACTACTAAAGATAATAAAATATAATAATAATAATAATAGTAGTAGTAGTAAAAGTTCCCATTTCCAATTCAGCTGATTAGCAACCTTGATTTTATCTGAACCCTTAAATTCTCCTTTGCCATGTAATCTCTCCTATTCACAGATTCCAGAGATGAATTAGAATGTAGACATCTTTAGGAGACATTATTTGTGAATTGGAGGGACAGAATCTCTCAATTATAGATATTACAATGACTTTTAGTTTTCCAAAGCACAGGATATTAATGGAATTCAGATTTTACTGGAGAAAGAAGAAATTTGGAGATTGTTTGAAAGAAAATTGTCTAATGAAAGAATCAGAGAGGGATTTTAAATACAGACAATTCTCTTTTTTTTTGAGAAATACAAACAATTCTTCATATTAGTAGCTTTTACATCCAAAGATTCAATCAAGAGTGATCTGAAGTATGTAAAGAATTTTCATACATACTAAATATGTACAGATTTTTTCTTGTCAACATTCCCAAATGATGTAATAACTACTTATCATTTACATTGTTTATGTATTATAAGCAATTTAGATGATTTAAAGTAAATGAGGAGAGGCACACAAGTTATATGCAAATACTGTACCATTTTACATAAAGAATTTCAACATCTACAGAGCTGGTATCCATAGGGGTCCTGGAACCAATTCTCCATGGATTCTGAAGGATAATTATATTCACTTAGACTAACTAAACCACATTCACCAGGGGCCAATGTACCCTGAAGAAAATAGAAACTGCCACTAAACAACCCAGTAGCAAGGAGGAAGGGGGAATAGGGTTTGAATCTAAAGCAGGAAGGAATTGGTCCAGGGGAGTTGTTTGAATTGAGGTAAGAGGAAGTACAATTGATTGACATGAACTTAGTAGAGATGAAATCATGCAGAAGAGTCTATATGGTTTCTGTCACTAGATTCTCTTTCACTATTTTTAGTTTTCTTCTGTATCCAAGTTAAAAAAAATAAGTAGTTTTCTTTAAAGAACATCAAAGTTTGATTGTAAGGACTTAAAAAATATACCATGTTTATATATGCCCTGGTTGGATGACTTCATGTAATAATATCATGAAGATGAGATCACAATGGTTAATTACAAATGCTATAATGAAAATTTCCATGTTATCTACATCCCTTTCTTTACATGTGGACTTAAAAAATATTTTTCATTAGCTGATTGTTACCTGTAAGTTACCACTGTAAATTCCATTACTTCATGAACTGCTCCCAAAGCTTTGGAAAATTACTGCTAATTCTAAAATAATTGTACCACTTATCATTACTCAGTCAAGAAAAATGGGCATTTATGTGTGCTTTAGCAATATTTAGATAAACTGTTACACCTCTTCCTTTAAAATATCTCTGATTGCAATGCAAATTGCAAGCTGTGATGCTACTGCTGAAAATTGGAATGACAATGATCTTTCTGGTTGATTTGCTTCATTGGCAATGGCAGCTTCTGAGCCATGTGTTCCATCTTCTTTGGATCACTTCATTTAGAGGACCAGGGTGGCCTTTTCAACCAAGGCTATTCCTTGCAGCATTATAGAGTTAGTTCTTTGACAGTATCTGGTTCCCCTGTGTAACAGGAATTAAGATGACCCTCAGCTGACAATGTAATCTCTGCTGGGCTTTCTACTAACATTGGGGGAGATGCTCTGTGAACATTCAATTCCATTCTCCAAGCATGATGAAACTGCCAGTTCTATGCCATGGACTGTGCCAGAGATGCTAAAAGGGAATGATCTAAGCTGCTAAGCAACTATGGTCTAACCAGGTGGGTTAGGATGATTGATGGGATGGTGGTGAGTAAAACCTTCTCTGACAGCACAGATGGAGAAATGGACAGAGGAATTCGGAAGGCTGCAAAGGCAGGTGACATGGATCCGGATCTTGTTAGTAGAGCGGATGTAAGAAAATGCTATTTTATACTACAGCCACTTTCTAAGAAGGGCGGGAGGTATTGGGATAAATGTGGAGCTACATTTGGGGATAGAGTTGGTTACAGCTAACTTGCTCAAGGTCAGGTGTTTCAACCCCTATCCTTCTTAGCCACATGACATTTTAGGCCTGATGATTCATTGCTGTGGGAGCCTGTTCTGTGCATTTAAGATGGTTAGCAGCATTCCTGAGTCTGCTTACTAGGTGTCAGAAGCTAGCATTACTCATTTGTAGCAATCAAAAATGTCTTATTTTCAAACATCACCTGGAGGTTTGGACGGGGGACACAAAACCACGTGTATCAGACAGTCATTGCTCTAAACAGTAGAATAAGAAGAATATGGAATCCTAAAGTATCCTGAGAAGAGGAATGGGGGTGGAACAGGAGATGAGAAAGAAGAGTGAGAAGGAATTGAGGCGATGGTTGCACTGCCAATGGGGCTTAATTCACCAAAAAAATCTCCCTGGAGGAGGGTACTGTTAAAAACAGGCATGTGTTCTGGCCAGTGGGAAGTGATTTGCATTGTCTTAATGTAAACGGCCTTCTCACCTCATCCTCTCCTGCACATAGCAGGCTTGTGTGTGTGTGGGTTTTAGTTTTGGTGGAGTCTTTGGAAGGATTTAACTTCCACATATGGTGTCAAACAGAGAATGTCACATTCATTCCAGTACCTAATCTATAACTGGAACTATGTGTTAGAAAGTGAGTTAGAACCATAGGAAAAAATAAGGTCGGTTCTGTAAATTACAGCAATTGGGGAAACTTCATCAAGGCACATGGGCAGTGAAGCTAATGGAGGGTCAGGCTAATATACTTAGAATCTCAAGGAGGGGCATCCCTGGTTGAGATCTGGATTATATGGGGAAGAAGAAAGAGTTGGAGGAAACTTATTGATGAAAATCCCTGGCATTGAACTGGCGCAGTGCCAGAGGGCCCATGTGAATAGCTGAGTGTTCCCCAATGCCCTTCTCAACACAGGTATAAACACCCCTCCATCCCCCTCTTCTAAGAGATCTGAACTTATGAAAATAATGCAGAAAACCTATATAGAAACAATACAGGGTATCCAAAGGAAGACAAACATGTACTCATGTATAGATTATTCGCTAACATCTCTGGGCTTTTGTTTCTTCCTAATTTGAAGGTGTTTGTTGGGCTAAATTGTCTGCTGGTAATTACAGATCTTTCCAACTTTTAACATCTTGTGTGTCCATAAGAAAGAAGGATCTAATTAGAATGGAAGTCATTTCCTTAGCAGGCACCATGCCTTCTGGTGCTATGTTCCAGAAGCTTCTTTTCTCATTACAATTTGGAGAACATGGAGAGTCTTATCCATGTTCCCTTCTCCTGAGCCAAAAGCCTCATTCCTTTTTGTGATTATTACTTATTGATAATCACTCACAAAACTGGCCTTCGCCCGAACTCTGATTCTCTGTTTGTTGAGCTCTTGAGAGGAGTCTGCACGTGGTACAAAACTTCTGTTTCTCTTGAAACAGCATAAATCAGAAATATGGGGCTTCTGTTTCTGTTACATATTAAAACATTAAAACTCTATTTGCCTCATTTTTCTGCTTCCCCTTTTCCTCTGTTGGGTCCTCCCTGTTTGACTCAGGGCTGTCTTTAATGAGTCTTTTTACTATATTATGGCAAATTGTTTACCAGTTTCTACTTCCAGTGCATCTGTCAGACATTCAAACCGTTTATTAGCCAAACTGCTGCCCTAGCAATCAGGTTTCCTAAGTTTCTATCTTTGAAACACAATACTTTCAGTGAATAGACTAAGCATCTCAGCCTTTTAACACTTTTAAAGCCTGTCATCCACCATTATTGCATTCAATATGATAAACATCTTAGCTCTTTCTCGTGTAAGGCCTTCTACTAGGTACCATCAGGTTGTATAAAGATGAGTAAAGCTATGCTGCTGTTTTCTAATGGGTTCCAATGGAGGCTTGGAAGGCAGGTATGGCAAATGCATTGTTTTTCCTTGCTTTTGCCAGGATCACAGTGTGTATTGGCCCAACTAGTTGGTTGGTGTTGAATATTTGCTTGTCTCTGCCAACTCTGAGTAATGGGAAGTCCTCTTAGCAACTGACCCCCAAACAGGAAAACTATAGATTTCCAGAATATACAAAGGAGGATTGCTTTAGCTTTCTATTATACTACTGCCCAGGAGAGAGTATTGTAAAATGGGACACTGATAAGTATATGAAAAATAAATACCTTAAAATCCAGAATTTCCAATCAAGAGGTGAAGGTATACCCTTAGGCAGGGCTTGCTTCACTGTTAGATTTTAAAGGGTAACAGAAGAAGGTGCCAATAGAAGATAGAAGTTCTGTAACACTTAAGAAGGACAGGAGGAGGGCTGGGAAGGTGGCTCAGTGGTAGAGCGCTTGCCTTGTATGCATGAGGCCCTGGGTTTGATTCCTCAGCACCACATAAGCAGAAAAAACCGGAAGTGGTGCTGTGGCTCAAGTGGTAGAGCACTAGCCTTGAGCTGAAGAGCTGAAGGACAGCGCCCAGGCCCAGAGTTCAAGCCTCACAACCAAAAAAAAAAAAAAAAAAAAAAAAAAAAAAAAAAAAGAAGAAGAAGAAGAAGGACAGGAGGAGGAGACATAGAAAGGAATTCACATACAGCAACACTGTTGGAAGAGTGGCCAATAAACTGGATGAAATCTTGGTCCTTCGGATCATCATAGTGGCAACTTGCATAATAGAAAAGGATGTCTGGAGATCACCCTCTTATTTCACATGGTGGTGAAGTGTGAAGTTTTGTTAGCCTGCTTTGGTGTAAGGCAGTCCTCAGTCCTCAGGAGATGCAAAGCTGAGAATCATCACCCAGAGAAGGGCAAATGGGGACATCCAGAAGCTGTGTCCCCAAAGGAGCAGCATCACCCTGCCTCATTGGCTCCCAGTACACACATCTGTGACCCTCTTCTGTCCTTGTCGTTTGCCTCTATAGCACAATTTCATGCTTAGATGTGGTGTGTGAATGAAAATTGGAAATATAAAAAATAGACTATGTGGAATTAAACTTTCATAAGGGGCAGAAAAATCACCCTGAATTTTTCATTGGTGATGCAAAACCTTTGTACCTTTATTAATAGTGCCTGTATTCTAGATTATAATTAATCACCCCATTATTTTATTGTTACCTTCTATGATTACAAAAGCCCAATATTGTTTGGCATATCAGATTAATTCAGCACACTATTGTATTGCCATCTGGGCTTGTCAGGAGCAACTATTTCCATTTCCAAGTCATATGAAACCAAACACATTACAGCAATTTGTATGTGAAACATTCTAACCTTACTAAAACTTCAGTAATGTTGAAATACACATTAAAGTATAGCATATTCTTCTGGTTACCTACACTTTTATTAATGTGACAATCCTGTCTGTAGGATTTTCCTCTCAAGGACAAGATATTCTTTAAAGACATTTCAAGTTATTGAGTTAGTAACTCATATTGGACAGGATTTTTCTCTCTAGTTAGAAGAGCACAATATTATCATATGCAGAGAAAAATAATGTCCTAGGGAAGTCTGATGGCACTCAAGAGGTTCTTTGTGGGCCTAGAGCTTTTCTTTTATCCATGATCTGGTAGGTGGCCTCCTTGCTCTGATACCTGAGGGTCTGAGTGGCTCATAAAGCTTGGACTCCAGTGCCCTTGTGCTGTTGTTACTACAATGGACTCTTGCTGGGTCAGTCTTAGTTTCAGAGACTTTGGGAAAACCACGTTCCACGGAATCTAACAACCTAAGATCTCCTCGCTTACCCTGTTACTCTCCTGAAAAAGAGCAAGGGGAAGTTTCTAAGTTCGCCTTCTCAAAACCTGTGCAGCACACACATCCTGAGCGGCTTCCACCGACAGATCAAAGGTGATATATCCCTGTACTTCCTCGCCTACTCCCCTACAGTCACAGTCCATTTCTCCGCTCTTCCTGTTTATGTGGTCATTCTAGGGTTTCCCTCCTGGAGGCTTTTTGTGTGGCTGATCCTCTTCAGCTGTTAGGTACGTTTTCTCCTAATAAGTCCCTCCAGTCTGTATAAGTTTTATCCCCATATAGGTCTGCTCAGTGGCCTGTGATGAAGTGATGTTTGTCCGTGCCTTCTGGGCACAGGAAGGCTGCCATCCTCCAGCTGTGCCAGTGATAAATGACTGGCTGGTTTTCCTTTCTTATTCCCCATCACCTTTTATGCCCTCCTCTAGGAGTTGTCTTGGTAGATCACTACTTTTTCAAGCAAGAGGAAAGAAAAAGAAAAAGGAAAGGAAGATGACTTATTTGCAAGCAAGCATACAGTGGGCTAGCTTCACACTCTCTGGTCCCTTGCCAGAATAAAAGAAGGGAATTAACCTTCTTGTGACCTTCTTCAAGACTGCCTAAAAATGATGTTTTGGTATGCTGGAAAAATACATAGAGTGTTCTCTCTCCCTAAATCAGATGTTTTACCTTGACCATTTCTTGAATTTATTTATATTTTGAGGTAGCATCATGTTCATTCACTCATACTTTCCAAATTAATACCCAGTTTTGGATATTGTGACTCTGAGTTGTCTGGTGCTCAGTCTGATGCTACAAAATGCATAACATGAAGATTCAACATTAAGTTGTTCTTACCACAAGCAGAAAACATACATGAAACTCTTCTGTAACAATGAAAGAAAAGTTCAGAACGGTAGGTCCAGATATAGCATAAATGCTGAAAAGCTTCAGGGAAGAGATCAATACAATACGAGGTGGAAGAGGAGGGAAAATCCACTTATACAGAGAAGTGTTGGAAAGCCTCAAACACCAGGTACTCTGGAGTGTACTTCATTCGAAGAGAATGGGAAACGTTTTGAAAACATGTTAGTGCTCTCAATGTGAGTTGTTGGAAGAGGTGAACACACAAGGACTCTTCATGTCTGTGGAAGGAGTGGTTTACTAAAATGCGAACAAAGAGCTTTGCTAGTCCGAGAGAGACCTTCTAGACCCTTAAATGCAAGCATGATGAAAATGAAGGAGGGGGAAATGCTTGCTGAGCTGAGAATTGAGGTTGGTAGGACTGATTTAGAAGGCACAGGGTGTCACAAGCACTAAACAGGTGACCAAAAGACAGGAAGGCGTGATGTATTAGAATAGTAGAGGTGAGCTGACAGCTCTGGAAACAGAACATAAACCTTGCTATTTCTCTTGAGGGGAATAGCAAAATTCCAATACTGCTCAACCCAAAGGGTAAAAATTGAGGCATTAAAGGGAACAGGAAGCAATTAATGAGTGTTGGAGGTTCTGATCAACATAGCAAAGTTGGACATGAGAGAATGGAGAGGGGGAAGGCTGTTTATTTTTTAAAATGGATTTTAAAAATTATTTCAGTAGTTTTACAGAGGTTCCAATTTGACATGTCAGTTTGTATGTACAGTGCATCTTGATCAATGTCACTCCTTTCTCCTCCCTCTTTCTCAACCCCACACATCCTTACCATTTACTGGTTTCATTGCCACATATACACATCGAATACTATGATGACTGCATTCACCCATGAGAGGAGAAATCTTGAAAGACAAAAGATATTGCTCTCATATTGCTTAATTTCAATTGGAGGTCTGATCCTCAACATGAAATATCCTAGATAAGAGTCCACTTTAATTTATTTCTGACATTGATCAATTGTATTAATAAACTGCTTTGTTAAATTGATAACTCCTTTGTACAACTACTTAAAGATAATAGTAATAAAATATGTAGGAAGAAATCAACCAGGAACCTCAAAATTTTGTCACCATCTTTTTCAACAATTAATTTCATTTATCCTCTGAGACATTCTCTTTTGACTTATAGTGTTTCCCCTGATCTCTGAACTGATCTCCACCAATAGGAAGGGGAATAGGCAAAATGTCAGAGTTGCCAGGCTGGGGTATTATCACTTAGCTTTTGATCTGGCCTAGCTAATGAAGGTCCTGAAAAGGAGGCTTGTTGTGGACAATGCACAGACTGTAGTTCTAAATGGTCTTAAATTAATATCAGTTCACCTTCATGCTTGACTTTGAGTATAATGACATCAACTCACAAAAAAGGCAGATGAGGTGGTCTTAAATCATTATCTGAATGCCAAGTCTATAAAAAAAAGTCCAGTTTTAAGCTCATTAAGGGAATATTGCTGAATACTCTAGGATATAAATTAACCATTAAAAACTTTTGAAAATTGAGTTGAAAAACTAGGACATTTCCCCCCCATATCTTAAAAGCTTCTGTTTTTGAAGTGAATAAAACCTAGCGCTTCTTAGTTTTGTCTTTCTTTCTTTTTTTTTCCGGGGCCATAAAGGACATTTTCTTAAACTACTTATGTCCAGTCTAAGAAGTTACTTAGGTGACAGAATGTCTATGGCAGGTGATGGTGTTTTCTGCAGGATAATAGGAGTTCTTCAGTTTTGAGATTCAGAAAATGCAAGATGCCTGTGCAGGCGCATCACTTGATGCTGTTATAAAAGTGAGATGAAATCAATTTTTCAAATTTTACTTGGTCAGAATTATGATATTCACCTTAAATGAAGTGCAGTTCCCTTTTTTCTCTTACATAGGTTAATGAATACAGACAGTGGGCTTTGAAGTCAAAAGACACAGAATCAGGGGTCATTTTTGTTGTCATCACCAGTCCTGAGACCTTGAGCTATTTTTCTTTTTTGCTTGTTCATTAGAATTATTTTTTTGTACATTTTTTATTGTAGTAATACTGTACAGAGGGGTTACAGTTACATGAGCAAGGTAATGAGTACATTTCCTATCGAGCATTGTTGCCTCCTCCTTTGAGCTATTTTTCTTTTTGCTTTAGTTATGATGATGATGATGATGATGATGATGATGATGATGATGTAGGTTATAATTCTATAAGTTAGATTACAAGTATAATGTGCCTTGGTCAACGTCACCCCTTCTATCTTGAGATATTTTTCAAATCTTCATTTCAACATATGTGGCATGGGAATAATCAGAGTCTCTTTAACACTGAAGTATTGTGAGAGTTAAACCAACTGGTCAAATGCTGGCAATATGCTTGGGCCAGTTTCCGACATGGTAATAGCTCTTCATTTTCCTTCCAGAGTTAGAAATGGAAATGGAAAGAAATCACCCCTGTGCTAGCTCACTAACTCCCTGCAAGCTCTTGTTACACATCTGAGTCATAGTGACTCGAGTGTGTTAACCCGGACAAGGGATCAGAAGAGAAACTGCATATTTGAACTTTTATATGTTACTGGATTTTGTTGTGTTTATTGTGATTTGAAAATGGTTCTGAATTTTATGCTCTCTTCCTTTTGATGATTGTATTTGTGATCTGAACAAAAATGAGCTTTGGAGATCTTTAAATGTAGTATTCACCCAATTACCTAGGACTCATGGTTTTTCTTAGAAGTTAAAAAAATAGAGTAAGATCCCAGAACAGAGTTTATCATGACTCTTACCTAGACTCTTAACAAGCTGATGTTTTGGTAGACACTCATAAAAAGCAGTACTTGGATCCATTGTCCAAGTACACTTTAGGATTTTCCAAGTTCAAATATCAGACTATCTCTATGGAGACACTTATGCATGGTATTAAAAAAAAAGATGTTTAGCGTTGGAAGGGTAAGATAAATATAAAAGACAAAGAAAGTGAATTTCTGAGATTGGTAATAAGTGCTGAAAATGAATAATTTGCTAAATTCCAGAGTGACCTGTTTTGTTCATTTGTAGACTGGATATTGTCAATGGAGAAGGAAAGGAGAAGGTCTAACATTTGCTGAGCCTTTGCTAGTTTCTGATATGGCATTGTACATCCATTATCTTACATAATTCTTACAGAATGTCTGGACGTTGGGAGTTTTGCCATTTTTTTTCATGGAAGAGTTTGTCTTTAAGAGGTTACAGAACTAGTGAAGATCATACACTTTACAACAGGGCAAATGGATGCTTTTAGTCATGGCACTGAATTGCTACCCCACTTGTAAAGGCATGCTATCTCCATGAATAAAATAAGTCAGTGCATCTAGTGCCACCGAGGTTCAGTTCTGAGCT
Source organism: Dipodomys merriami (assembly GCF_024711535.1). Classification (NCBI taxonomy): domain Eukaryota; kingdom Metazoa; phylum Chordata; class Mammalia; order Rodentia; family Heteromyidae; genus Dipodomys; species Dipodomys merriami. Next base: position 58,556,218 of record NW_027206068.1, on the reverse strand, counting down.
TCTGGAAAAGATACATGTTGACAGTTCTATTTTCCCTTGGGGGGGATTCATTCATCTGCACCTCAGGACTGCACAACCACTACTCTGGGAACAAGTCATTCTCATGGTACCTATTAAAAAAAGAATTTACTAGACATAAAGGCAAGATTTCTTTCTTTTCTTCCTTCTTAAGGATTGTTTATAATAGATGCAGCAGTGTACACTGGCTGTCTGTGAAAAGAATGGAAAGAAACTTTGGTTGGCTTCCAATGCAAAGTCCTTCAGTATAGCAAAAATGCAGACAGGTGGATATCTATCTATCTATCTATCTATCTATCTATCTATCTATCTATCTATCTATCTATCTATCTATCTATATCTATATCTATATATATATATATACATATATATGTAGTTTTGAATAGCACAAAGACTTTTCCCCCATAAAAGCAGGGAAGCCCTATAATTCTCCCTCATCCTTATCCCCTTTGAAGTGTTGAAGTGGGAGCATTGCTCTGCCCACACATGCTCAAGGATAATCAACGCATTCTGCTTTGAATAAAAGTGAGAATAAAGTGGACTGATCAGCTAGTAGGAGAGCACAATGAAATGGGAGGCCCGGAAGGTGAACTCTTCTGCAGATTTTCTTCCCATCTTGCTTCTCGCTCTATTGGGTGGCTATTTGTACTCCAACAGAAGATTCAGCCTGTCCTGTTCTGGGACCATCTTGTCTTGAGTTGGAGCTCGGTGGAAGGCTTTGGTTGAATACTTCTGTGACATCAAGGACTCTAGCCCAACTTCAACCTTGTGTTCTGACTCCAAATACAGCCTTTGCTCTGTTCCCAGGAGCAAGTTCTCTGTGTTTGCCCCAGTTCTAGTTTAAAGCATTTCCTCACCTTGGATATAGAGTGTCCAACCTGGTTTGTCCAGAGCTGTCCTGGTTTTTGCATTGAAAATCCCATGTATCAGGAAATTTAGCTATCCAGAATGGTCAGTAATCATACAGACTCTATCTTAGTAGTGTGGCTGGTATGCTCTTAGCATTACACTGATACTCTGTCTCTTGCTAAGTTTGATCCCTCAGACAAAATTGCTAAAATTCTCTGGTTATTGTTGGGTGTGTTAGTAAATTGAATTTGAGTGTTGGCAATCAGTTTTCTTAAATAATTGATTTTGATGATCAAACCACCCACATCTTTTAAGCACAAATTGTAATGATTAAAATTTTAGTTCACTAAAGAGTCCCATTAAATACAGTGTATTTTAGACGAAGTTTGTCCTTGATTAATATGAGGAAGTGAAAAGAATAGTGGAAAACCTGATGCTCATCACATTAGAGTACACATTTTATTTTGTAGGAACACATTCTTGTTTATATTCACAGGTCTAGAAAGATGAAGTACAAAGAGTTGCCCAAATATATACAATTATCATTATAACCCATGGCTTCTCTTTTTCTTTATTTCTCCATCTCCCTTTCCAAGAGCTTTGTCTGTATACATATTTCACATGGTCCTTAAAGTGCTGTTATTTTTAAGGAAAACATTTAAATAATAATATCAACATCTGAGATGAAAAGAAAGATTATAGTAACAAAATATTTTACGTGGCTAAGACTGGATTGGATCAAGTTTATTTTTGCTGTAAAAGAAATGTCAGTGTTAACTAATGACATTTTCCATTGCTTGCAATGAATGTAGGATGATATCCTTTAAAACAAAGGGGACACATTTAAGGTTAGTGAGGAACACTCAAGGGCAGACTGTAGAAGTAAAGTAGAGAGAGAAAGAGACAGAGAGAGACAGAGAGAGAAAGAAAGAGAGAGCATCTCATGGAAGGAATCATTTAAATAGCATCACTTAAATAGCAGCATCTGTTACCACCAGATGTTTGCTTCTTTTGCTACAAGATGGTGGGTGCTGGACATACCTTGCAGAAATGCTCACATGTGATCAGGTTCATGATGAAGTCAGTAGTTTTGTTGTTTTAGAAATGGTAGCTTGTGATGCTGCTTTAGCAGTAGGATCCTTCGTCTTCAAAGGGAGGTGGCCAATAAAGTCAGGGATGTAAGATCATCCCACGAATGGACTGTTAGGGCTATAGGTTTGGAGACAGACTCTGCTTTTAAAAAGGCTGTTGGCTTAGAATGAAACCCTCTTGTACAACTAATTGATGCTAATCAATTGTAGGAAAAAGTTAGAAACAAAGTTTATGGGCACTGGATTTCATCACCATAGAGAGCCTGGTGTAAGACAGCATAGATTGGGGTGGGAGGGGAGATTTCCTGCACCACCAGTTCATATTTAGTTCCCATTAGGCAGGTCACTTAGCGTGAGTCTTGTTCTCACCAATGAAATGAAACCTCTCTCTTATCGGGTTGACTTGAGCATCAGATGAGATAATGTCTGAGAAAGTACTTTGTAAACTCTTAAATGCTACACAAAGGTTAACTGTTTTCTCATAATGTGGTTTATAATTGCCTATATTTAGGTATTCTATGAGTCATAATGTTGCCCCCAAAACCCAAGGCCTGGGATAAGTTATTCTGTGACACAGATATTGTTCCTCTCCCTAGGTACAAGCATTAGAAAAGGTTAGCACTATATTAAGTAATAGATCTATTGCTCTATTCAATTATTCATGATTATGTGTTCAGTGAATGATCGGTTTGATTGAAATAATCATCAGGTGTCCTCAGGACCCTGGAGAGGAAGTTGATAAATGACATAAGCTATATTCAATGTGATGACTTTGCTACCATTAAATACCAAGAAAAACCAATTAATGGATTCACAGTGAGGGAAAAAATGTGATCCAGTGCCCATCTGGAGCTTTAAACAACTCATCCCTTCTTTGAAGTAATTGTTCCCTTAACAAATCAAAGCTTTTCAGAAAAAGTTTCAGAGTAGTGAACAGTTTCAGCCATTTCCTGAAGATTGGTTTTTGAATAAAAGGGAGAAAAAAATCCCATTTATTTTTCACAGAAAAAGATACGGTACGTTTTTACCACTGGTATTAGACAAATGCATAGGTTTGACTCACTTGGGTCAGAGATGTAGCAGCTGCTGCTAAGGTTTGAGCTCAGCTTCTTCTGGGGAAATAGGTGCAGAATTCTATCTTCAGCCATGACTTCTCCCGTAGGCTCTGGAGTGACAGCTGGGATTCATAATCAACATGAGAATTCCACTTAGGTTATCTTGTCATCATGCGATATTCAACTCTAAAATTAAACTGATTTTCTCCTCTTCCACCTCCAGATCACCACAACCTTTGCTATTGCTCTTATTTTCTTCATCTCTCATGCTCAAATGCTGTGTATTTGTCTTTTTATTCTTTCAGTTCTGTCTTTTTTATATACTCCATAAAATATGTTTATGAATCTTGACTTTCCTTACTTTTGAAAATATGTCTAGCTAAGCCCTTACTGCCCCCCTCCCCCCGCATCTGCCATTAGCCTAACCACAGCTTTCATATTTTCAGTGTCATGGCATCTCTGCCTCTATTACTGTGTTCCCTCCAGTCCTTCCAAATCTTTCTGTGATGGCATGTCCATTACAGCATTCTTCCTTTAATAGGCGAAGATTCTGTTGCTTGTTACACAAAGCTCAAGTCCTTTCTTCCCTTACCCATTCAATCATACATGTTCCCCTAGATTTTCTGGAGGTACTGTTCCTGTCTCTCCTACCCCTGGGTTTCACCAGAGCTCAGCCAACTGTCATCTTCCCCTTGTAGTTCATATTGCTGAAACTCTGGGATTAATTTTATCCTCTGTGTGGATTTAGGGAAGTCCAGAATCAAGGTGGGCATAAAGCTGCTTCAAAAATGGACATTTATACACTCCCACTTGAATTTGGGGTTCTTTCTTTAATTTGTCACAGTCCAAGGCCTTCCTATTCTGTTGTGAAAAGCAAGTACCTTCCATGTAGAAAGTATGGCAAAACCATTCTCCCTAACTAGAACATCTGTAACCTTGAGTCTCAGGGAGTGAGCAGGAAGAAGTTTATGCCATAAAGGAAGACAGACAAGAAATGAAGATGGCCCAGGGGACATGGCAGAACTTGAATTGTCCATAGTTAGTGCGCAGAGGAAGGATTGAGAGGGAAGATGGAACTGTGACTGAATAGGCCAGCAAGAGTTTATCAAGTGTATAACTTGATTGTTGTCAACTTACCTAGAAGCTTCAGGAAAATACGATGAGTTAATTTGAAGTTAACCGTGCCCAGCGCACAGATGCATTTAAAAATGTTATTGTATTTATTTTCAAAAATGATGAACTAGCATCTTGCAGTTTGTATAGGTTAATAATTATGCTCTCTTTCAACATCATCTGATGTGACTGAACTCAATAGGATGATGTATGTAAAACATCTAGCACAATTTCTGGTAGCTAGTAGGTCTTTAAGAAATGGTTATGCTTTTAGTCTTCCCTTTCCACAAATTTAAATACATTATTTACACAGGTAAATTAGTTTTAAAGTATCTCTGTGACTGCTTGTTCCAGCTCATGGGATTTCTTCCTTTTCCTCCCTTCCCTCCCTCCCTCCCTCCCTCCCTCCCTCCCTCCCTCCCTCCCTCCCTCCCTCCCTCCCTCCCTCCCTCCCTCCCTCCCTCCCTTCCTTCCTTCCTTCCTTCCTTCCTTCCTTCCTTCCTTCCTTCCTGTGCTCTACCACTTTGAGCCACCGCACCACTTCCAGTTTTCCAGTGGTTAATTGGAGATAAGAGTCTCACAGGCTTTCCTGTCCAAGCTGTCTTAAACTGTACTCCTCATATCTCACCTTTCTGTGTAGCTAGGATTACAGGTACCAATGCCCAACTTAGTTCATGGGAATTTGAAAAGTCCTCAAGAAGTGGAAGAAAAAAATAGAGAGATGAAAAAGAATTGGGTAGATGTGTGCTAAGTGTTTGCCTGTCTCAGGTATACAAAATGTGGAATATGGAATCCAATAAGTTTCATGTGAACACTTTTAGTCCTCACTCCCAAATTTTGGAATATTTACACAAATGAGTCAAACCTATTTGAATAGAGACAGCATGTGAAAATTTGAATTTGCAAAATGAGCAAATTATTTGTGATTATTCTGCTGAGAAATATTCTTTGCTAAGACATAAATTGAGTTACATTTTTTGCAGCATGAGTCTTACATAAACTGAATTCTATCTTGTTGAAAAGAACATTCATATACAGCTGAATAAATATGCAAGAAAACTAGGAATTTTTGATATTACTATTCTTGTTTTTCTTCTGGATTGGGGATTTTAAAAAAAGATAAAATCCTTAAGGTAACAAATCTTAAGAACCTTACTAACTCCCAGCCTGCTGTTTCATATCACTGAGCCTTCATCTTCTATAGATCTTTCTTCCAGTATTTTCTAAACAGATGGTTCTCTACTTTTAATGGTTCAATTTAGGATTTTTTTTAGTCTCATAATATTGCTAAATTGATAGCATGTGGTAGAAGCTATACCTTAAATTTTGATCTTTTCCTGGACCATATGTGGCATGATATTCTTATGTGATCTAGAACAGTGACACTAAACCACAGTTGTGTGTGTATAAGTGTGTTGTGTGTGTGCATGCACACACATGTGTGCATGTGCTATGTCATTGAGCTAGGGTGTTTAATAGGATAGGTATATTCCATTTGTTTTTAACTGACAATATTTTTAATTTTATCCCATCATAATTTGGAGGGAGATCTGTATCCTTTTTTCTAAAATACATCACCTATTCAAGAAAATTTCTCATTCCACTTATTTCATTATCCCCTTCATGATAAAATGTTATGCATTTTATATATTGAAAAGTAATAGTTTTTGGAAATTTTTCTATCTAACCAATTACTATATATATATATATATATATATATATATATATATATATATTAGGAAGTCTTTGTGCTAATACTCTTCTTATGATCATTTTACAACTTAGATATGACAGGGAACATATATATGTGTGTGCATGTATGTATGTATATATGTATGTTTGTATGAATATTTGGCCTAGTTTATAAAGCAAACAAAATAAATTTCATCAAGTTTTAATTAAATAATTGCACAACTGAATTCCAAAAAGATATGTGTGTATCTGGCTTAGAAGTGACATTTTGGGCAGCTGTTTGGAAAAGTTGTCTCTCAGCATCATGTAATTCTCAGGAAGATGAAGTCTAATCTCCAGGGGTTGAAATCCTCCAGAGTTTATTCTTTCATCATATTTTATCCACCTTTTGAGGATTATGATAACAGTAGAAAATATTCACCAGTATCTTTCATAAGAGAATGTATATCAGAAAATAGCGCCAACCTGTATCCCTATTTAAACATTTTGCTTTTTCAAGACACTGTTAAACAATGAACTTCACAATTTAGGCGGGGGTGGGAGGTGAGGGGGAGGTGGGTGGTGGGTTGAGGGGGGTGGAGTGGAATTGTGGAAGTGGGAGGGAAGGGATGGTAGGGGAAAAACAAAGGAGGAGCCAACAATGCTTGATAAGAAATGTACTCATTACCTTGCTCATGTAACTGTAACCCCTCTGTACAGTATTTTCGCAATTAAAAAAAAACATAAAATATAGCACCACTGATGGTAGACTGGGATTAGGTATTTCTGTTGCAATATATTTTTTAAAAAGCACTCTTCAATGCCAATTTTAAAAAGGTAAAAAAAAACTGCAAAGATTTTCCAAAGCCATCATTATGTATATACCAGAAAAGAAGTTGCCGAGATTTTTGTGGCTATCCAAATTTTTCAGCAAAATACAAGTGGCTTTGATTTCCCCTACATATTTTGTTTTGAAGAGAGAGGGACATATTTAGCCTGATGGCTAGAAAGCTTTCCTGAAAGATAATTGTACTGCATTGGTGAGTGATCACTAAAAGAATCATCTAAAAGCTAGAACTTGTGGTGTCAAAAGTGAAGTGAGATCAAGGGGAGAGGTATAGGCAAATGGAGAGAGGAAGGGTAGGCTAATGCAGTCACAATATTCAAGGTATATATTTGAAAATGGAACTAGTACATTGAGGGAATGGTTGGGGTTGGGAGAGATGGGAGAACATTATGATCCAGATTCAGTGTCTAAAAGCTAGAACTTGTGGTGTCAAAAGTGAAGTGAGATCAAGGGGAGAGGTATAGGCAAATGGAGAGAGGAAGGGTAGGCTAATGCAGTCACAATATTCAAGGTATATATTTGAAAATGGAACTAGTACATTGAGGGAATGGTTGGGGTTGGGAGAGATGGGAGAACATTATGATCCAGATTCAGTGTACTCATCAACTGACATCTTGAATTGAAAGCCCCTGGTACGACTACCAGAGGTAAGAAAACTTCATCTAAAGAGTGTATAATTATGATGGTCATATGAGTTTGTGAGTCAGTACCCCTCAAATAGCATTTATATCATATAAATCTGTTCAACAGACGCTTTTGAAAAAAAAATCTACATGAGGACGAATTTAGTCTAATACTTTAGGGTCTCCATATGTCCAGCTTTGGGTATTTAAATCTGGATTTTTCCCCTCTTCTGCATGCTCATTTTTCAAGAACAACAATAACAAAAGATGTCCTCTCTCTTGTAGGATTTTTTTTCCATACCTCCAAGATTGTCCTTCTTTTTCTGGCTCCCTAGAACTCTGTCTTATCACCATCGGGGCCCTCAGCAGCTTGTCTTCAAAGTTGTATTCATCTGTCTCCTTGATGTTCTGTGATCTCTGCAAGGTGACCTTGTTTCTTCTGCTTCCTCTGAGCTCTTGTACCTCGAACAGTGCCTGCCACCTTAGGACTGGATTAATGAAAGGGAAGTCTCACCTTGACAACATGCACAAAATACCTAATGTGTTTTAATACTATGATGGCCCTATCTTTTTGGAAGAGTCCAGTTAATTCAGATAACCTTCAGATAAATGCCTCATCCGAATGTGGCTCTGGACAAGGGGACCCTGCTTGTCTGTGATGGCAAAAGTACCTTCCCCACAGCTTCCAGTAGCCCTTCAAACTTTTTCAAAAGTCTCTTAAGTCAAAAACATGTGTCTACCCCCTGCTCTCCTGAACTTGCTCTTTCAGAAACAAAGAAAAGATGGGAGAAAGGAATGGAAGAAGGTGGATGAGAAGGGCAAAAAATAAAAGCAAGTTGAGCTTTTTTTTAAAGTCAGCACAAACATTATTTTGTTTATGGCTTGGGGGTGGAGGGAAAAGGAGAGATTAGCATTTGTAGAATTTATTTTCCAAGTGGAATTCAAGTGTTCTTCGTCTGGGGCAAAGCAGTAAACAGTCCATAAAAACTCTTTCCATGACGCTCGTCCCTCAGTCCCCTCGCTGTAATACTCAACCACTTGGACTTGGAGATCTAGGAACATTTAAGAGACCAGGAAATTATTTCTTCAGTTACTGTTTTCGCTTATCGACCAAGAGTGTTGAAAAGAACAAAGAAAGCCCTTAATCTTTCCTGCCTTGCTTGGGCCAGGCTGAGAAAGTGCTGAGGAATTTAATCTGATGATATTATGCCATGACATTGTGTCAATATGCGATGATGTGTTGTGATGGCACAGCGTCATCACGTGGTGACGCAACATCATGACGTAAGAGGTCACAACGCCAGTTAAAGATGTGATCCCAGGAGGATTTTTAGGTCATAGATCAATCTACACTTAGGTAATTAAGGCTTGAGATCTAAAATAGCATGACAGCGACATCTGTAAATTAGAGGGTAGACAACTTCTCTTTCAGTGAGTTATGGCTCTTTATAATTTGTATGTGGCTCCTTCTAGAAATTACAACCTCTGTTCTTGCAAGGCAAGTTTAGAAATCAAAATATAATTCATCTAGTAGACTATTCCAGTCACGGGTTGTCCTTATATGCATTATTTTTCTGTGTCTGACTATGAAGTGGTGCTAAATTTAAATACAATTTAACAATGAAATTAAAAATATAATCTACTCTTAATTTGCATATTTGTTAACATTATTTGGTATTTCAGAGTGCTGTGTAAAATGATTTATAATTGGCATTACATTACAAATAATCTTTGTATGCATACATTCTGCAATATTATTATACTAGGAGTCTAATATGAAAATGTTAAACAGAAGAAATGATTTGCAAGTGTGATTTAGTGTGTGTGTGTATGTGTGTGTGCTATGTGTTTCCCTGGAAAAGCCCTGTGTTGTTTGTTTGTTTATGTATTTATTTATTCTGTTCCTGGGGCTTGAACGCTGGACCTGGGTGCTGTCCTTGAGCTTTTGTATTAAAGCTAGTGCTTTACTACTTGAGCCACAGTTCTACTTCTGGCTTTTTTGTGGTTAATTGACAATAAAGGTCTCACAGACTTTGCTGAGTGGGCTGACTTTGAACTGTGATCCTCATATCTCAGCCTTCTGAGTAGCTAGGATTATGGTGAGAGCCACTAGTGCCCAGCTCTTGTGTATTTTGTAGCACAGTTTTACTATCTTGAAAAGGAGGATGATGCATTTTTTCTGGATTTCGTAGAGAAATTGTGTGAGCAAATTATGGAATATGTGCTTACATTTCCTTTGTATTTTTTAAAACATATTATGCAAATTTAGGGTAATATTAAATAGGTTCTCTAGAGTTACATAGAGTCTATTTTTGAGCTTCACATCAAATGGATAAAATTGATTAAACTGAAACTAAGATAGCTTTCCTATTTGATACTTCATCTTTACTGTTTTCCCCCTGATTGTTTTATATTAGTTTTCTAGATTCAGAAATGAATCAGATAGCAAAGTAGAGAAGATAGTCATCTACTAAAATTTGCTTGTTTTATTTAAAGTTTTACCCCTTTGTGTGATGTAAGTCTGGATATAAATATGTATATTTTTAACTGGGAAATGGAACTGTACAAGCTACATCAGAGAGAATATAGTTTAAGCAAAGGTTCAAAGTTCCCTCATTCACTTGTAGCTTGGCAGTTACCAATCCGGAGAATATTGAAAATGCCCAAAGTGCTATGGGGTTCTAATTCTGATTTTCCGTAGTGAAATGAAGAGATTGTTTTGTTGTCTTAAAATTCACATTTGCTTCATTATTCCTGTAACTTTAGCAAAAATGTACCAAATTTCTGTGCCTTCTGAAAGTAACACATGACTTTTTGATAGATTTTGAAATGGTGGCTGATTACTTTTGAACACTGAAGCTTCACTGGTTGGCAGCTCACATCTGCAGCAGAGAAAAACAATCACCAAATTTGTGAATTACTTTGGTTTACACATGAAACAAGCAAAGTAATTCCTTATAACTTTAACCAACAGGCTGTTTCTTGATGACAGGATATGGTTGCTTATTAATAAATGGAGTTATTTTTAGATTCTGCCAGCCTCTTTGTCTCACTTGCTTGCCTTTCTGTGTGTTAGCTACCTACACAATCTGTAAGGCCTAGTGCGCAAAAAATGTGAAAGATGAACATCATTGACAGAACAACATTGGATTAATTTCCTTGATTTTATTTATTCATGTATTTGTTTATAACTGGTGCTTCACTCAGAGACTTGTGTTCTTGCTTATTTTTTTTCTGGCACTATACCACTTGAGACATAGCTATACTCTGGCCTTTTGCTGGTTACTTGGAGATAAAAATCTTTCAGCTTTGTCTTCCTGGGCTGGCTTTGAATTTTGATCCCTTGGATTTCAGCCTCCTGAGTAGCTAGGATGACGTGTCAGCCACTGCTGACTGGTCTTATTCTCACTTTTAGTATATGGAACATTAAACAGAAGGCCCAGTGCAACTGCACAAGTTTTTCACACATATAACCTCACCAGCCACATACCTGTTAACACTAGATCCTACGTACTGATGCACAAGGTATATAATTCAAAGCCAGTGTGTGTGATCTCTTACTTTGGTTGGATGCTATAAGGTAAAATTCAGACTATAATACTGTAGTTTCTCTCTAGATGACAATGATTCTGTTTGGGCTGGTAGTGATCTATTGTCATTTCTTTCTTGCTGTAGTAAGGAAGATCCCTAAGCAACATACCCTCTCCAAAGTTCCATAAATAACTCCAGGTAATGGGAGTTCTTAAAGTTGAGGAACAGTTGGTTCAAACAAAAACTGAGTTTCTTAAATTTAAAAATACTTTATTATTTTCAAATTTGTGTAGTATTCAATAAGTGCTACTCACATCTACTTGTGACTGTTTGGTTCTATATGACCTGGGAAAGAATGGGTCATTAAAAACAGAAGATTTACTTGTCCAGATATTTTCACCTAATTATTATAATGGTATGTTTTCTTGACTGTAAATATAAGGCATCCCCCAAATTTTGTTTACACTGACAATTTACATCACAAATATCCCCCCACCCCCGAGAGATAGCAAACTTTGATCCTATTCCCCTGTGAATCATTTCAAATGGGAGAATTTTAATTAATGAGGATTTGATGTTTATCCTACCTTGAGTTATGGTTTTGTCTGTGTTTTGTATGGTTGCATAGAGAGAGAGAGAGAGAGAGAGAGAGAGAGAGAGAGAGAGAGAGAGAGAGAGAGAGAGAGAGAGAGAGAGAGAGAAACACATATATATGCATATATATATATTGTGTGTGTGTGTGTGTGTGTGTGTGTGTGTGTGTGTGTGTGTGTGTGTGTGTGTGTGTGTGTGTGTGTGTGTGTATCATGTCCACTCAAACTCATTTTACCTCTTTGGGTCCATTTTAAGTCACATTATTTCCATTCTCTGTGTCATCTTCAGATTTAAAGAGAACCCTCTCAGGTCCCTTAATAGTTTTCCTTCTTCCAGTCTAAGCACATTTTGTGTGTGTGTGTGTGTGTGTGTGTGTGTGTGTGTGTGTGTGTGTGTGTGTGTGTGTGTGTGTGTGTAGAAGCTTGAGTTTTCTTTCTCTTTTTGTATGAGACATTGAATGTCTAGTTTGTTTATTTCTGTAAGATTCCAGTTTATATAATTAGCCCTCATTCATCTACAATCTAGAGTTTAATTACCTGTGCCAAAAAGAGCAAGCCATGGTGTTATTTCTCTTTTAAGATACTTTATGATTGCATCAAAAGAAGGGACCAGCGTTTGGGTAGTCAAACCCTATTGTTGATGCAGATTGAATTTTCTGTTAACCCAAGTCTCAAATGTCTCTTTCAAGGTATTTGAAAACCCATGTTTGTTTTTTAACACTGTGCACCTGGGAAGGTTGTTTTTGGATCCTAAACTAATCTCTGTTAAATTTCAATTTGTTCAACTTGACCCATTTTTTCACCCTGTCAGATCTATTTTGATTTATACAACATATTTATTATCCCACTCAACTTTGTGTCATCTTCCCATTTTAGAGCCTTGCTCTGTATTTATCTATGCCACTCACGATGTGTGGGAATAGCAGAATCAAGGATAAAATTCCTGTGGCACAGTTCTTGTCCAGGTTGATAGCCTTCTTTTGTTTGTGCCAGTACTGGTGTTTGAACTCAGGGCCTTGCTCTGTTGCTTGCCTTTGTTTGCTCAATGCTCTACCACTTGAGCCACACATCCACTTCCAGTTTTTTTTTTTTGTTGGTTAATTGGAGATAAGTCTCACAGATTTGTCTACTTGGCTGGCTTCAAACTATGATCCTCAATCTCAGCCTCTTGATTATAGTCATGAGACATTAGTGCCCAGCTAACATCTTTTTTTTAAAAAAATAACTATGCTTTTGCGTAGAGATGGTCCAATCCTTCCTATTCTTAGTATCCAGTGTACAGTTTTCCATTTTTTCAATTTGGATGTAAAAGGCCTTGTCAGAAGTTTTGTTGTAACTCAGTGCATGGTATTGATTGCATTTCCTGACCAAATAGAATAATAACTGGGTCAAAGACAGGTGTAAGTTTGTGTATATAACATGGTAGGTGAAGAAGTTTGGTGAAGATAAATTGGTACCACAGATAATTCTCAAAGTCAAGCAGCTACAGGTAGTAAAATTCAACTCTATTTGTCTAAATAAGAATAAAGTCTGAATGGATCCACTGAGTAAATCTCAAAACACCAATTCTTATTATTTTAGCTTCGAGTCCATTTTTTTCATCTCCAGAGGTGCATATTATCATTAAAATAACGAGGATAAGGTTGTAGTTAAATGTTGAATGGAGGTTAGAAGTTGATGGAAGCTGCAGGCTTTGGAGTGATAAACAAAAAGAAAGCTTAAAAAAAGTTCATTGTTATTGCAGTGGGCCTACAGAGAATTCTTTAAGACTTCTAAACTAAGGTTTAATCCTCTTCTAGGCAGGGGATATCTACCTCTTAGAGTTACTGTAAAAATGAAAGGAAAAATGGTCATAAGTATCTAGTAGAGGCCATGACACAGTATAAATACTCTAATTCTGTTAATTAATTCTGTTAATTAGTTCAGCAAGTATGTATGCTATTCTATGGAATATGCTAGATTTTTTTGTACAGTGGTTGAGAAAATGTACATTTTCTTTCTGTCAAATAAAATGTATAAATCTATGTATATCATCAATATTAACAAACACAAATATGTATATAATGCTACATTGAATCTAGCTTGAATCTATTTGATTCATGTATAATTTAATTAATTTTTTTTCAATCAAAAGAGTTGAAAGGTTACAGAAAAATGAGACAGTCTTTCTTACGGAGATGCATTGGGGAGAGAAGAGAGGGTGAATAAAGATGAATATGGTCAAAGTAATTTATTTATGTATATGCTAAAAGGTCAATGAAACCTATTGAAATTGTTTCAAGCAGTAAAGAGAGGGGTGGTGAGGGTAAGTTTGACAGGATGCATTTTAGGGATGTACGGACTTGTTAAAATGACACTGCTCTACTGTGTAACCAGTATGCCAAAAGAGTTAAAAATTCAGACAGATTATATACAAAGGGACAGAACAGTTGCCTTATTTAATTATTGTATCAAACCAACAGATTTCAGACATGAAAATTATCTCATGAGTAAGAGCATCACAGATGAGGGGACGGAACCCAAGAGATGTCGAATGGTTTTGTAAAAACTACTTAGTACATCCTCTAGCTAATACCAGATTTGCTGATGCTTGACTTATACTCCTAGCTGGCCAATATTAGGTCTGTTTCTCCCAATATCGCTCCCAATATCGTTCAAGAGTTCCTGGAACACCTCAAACTTGTGACACAGAATCACAAAATCATTGTAGCCAATCATTAATCAGTGCTCATTTTATCATTCAATGACCAGTCATTAATCCTCCTAGACAATCTAATCAATCACAGGGCCATTCTGACTTGGCTTCATGATTGCCAGTATGCAAATTAGTAAAACTTAACAAAATATTATGTACCTCCTTAGTAGTTATATTTCTCTGTGCTTGAAATAGCTTGTAATAACGAGTAAAATAGTCAACTTTAGTCATCCTTTGTAGGCATTGCTCTCCAATTCTCTGATTTTCATGTTATTGAAGTGGTGGGTGACATTCAAGTAGAACAGATAAACCAATCTATTTAGAAAGAGGATTTCTTGTGTAAGACATACCTGGAGGGAAGTTCAAAAGAATCAATCCTAGAAATGAGAAGCTAAGCTTTACCTTCATGGAAAAAGTCAAATAGCTAGTTGGGATGAATCATTTCTGATGTGGAGGTAGGGGATAAAGAGGTGAGGGTGGCACCCAAAGAAAAGGAATAAAGAAGTGAACATTGCTGTCATGTTGATTTGAAATTCTTTTGCACTTGGTGAAATATATTGCTACAGGAAAAAATTCTCCTTCAAGCAAAGGTTGCTTATAAATTCAAGGTCACTTTCTAAATCCAACACAGCTCATCCAGGGGCCAAACTTTTTTGTTTTATTTTTATTCTTCTTGCCTTAAAATATATCTTAGAACACAGGTTGTGTGATTCCTAGTTTGTGGTATGTTATTAGCCTATGCCTGTCCCATTTGCTGAGGCCATTGTAAACAAGGGGCCTATTAGGGCGGACAGCTGGACAGGAGCGGCCACTGAGGAGGCTGCTGTTCATGCGTGGAGAAGTATAGGAGAAGAGGCAGGCCATTTTCTGTTTGAGCACCAAAATAGATCATAGGGGTGCACAAGGAACAGGACTTCAGGCATCTCTGGACTCAACTTCCTCTATTTTGAATATTAGGAATTTGAGACCCAGAGACAGAAAATAATCTGTGTAACACCACAGTGCTACTATCAGGTTTTTAAAACCCAGATAATTGGATAGCAGATGGATACTGATTATTTTTCTTTCTTAAGTTATTATTCTTTGTATTATCTTTACGTGGTTGTATGAAAGAGTTGCCATCCAACAGAACAGTTTATGAATGCAATGCATCTTGATCAATTTCACTACTTTCAGTATTCTTGCCCATCCCTGCCTTATCCACCCCTCCCTCACTCTTCTTTATTTTGCCTACAAAGCATTGCATTCTTGACTTCATTCTTTCATTACCTTCATTTGTCTACCCCTTGACCCCACCCCACCCCTTTCAATACCTGCTCTCTGGTGTTTATTTTATTGAACTTTGCTTTTGCCTTTCTAAGACAAAGTTCTCCTTAGATTCTATTTCAGTTAATACATTTGTATACACTTGCATATTACCCAGCACATTTACTTATCAGTTTATAAGCGAAATCTAGCTTCCACATATGAGGGAAAACATAGATCTTTGTCTCTCTGGGCCTGATGTACTTCACTTAACAGTTTTTTCCAGACCTTTCCATTTCTTTACAAATGGTACAATATCATTCCTTCAACTGTGTTTGATTTTTCTTATCAAAATTATAATGAAACATTTTATTTACTTGGAAAAAGAGAAGAAACACCTTTGTGTCTGTCTCCCCCATCTCTGAGTCAAGCCCTCCCTACTGTGATTTTTCTTCAGATTTTTAAAGAAATAAATTTTATAAAGCCCCATTAATGCACATACTGTTTCCCCCTTTCCCTAGAGCTAACCGCTTAGATAACTGATTAATCATTCTTTGCAGATCTTTATGATTTTTCTACATGTGGACACATAATACTTAGCTTTGTTCTGCATGGTATCAACAATTAGCAAACTATACACATTTTTCTACAACTCACTTCACTTGTTCAACATTATGTTTCTAAGATTTCTGTGTTGATATATCCATATATATCACTCATTCATACATTTTAACTATGAGCAATATTTCAAGGCACACATCATAGTTCATGTGTTCTTCTGTTGATAGGTAATGGGGTGAGTTTTCATTATTAGAAACAAGTCCATAGTGTATCTTTAAGTGTCTATTTTATTTCCTTTTGTACTGGTATGGGTTGCTTTGCTGGTGAGCTAGAGAGACCAGCCCAGGTCAGCAGTAGTTTGAGTAGCTGCAGCCTCTTGGCTTGTAGTTACAGCCCTGTGATGTCTCATACATTTAACATGGACTGATAGTACAAGTACCATCATTTTCTCTTTTAGCCGAAATGTGAAAAGTTGGGAAACACCATCCCAAAGTACTACTTCTCAAACTTCAGCAAGCATCAGACTTACCTTGGAAGGATAATACAAAAGAGACTGCTGATGCCATTCTCTGGAATTTCTGATTTGGTATGTCTGGAGCAAGGGCTGCACATTGACATTCTAATAAAATCTCAAGTGATGTTCTGATCTCAGAACCAGTGTTTTGAGAGACACCTAGGAGATGAATTGTGATTTCTAACGGATTATCCAAATACATTTGCATCATTGCCAAAAATCTTTATTGAAATTAATATATTACATAACCTAGAATATGACTGAAAAATAGAAATTATAGATTTTTTCCCCTGTGCTAGTACTGGGGCTTGAGCTCAGGGCCTGGATGATGTTCCTGAGCTTTGTTGCTCAAAATTAGTACTCTTCCATTTGAACCACAGCTCTACTTCCTACCTTTTGGTGCTTAATTGGAACTAAGAGTCTTACCACGGACTTCCCTGCCTGGGCTGGCTTTGGACTGTGATCCTCAGATCTCAGTCTCCTGAGTAGCTAGTATTAGAGGTGTGAGCCACAGGTACCCAAACTTATAGTATACTTTAATAGTTTGGAATTTACAAGCTTTTGTGTGGAAAAAAGATTTTCTCAGAAGCCATTTCCCCTATAATAATAAATTCTACATTCCCTTTAGAGTGTATAAACCAGAAACAGAACTTTAAAATACAATTAAATGAGAAAAGTAGTCCTTCCGTCCTTCCCCTGTTATCTTTATGGAATAATCAATAGGTCCAACACCAGCTCACAGAGGAAGGAAAAGCATAAAGGGAAATGTTACAACTAAAACTTTTGTCAGCCCTCAGCAAAGGCACGAAGTGATTAGAATGGGCTGTGATGTACACCTCCTGGAGGGTGAGCAGGGAGAGCAGGGGTGAGGTGAACTCCAGTTCTGTTGATGTCCTCTTCAATCCTGTGTGCACCCTCACAGATAAAGCTTGAGTTTGTTCCCTCAGAGGATTCATGGCCCCAGTGTAAGGGGAGATGGGAGTTTGGTCCTAATGGAAGGGTGTTAAAAGGTGGTCAATCTTTAGGAGATGGAGCAGTGGGAGGTGTTTAGGGCATGGGGATACTATCTGTGGAAGAGATTACTGATCATCTCATTGAATGGGTCTTGTACAAGTGGACTAGTTACTGCCAGATCAGGCTGTGTTCACTCCTTGCTTTCTTCCTCTTTTGCCTTGTGAATCCATCTACTTATGGATCTTAGTCACATGACCCTCACCAGGGACTACTACATATGGTAGCCCAGTTTTGGACTTTTGGTCTCTGTAATGTTAACTAATGAAACTTTTCTTTATATATTGGCCAACACATTCTGTCATAGCAATGACAACAAACTGAGACACTGTGCCTTCCATGATATCCCATGTGGTGTTCAGCCTTTTTGGAGCTTCCTTCTGTCCTTCATTTCTCTCTCATTGCAAGAATGATTCTCTATTGATCCCTTCATTAGAAAGTGGCCTCTGAAATAAAGTTGTGTGCAAGCTATGGTTTAGCTTGGAAGGAAGTAGTAGTCCTGGAAAGGATCTTCAGCTCCCTTCAAACGTATTTGACACAGATTGGATTCCTGCCCGAGCGAAGGAGAATCTCTTCTGTCTTGCCCACCTCAACTAAGGGCCTTGCCAGAAAATGAAGCTTCCTCATGGCACTGCCTCTCCCTCGTTCCCCACTTGTCTTGTGACTTCAATCTGTTTGTCTTGACTCACCCTCTGCCTCCTGTCTATAGCACTCATCCGAATGACTACACTGGACTTCCGCATACTCTCAATTCCTATTTCCCTCCCTATCCATTCTTCACATTGGGGCTAGACTCACTTTAAAAAGAAGAACTAGTTATGTGACACCATCTGTGACCCTCTGAAGTGACATCTCTTTGCTTTTGGAGTTAGCTACAAACCTTTTAGCATGACCTGCCCCCCGTTCCTGACTTTCCCCAGCATTGCTTTCCATAGTACTCACATAATAGTTCTGCTTTCCATCAGGTGCGTGCATGTGCACACCACACACACACACACACACACACACACACACACACACACACACGCATGTACACAAGCATGCGCGCGCACACACACACACACACACACACCACTCTTTTCTCTCTCTCTCTCTCTCTCATCTCTCTAATGTTTTCTTTCTCCTTGTTTTCTCCTGTAGGAAGCACTGTAGGAAATCCAGGTTCTCCTATTACTTGAAAACTTTCTTTGTCTGCCCCTTGCTCATTTCATCACTTATGACTATTCAAGTCTGACTTAAAACTCATTTCCATTCAGCAGCTGCTCAGGTATCTCTATCCAATGTGCTGACCTTGGTCATGTGAAGAGCAGCCTGAATTTTCTCTACTCCTTCATGGCTTACTGTCCAATGATGGATTTGTTGGTTTGGTTCTTTTTTTTTTTTTTTTTTTCCAAAAAAGACTTTGTTTCTTTATTCTTAGAATCAAATTGCCAAGGCCCAAGATGGTGCCTGGGGAACCACTCAATAAATGCAATAAATGTCTGTGGCTAATTAATCTACATTCTCTATGGCATTTTTCTGTGTTGTTCATTTACACACACATACACACACAGCACACATACCTAGTTATATATATTTAAATTTCTCAGTGTTATTTACCTATGAACCTGGGTCAATGTACCTTGTTTAAAACATTCAACTTCAAGAGACTAGAATTCTAACTTGAGTAACCTAATTTTTTGTTGTTTAACCTGGCACCATTAAATTTGTCACTACTGAGTAAAAAAAACAACCATTTTGTTAGCAAACTCTGTCTTACCAATATTACTGCTCTTTTTCCTTCATTCACTTACACATATACACAGGAAGGGAGGGATGTAAGGAGAGAGAGAGAAACATGCACACACATACACAGACACAGAGAGAGACAGAGAGAAAGAGAGAGAGAGAGAGAGAGAGAGAGAGAGAGAGAGAGAGAGAGAGAGAGGATAAAGAGGTAGGCTCTCTAGACTTGACTTGATCTAGCAAAAATCTGATGGAAGATAGCATTTCCAGTGTATGAGATAGGAAATACAATCTTCAGTCAAAAGTTTTTAGAGAAATGACTCAACAACCAAGTGTTTAAGTGACTTTTAAAGAATATAACCTGAGACTATAGGAAAGCAGGAATATAATGTTGGGCTTCTAGTTTCTAGAGCTAAAGCAAAGAAATCTCCTGGAAAATTTGTTTATTCAAAGCAAATTTAATACTTGTAGAACTAGGTTAAAAATTATCTTTGTTAAGTGGTTCAGGAACAAGATCCAAGAGTTGATCTCTACTATCCAAATAGTCTTTATTTGAAAGTAAGATTTATCTAAAAATCTGTGAAATGTAAAACATATTTATATTCATCTGTTTAATTATGTTAATTATGATTAATTTAAAATCATAAAACTCATAAAGTAAATATTATACATTAAATAGTGTTTACTTGTGAAGCAGTTTTACAAGGTGAAATCCAAATTACTTTAACTCTTTGACTCTGGCTCAGGTGTGTGTAAAACCAGCTTTGCTTTGTATTATCAATTTACTTAACCTTTTTTTTTTTTAGTCTTCGTTCCTTCATCTGTAATAGCTGCCTGTTTTATCCAGCTGTTGGGAGCTGCAGGACACAATGACATGAACATTCCTCAGGACTGCCGTGGCTCTGGTGGCTTCCTCAGCCTGTCCCACCACAACAGTTGAAGAGATCCTTTAAGAATCAATTTCCTTCTGTTCAAAACCTGGGAACCATTGGCTTACACCTTTATCCTAACTACTTAGGAGGTTGAGATCTGAGGATCATGGTTCAAAGCCAGCCTAGTCAGACAAATCCTCTTATCTCTAATTACTAGCAAAAGGAACTTGTAGTAGAGTGCTATCTTTGAGTTAAAAAAAAAAAGACAAGCAAGAGCTCAAGGCTCTGAGTTCAAGACCTAAGGCCACCACAAAAATGAACAATCAAACAACAGCAACCACAGCCAAGATCCTAAAAACGCTTGGGTGTAGACTTAGCTAGGCCCTACACAATCCGTTGCCTACAATTGCCCTGCTCTTATTTTTTCTGCTCTGTGGACAGCTGTCCTGGTCTGTTTGCAATTCCTTGGACCTATCAAGAGAATTCGGTTTTTTTTTTTTTGGTCCGGTCGTGGGGCCTGAACTCTGGGCCTGGGCGCTGTCCCTCAGCTCTTAAGCTCAAGGCTAGTGCTCTACCACTTGAGCCACAGCGCCACTTCCGGCTTTTTTTTTTCTTTTCGCTTATGTGGTGCTGAGGAATCGAACCCAGGGCCTCATGCATGCAAAGCAAGCGCTCTACCACTGAGCCACCTTCCCAGGCCCCCAAGAGAATTCTTTACATGGGGCTTCCAGCTCATTCTCCACCTGCTCAGTGAAGGAGATATCCCTTACAAAATTGCACTTCTCCCTCTTCTTTCCCCTCTTCTGTGTTGTTTTTTCATCACATAATTTTCTTTATATATGATATATGTTATATATTATATATTATATTATATAATATATTAATATATTATATATTATTATTATATATATTATATATATTATATATATTATAATATATATAATATATATAATATATATAATATATTATATAATATATATTATATAATATATTATAATATATAACATATATTATACTATATAATATTGTATATATTTATGCTAGTACTGGGTCTTGAACTCAGGACCTGGGTGCTGTCCCAGTGTTTTTGTGCTCAAGGCTAAGGCTCTACCATTGAGTCACAGATCTACTTTCAGATTGTGTGTCTATTTAATTAGAGACAAAAGTCTCACATAGTTTCTTGCCCAGATTGCTTCAAACTGCAATCCTTAGATCTCACCTTCCTGAGTAGCTAGGAGTAAAGGTATGAGCCACTGGTGCTCAGCTTCAATTTGCTTTTTAAAATGGTTTGTTTCCCTCTGCTAAAATGCAAACTTTGTGAGGGCAGGAATCATTGTCTTACCCACTGATTTATTTCTAGGACTCTGAACAGTACCTAGCAAAGAGTGGTCAATTTGGATATGCTGAGTGAATGAATTTTGAGTGAAGTAATTTAGTGTAGCAATCTGCATATAGAGAAACTCAGACACTGTTGGTTAGTTTTATTTGTGATATAATCAGAGTAACACATTTTGCTTGCCTTTTTAAAAATACAGCATGGCAAAAAGAGCATGTGAGAAGAGGAAAGCTAAAAAATGGAAAAAGGGAAGGAAAGAGAAGAGGAAAAAAATAACTACAAATAACAGAGAACACAGAAGCAGCAGAGATTAGGAGAAATTTGAAAAAAGCATTCAAAAAGATAAAATCTCTTTGATCTATTTTCCAGATTGTTCTTAGGCCCCACCCTACCCTCTGTAAAGTGAAAATTTCTCTTTGTCTATGGTATGATTGTGTTGATTGAAGCTTCACACTGAACCCTATAAATATGTAAAATTACTCTGAGTTAATTAAAAATAAAAGAAGATTAAAGAAGAAGAAATAAGATTCATGACATAAAGCTGTCTGAGGAGAGGGGAAGAAATAGGATTTGAAGGCTATAAAACTTCATCTGTAACTTTTTTTTTAATTTAAAAACTGAAGCCAATTAAAGAAAATGTTACGTGGAGTGGCACATGCATATGTATCCCTATGTTTTTCTTTGTACTTTTTGACTTACAAAAAATGATTGTATCAGGATGGCACTTAACATGAGAGCACTTAACATGGTGCTGTGTGGCCCACAGGAAGTGGTCAGTAAACCTTTGCCATTACTACAATCTCATTGCTGTGAAGATTGCTCCGATTTAAGTCTCTCCCTGCAGCATCTTTGTATAGCCCTCAGTCTGTCTGACTCCACCCCTGACTGGGCTTTGGCATGAAGGGACTTGGAATTTCTTTGTTACTTAAATTTTGTGGAAATTGCTTGAGTTTTTGTGAAATTCTGGCTTTGCAGAGTACCTATGGTGAGACACTATGCATGCACTAGGTAAATTTCTAGTAACAGGTTTGTTTTACTTTTAGTACCTAAATTCTTCTGGGATTCTTACATTTCAGCATTTGAAGTCCCACATGGAGAGGTAAAAATGGGCCTTTCTAAGCTTGATTATTCCAGAACAAGGTGTGCAAGTCATCCAGATGGATCTTCCTGCAGGGGGAGTTGGAGAGGTAGTGGCTGTCAGATGCCCTTGGTGCAGATTCTAGTTGCCCTTGGAGTCTGCAGAGTTCTGAGTTTCCTCTTCCCATGGCCTCCACATTCTCAAGGAGCCTGTTAAGTTCTCCTTCACAGAGTGTCCTTTTCTTTCTGGGCCTCTCCCCTATGGGCAAGTGATTGCTCAAGGCTTCAAAATTTGATCCTGAGAAGTTTTGCCAAAGAATGTTTATAGTGTTCATATAAAAAGGTGG
This sequence comes from Dipodomys merriami, assembly GCF_024711535.1. Classification (NCBI taxonomy): domain Eukaryota; kingdom Metazoa; phylum Chordata; class Mammalia; order Rodentia; family Heteromyidae; genus Dipodomys; species Dipodomys merriami. Next base: position 58,533,444 of record NW_027206068.1, on the reverse strand, counting down.
GGGAGGGTAGTTGTGGTGATGGGAGGGAAGGGATGGCAGGGGAAAAACAAAGCAGGAGACAGCAAGGCTTGATCAGAAATGTACTTCTTACCTTGCTCATGTAACTGCAACCCTCCTCTGTACCGCATTTTCATAATAAAAAACTTATTTAATTAAAAGAAAAGGGGAAAGGAAGAAAATGGAGGCAGTCTTTGATGTACTTCTCGCCTCTTGCCCAGCGCTGGGCCCCTCATCTCCTGCAACCTTTGGGCCATGGCTCTTCCAGAAACCCCTTATTTTTACACTGCCACTGGCCACACAGCCCTTCCTTCAGGCAACTCAGCAGCCACACAACGAGGAAGTCTGTTACCTTTGAAATTATTTCTGCTTTCCTTTCCTTCCCAGTACCTCTTCACCCACTGCACTTTTTCATTTCCTCTCAATCAGAGCTGTCAAGCCCTGTGTGTGTTTGCACCTGCTATTTTCTTGCTCATCTTCTGTGTAGATGGGACTCTCTCTGTGCTCTACTTGGCCTGGTTCAAATGCCAGCCAGCTGCAACCCCCGCTACCTGCCCTGCAGCCACGAGTGCACTTCCCTGTCCTTGCTCTTCCTGTTTAACCTCTTATCACATCCCATGCATTATACTGTATTGCCTGTTTGTCTATTTATCTTCCTCTTTCATAATAGAAAATACGTTTTATTAATTTGTATTTCCTTGTCACCTAGCATTGTCTCTGATCAGGGACACTGATTGAATGAATGAGTCAATAGAAGTGTTCATTTTGGCAGAAGCCAGAAGACCACGACACATTTTGAACTGCAGTGATGCTGATTTGGGAGAACATTTATGTCATATATTTCAGCTCTCCCTGCATACGTTTTACAATACAACGGGTCTGGTGAAGGGGAACAAAATGAAACATGGCAGCTTCCTCACCACCAGAGATACAGCCTTCCCCTAAAATGTTCTGGGCCCATCCTCTTGTCTGTGTCTTATTTCCCTCTGCTGCTCTCAGAATTGACTCTGATTCAGAAGAGCTTCACAGCAACTTTCTGCTGGTGGGTAAGTTACCTCCTCCTCACAACCACAGACATGCTAATTACAGTCATTTACAGGAACTACTTCCATTTATTATTAATCACCATGAAGCTTAATGATTCAAATGTGTACCATTACTTATTCTTCAACTATGAATTGGACACCTACCATCCATCATTGTGTGAAGCAATGGATGGAGTACATGGATTAAGTTTGCATGTCAGATTAATTTAGTTGTATCATCTTTGTGTTTTGAATATGGAGAGTTCTTCGTTCATGAATGTTTACTTTTCATGTTCTCATCTCCATGGGACATGTTAGACAGCTCTAGGAAACGGTCTAGCTACATAAGTGAAACTCAGTCACAAGCAAATAGACAAATACAACTGACCAAGCAAGCACACAGACAAGCTAACCCATCATCACCACCATACAACCATCACTACCACCACCAATAAAATAGCCACTTTGATTTCCCAGCCAGAAGAATGAAGGTGGACTCAAATGGGTCAAGGATGAGTGGTGTGTGTGTGTGTGTGTGTGCACACGCACGCGTGTGTGCGTGTGTGTGCTAGTTCTAGGCTTGTACATGGGCCTGCTCAAGGTTAGTGCTCTACCTTTTGAGCTCCACTTATGGCTCTTTTTGGTAGTTAATTGTAGATAGGAGTTTCATGGACTTCCTTGCTGGGCTGGCTTTAGCTGTGATGCTCAGATCTCAGCCTACTAAGTAGTTAGGCATGAGCCACTGGTGTCTGGCAGAAGGGTGAGTAGTTTTGAGAGGGAATATTGGGGACTAAAAGCCCAGCATCTCCACTGTTGATCTTTCCATTTTATACTTAAAGTTGGTTTTACCACTGTTAGCTTTCTGGAAACATCTTCATAGCGTCACTGCTGTCCTTTATTTACATTTTTAATTTGGCTAAATTGCCTCTCTATTCACAAGGAATGCAGAAGTACTGTGCACAACAGGTATCTTCATGTGGCTAAATTTCTTCAACCAGTAGTTTTTGACTTTATGAGCTTTTACTGTTACAAAGCATGGAACAATCCTTACACCTCAGGAAAAGATAAGAATATTCTTCAATCAGTAGTATTTGATTTTATGAGTTTTTACTGTTACAAAGCATGGAACAATCCTTATACCTCAGGAAAAGATAAGAATATTCTGTAGATTCTCATGGAGGTGGAAACAGTTTTCCATTCAGTGGAAATCTGAGTAGCCTCTGTGAATTCAGAATGGACAGTCTTCCTGGGTAGTAACAGCCATGGGAATGAGCCTCTTCGATTTCCAACACCAGGAAGTGTCATAACCTAACAACCCTCTCTATTCTGAAATCTATCACTGATGCTGCCTGTGAACTATTTTCAGTGAGTGGCAGAGAGAACAAGGCAACACAGTGATGGGGGATATAGGACTTCCCTTGCCAAGTTCAGACACTGCCATCTTTTTCTGCTTCCTCTCGTCTTTCTCTTCTTTTTCTTTATTCAGTGCTGGACCTGCATGTGGATTAATTGTTCTTCCTTTTCATTCCCTCTCAGAGGACTTAGTTCCCCTCAAATAGTATAAATTCAATGGTTTAACAGTAGCAATTTATTGTCTGTAGTTCTGCAGATTGCAAGCTGGAGATCTAGGATCTAGGTGATGGTGTGTGTGTGTGTGTGTGTGTGTGTGTGTGTGTGTGTGTGTGTGTGTGTGTGTGTGTGTGTGTGTGTGTGTGTGTGTGTGTATGTTTTTACTTGAAAACTTCTCTTTGACCTTAGTTGGCTGTCTTTTCCTGTGTCATTGGTAGGTATTCCTTCTAACTTCTTGTGTGCTAATCTTTCTTATTGGATCAGAGGTCTTTAGGACCTCATTTTAAGAGACCCTTTGTAAGAGGGACACAATGCAGTGCATCATAGCTAATTATTTTCTTTTACAGTTAATACTGTTTCTGCCTTTGTTTTTTGGAAAATATGGGTCAACCTACTTAGCCCCCCTAATTGATCTGAGTTTGGATTGCAATGCAATGAATTTGCTAGAGCCTTGGGAAGACCAGAAGGAGCAGAGTCATCTTCTGGTTCTTCCTCTTAGCTCTCTTAATGGGTTCCTAAAGTCTTTAGCTGTAACTCAGACTTTAAAACCTTTCACTTGCTTTAATGATATAACAAATTTTGTTATTAATAATGAGTATGTGAACTTATTAGCCAGTATCATTAATTTTGGTTGTCATTTAGTCAAGCATTGTCATCCTTTCATTTGGCACAAATCATAAAGATGAGCAAAATCATACCTTTAACCTGCTTTCTCATTTAAGAAAGGAATATATATAAAGTTTGATGTGCTATCTACCATGGGTGATTTTATTATTTCATTTTTATAATAGACTATTTTTAATTTATATACATGTCTTCCTGAAGTCTGTAATTCTCATTTGTTTTTGTTTAAACTGACATATCAGGATATGAGTATATATTTCTATGGATAAATAAAAATGGATGTTTTTAAGTTATTTATATGAGTTCACTCAAAACATGTTGTATTTAATTATAATGTAATGGATATATTAAGATGACATAGTCATTTAAAATTTTGAATGTTTTCTACATCAGAAAAAATAAAATTTCTGCCTAGACCAGAATGCCTTTCTACCAAATTCATATTCCAGATTTGTTGTTAAGCTATGTTCAAAACTCACTTTCCTCACAACATAGGTTTTTAAGGTTGGCTCATTACTGCAAATCCTTCACTCCTTGTTTTCCTGTAAATTCTATGTACTGTAGTTTTTTGACCTATAGTTTTATATTTTCCTTTAATAGTTTCCTGTATATATGCAAACTCTGGTCCTCACAGCTAGATTAGCAATTCTCTGACAATCTTGCTGTGTTATTTAGAAGCTAAGGGAAAAACAAAAGGAGTGTAAGGTATGCTTTCTGTCAATGTCTCCCTTAATGTTGGGAATTGTGAGCAGCAGATTCTGAGACTCTGTTGACAGAAAATCACTTTCAGCATGTAAATGAAAGGTAATTTGTAATAAAAATGAATGCTACATATGTATGCTGGTATGCCAGTTACTTAGTATTTGGTAATTAGTCATAAATGGTAAATATGTTCCATATGTAACTGCAATTGGTATTTCTTTTATATTGTCAAACTGTATTTTCAGATTTCCTTCTCATTAATTCATATATATATATATATATATATATATATATATAATCAAAAGCATCAGATTTGGCAGTTTTTTGCTGATACAGTATGTAGTGTCATTAGGCATGTCCACACACACCTGGAACTTCACATCTAGCTAGCTCATCTCCTTGTCATCCATGTACTCTTCAGGACTGTATCTTCTGCTTTGGTGTCCTGTTTCTCCTTTCTGCCCTCTTATGTATAAGGTCCTGGTAGCCCCTGCTTTCTTACTCTCCTCTAACTCTGAAATTGTGAGACAACAAAACTTTGGGGCCAGAGACATGAACTGGTATATACAAGAGGGTAATCAGACCTTGAGAGGAAGGAGGTAGATAGAATCAAGGATGCTAGTTAAGTTGTGCTCTGAATGGAGACAAAGACCCAGCAAGAGGGACTGGCATTTCACAGTCTTTGACAGAAAAATGCAGAATTGGAGGAAGGAGGGACTCAGACTAGTACTACTTAAATAATTACAAAAAAATGATGGAACATAGTGAAACAAATGTGTTGGTCCAAATCTCAAAGGAATTTAATAATCTTCATGGTAGCTAATATTCGCTAATACATACAGAGCAAGCCAGTATAATTAAATGCTCAAATAGCTAGGCTAAGCAATAATGGAGGTTAGAAAAAAGAAATATCTGTCACATTATCAAGGATTGCTTCGTGGTAATTTAGTTTATGAGCTGGAAACAGGTAGAGAGATCCTGGAGGAGAGAGTTACCTGATAGAGGTAGCAGTATAAAGATGGGATCCCATGCTGCCCCTTAACCTTAACCTGCTTACCTAACCATTGTGGCTCGGATAGCATATAGGGAATAAAAAAAAGGTGACAAGTTCCTATTATATCACAAGGGCAACTTGTTAGTAGTTCTACCAGTAACTGATTTCCCACATTGTTAGGACTCTGGTGCTGACCAAGGTGCTGAAGGTAGAAAATAGGAAGCTACCATTGCCTTTTGGAGAGCCCAGTGTTTAGTACTAGAGACAGGCTTGTGTGGTGAGGAGATAGACAGTGAGTCTTTGGGTGTCCAAAGGGTAGACAGTGGGAGAACAGTTAGGAGTTATCCAACTGTTCAGGCAGTCAAACAGGACAGTCAATCACTTGGTTAATTTAGGCAAACAACACAGGCTTGAATAAATGTTTCACTAAATTGACTGGTTGCTTGAGTGAATCAACCTAATCAAGTGTGCACTGGCATCATATAGACACAGTCCTAACAATGCAAATATCATTATAATTCTTTGCCTTGGAAATGGCTCTGTGGGACTTTCCCAGCACTCTGCTTCCTGAGCGGGGTCTAGACAGCTTTGCTCTGACCTTCTGCCACAGGGGAGGAAAATAATTATTTTTGATAGGAATATCATTCATTACCCAAAATATATATCTGCAGATACTTACAAACATTTTACACTCTATTATTTATATGATTTTAAAAGATCTATTTGAAACCTCTTTTGGAGACTGATTTTTTTTCTGACTATTCATTGGTGACTAATCTAAAGAGGTGACTTAATTTATGACTATAACCACTTTCTTAGCTTTTAAAAACACCTTCTTTTGCTGTTTTAAATTTACTACGTGATTCTTTTGTTTCTATTGTATGTTCTTCCCCCTATGGTATATCCCCTGTTGTCACTGTATCTGATTTTGGCACCCTGCGTCTTGTATATACATTTATCTGATTTGGGGAGGGGAAAGGGAATAACAAAATGCTGAAACAAGGACACAGGATGACCCATTGCAGCAATGAGACTCACCAAACACTATGTTGGAAATGAACTTTACAACTTGGGGGGGGAGGAGTCTAAGAGGTGGAAGAGGGAAAGCATAGTGGGAGAAAAACAAAGGAGTGGGTAACAATGTTCGACAAGAAATGTACTCATCACCTTACGTAATTGTAATCCCTCTGTACAGAATCTTTACAATAATATAAAATTAAAAAAATCTTCTTTTAAAGCTGTAAAAATACACATATATATACATATACACCTATATATATATATTTTCCTCATATTCTCTCATGTCTACCTTGACCAAGCACTTTACAGTTACTTGAGTGAAAATTTAGAGTTTTATGAGCTTTCCCATAGTAATGCTATTTTTAGAAAGAGAAACAGGATATTTAGTTCTTTTCCAAAAAAGGAATTTTGTCTCCATAATCCACTCCATAGCATTGTTGAAGGTTATTTGAAGTATAGAACAAGTACACATTTGATTGTATTCCCAGGCACTTGTACCAGTAAAAACATTAGGTATGTGGAAGGTGTATGTCTGTGATGTAGATTGTGTCACAAATTTTGTATCATGACTCCAGACTCCAGGTCTGATCTTAAGTAACAATGACTACAACTGTAAACCTATAAACCTGGCTGCTTAGAGTTGGGACTAGAAGGAAAAGAAGATGTGGCCCGGGAAATAGAGGTAAGATTGTAGAGAGACTGTCCACTAATTGTACAGTGTGATAGCCACTTTCTCTTAAGTTTATTTTGGAGATAGTGTACCTGTGTTAGACTCTGAATATAAGCTCTGTAATATGGGCTTTTTGTCTCACTGACTTGGTAATATGATTTATCCAAGGCTCATAAAACTTAAATGCTTATAGAAGTTGAGCCAGGTTATATAATTGTATCAAACCAGGCCAACTCTGATACAAGGGCATAGTAGTGCCAGTGAAACACTAGTGAAGGTCCATACACATTTGTGTAGGATATTTAGCACTTTTGTAAAGACTGAATTTGACTACTGAACAAGACTATTTTGCTGAATTATAGTGCATGAGAAGGAAAATATATTTGAACATATCTGATAAAGAGCTATGCAAATTATGCAGTGTGTCCCTGGCTAGTGTTCCTTCTCTAGCCATCTCTAAGTTGATTAATGAGATGGGGAAGCAGTGCATAGTGACATGACATCTTGGAGATTCAGAGTTTTCATTCTCTCAGAAAATGATTCCATTAGACCAACCATAGCCATGAATCTTCTGGCTTTAAGTTTTGTAGAATGTCTTCTCGACAGTGTAATTTGTGATGCACTGTTAGTGCTCATGGGGAAATAATTGAATAGATTAAAAGAAATGTGTTTACACATGTGATTTTAGCTTCTATTATTAATGGAGACTATTATTTTTAATGTATGTGTCCAAAATTTATAGGAGGGCAAATTGTTCTATGGGTGATCATTTCTGAACCTCCTAAAGGCCATAGTTTAGTGTTTAGGAAAGTCCTTTCTATCACAAGATTTTAAAGAGGAATGTTTTACTATTTTTCATAGTCAAGAGGGCTTGGGGGGGGGAGAAAACTTGTTTTTTCATGTATGAATTCTGGTTCTAATCTTTGAATCTTCAATTTCTTCATCTAGAAGCTGGAATTTTTAATGAGGCTTCAATGAAATGGCACAGGTAGAATGATTAGATTAGTCTATGCTACATAGATGCTAAAAGTCTAACTTTTCTAACAATACATATTTACATATGTGTATGCATATACAAATATGTGCATATACATATGTAAATATATAATACACATATAAATATGTATGAATGCTCAAACCTAAGGTTGGACCCCGAAAATTTTTATGATAGATTTAAAAAATAGCAAAAAGCTTAGTATACAAAATATTGAAAATATTAAAATAGTAATAAAAGTTTAGGTTTTATGACAGGAAATGAAGCAAGAAAGAGGATATTGTTATTCAGCATAAGCAAAGCACATGTTTCTCAGTCCTATCGATTAAAATGGGAATTGACAGGAAGAATATTTTTACTACTTTTTGTATGGAAATATGTTTTAAATAAAATCAAAAAGGAAGAAACAGACTAGGAAACAAAAATCACAAATAACTAACGAAAGACTACTATAAATAAATAAGCTACCTCTGTATTTAGTTAAAAATATCTAACTCTCAAAATTACAAAGATGCAAGCATGAACAAATTCTTAACTCATTAAAAGATGTAATTAAGTCAAGATAAAAGAATTCGAGACAAGAACAGAAAAGCAAAGTAAACAACAGCAGTGATAACAACAACAGAACAAAAAAGACCTCTAGGACTTCAGACCCACTGATAAAAAGATGTATAGAGTAGCCTTTGAGGGAAGTTTTACCTAAAGTTCCTCATTTGATTGTATAGCAATCAAATGTTCAGCCTTTAGCAGAAATAAAACAACAACAACACAAAGCAAAAATCAACATTTAAAAATAGAAAACTCTTATCTTCCTTACCTTATGGAGAAAAAAATCCCAACCAAACCAACAACAACAACAACAACAACAAACCCACAAGATATTTCTCTCATCTCCTCTCATACCCACATCTGGAGGCCATCCAGTTTAGAAAAAGTAGAGTTCTGAGAAGGGAATGGATAATTTGAAGGCTAAAGGTCTTTTTATATTTTCTTAAATTTCCTATGTTCATGCATAGTTAAAGATTTGGGCTATTTATCTCCGGTGGGAATTAAGATTGTTATTGATTTTTTAAGTACCCCAAATTGAGGCAGTAAATGAACCTTTGCAAAGTACAGGCTTCAATTTTCTTTTAGGAGCATTGTGGAAGACAATAGGGACAGCGTTCTTTGATGGTAGACTGCACAGCTTGGGTGTCCCAGAGATTACAAGAGCGCATCTTTATAGGTGGTACTCAAAAAGGAGTACCGCCCACTGAAATGCTGCTATTGGTCAATTAACCACCAATTGACAGATTGTAGATTAGGAGTCCTGAGGGAAGTGGCAATGTACAAGAAGTGGATATTCCAAGTATAAAGTAGAAAATATATCAGAAGATTTCTCTCAGGCTTATTTTCCTTGCATGGGCACAGTAATATCAGCAATGGTCAAAAAAATTAAAAAGTGTGTGTGTGTGTGTGTGTGTGTGTGTGTGTGTGTGTGTGGGTGGGTGTACACATGCTGATCTTGGGGCTTGAATTCAGGGACTGGGAACTTTTTCTGAAATTCCTTGGCTCAATGCTAATACTCTATCACTTAAGCCACAGCTCCCCTTTAGGCTTTTTGCCCATTAATTAGAGATAAGAATTTTACAGACTTTCTTGCCCAAGCTGGATTTGAACCACAATCCTCAGATCTCAGCATCCTGAATAGCTAGGATTACAGGAGTGAGCCACCAATACCCAACTCATAAATTGTGTTTTAAGTGTATGTGTAATACAAAAAAATAATGATATAATAAACTTACTGCTTCAAGCTGATGGTTAAAAATACAGGTTAAAAATTAGTAAGAACTGTTCATTGTTCTTCTATTTTGTACTTGCCAGCAGAGCAAGTAATACTCAGATTAGGAAAGAACATGAGAAGCAATATGAATAATATGAACAACCAATTAATCTCTAAAATAGATGGGAAGATAACAGGAATGCTAGCAATATGGTTAATATTCTAGAACTTTTCAGGTACTGAAAGAATGTGAAGATTGGCCATTGGAAAGGGTAGGCATTTATGAAGTCTGAAGAATGACAGATATCCAGATATTTGACAAATTCCATATTCTGTATTTTTTCCAGAGTGATAAATATTTTGCTAAATAGATGTAATAGATGGTGGTTTTGGCCAATTCTATTATGGACAGGACATTAACTGTCAAAGAATTGTACATAGTTTGCAAAAAAAAAAAGGTAAATATTGAAGAATTAGAAGGTTCCAAGTAAAGTTTATTTATGTGAAGAAATTAGAATTAAAAAAAGAAATAGTTCTTGATCCAAAAATGAAAACACAGTGGAAATAAAGTCTACACTTCGGCTAGGAGGAGATGGAGGAGAGGGTGTTAGGTTGTGTACTAATATTCAATGGAAAAGAGAAAAGGAGTATTTTCCTTTACGAAAATCCTTTTCTTTGAATGCTGGACAAATTGAGGTTCTTTGATGGTCCACTGAAGGAAGAACAGTGAAAAAATTTGAAAAGATAATGAAAAGAAGTGAAAAAAAAGAATGTATTAGCTTGTTCTGGGGAAGGAAGATGAAATATCAAAGCTGTCAGCCACAAGTAGCCAAAGGGAGTTGGGCCAAGAGTCTTTTTTTTTTTTTTTTTTTGGTTGGTGTGGGGCTTGAACTCTGGGCCTGGGCGCTGTCCCTGCACTCTTCAGCTCAAGGTGAGTGCTCTACCACTTGAGCCACAGCACCACTTCTGGTTTTCTAGTGTTTTTTTTTTTTTTTTTTATTGGAGATAAGAGTCTCATGCACTTTCCTGCCCGGGCTGGCTTTGAACCATGATCCTCAGATCTCAGCCTCCTGAGTAGCTAGGATTACAGGCATGAGTCACTGGGGCCCGGCTGGCCAAGAGTCTTTAAGTAACCTGTTTTCCTTTAAAGAAGGAGGCAGGATTGGTATGCTACAGCCAGGGAGAGTGGTTTCATGTTTATATTCCAAAGAACAGAGGTTTCTCCACATACAGTTCACCTAGACAAATCAACATAGGCAAACCAAAAACAGGGAGAAGGGCAGGAAGTGGAACAGTTGGTGAAGTTGGTGAGAGGGGGTAAGATGGGAAGGGTGGGGGCGGGGGAAGAGACAAAGATTTATGACCTTTGGTACTGTGGAGTCACCCCGAGTAAGAGTAGCCTTTGTATTGATATCTCCATGAAGAAAGACCAGCCCTGGGAAGACAGGAGCAGTGACCTCTGTAGACAAATTCAAAAGCAAGTTCAAGAAAGCACCCTACTATTGGAAAGCCTTGGCCAAAGCAAGGAATATTAAAACCAACTAAACAATCAAACCAAAAAACCCCAAAAGACTGAATTGATCTTTACAATTTGGGGCGGGGACGGGGGTGGGGGAGTGGGGGTGGGGGAGTGGGGGTGGGGGGTGGGGGTTGGGGGGTGGGGGGTGGGGGGGAGGGAAGTGAGGGAGAGAAGGGATAGTAGGAAAAAACAGAGGGGGTAACAATGTTCAACAAGAAATGTACTCCTTGCTTTACTCATGTAACTGTAACCCCGCTGTACAGCATCTTTACAATAAAATAAAAATAAAACTAAAAGACTGTATTGAATAAAGAGAGAATGACATGATATGTAGAAACCTGGAATTATTTCCTGAGAGGGCTTTGTAGGCCACAGTACAAAAGTTAAATTTTATTTTCCTTGTGGTTTGAGTCTTGGGCATGTTTTCCATCAGATGACAAATGTGTGAGGTAAAAAGATGATTTTGAGTGCTGTGTACAGAACAGAGAGGCTGAAGGGAAGACAAATAAGCAACAACCAGCTTTATTTTGACTCATGTTAAAAATCTCAATTGTTGCTGTCATTCTTAATGATGAATACAGAAGTTTTTTAAAAAAAGAAAACAAAAGGGTGGCTCAGTGGTAGAGCACTTGCCTTGCATGCATGAGGCCCTGGGTTCGATTCCTCAGCACCACATAAGCAAAAAGAAAAAAGCCGGAAGTGGCGCTGTAGCTCAAGAGGTCGAGCGCTAGCCTTGAGCTGAAGAGCTGAGGGACAGCACCCAGGCCCAGAGTTCAGGCCCAATGACTGGACCCAAAAAATAAAATAAAATAAAAAACAAAAAACAGCACAGAAAACAGTGGAAATCATTAATGGCTAATGCTGGATGAATCACCTTCTCATTCCCTGAGTTGTAAAATAATTGCTATTAAGATATTAGCAGTTGCCATGTATTGGGTGCTTAGGAAGAGCTGTGTGGTTCCAGGCATGTGAATGAATCTTCTTTTATTTAATTGTAGCAAGAAAATGTACCAGCAAAGCTAGAGAAGAAGTGGCAGCTGTTAATAGTCAAATAGAAGACTTGACAAGTTATCAATTTTGTCAAGAAAATGATTAGCAGTACAACAATTTGAAACTAATTCCATATTTGACTAAATTTCATCTTTAAAAATTACTTTATTTACAGTCCTAGCCTTAGAGAAAAGACTTTAATATTAAATGGAACACTTGAACTATTCTCTAGATGCCGAGATATTTTGGAATCTCAGGAATATATTCCTGGAAATTTAGCAAACCATTTTTTTAACCTAAAATATTCCTTCATATGTTCTGGTTCTTTTGTCCTTGAATTTAATGTAACATAGGAAACACACACTTTTTAGAGAGTCTTATTTCATTCAGTTAACAAGATTCCATGGAGCTGGGCAAACACTGAGGGAAGGGTGGCCATAGATTTAAAAAGTGGAAATTTTTGTCAGCTGAGTAGCTTTTTTTTTTTTTTAGTCTGTCTCCATGATTTCAATTTTACAGTTTTTACTTGATGAAATGATCAAAGCCTTTTGCTTCTAAGCTAACATCTCTTTGAAATGTAAAATTAGTAGTTCAAAACTTAAAGGAGAAATAATCATAGTTTTAGCTTTCTGAATTTGACTAGTTGCGAATATTTAGAAGGAGAAAATCCTCTTTAAAAACGAGTGTCCAGATTTGGAAAGATTATGTGATTCTTTTCTGTTCGGGTGGGAAGTATTCCCAATGTTGGTCCCCATGCACAGATTTTGTGTGATTCTATGAACAGCCTAAGAGTGGTTGGCACCAATTGATAAGGAAGCCTTATAAATATGTTTTGCCTTAATCATAAACTATAAATAATAGATGAGTAAACAAAATCTCATAAACATTTGAATTTCATTCTAAATACAGGGAAAACAATCACCCAGGAGGAAAGCTGAGAAATCCTGTTGTGAAGAAAATAGCTTGAAAATCCAAAGTATTTCTCAAACATAAAAGAAAGAAGTATGCTTGCTGTATATGCGAGAGGAGAGTATGCTGTAGCTAGGGATGAACAAAAGTCTTGTACATGGTGGCCCATGCAAAAGAAAGGGCAGAAGTGGGCTTCTAGAAAGCCAGCTCAGATTTATTTTTCTGTTGGTTGTGGGGCTTGAACTTAAGGCCTGGGTACTGTCCCTGAGCTGTTTTGCTCAAGTCTAGTGCTCTACCACTTTGAGCTACAGCACCACTTCCAGTTTTGTGGTGGCTAATTGGAGATAAGAGTCTCATGGATTTTCCTGCCCAGGCTGGCTTCAAATCTCTTTTCTCAGATCTCAGCCTCCCAAGTAGCTAGGATTACAAGTATGAGCCATTGGTGCCTGGCTCTAGCTCAGGTTTTGATGTGGAATATATTAAGTTAAATATAAATTGAGCGTTTTGTTAAGCATTGAAAAATGTCATCCTAATAGAGATATTCTTATTCTCACTTTATAGATAGGGAAACTGAGGGTGAGAGAAATAAATGACAGAGCTAAGGTTTGAACTCATCACAGTATTAATTTAATTTTTTTTTTGCCTGTCCTGTGGCTTGATCTCAGGGTTAGTACTCTACTGGTTGAGCTACAGGTGTTTTGGTGGTTAGTTGGAGATAAGAATCTCATGGACTTTCTTGTATTGTGAACTGCAATCCTCAGATCTCAGCCTCCTGAGTAGCTAATATTACAGGTGTGAGCCACTGTTGCCTGGCTTATTTATGTTTTAAATTATCTTTTAAAGTAAGTTTACAAAGGAGTTTCAATTCAACATGCCAGTGCAGAAATACAGTGCATCTTGACTGGTATCTTCCATCCTTCTCTCCCACCATCTTTCTCAACCCTACCCTTCTCCTCAACGTTATCCATTTTTACATATGTACATTGCATATTATGACTACTTTCCTTTTTGGTGTTGGAAAAAGCAATAAAATTAGGTTGCTAGTGAAATCAAATGTTAATGCTTTTGCATTAAAATCTATGGGATTTATTAATTAGTGAAAATTTTTCAGTCATTGGTAGTTTACATACTTCTTCCTGGAAGACATAATCTTGGAAACTATAGACTTGTTTTTCCACTTTCTTTCCTGTGTCTGAATTGCTTGTTCCAATCCCCATGCATCAGCGCTACCATCAATCCCTCTTTATCTCTCTTCCCTTGCTGAGGGTGTGTATGGGTGCAATCTGTGATACCTTGGTGTGGATACAGTCTTTACCATTTTATTTTCATTTTTGTTTTACGTTAGAATTTTATATTTGTGGTAGAGACTCTACTTATTCAAAGATAATATATACAGACACACACACTTAGTTTTGGTGTGTGCATGTTATGAGGTTTGAATTTAGAGCCTTGCTCTTGCTAACAGGTAGATATTCTACCACTTAAGACACAGCTCTTTTCTTTTTTTTTCCCCTGGTCATTTTTTGATATAGGCTGTTGCTTTTTACCCAATTTGGACAACAGTATGATCCTCCTATTTATGTTTTCCACTATACCCTTGAAGACATTTATCTTTTTCTGTTGAGATAGGGTTTCTTGAACTTTCTTTTGGTTGTTGTATTGTTGTTTGTTTGTTTTTAAACCCAGTCTGGCCTTGAACTGTGATCCTTTAGATCTCAGCCTCTCAAGTAGCTAGGATTACAGGGATGGACTGCTACTCATTATTTCTCTTCATTTTAAAATATATAAAACTTTGGTCTTTTAATCTTCTAAGCTGGAAGATTCCTATAGACCAAAATGGGGATATATTTAAAGAACCACTTCTTCCAAGATAATTTAGAATTCATATATTTTCCATGCAGTAACCTATGCAGCCATAATAAAATTCATGTTGGAGAAACAAAACAGAACAAGAGAAACAATATGTGGTATTGTTCCAAGAAAATTCAACAATTTAACCGTGGCCTACTAGCATGCTTAGGTTATTAGCCAGCTAGCTTTTAGGCAACAAAGTCAAAAGTGGTAAATGTAATTTTAACATTGTGCCCAACATTGATCTTCCAAACTATAGGATTTAAGTTTGGATGAATTATTGTTTTATTAGAACTCAATTACAAAGCTGTAATAGAAGTAAATAATTTTTTAAATGTCCTCTAAAAACCAAGGAGATAATAATTGTTCATATCTTTTCATTATAATTTACAATGTCTTCTTTTATCTGAATCCAATCCTGGAATGTATTTATTTCCTGAAATCATGGCTGAATTTAGTCTAACAAGGTTAATAAGCGACAGTTATCAATCACTGACTAATCTTTTTTTCTAAAAATGTTTCATGCCAGAAGTTGTGGTCCCTATTTTTAAATACCATGACAGCTAGTGGATTTTATAGTGCCATCAGAGATGTGTGTGTATGTTTTAATAAATAAGATCTAGTGGGTCAATATAATTTCATAAACTTGGAAGATATACTGATTTCAGTCATTGATTGAACTGTAAGTAGCTTGACTCAAAGTTTTCTTGTATATAATCTAGATGGCTTTGATGACTAAATTGATCAGTAATACAATTCAACTTACTAGAAGTTAATATCTGTTACCAACGTTTATAATCACTGAACTAAAAATTACCTAGGAATGAAAGTAGTTTAACAAATGAGGATTGGGCTTATTATATTTCTTTGAAGTTTATTTTTTTGAAAAATTCTCCCAGCTTGGTGTGGAGGTGAATGCTTGTAATCCCAGCACTTGGAAGGCTGAGATAGGAAGATCACGAGTTTGAGGACTGCCTGGGCTACAAACAAGACCCTCTTTCAGCTTCTCTAATTCCCTCTGTCCCCAAAGGGGGGGAAAAATCAATGCACAGTCACCATCAAAATCTGTTCTACCTCATTAGCTGATGGGCTGGAATTCCTTCAAAGAAGCAATTTCAGGAGAGGAAGACCTAGGTCCCAAGGGCCTGGTGGTGAGCTTAAGGGGTTTACGTGGAAAATATTTCTAGTCATTACACTCTGCCGGGTGAAAGCCAAGACTCTGGTCTCTTCTCTTTATCTCTGTCTCTTATGCTCCACTTTAAATAATTGCTGTATTTGCAATACCTTACACATATGAGTGTAAGTGTCTTTCTCTTAGAGCAGCATTTTGAAAAAAAAAAAGGGCTGTTATTCCTTAGAAGCATTTAGAACTGAAGTTGAAAGACTAGAAAGTGTGGGCAGTTGTACATCCCATAATCGCTTATCTCTTTTTCAATAATGTAGTGTTCAGCACAGCACACATTCCCTTAGGAAGCATACTGGAATCACCCTATCCTCCGCTTAGAAAGAGCTTTAATTTCCTTCCTGTAACTACTCTGAATGGTAATTGTACATCGAGATTCTTGTTTCCTGATTTATGACGATGATTAAAGCAACAGAGGAATAATACAAATTTGGCAACTCTCACATAAAAGAAAGTGAAGCGTTGGCTGAATAATTACAAAGCTACAAAATGACCATCCTTGCACACACCCCTCCCCGCCGCAGACACAGCCACTACCTTCCTAGGAGGGCATGAGCCAGACAAATGAACTGACCAAGAAAATGTTACTATTCATAGTTCCTGCAGGAAAAATATGAATTCTAAATATCCATAAATATTACAACTGCTTTATCACTGGAGTCGTACTTATAAATGTTTGACTGTCACTACCCATGCCTGCCAGACTGTCCTAAAGGAAGGGAAATAATCAGATTTCTAGCCAAGGAGGTGTTGTTCAGTGAAGGGGAGATGCTTGCTTTGTTTGTCCCTGGTTCAAGGTAAGAGAGGCAGACAATTGGGGATCTGGGTACCAGGAAGTTGAGGGAAGGTGGATTCATCGGAAAGTATCTCCCATCCTTCATTCCCCTGCTCATAGGCCTGGGCCCAGGCATATCCCCTACCCCAGGACAAGGCAAATGATTTCTTAGAGCTCTTTTCCCCTGTAGCTAATTCTAACTTAGCCAGAAACAATACTTTTGTTATCTTCCACTAGTTGTACAAAGCAGTTGCCATTCAACAAAGCGGTTTATGAATACAGTGATCAACATCAACCCTTCAACATTCTCATCATTCCTCCCAGCTCACCCCTTCCCTTGTTTGTCTTCATTTTATGTATTAAAATTATGTATTAAAATTTGTTTTTGCCATTTAACAAAGCAGTCTATGCATACAATGCATCTTGATCTGTGTCGTCCCTTCAACATTTTTACCTAACTTAGCCTTTTGAGCATGAATCTTTTATCAGTTCTGTATGATTTTTCAAGAATGGATGTAACTGATTTTTGGTATCTTTGCTTCAGAATTGAAGTAGAAATGCACCTTTTTTATGTTGTGCTCAATTAGGTTACAGTCCCTTCTGTAAGGAAACATTTTACTTTTACTTCTGGTTCCTTTAATGAGAATTCCTTAAATGGCGTTCAGGCTAGAGAAAGGGCAAACGAGAAAAGAGTGTGTTCGCAGAGAGTTTACAGTGGCAGAGGCAGGTCTGTATGCTAACTGTGTGGATTTATAAAGGATCTCATTTAATATTCACAAAATGTAAATATCCAGGAAACGAAAGCTCTGGCAGATTGGCTGTTTGCTGCTGGTAACCCAATTAGCATTCGGCAGAGAATTCAGATCCTCAGGCTTTTGAGTTCAGAACTCTATCAGACTTGACATACCTGAGAGTGAAATTTGTGCTGCAGTGGACAGCATTATAGAATGCACTGAGTAAGGATTCTTGGTGTTTACAATGCTTTTCTAAGCTGGCCAGAGCTGACTTTACATATCCTGTAAAACGGCAATGACCTGACAAATCGATGTGTATAATTAGAAAAAAAGGGAAATGCTGGAAATCTATTTATGCTTTAGTTTCTAAAAAGGTACTGGTTTTCTGCCAAATTGACATACATTTTTGGAGTCAGAGAATCTAAGAGGCTCCTTTACGTGGTACTTAGGGTAAACAATGCCGCTTACATGCCCAGCCACCTGCAGCAGCAGAACACAGCTGAACTCTGAGAAGACTCTTTTCACTGTCGGAAGGCTTAGATCGATCGATGTACAACATTGGAGAAAGTGTCTTTTTAAAGAAAACGTTGCGATGTGACAACTGGATGTTTTAAAATAGACCTGTTTTCTGTGGTTTAAAAGCTTAAGAGCTTCCAAGAGATAACATTTATCATTCCAAAGTGTTTTTCCTAAGTAAGCAACACATTTCATTTCACAGCTTGATCATTCCATGGATATGTGGCAGTGACAGTGTCTACGTTCTTAAAAAAGTTCCTTGAAATGATTTTCTGTCCCTATTTCTGTCTATGTCATCACAGCTTTGATTGGTCCTTTAACACTAACAGATCCTCCTTCTTTCCTACTTCAGTCTTGTTGTCAGGTATGGCATTTGACTTCAAGTGGCAGAAACTAGTCTACATGGAAGAACCAGCTACACATTTGTAGTAGCCTCAGGATGTCATCAACTTCCAGGTGCTGTTTCTCACTTGTGTATTATTTAGTAAGATTGCATGACAAGATGGCGGCTCTACTTCCAGCCTTGACTTTGCTTACCACTGGGGCTTTGTTTTTTTACTTGCTTAGGCCCTTAACTGTTTTCTTAAGGCAATCTTTCCTAACACTCCAGACAAGTTTAGACCGTCCTGTGTTAGGTCTGTCCTCTACCCCTGGACTTACTTGAGCTTCTTCCATTTTTTTGAAGCATTTCTCACCATTATACTGCACTTATAAGGTGTGTGTGTGTGTGTGTGTGTGTGTGTGTGTGTGTGTGTGTGTGTGTGTGTGTGTGTGTGTGTGTATGTGTGTGTGTGGAGGATGTATTATATGTCCAATGCCTTACTTGCCTTTCCACTAGACCCTACCTTCCATGAGTGCCTAGGGTATATTTACTTGGCACTTAGATATCTCTCCCTACCTGGTGTGAAATATAGTGCCCAGGAAGGAGTAGATCCTCAGTTCATATGTTTGGAGTGAGTTAATGCCGCATGAATCTATTTTGTGGCTTTATTCTTATCTGTTCCTCTTTGTTTTTAGGGTATTGTCTATTTATTTGTATTTCTTTTCCTCTGTCCCTGCCTCTCTCTCTGAATTACTCAGTTCTCTTACTCAGGTTTCAGTATCACACACCCAACTGCCTGATGCCTTTTCATTGGAATCTCTCCATCAGCCTACACTCAACAAATTCCAGATGACACCCGTCAGATCTCCATCTCGAGTTTATAGCTCTGGAAAGTGATGACACGTTCTACTTACATATACTTGAAACTTGATGCTATTTGTGGCATCACGTATTTATACCATTAAGTGTTACTTCTTTAACTTAGCAAATAGCTCTAGCTATTTACTAGCTTATGACTGTCACCCCAGTATATAGTGTGTAGGTTTCTGGGTGCTAGAACATTTCAGATGGTAAGTTCAAAGGTTTTAGGCCTAAGAAGGGGGCAGAGTCTTTGCCAGCTCAGCAACCTACTAAATGCACTTAAATACTGTGTTCTGGTGCTTGGAATAATCAATTCAGACAACTTGGAATTACTCTGCTGTATAAAATTTAAGAGGAATTGGCTATTTAAAGTATCTGTTATACTTTATGATGGCATGTTTGGAAAACTTTTGCATTATTGATGAGAAGATTACGAAATAGTTTATTTTAAAAACTATAGAGGTAAAGTTGAAGTTACAAAGGGATTTGTAATGACAGATCAGATGTTCCCAGTCAATCAATTTCAAAGCACAGAAATGAGTGGAAATTTATTGGAATTAATAGGTATGAAATCTAGAAAAGTTAGCACAATTGCTCCACAGATTAACTCATTAATCAAGATGTGTGCTTTTTGCCTTTATAAAAAAGTAGTGAATCATGTGAATAGATTGGATGAATAAATGAATAAGGAAGGCAGTTTCTCTGGGATGGCATATGACTAGTTGTGGGGGGGGGGAGGGGGGAGGCTGGGAAGGGAGGTGAAGGGTAAACAAAGGAGGAGGCTGCAATGCTTGGTAAGAAATGTATGCATTATCCTGCCCATGTAATTGTAGCCCCTCTGTACAGTATGTTCTCAAATAAAATAAAATTAAATTAAAAAAAAAAGAAAAGTAAACATTTTCCAAAAAGTCTAGTATTTGAAGTAGAAATTAAAACTCCTAGTTGAAAAACCTCACATTTTTAAAACATAAAACACTTAAATGCATCATATTCATGGATAACTTTGCATGGCTCAAGGTTCATGTTCAGAAATGTAGGGAACACCTTTTGTGTACCCTCTTATGGAGAATACAAACACTGTAAGATACATTTTCCTGTTGAGACCGAGAGAAAAATAATAGCTTATGATGCAGTTTAGTTTTTAGTTCACTGCATATGTCAAACTGAAATTCATCTCTGTCACTGTGATTTTTTGGGGGGATAGATGTTTGGATATATAGATATTTCAAAATATGGGGTACAGAGACAAAGAAACATAGCTGATGTTACAAACATGGACCCATCATTGTTAAATTTCTTAATTTTATACCTTTTCCTTGCTTTGTTAGTCAAGCATGTCCGGGAGCCACGAGTTAACTCTGATCCTTTAAGTGTATCTAGGATTGCAATGTGGGAACCAAAGCCATGCAGCAGCTCCTACTGAAGTGAAACTCCCATAGCAGGGTTGTGGGAAAAGATGCCAGAGACCAAGAGTCTATTCTTCTTTACTGTTGCATGCATTCCTTTTGTTATTTTTAGAGCTTCTTCTCCTCTAGACACTTTCATATTCTTCCAATAAGATAAAGTAAGTGTTATTTAGGTTTTCATCCATCATAATAATGAAAGCTACTGTCAGAAGAAAGTTGAAGATTGAAAATTAGGGCAATGGTGTAAAAAAATCCCCAAACCCCAAACAAAACAAAACAAAGTTGGTTTGTCTGACAAAAATAGTGAGTGACTAGCATGCAAGAGAACACCAAAATACATACCTCATCTTTTTCTTTGGATTTCATCTTCATGAATGTCTCAGAACAGATGGCTGTAGTTCATATAGTCAATTCAACTAAGATCATTCAAATTGGTTGGCATTACTCAGCTTTAAAACTTAGTAACTTCCTTCCTTTTCAGAACCAACCTTCTGTGCTTAATATATGTCACACTAGTGAAATAAGAAAATGATATTTATGAAAATAATATGATAATAAGTGATACTAGGGTTTGTCTTCTGTTTATTAGGAATCTTCTCAACCACTATCATTTTTATGGAAGTTAAATATTCAAGAACAGTAGTGTTTTTTAAATATAGCAGGGAACTTGGCACTGATGGTTCATGTTTGTAATCCTTGTTACTCAGGAGACTAAAACCTAATGAGAACAGTTCAAAGTCAGCCTGGGCAGAAAATCCCTAATATATGTATATGTTTGCATGTGTGTGTCCATGTATTTGTATTTCTCTCTATATGTCTATTTATATATATCCATATAGATACACACACAGGTATGTGTGTATAGGTACTGAGTAGAATTGCAGACAATGGAAGTTCAAATCAAGCATATTATCAAGTGGTTGTACATTAAAATTTAAGATGATCAGACCAGTAGAGAAACACTTTTAAAACTACAGGGATTACTTGTCAAGCATCCATCACTCTACCCTTTCCATTTTTTAACCCAGATCTATAATTTTCAAACATTCCAGCTGTATCCAACCAGTGCATCTCAACTCTGCTCACAGGAACTGGTCTCAGTATGATTGTGTGACCTGAGAGGGGGACATGGGTATTGGAAGATTAGAAGGATTTCTTTTCTTTGAGCATTGTGTTTGTGTGTGTGTTGTGTGTGTGTGTGGGGGGGGTTTCCTCTTCTCTTGTATATTTTATCTACATGAAGTTATCACCTCATTTCCAACTTTCATTCACCAGGCCATATTAAAGGTGAAACTGATACTCCAATTAGCTGAAAGAAAATTTCCTAGTTGATATAGATCTGCCCTGTTTAAAGGCAAATGTCAAACTAATTTGATAATTTTTATTTTAGAATTTTTGTCCAAATTTTGAATGTGATACGTTAAAGTTAAGTAATAATACTATCTATCAAGTTTTTTTCTTTTTACTTTGTTCTAGGCATTTGTAACTAGGCAATTTCTGTTCCTTAATTTGTTTAACCTGCAAATCCACACGGTGTGTTAGATATTGCTATTCCCCAATGATAAATGAAAACATTTCAGGTACTAAGAGTTTACTTTACTCATTGTGCTAGCCATGCTTCAAACCTACTAAGACTTGATCAAGACTTGATTTCAGAGAGAGGGCTATGCTGAAGGTCACTGAGGTCTTCATTTAGATCTTTGAATATCTGTTAAGCAGGCCTTTGAGGGCCATTCTGCAGATGGATGGACTTTTGCACATTAGAGAAATTAAAATCTTGGCCATGATTGTAGAATAAATGGGATTAAAAATGCAGCAGTGGGGTGATAGGAAATCATTTGGCTCGCTGCAATTCACTCCACTGCCTCTGAGGTCAGTGGGCTCGGTGTGCGGCGGTGTCTTCCCACTGTCCCTAGGCATCCTGCCTTTCCATCTTTGACCTTGTCATCATCAATTACCATGTTCTGGGCACCCAGATGCTGCCTTGTCTGATTAGCCTCACTGCACTCTAAGAAGAATGGTCCTTTATCTTTCTGCAGTGTCCTGTAACTCAGCGAGAGTCTTCCCCTCTGTGATCTCATTGAGCATTTCAGCCACCCCGTGAGATGGGGGTGATGCACTCATTTTCCTGCCCGAGGTATTTACATGTCAATTTACTTGGAGTTAATTTGCACTTGGAATTATACTGCCATATGAGTTTGGTTCACTTCAGTATGAACTTGCAGGCAGATGATACGCTCCATGAAAAGAGAAATTGACTGTGAAGTGTTGTTTATGGTTGCACCATAGTTTGATCTCAGGAATTTGTGTTTGATAGTCAGGTGCTCTCCTACTTGAGCCATGCCTCCAGTCCTTTTCATTCTGGATTTCTGAGAGAGAATCTCACTTTTTTGCTTGGGCCAACCTGGACCATGATCTTCTTATTTTACACCCCACCACACACACACACACACACACACACACACACACACACACACACACACACTATATTTGGTGTTATAGTTGCATGCCACCATTCTCAGTTGTTGTTTTTTTCTGTTGAAAATGGTTCTTGCAAATTTGTTTTTGGCTTGGAGCCACCATTTTCCTAGTCTCAGCTTCCTACATAGCTAGGGTTTTAGGCACATGCCATTTTGTGTGCACCCAGCTCTTGATTGAGATGGAATCTACCTAACTCACTATCTTGGTTAGTCTTAAGCTTTGATTCTCCTTATCTGTGCTTCTAAGTAACTGGGATTAGTCATGTCAGCTACCAGCATTCAGCCTGATTGTAAGTTTCATATGCTTGATACTCCTTCAACAATGTCCCCTTTTGTTGCACAGTGCTTTCTCAAATAAAAAACAACAAAATCAAAACCAAAAAGTAACCTATGTGTCCTTCCAGTAATGTAGCAGTAATATGGCTTTCTAGTTAGCTATTAAGTACCCAGGAACATTGTCATTGATATAGTAACTGTTTGCAGCTTGATCTTTGTGATTTTTTTCTTTCCTTCTTTCCTTCTTTCCTTCTTTCCTTCCTTCCTTCTTTCTTTCTTTCTTTCTTTCTTTCTTTCTTTCTTTCTTTCTTTCTTTCTTTCTTCCTTCCTTCCTTCCTTCCTTCCTTCCTTCCTCCCTCCCTCCCTCCCTTCCCTTCCCTTCTCCTTCCTTCCTTCCTTCCTTCCCTTCCCTCCCCCTTTCTTTCTCTGTCTCTCTCTGTCTCTCTGTCTCTCTGTCTCTCTGTCTCTCTGTCTCTCTGTCTCTCTGTCTCTCTCTCTCTCTCTCTCTCTTTCTTTCTGCTTGAACTCAGGGCCCAAGCCTGAGCTTCTTTTGCTCAAGGCTAGCACTCTACCAATTGAGCCACAGTGCTACTTTCAGCTTTTTCTGACTAGTTAGTTTGTTGGAGATTGAAGTCTCACAGACTTTCCTGCCCAGGTTGGCTTCCAACCATGATCCTCAGATCTCGCTTCTGAGTAGCTAGGATTACAGGCATGAGCCACAGGCTGGTGGGAATTTTTTTTTCTGCCTTGAAAACTGGTAAAGGCTACCAATCAGCTACCCTTTCTTCTTACAGCTGCCCCCTCATGTGGGGGGTAGCATTACCAGGATAATCCCAGTCATCATGTTTTCTGTGGGTTAGCCATAGTCATGACTCAAATATCTACCCTAGGAGAGAAGGTAAAGATGAAGACACTTCATCTTCATGCCTTTGCTGTCCGGAAACGCTGAGTAAAGGATACTTGTTTCTATTCACTGCAGACAATCAAACTAAAGAAAACTACTCAGAGGACCCTGAGGTGGTGAGACCTGCGTGGGTGTCACCAGAAGCCTGCTTCTCTCCCTGCTCAACTTGATCCTCTCTAACCATTTTGGGAGGAGGCAGTACATTGATCAAGCCGTGCTTCTAAGGATCCCAGAGACTGTACCAGAATGCTTCCGATAACAGGCATTATTCCTGACTAAAAGTCATCTAATCCACAAGGATCTTTACTCATTGAACAGAAAGTCTGAAAGTCAGAGGTCCCCAGGCAGCTGACCATCTTAGCAGGAGCCTCACTGTTCCCAAGCTGTGTCTTTCATTGTCGGCTCTGCCACTCTCACTCTTCACTCTCAGTAGGGACGGCCCTTCCAGCAGAGAAGGAACCCACAGACAGTGGACATTCCGCTGACACCCTCTAGAATATTCTGCATAAACCACAGACCGGTTAGAGTGGGGCAGGTACCGTGGCAAATACCTGTAATCCAGCTAATTAGAAGACTGAGTTTGGAGGATCCTGAGTTAGAGGTCAGCCTGGGGCAAGTTAGCAAGACACTACCTCCAAAAGAAGCTATAGTCTGGAGTAGGTGGCTCACGCCTGCAAACCTAGCTCCTCAAGAGGCTTGATCTGAGGATCTTGGTTCAAAGCCAGCCCATGAGGGAAGTCTGTGAGACTGTTATCTCCAAGTACTCACCAAAAAGCTAGAGGGGATGCTGTGGCTCAAGGGGTAGAGCTCCAGCCTTGAGTGGAAAAGTTAAAGGATAGCCCTGAGACCCTGGGTTTAGGACCCAGTACTGGCATAGAAGAGGGAGGAGGAGAAGGGGAGGCAGAGAGGGGGCATAGGGGGACGGGAGGAGGATATTCAAAGAAAAGGAGTTACGGGCATTTCTCAAAGGTCAGAGATCCTGAGTTCAAGCCTCAGTACAACACACACAAAAGAAGTTGGAGAGCTCTGTTTTGTCTTTTCTTTTTCTTAAATCTCTTTTCTGAAGCAATGCCATTATTTTCTCCTTAAATAAAGAGTATGTGGAATAAAAGGAGAAGGACACATCATATGGAGCATTAAAGATAACTTTATGGTCAAAATAATTTTGAGTTATTCACTTCCAATTATCAGGAAACGCCCATGATTTGGTGTGCTGAGAGATTAATTAAGAAGGCCAGAAACCTAAGATCATCACAGAAGCTATAGAATGAACTTAAAAAAAAAATCACAGAAAGAATAAGCAAAAGCTTTCATTAAACATCCGCAGCAGTAAAATGCTATTTAGGTGGAATTGAAGGCCCAAATGGCTGCAATTATACAGCACTGAAACAAAAATCCCATTAAGAAAAAAATATTTTTACTTTCATGGGAAGCAAAATTAGATGAATGCCACGGGAGACGAGTGATGTGAAATTGCGTGACTTAGCGAGCCTCCTACTCCTGCGTTGAGGGACATGTTTTCCTGTTTCCCCATTGTCAGCACAGTACTTGGCATGTGTTAGATGAGAAGACAAGGCAGTAAAGGAGGCATGAGGAGAACCATGGTCCAGGTAGAGGTTCACCATGGCAGGCAGGAGTCCAGGTCAGATTGCTAGAACTGAGGTAGATTGGCAGAGTTGTGGAATTGCTGAGATTTGAGTCCCGTCTGCTATTTATCTACTACCGATGAAGCAGGATTGGCCCTGGAGCTTGGGTGAAATAATTCTGGAGTTCAGAAAGCCAGTAGGCTAGGGTCACCACATACCCCATTTCTTGCAGGACCAGTATTCTGGTTTAGTCTCTCTTCACACCTCATATTACCTGTCTTTCCATATGGTTGGATAGAATTAATGAAATGATTAAAGCTGCCTTACAGGTGGCTAATATTTGTATTGAGGAGCTCAACGAACTGTTTTACAATCCTTTTAAAAGGGGACCAATGTGCCATCCAAATGGGAGGCTGGAGGCTGAGTGAGTGGCCAGCTACAGCTTTCCAGCCAGCTGCGTCCTCAGCCAATAATGCATACGGCGAACATCCCGTGCCTAGAAAGAACAGAAAATACTGTCACACAGTTAGGGTGTCAAAAAAAAAAAGTCTTGTAATTCTTCTCTAGGATTTTTATTTTTTTAATATGCAGGAGTGCATATGGTATAAAACTTTTTTTTTTCTTTTGGGTCCAGTCGTGGGGCCTGAACTCTGGGCCTGGGCGCTGTCCCTCAGCTCTTCAGCTCAAGGCTAGCGCTCTACCACTTGAGCCACAGCACCACTTCCAGCTTTTTTCTTTTTGCTTATGTGGTGCTGAGGAATCGATCCCAGGGCCTCAAGCATGCAAGGCAAGCACTCTACCACTGAGCTACCTTCCCAGCACTGGTATAAAACTTTTGTTTGAAATCCTTTTCCACTAAATCAGTTATAAACATTTTCTTAAAGTTTCAAACATCACAATCATCAAAGTCCCTTTTTTTTTTTTTTTGTTTTTGTGCAGGTCCTGGAGCTTGAACTCAGAGCCTAGGGACTGTCCTTGAAGTTCTTTTTTTCTTTCTCAAGGCTAGTGCTCTACCACTTGAGTCACAGCTCTACTTCCAGCTTTTTGGTGATGAATTGGAAGTAAGAGTCTCACAAACTTTTCTCCCCAGGCTGTGTTTGAATTGAATCATAATTTTCAGTTCTTAGTCTTCTGAATAGCTAGGATAATAGACATGAGCCACTGGCGTCCAGCTCAAAATCCATTTTTGTAATATCAAAGTACCAAGCCTTCCTTAGAACACAATAGATTTTTGTCTTTCTTTTCAGTAGAAGTCATTAAGTATGCATTGGATAGGGAGTAAAAAGAGAGAGAAGTATAAATACAAGTAGTTTAATAAACAGTGCAGCATCACAGTCCCACATCTTGTGTAAGATGTCTCAATGTAGTAAAACTCAAAAGCACTCTATTAGAGAAGGAGGGCAATTTTGTTCTAAGAGTTTTAATTTATAAAGTCAAACCTCAAGTTATATACTCTGCCTGTGGGTTTTCATATTAAATGCATATATTCAAGTCAGCACTGTGACTCTTATTTTCCTGAATTTTCTATCTTTCTCTTGCTTGGAGAGCCTCTTTCCTCTCACAGAGAATATGTGAAAGACCTGAACTGCAGAATTTTATAAACATTGCTGTGAGTTTAAGGTTGTACTATTTTGTATTCCATGAATTTGTTATTGAGTTTCATAGAATTGGACGCCCAAAGGATATGTCCCTTAAATATTACCTCTGCCTGAATAATACATTGAATTCTTTAAAAAGACAATATGTAAGGAAGTAAAATGATATCTAGGATGATAAGTAAGATTCAGTGTCAATAATAAGTAAACATGACCTAGATAGTAATCTCTGTGAATTTTGAATCTTTTCTTAAAAATTTTTTTTTTGCTGTGTGTCAGTTCTGAGGCTTGAGCTCAGGGCCTGGTCATTGTCCTTAAGCTTTTGCTCAGTTCTTTACCACTTGACACAGCTCTACTTCCAAGTCTTTTGTGTGTGTGGGGGGGAGGGAGGAGGTTGAGGGGGTGATGTGCTTAATTGGAGGTAAGAGTGTCATGGGCTTTCCTTCTCAGGTTGGCTTTGAACTGCAATCTTCAGCCCTCAGCTTCTTGAGTACCTAGGATTACAGGTATGAGCCACTGGTGCCCAGCCAGGACTATTTTTAATAATTACTTCCTTTTTCCTTCTCTCCTTCCCTTCTCCTCCCTTTCATTCTTCCTTTAATTAGATCCTACACAGCAAGTAGCTTAGAATATCATGGCTGCTTAAAATAATTTTTGAATCAAAGAGTGGATACATAAATCTTTTTATCCCTTCTCAAAGCTGGCTTAGTACGTTGAATGTACTGAGCAATTGGTAAGCGTTTGTTGAAATAAGTTTTTGAAGTTTTGACTTGTTTCCTGGAAGGAATTTAATTTGATGGCTTTAAACTTGATTTGTATCAGATGAAAAAAATCATCAAAATGTTATTGAGCAAAGGTTTATATGGACCTTCTTTAATAAAGAACAGGAAACACATAATTAAACATAGTGGTATGTAAATAAATGCTAGGAAAGAGATGGAAATACATTCGGTTTCCCAAGTAGATGGATTTCTTCTTACAGTTTTACACATACATTTTCATGTATTGGTGTTATATAAAGTCATATCTTCGTATCTAGCCACATTTACCATTTCCATGAATTTTTACATATAATTGCTGATCATCTGTACAGTTCTTATCCAATATTCTTTTAACTTGGCTTATTTTGAATATAAATTCATTTAATGAGAAAACTTTATTTTTATTATAAAGGTGATGAACAGGGGGCTCACAGTTACATAAATAAGGTAATGAATACATTTGAAAAAAAGAGAAAGCATTATATTAGTTCAATAAATGGGAAACCAGTATCCTCTTCAGCACACAGAAGGAGTATAAAAATAAATAGAACGAGACAAAAATGACATGATTAAATTTTGGCCAGCTTCTATTGCCCAAAGGAAGACTAAGCAGAGATAAATTTTCCTAAGGAGTTTGGCAAACATTAGGGAAGTATAAAGGCAGGCAGATGCTAAACTGAGCTTTGTGCCCAACTGTGTTACATGTGTTAAAATAGAATTCAAATCTCTACATCAAGTGAAGCATCAACTCAACAGCAACAACAATAAAACCACTAGATTTTTTTTCACAATTTCAGATTTGTATGGCAGTAATGTGACATTTTAATTCTCTATAATTTTTGTGTTAAGTAAACACTTTCTCTTTTAACAAAATGCTGAAGCAAGGTCACAGGATGACCCATTGCAGCAATGATACTCACAAGACACTATATGGGAAATGAACCTTACAATTGGGTAAGGGTGAGGGAGGAGTTGGGATAGCTAGGGGAGGGTAGGAATAGTGGGAGAAAAACAAAGGAGGAGGTAACAATGCCTGACAAGAAATGTACTCATTACCTTACTGATGTACCTGTAACCTCTCTGTACAGTATCATTACAAGAAAATAAAATGTTTAAAAACTTTCTCTTTAATTAAAGAAAAAACACATCCAAACTGAAAAACACAGGCTGGACACTGGTGGCTCACATCTGTAATTCTAGAAACTCAGGAGGCTGAGATCTAATTATCACACAAGTTATATAAATGTGTGGCTTAAACCTAGCCTTAAGGGGAAAAAGCAAAGGGACAGTGCCCAGTCCCAAATTAAGCCACTGGTACACACACACAAATGATAGGCAGAGTTTAGCTGAAAGGTCCCATTTTTTTTTCAGTCCATTTAGTTTTTTACCCAATGGCATATTCAACTTTATTAATATTATCATCTTATAGAATTAACTCAGCAAAGAAAAGATGTATTTTTAGATTTTTAAAAATTTTATCGTAAAGGTGATGTGCAGAGAGGTTACAGTTACATAAGTCAGGTGATAAGTACAATTCTTTTTGAACAGTGTCACCCCTCTCTCATTCTGTCAGTTTGTCCCCTCAAGTGAAGCATCAACTCAACAGCAACAACAAAACCATTAGATTTTTTTTCACAATTTCAAATTTGTATGGCAGTAATGTGGCATTTTAATTCTCTTCCCTCTGCCCAAGTTGTATAGTTCATTTCCAACATAGTGTCCAGTGGCTTTCACTGCTGAATTGGTTCACCCTTTGTCCCACTGTTTATGGGCTTCACCTTTCTTCTCTCCAAATCAAATAAAGTTATATACAAGATAAAGGGTACAGAAATTAAAAAAAACAACCAGTGGCAAAGAAAAAAAGAAAGAAAGAGAAAAAGGAAGAAAGAAAAAAAGGAAAAAAGAATTGAAAACAGTACAATAAAAACCTTTTGCTTCCATTTCTTGGAGTTCATTTCGATAAGCATTATTTTATATGATCATAAGCACATAGCTATTGAGCCCTTGTGATCTTCTCCTAAGAATACCCTACTTTGTTCTCACTGAGTGAATTCTTGACTGCTGTTTAGTTAGTCATGCCCAGGTGAAATTTTTGTCTATTACTATCCATTGGGTTTACTTGTAGATTTATAGACACATTTTAATTATTACAAATGATCTAATTATTACACATACAGACTATGTGTCTTTGTGTCTGGCTTACTTCACTTGGTAAAAATTTTTCCAAGTCTTTCTGTTTCCTTATGAATGGGGCAATGCCATTCTTTCTGATGGAAGTATAAAATTCCATTGTGTATATTTATGAGAAAAAATTTAACTCATTAAAATTCCAAATTAATGTAATCATTGTTAAGGAGCTTCAGCATATCAGCTCTTAACCATTGCTTTTGGTTCTCAACATTAAAAAAGATCATTTTAGGTCATATATGAATCACAAAAAGTTTGACTCTTTAGATGAAAAGAATTGATTTCTTAACAAGTAAAGTAATAGTCTGTCAATTATGGAAACCCCCAATGATCATTTACTTTAATCAAAATCAAACTGATTTGGTGTAGAACTGAGCAAGCAACAGTATAAATTCCATATCATGGGTCTCCCCTGTCATTTCAGGAAAAGCTATGTGGCACAGAACTCAGCCAGGAAAATTTAAACAAGAAGGCAAACAAATGAAAGATGTGATTTAGGAGTTTTAGACAAAATGCTACCCTGTATTATTTAATGCTTCCTAATGAGAGCTTCGAAAGTGATTCGTTTTACTGATAGAGGTAGAAATATATTTGAATAGACCGAAGAGCCAAAACAATTGATATTCTTGATGAGAGGTGAACATATTTTCTACTCGCTATGGAGGAGCCATCTGGGCATACTTGAAAAATAGTCCCATGCACCTTACCATCATTGGGCACAGTCTGTTCTTCAAAGGGCCATGAAATTTTTTTATTCTTTTTTTTTTTTGTATTAAGAACTTGCCTAAAAACAACAAATTTAAATGAGAGCAAAAATTGCAAGGCAAAAGCAAAACTCAGGTAACTGTTACATTTTTGATCATTTACCTGAATAAGTGCTGAGAGAGAAAATTTCATCATGAAGATGTAAGTAGTTTTACATAATTTAGAGAACAGCACATACTTCTCACAAATGCATCACAAACAATTTAGTAGGTGTTGAGGCATAAGGCATAATTTTAATAGTGCTATGTCTGTAAGCATGCATTTGCTTTAAAATATGGATAGTTTAATTTTTGGCCTGTTTTCCTTTTCTTTCTGTCCTTATGTCTAAGTGTTTGTAAGATTTTGTAAAAGAAAGCTTGGTATTTGAATTAGTCAAATGCAAAGTGGAATAACACAACAGTGCTGGTTAAAGTTCCTCCCATTCATCATGTCAATGTTAAAAAGATTGTATTTGAACCTAACTAGATATTTAGACCCACATATGATGTCCTAGCAAAAATTGTTTATTCTGTATCATGCAGACACATCTTTTAAAGCTTCCACCAAAGAGACAATGATGGAAATTACTGTAGAAGTTCTTTTTCTTTGTTTGCCTGTCCTTCCTTTGCTTCATTATCTTTACCCTTTCAGATCAAAGCCAAACATATAAATAATCCTGATGAGCATGTGGTTGATCTCCAAGATCTGGTTACCTATTATAATTTTAAAAGGATTGTTAAAGTGGCTCCTTTAGGAATAAATAGAAGGCTTTATGACAATGTAGAACCTTGGAAATGCTCTGAACATTCTTTGTTAAATCCCCAGAAGCTACTGTAAGTTAGGAGTTTTAAAAATATCTTCTGTTATATTGATATCTGAATTGTGGCACCTTTGACTGTTAAGTCCTATAATCCTGTTGGGGTTGCTTAGGCAATACCTATGTGTATGGGCTTAAGTTAAAGAGATACTTGATACTGTATTTTAAGAGAGTGTTTCATTCAGTGTCTTTATAAAACCATGAAAAAAGCTTTTCATAACTATGATTATAAGAAAATTATCTTGGCCTTGAACTCTCTAAGAATGCAAAAAAGTTTTTCTCCTTTATTAAGATGTTAATCCTTACCATATTACCCTGTGGTAGTCTGAAAGAATTCACTAGTGATAAAACATTGCTAGAAGTCAAAAGTTAATAGTAAAACTAATGAAAAAAGTTATTAATATAAAGTAAAGCAGAATGATAGGAAGAGATTTTTCCCTAAGGGATAAAACATTTTTTTTTCTGGGAAGATTAACATTTCTGAAGAAACAGAGCATAAAATAGCACTAGAAGCCTTCTCATATTGAGAAAAATTTCTCTCCCACAATCATGAGCAATCAATGTATTCTTATTTTTAAAAAGGTACAAGGAGTAATTAAACAAAAATGGGATCCCAATCTTATAAATGAAAAGTACTGTTTCTCTCACCATGTAGTTCACTATTTTTAAAATTAACTTTGTATGAAACAGTTCTGAGATTCTCTTGGAAAAATGATACTTCTAGAAGGAAGATTTACAGCGATTCTCAGCTAGCAGGAAGAACCAGAGAGACTCCTAGAGAAGGATATACTCTACCTCAATTCTGTCCAAAATTATAGCAGTTGGACTTATAGTTTTTCAGCTTCTTGATAAAATGAAAGTGAAACACATTAAATAGAAACCATAATTCAAATTCTGAATTTTTGTATTTTCCTAGCCTAGTGATATGAACAGTGCACTATTTTCATGTAAGACAATGCCAATGCACTTTGAGATCACAAGGCGGTAATGGATGCTCTAGCATGTGGTGCTGCTCAGTTCAGTTGTTTAATTAGATGTGTTCTTGTTGATAATTGAGGAGCACTTGTACCAAAGAGCCCAGTGTGTGTCTCTGCTTTAGCTGGAAGACTTAGGCTGGCTAAATAAAATGCTAAGAAAGAAGAAAAGATTTGGTTTCATTAAGGTTTCTCCTACCCTGAGAGATTTGATTACAGGGATTCTCAGGAGGCAAAGGACAAGGGTTATTCTATTAATCAATACCCAACTGGCTATTGCCATTATGATGAGAGCTATTAAGATCTACAGTCTCTACGGATAGAGAAGCAAGAGGGTTGATGGTTACAGATCCAGAGTGGATCTGACAACATTGATGATCTCCTAGCTAAGAGCTTTCAGGAAGAGAGAAAAATCTGTCTTCCTCAGCCTTTATTCTATTCAAGCCTTATTGGATGGGACAAGGCTACCCATTTCAAGGAGGGCAATCTTTGTTACTGATACTGTCTACTAAAATCTCAATTTCATACACAGAAATGTACTCAGGGATATATGCTGAATCATGTTTAGTCAAATACTTTGGGAGTTCGTGGTATAGTCAAGGCAACACTTGAAATTAACTGTCACAATTATACTTCAATATTTAACTTGAACTATGATGAAACATTTTGATACTCATGGAGATTAGAACTTTCCTTCAAATGGAAACCAGTATGTAGGGGATAAAGTAGGGTAGGACAAACTGATAGGGTATAAAGTAGTCTCATACTAAGCACTCTACATCATGCCAGAAAGTAATTGCTTTCATGGAAGAGATGCTTTTGAGAGAGCACAGAGCCTGGGGAAGGTCATGTGAGATACAGGCAGCTAAAGCCCAGCATGAACAATATGGATGCTTGTGGCAGAGAAGGAGGGGTAGAGAATAGGAAGGTAGTTCAAAAATGACCAGGTTGAACTGGGCATAGTGGCTCAAGCCAGCAATCCCAGATATATAAAGATAATAAAATATAGGAGGATTGTAATCCAGGCTGGCACCATAAAACACAAGGACTGGAGGGCTGGCTGAGGTGGTAGAGCACCTACTTAGTGAGCATAAGGCTCTGAATTTAAAATCCCAACCATGACCAGCATATTGGTCAGTACGTAATATTGTGGAACTTAGTACTATTATCTAAAGAGAAATAGATTTGAACAACCAAAGGTAGCCAAAAACTGAGCTCTGGAGAATGTTAACAGTGAGACTTGGAAGAGACAGTAATAGAAACAGAAAGAGAAAAGCCGAAGAATGAAGAGAAAATACCGCTAAAGCATTCTTCACTGGAAGCCCAAGTGATGTACTTAATTTGAGCACAAAGCAATCGTTCATTAAGTTAACACTTTTGAGAAGTTGAGTAATTCAGAGACAGATGTGGCAAGATCTTAAGATGGGAGATCTTAATAACCTTGATTTGAGCAGCTCCTTGGGAACAGTGGTGACAGAAGCCTAATTAGAGTCAATTAAACAATGAATGGGACAGAGTAGAGATACTCTTTCCCAAGGAAACAGCAGGGAAAGGGGCAGACAAATGAGATCAAGGAAGTTTGTGTGTTTGTTTTCCAAGGTAAGAGACTTTTACATTCGAATGGAATGCTTCCTTTTGAGGAGAGAATATTCAAAGGGAAGTATAAAAGAACAGAATTCCAGCAGCAAAATTCTCAATAGGTGAGAAGGTATAGAATCCAATATGCCTTTGAGGATAGGCTCATATAGATCAAGGAAATTTCCTCTTCCATATCATTCGGAAAGACCAACTGGATAGGTCAGATGTCACTAGAGGAGGAGATCTGGTGATGAGGAACACAGACTTTTCTTTTCCTGTTGGTTTTTAGTTTTCTTGTAAACACAAGTCAAGATCATGGGCCCAGTGTGAGGAGCAGGAGAGGGAGAAATGATCAAGGTGTTCAAGTGTGAGGAAAATATGTAAAATAAATTTTAGTGGGAGTCAGAGAATGGATATCCTCTGGAAACAGTAGAACGCTGAAGGTGGAACAGTCCGGAGAATTGTGGTTATGTTCATTAGACTCCTGTTACAACTATGAAATACTGGAGAGAGGAATTTCTGAAGAGAAAAGGTTCATTTAGCTTATCGTTCTGGAGATTACAGTCCAAGATCTTATCTCTTGCTTTGGTACGGGTGACACATTACGGCAGGGACATTTGGAAGTGCTAAGCACTTACATTATGAGCCAGGAAGCAGAGAAGGAAGAGACTGGAGTTCCACAATCCCCTGGAAGGACGCCTTCAGTGGTCCAATAACCTCACACCTGGCTCTACCTCCCGAAGGTTTTTCTACATCACCATAGTGCCATCCTGGGCCTCAACCTTTCGCTTAAGAACTCTGAGTCAAGAACAAATCATATGACAACACTGATCCTTAGGTTGTTTATTTTTTAAAAATGAAAAGTTTTCTAAGAATGATTGTTTCATCACAGTTTAAAGCAGACAAATGAAGTCATGTGGGTGATTTTCTTCAGCCACTTTGAACAGCTGAAGTGTAGAGAGAAAGTTGCTTTGCATCTTATTATTTTTCTTTAATTTTTTGGGGGGGTCTGGTCGTGGGGCCTGAACACTGTCCCTCAGCTCTTCAGCTCAAGGCTAGCACTCTACCACTTGAGCCACAGTGCCACTTCCGGCTTTTTTCTTATGTGGTGCTAAGGAATCGAACCCAGGGCCTCATGCATGCAAGGCAAGCGCTCTACCACTGAGCCACCTTCCCAGCCCCATGCATTTTATTATTTTTGAGATTATCTTTTAGTCATTGTAATAAGGAGTATCAATTCA
Organism: Dipodomys merriami; assembly: GCF_024711535.1. Classification (NCBI taxonomy): domain Eukaryota; kingdom Metazoa; phylum Chordata; class Mammalia; order Rodentia; family Heteromyidae; genus Dipodomys; species Dipodomys merriami. Next base: position 58,497,878 of record NW_027206068.1, on the reverse strand, counting down.
ACATGTCAGCTTATCATTACAACACACCTTTGTTTTAATATGTTTTTATTGTAAAAATACTGTACAGAGGGGCTTACATGAGTAAGTAATGAGAACATTTCCTATCGAGCATTGTTGCCTCCTCTTTTGTTCTTCCCTTACTATCCCTTCCTACCTTCCCACATACCCCTCCTCCTCCTGCCCCTGCCAAAGTTGTAAAGCTCGTTTTCAACATAGTGTCTCCTACCTCTCATTGTTACAATGGGTCAACCTGTATCCCTATTTAAGCATTTTGTTTTTTTTCCCCAAATACAAAAAGCGTATATACAAGATGCAGGGCACAGGAATCAAATACAGTGAAAACAGGTTAACAGTGGGGGAGGAACGTACCAAAGAAACAAAAAAATTACATAGTACATTATAAGTACGTTAAAAACAATAGCAAGCAAGAAGAACAAAACCACTTGTGTCCCTGTCTTGGGCTTCATTTCGCTTAACATCATCTTATATGATCTTATGTACATAGCTTTTTACCTTTCCTGCTTGTCCTAGACATATACTAGTTATTGCAAATAAGGGAAACCAAGGGACCTATGTTCCTTTGGGCCTGGCTTACTTCACTTATTTTTTCCCAAGTCTTTCCATTTCCTAACAAATGGGGTGATATCATTTTTTTTTGATGGAGGCATAGAATTCCATTGTGTATATATATATATATATTTTTTTTCTTGATCCATTCATCTACTGAGGGGCATCTGGGTTGGTTCCATATCTCAGCTATGGTGAATAATGCTGTGATAAACATAGTTGTGCTGGTAGCTTTAGTATGGACTTGTTTGTGATAATTTGGGTAAATGCCCAAAAGTGGGATTGCTGGGTCATAGGGGAGCTCTGTGTGGTTACAATGCATCTTGGTCATTGTCATTACCTATCTGTCTCAACCCCACTCATCAAGTTATGTAGTTCCATTGTCATGTAGGTACATTGGCTATTCTCACTGTATTTTCCTATCTTCCTCTTTCCATTCATCTGACTCCTCTCCTTGACCTTCTCCTTTTCCAACAATGCATGATTCAGTTTACCAGTATTTACTTTGTTAAACTATAAGTAAGTTGTTCAAAAGAGCTACAGCATTGGAATTCTCCCCTTTAGTCAATTTGTATATCTATGCATATGAACTTGCTATGCATATGTTTTCTTACATGTATATAATTTAGATCAGATTTCCATATGTGAGAAAAACCATGCTTTCGCTCTCTCCCTGAGCCTGACTTACTTCACTCAGCATAATTTGTTTCGGGTTCATCCATTTTCTGGCAAATGTCATTCTTTTTTCCTGATGTGTGAGTGAAATTCTATTATATAAAATTTGGCTATAGTGAGTTGAACAGCAATGAACATGGGTATGCAAATGTCTTTGCTTATTTCTCACTTGTAATCTTTTAGATAAAGGCCCAAGAGTGGTATTGCTGGATCTCAGTGTAGTTCTATGCTTAATTTTATGAGGAATCTCCAAATTGCCTTCCATAGTTGTTGCACTAGTTTACATTCCCACCAACAGTATAATAGGATTGTTGAAAGTGGGGTTTTAAAAGAGATTGAGTTTAGGGAATGAACAGGGGGAGAAGAAAAGAACAAGGAATATTAGAATTGCTAAAATTAGTACATGGTAATCTGTGGTGAGCTAGATAGGGAACTGCCCACTAAAACCTTAAATGAAATGCTAGGGAGTGATTGGGAAGGCACTAGTAGTTACTGTCCTTGTAAAGGACTTCCTGCAAATAGAGGCAATCCCTTGGGTCTACAGTGCAGTGCAAATGATGTCTACAATCAGCCTACAGCGTGGCCATGGGGGAATTAAAACAATATTATCACAACCATCAATTAGCTAAAAATCTTTATTTATTTTTTTATCTTTAGTATTTCCAACACACAAAGCCAGACATCATCTGGAACAGCGTAAAAGCACAGTCTGTGTCTGCAGGGAATTGACATTCTACCAGCGATGTAGTAGAGAAGATAATTAGATGTAGAAAATGATCCACAATTGTTTTCTTGAGTAGAGTCTGCTTAAGTGAAAAAGCAACAGGCACATCAAGTTGTTTCTCTGCTCTTGTAAAATAGAATGTAAATATTTATGGAATACAGACCTCGTTTAATCAGTAGCACAGTTGGATCTCCATAAATAAGAGTTCTCTTCCAGATATTTCAAATTAGAGAGAAATATCAGACAAAATTATGGACAGTAAACTTCTAATATATCTGATATTAGCAGGAATTCTCAGGAAATCACAATCTGGTTTGCCATCAATAAAAAGTGGATGGTTGTCTGTCCTCCATACTCTTTTATCCTTCAGTTATGATTAGATAACTAATGACTCGGTAACTTGTAATCTTTTGGATAAATGCCCAAGATATAATCATATCTTGCATACTTTCTTTTATCATTTATCTATTCTTTCATTTTTTCTTTCTTTTAAAAAATATTAGTCATGACTACTTATTTGTTGTTTCTATGAAAACAATACAGGAGCACCACAAAGGTACTAATCACCTCAAACTTTGCCTCCTAAAAATATTATTATAAATTTAATGGTTCTTATTCTGGACATCACCCTTGTGTTTAAATGTATAGGCAAAAAAGTGATAAACTCAGTTATTTTCATTTTGTTCTTGAGCCCGGGTGCTATTAATTTGCTTTGTTTTGTGTCACTAGAACAGAATACATGAGATAATTGATCTTATTAAGAGAAAATGTTTATTGTAAGTCAAGGTTTTAGAGATTCCAGCCCATGACTTGAAGAACCTACTACTTGATTGGAGCCCTACCACTTGAGCCATGTTCCTCTAAGTCATTTTGCTAGTTAATTGGAGAGGGAATTTCATAGACTTTCATACCTGGGATGGCTTTGAACCTCAATTCTTTGGGTTTCAGCTTCCTAACTATGATTATAGGTAGCAACACCAGTGACCAGCTTGAAAACCTTAGAGCTGGAATTATTATTATTATTTTTTAATGTGAAAATACTGTACAGAGGGGTTACAATTACATGGGCAAGATAATGAGTACATTTCTTATCAAGTGTTGTTGCCTCCTCCTTTGTTTCCCCTTCCCATCCCTTCCCATTCTCCCCTCCCCGAGGTTGTAAAGTTCATTTTTCTACATAACGACTTGTACATCTCATTGTTGCAATGAGACCACCTGTATCCCTATTTAAACGATTTGATTTTTCCCTTCCCCCTCCACAAATTATACCAACATCAAATACAGTGAAAACAGGGGTTATACCGTGGGGGAGGGACATACAAAGCAACAAAGAAATCATCTTATAAATATGTTAGAAACAATCTCATGAAAGAAAAAGTATTTGAATACTTATCTTGGGGTTCATTTCATCTAACATCAATTTATCTGACCTTTTCTGCTTATCTCAGACATATACTAGTTACTGCAAGTAAGGGAAGCCATGGGGCTTACGTTTCTTTGGGCCTGGCTTACTTCACTTAATATAATTTTTTTTCCAGGTCTTTGCATTTCCTAACGAATGGGGCAATGCCATTCTTTCTGATGGAGGCATAGAATTACATTGTGTATATATATCACATTTTCTTGATCCACTTATCTACTGAGGGGCATCTGGGTTGGTTCCATATCTTAGCTATAGTAAATAATGCTGCAATAAACGTAGTTGGCTGGTTGCTTTAGTATGGTCTTGTTTGTGATCATTTGGGTAAATACCCACAAGTGGAATTGCTGGGTCACAGGGAAGCTCTATGTGGAGTCTTTTGAGGAACCCCTATACTACTTTCCAAAGTATTTGAACAAGTTTACACTCCCACCAACAATGCAGTAAGGTTCCTTTCTGTCCACATCCCCTCCAGCATCTGTTGTTATTAGAGTTCTTGATGATAGCCATTCTAACTAGGGTGAGGTGGTATCTCATTATTGTTTTGATTTGCATTTCTTTTATGGCTAGGGAGGTTGAGCATTTCTTCATGTGTCTATTGGCCATCTTTCTTTCCTCTTCAGAGAAGTTTCTCTTTAAGTCTTTAGCCCACTTATTTATTGGGCAGTTGTTTCTTTGAGGATTTGTTGTTGGGGATTTAATTTTATGAGTTCCAGGTATATTTTAGATATGAGACCCTTGTCCGTTGTATGGCTAGTGAAGATCTTCTCCCAATCGGTGGGCTTTCTATCGATCTTGCTAGCTATGTCCTTTGCCATGCAGAAGCTCTGCAATTTCATGCAATCCCATTTGTCCAACTTCTTTGATTTGTTATGTTTCTGGGTCTCTATTAAGAAGATTTCGACCTGTGCCAAGGAGACCTAGGGTTTCTCCTATTCCATCCTGTAATGTTTTCAGAGTGTTTGTTTTAACACCGTGGTCTTTGATGCATTTGGAGTTGATTTTGGTGCAGGGTGATATATAAGGATCTAGCTTTAGTTTTCTACCAGTGATTAACCAATTTTGCCAGCACCATTTACTGAAGAGGCTGTCTTTCTTTCATTCTATTTTTTAGCTTCCTTATCGAAGATTAGATGACTATAGGTCTGAAGGTTCATTTCTGGGTTTTCAATTCTATTCCATTGGTCCTGAGGTCTGTTCTTGTGCCAGTACCAAGCTGTTTTGATTACTATGGCTTTGTAGTAGAGTTTGAAATTTGGTATTGATATTCCTCCAGCACTGTTCTTTCTGTTAAGGATCGTTTTAGCTATTCGAGGTCTTTTATTGTTCAATATGAATTTTTGGATTGCCTCTTCAATTTCCTTGAAGAATGAGGTTGGAATATTGATAGATATCGCATTGAATTTGTATTGTAGATAGCCTTGAGAAGTATTGCCATTTTCACGATGTTGATCCTTCCAATCCAGGAAGAAGCATGTGAGGTTTTGCCACTTTCTAAGTTCTGTTTTTATTTCCTTTTTCAGGTTTTTAAAGTTTTCATCATAGAGGTCCTTCACTTCTTTGGTTAAGTTAATTCCTAGGTGTATTATTTTTTTGTGGGGCTATTATGAATGGAGTTGCTTTCCTAATTTCAGCCAGGCTTTTCTCATTGTTGGCATACAGAAAAGCCATTGATTTTTGAGGGTTAATTTTATACCCTGCTACTTTGCCAAAGTTTTGAATCTGCTTGAGTAATTTGGGAGTGGAGTCCGTGGGATTCTTTAAATACAAGATCATGTCATCTGCAAAGAAGGAGAGTTTTACTTCATCTTTCCCTATGTGGATCCCTTTTATGTTTGCATCTTGTCTTATTGCTGTAGCTAGGAATTCTAATAGTAGATTGAAGAGAAGTGGAGAGAGTAGACATCCTTGTCTCATTCCTGAGTTAAGAGGAAATGGCTTTAGTTTTTCACCATTAAGTACAATCCTGGCTGTAGGTTTGTCATCTATAACCTTTATTGTATTGAGGAATGTTCCATGGATTCCTAATTTTTCCAGAACCTTCATCATAAAGGTGTGTTGGATCTTGTCGAATGCTTTTTCTGCATCTATTGAGATAACCATGTGGTTCTTATCCTTGCTCTTGTTGATGTGATGAATCATATTAATGGATTTGCGTATATTGAACCAGCTTTGCATCCCTGAAATGAATCCTGTTTGATCGTGGTGTATGATTTTTTGGATGAATTGTTGAAGTTGATTGGCCAAAATTTTGTTGAGAAGTTTTGCATTCATGTTCATCAAAGAAATGGGTGTATAGTTCTCTTTCTTTGATGAGTCCCTGCCTGGTTTTGGGATGAGGGTTACGATAGCTTCATAGAAAGAGTTTGGTAGTGTTAGAGCTGGAATTCTAAGAGCAAGAAAGCCAGTAAAGACTGAGACCTTGATTTCAAATCCAATGATCAGCGAATAATCACAAATATTTGTCTTAGAAATTAAAATCCACTTGTAAGAAGGAGTGCTCATATGTGAACGTAATTATAATTATTGATTAGGTTCATCTAGTTTGAATATTTTTTTTAAAGATAATGCATGGTGTTATGAGATTCTTATAAAGATTTATAGAGAATATCATTTCTCTAACAAATTATATTGCTTAATTTGAACTAGTTAATTGATCTAGGCATATATAAAGAGGAGTAGAAATAAATTGGTATAGACATATATCTATCTACCTGTTCCAGGTTGACTATTCAGGTGTTAGTGAAGCTCTTAACCACAAGAGACTAAGAATAAATCTTTAGTTTCAGTCGAATCCTTTTTCTCCTATTTTTCCAGTTCTTTTTCAATTATCTGGCTTCATCTATATCCCATGCTGACCCACGCTGCTTGATGTTGGATTGCTCATTTTGAAGATCAAAAGCTGATATAATGGTGGAAAATTGTCTATCTATCTACCATTCTCAAAGTTTAGATTTAGACATATTACTTCTCCATCAACTCAATTTCTGTAGTTTAGTTTAGTTATTTTTGTTCTTTTTGACACTACACTGTTACCCATAATAGCGTGCTCCAAAAAAGTTACAGTACTCTTTCAATGCACAAATTGCAAAAATTTCTTGGCACAAAATGTCTTCCTTTTCTTCTGCTGTTGTTGAAGAGGTTTTACGGAGTTTTCTCCATGTGGGTGGGAAGGGAGTAATTTTCCATCTGGATACCACCTGTAAGAGTTTACACCGTGTCTCAGAAGAAATGGAATCTACAGTGGCAAACTATTTCATGTCCTTTTAAACAACTCTGTCATTATTCTCTAGGAGCTAAGTGTAAGGATTCTTTATGGGTTGTTTTCTGAGGATGGTACTTCTAGAATCAATGTCACTTGCATTTAAAATTCATTAGCAGAGGCAAAGATCAGTCATCAGTTATATACTGCCCTGTGCAAAAGTAATCTGGCTGTGTCTTCCTGTGGGACATGTTGTGGAAAATATGCAGTGACTCATTTGATTTGCTTTATGTATGGTGTCTCTAGCAGAGCAACGGAAGAGCAAGCCCATTAGAACAGTATTTCCCAAAAGGTTTTGAGAAGCTATCTGCATCAAGTTCACTGGCAAGATGTTAAAATGCAGACCTTAGACTCTAATGCCAGTCTCTTTATAGATTCTTCAGGTTTGATTTAAAAATATGCAATGTTTGAAAATCACAGTATTGGCATTAGTACTAGTAATTTCTGTGTATGTGTGCTGATCCTAAGGCTTGAAGTCAGGGCCTGAGTCCTGTCCCTGAGTTCTTTTGCTCTACCACCATGAGCCACAGTGCCACTTCTGGTTTTCTGGTAGTTAATTGGAGATAAGATACTCACGGACTTTCCTTCCCCAGCTGGCTTTGATCCCAGCCTCCTGAGTAGCTACAGTTTACAGATGTGAGCCACCAGTGCCCGGCTATCCCTTCTTTTTAGTTGCCTGATGTTAATATGTAGAAATATAATACTGTTTGCCAATTAATCTTCTATTTTTCAAACTTGTGCAATGAATGGATTAGTTAGTGGCTTTTTGGGGATTTAGAAAGTTTTCTATGTAACTAGTCATACTGTCTGTGCAAAGACAGTATGTGCCTTATTGCCTTATCATTCCTTTCCTTCTTGCTTTATTGCACTGACTGGGGTATCCAGTACAATGTTAAATAGAATCAAAGAAAGTAGACATCTTGGCCTTGTTCTCAGTCTTACACAAACAGCACAAGCGCTGCAGGACATTTTAGTTTTATTTTCATTTTTGTAACTAGGGAAATACGATCTTTTGGGGGCTACAGAGTTCTTTTCCTTATCCAGTCTCTGGAATCAGTGGTTAAGGTAGCTTCAGACCCTTCAACTCTTGTTTGATTAGGAAGGTCTTACTGATTTTTTTTCAATGTTTTCCCCAGGTGTCATAGTTAAAATAACCTTAAAATTACTGGACTAATGTCATGCTGTTGACTTTTATTGAAGTAGAAACAGACACTGAACCACAGTGATAAAAATCACTCTATTATGAAATTTAATCTTCCTTGAAGAAAGTCCATGAGATAAATTCTTACTGGCATTTAGTAACAAGATATGTGGTAGTCATGTGTAGAAGTGGTATAGACTAATTCTACAAAATATGAGATTCGCTTAGTTAATTGTTCAGCTTCCACAGTTTCCTTCATCTAGGGAAAGCTCAGTGCTAATTTTTTTTGGCATAATCATGACCATAGTGCTTTCTATGTTTTTATCCTTTTTCAGTGTTTTGATTTATTTTAGCAATATTAATCTATTTATGTCTTTTGTTGTGAGTCAAAGAAAATCCTTTAAAAAGGATTTAGAAGAGTAAATTATAATCTTTTCAAATTAATAAAAACTATTTCATAAAGAGCCTATCTTTTAAATATTTAATTAGTATAAATACTTACCTTTAAGAGGCTTAATGGAAAGCTATAAAGGGAATGTCTTTAGGCTTGGGAATAGAGTTTTACTGGCCTTGTAAGATAAGCTTCCAAAGAAAAGAGTTGGAATAACGATCTTGTTGAAGTAAAGCTTAAATACTTCTGACTAAAAGAAACAAATTTTAAAAAATCCAAGGTCTGCTGTTTCTTTCAATAATCCACAGAAATCACTCACTGTGCTGAAAATAACCTAATAAATGAAACACTAAGAATTTATAGTGTCTTGTGTTTCTCAGTGAAGTGGTGACAGACAAATATGGAGTAATTTCTAGCTACTTTATCTTGGAACTGGAAGGAATAGTTTATTTCCTGTGACTTTAAGGTAATACATAAATGTAAACCATTGTTGTAATTATCAATTAATATTTGAACCACAAAATTTCATCACATATGATTACATTCTTACATTGGATACTAATTGTATATTTTCTTACCTAGAACATATACATACATGTGTATTATGGGAATTATTTTATGAAGATTTGACTTCTATGATAACAATGACATAGAATGTTAATTTTTACATGAAAGTAGTTTTGAAAAAAAAAGGAACACCATTCACTTTAAAAAACAATTCTGAGTGTTTATATTTTGGTATAAAGTGTGTCATACCAAAACTTTACACATGGGCAAAATCAACTGTTTTTCCCATTTCTAGATGTTAGCCAAGATGAACTTAATGAAACCAATCCAATTGTGGGACCCCCTGGAAAAACTTTTCCAAGGAATTCTTTGCTTGACTGCTCATATTTCATCAGCCAAAATTGAGTTACAGAGTCAACCATAGCTGCAAGAGAAGCAGGAAAAAAACAGTGCTTGGTGATTCTAGCTACAGAAAATAGCACCACAGGTTGGCTGCCCCAGCTCGTTGGTTGGCCAAGCAAATGTGAGAAACATGACTGTTATTCAATGCTGATGTTCTCAGGTTCTCACTTGTGGAATTTCTGCAAAGTGTTAAAGACTGATGGAGACTGATGGAGAAGAGAAGGATACTATTTTACTTCTCTTAGGACCTTTAATTCAGCAAAGGACTTCAGTGTATTCTGACTTCCTCTACCCCATTGTGTGAAGTATGATATTGTCTTTACTAAATGTGTCTCTGAATTGACTACATCAGCGTGCATCTTGTTATTAGATAAGGATTTCAAGAAAGAGGGACAGTGACCTGACCCTTGCTCTTACTTAAAGTTTAGTTTGGAGACAAGACAAACATATAACAAGACAAATGGATAGTACATATAAACATAGTGTGAAGGGAATGGGACAGTATGATTAGAGATGCAGCTTTCATCCTCTCAAAGTTATAAACAGGAACTAAGCCTGAATAATCATGCTTTGCTGATACAATTTAAACTGGTAAACTTGAAAGCAGGTTTAACTTATTATCTTGTTACTTCTATCTTAATAAGCACCATAATTTGAAAGATAACAAAATGATGTTAAATCAGTCTACCAGAATCAATGAGAAAATGTTTAGAGAATTTATTAATTGACATTAATAACAATTAACAAAGTCATTGCTTGTGTTGGTTAATGGATATGTTTAAATTATTGTGTTTAAGAACATGAATTTCCTTTCTGCATTTAGCAGAATATAGCCAAATGGCCATCTTCACATCTAGTATTTTAGGAAAATGTTTTAAGTGGAATATAATTTTATGTGTTGGAGAGAGGTTAAGTGGGGGTATTCATCAGTTGAAGGAATTGTATACTGATGCAAATTTGGGGTCAAGAAAGTCACGAAGTCCTAGATTGCTGAAGTCATAGTACTTACCCTCAGGAGTTATGGTATAGGAAGGAACTGGTCTTCCTGTGATTGTTCATCTTTCTCCTGTTACGGATATAATGTCCTTAAGTGCCAAATCAACTTTGCTTATTTGAGAAAATAGACTAGTCAAATTAGGCAAACATGCAAAGTGAAAAGTTAGTAGGAACATGAACTATATACATACATGTATATTTTATAGGTGGGTCCACACACATAAATATAATGACACATTCTTATATATGACACATTTATATATGTAAGTTTTTACCGCCCTCGCTAAAATAATTATTTATGCCAAGTAATATTGTACTCTTTCTTACTTGTATGTACAAGACTTCACTGTTAACAGCATTGCATTTGACAAAAATCTGGAAATTACTCAATTTAACCATATGACTTGGCTTACAGAAAATTTACTTACCTAAGTATATCTTGTAGAGCACCTGGCAAATTATGGTGACATAATTTACAACTTGACAAGGGATTGTATTGGCATGAAAGCAAATCAATCACAAATTTTCTGTAGCATCTTATCTTCCAAGAATTAGTAGGATTTTTATGACTAAATTCTCCCACGTATAAAAATAGGAGACAGGGGCTGGGAGAGTGGCTCAGTGTTAGTGCTTGCCTCACATACATGAGGCCCTGGGTTCAATTCCTAAGCACCACATAAGCAGAAAAAAGCCAGAAGTGGTGCTGTGGGTCAAGTGGTAGAGCACAAGCCTTGAGCTGAAGAACTAAGGGACAACGCTCAGGCCCAGAGTTCAGGCTCCACAACTGACAAAAAAAAAAAAAAAAAGAGAGAGACATTTTGGAAAAGTCAGTGTTTGTGTGGGCTAGTTTGTGTGAATTAAGTCTAACTAGGTTCAATTTATTGTGTCTTAAGAGCTTTTGTGGCAATTTGGACAGACATGCTTATGATGCTCCCTGCAAGTCTTCTCATGGGCACCTCTAGATCTTCTGTTAGCCTGACAAGTTGTTTTAATGTCCTTTGTACGAAATGATATAATGTCATTTCTTGTGAAGAGCAATGTGCTAGCTAGCAAATGCTTGCTGGTTTTTAGGTTTTGCTGGAAGTATTTTGTTATGGTAGACTGAGATGTGTCCTTCAACTTGCAACTTGATGCATCTGTGCTAACACTTTAAAAAAAATGAGGGCATATAGTAGCTTTAATCTTCAAGTTCCCCACAGTTTAAAATGTCTATGCCTAGGTGAAAGTGGGCCATTGGTTAATGCATTCAGTGGTATCATTGTCTCTATTATAATTTGTTATTTTTGGTGATACTGGGGTTTGAAATAAGGACCTTGCTTTTGATAGGAAGCTGCTCTACCACTTGAGCCACATCCCTAATCTCTTGATTTGCTATATTTATTTTCATTTTTTTTTCCTCTGGGTTTACCTTGGGCTCAAACTGTTTTCCAACTTCTGTATAGCTGGGATTATAAGCATATGTAACCACATGAAGCCTCATTTTCTTCAAATCACAAATTTATTTGCAGAAACCTGCTAATTTTGCAACTGGAATGAGTGCCTACTCCTGTAGGTAAAAAGAAGAAATCTAGTTATAATAGATGTTTGATTTGATAAGAAATCAGGCCAAGGGTTTGGCTGCTGGATAATTTATAACTACGCTTTATCTGTTCAGGTATATGTGTTGGAGACACAACTGTAAATAAGATGAATTAAGTAAGTCACTATTTAATATGCAAAACCAGGGTAGTTTGTACTACCAGAGAAAGCACAGTTTAGTGAACACACAGCTGGAATGCATGTGAATGACTGGCTTTTTCATTCAAGGCTGGCACTACTACTGTAGCCACACCCACTCCCTGTGTGAGTCACTGGAATCAGAGTCAAGAAGACTTTGGGACCCATGTGGAAACAGCCACAGCTATTTCAGATCTCAAAGTTTTTTTGTTTTCTGTCCTGGGGACTAAACCCAGGGCCTGGCAAATACCAGGCAAATGCTCTAACTCTCAAAGGGTAAGTTTTATTTGAATGTGGTTAAAATCTATAATATCCTTCCATTAGATTAGATACTAAATAGAAAATAATTTTAAAAATTGAGAGCTAGCCTAATAGAGTGCTTAAGAGCTCAGCTGTGGATACTTTACTCTTAATTTCAAATTCTGACATTGTCATTGTTTGGGTCTAAGGACTTGGGTGAGACACTTAAGCTCTCTTTGCTACAGTGCTCCCATTTATAAAATGGGGATATCATACTACCTAACTCAAAAGCTTCCCAGGAGGATTATATTAATTAATATTTATAGAAGGCTTAGAACAATGCATAGTATAGAAAGTACTGTATCAATGTTTGTTTCCCTCTTTTTGTTCTGATGGTATTGGAGTTTGAATTCAGGGCTTCATAATTGCTAGGCAGGTACTCTATCACTTGTGCTATATCCTTAGCCTAGTTAAATATTGCCACCCAGGTACCAAGCCATATTAACACAATATTTACTTATTACCTGTGATACTAGTATATTTTCTAAATGCACAAAGATACAGTAATTGTAGTGGCTCCAGAAAAATGATGCTTAAGTTAAAAGGAGAATAGGTTAAATATTGTCTAAGGGAGGAAAATTGTTTTATATAGGAACATGCATGGATATTTTATAGACCTATATACATATTTATAATTTCAAATATTTATAAAAATCTACATAGATTTTTTTAATGTAGATTCTATGTTCTTAGAATCTGCAACATTTCTGACAGTAGGAATAATAATTATTATAATTAAAAATAAAAATCATATGGACTTAGTAACTAGAAGAATCAGTCAATTTTTTAGTTGTATTCATAACTATAAGACTTAGTTCATAAATATGACAGACATCTAAGAATTTTCTCTTGGTTTTTACATTAATATTAATCAGATGGGATTATACTTTATATAATTAACTTTCATGAGAAAGGAATTAGATATTTTTGGTTTGAACTCTAGTCTCTCTGCTTGCCAGGCAGATACTCATACCTCTTAGCCCTACCTCAGCCTTGATATTTCCTCCTGACTTTTGAGATAGGGTCTTGCTTCCATTCTGGGAATGTACCTGATCATGTCCTCGTGTAAAGCTTCTAAGTAGCTAGGAAAGCAAAACAAGCACAATCCACCATAAATGACTCTATTTGAAAAGATGTCCGGAGGTTTTTTTTTTTTTTTTTTTTTTATTTTTGACCATTCCGGCCTTGAATAGTGATCCTAGCAATCTCAACTTCCCAGGTAGCTGGGATTACAGAAATGAGCATCAGTGCCTGGCATATATTTAGATTTTTTTTTTAAAGATTATTAGAGCAGTTCAAGAAAGAATCTTTTAGGAATTCTACTTCAAGTGCTAATAAATTTAAGTGCAGTTTTCTTTCTCAGACATTTAAAATGCATAGCAGAATAAATGTAGTTTGATAGCATGAATGATTAAGCAGTTCTCTCTTTTTTACTTTTTATAATTCTGACTAGCAGTAAAATAATTCAAGTTCCCCAGTTCAAAGGCAGAGCTGGATTTGAGCTCATGGATGTTGTCCTAGAAATTGGCAGGTACAAGTCCTTCTATGACTCATCCAACTTGGTAAGGTTGAGGCCCCTTGGAAAAGAACATAAGGAGGGCTTCAAGTGAGTGTTGAGGAACTGGGAGTGGTATATAAAATTTGCCAAAATATTACAAGATTGTTTGCTTGTGCATCTCAGAACTCACACCTGTGTCAATGAACTCAGAAAAGTTTCTCTGAGAACTTTTCCTCTTCTATTTAATTTTGGATGTATGAATGTTGAGGGAGAAGAAAATCGATTAGGAAAATGGAAAAAATGATAGGAAAACTTTAAGAAGATACAATGAGGAGACACGTGCTGGTATATAACATCATATGAGCCTTGTTCTGAAAATTTAATCATTTTCAGTGGCAATACTGGTTATGTAATTCTTACTCCTAAATGAAATGGTCACATTAATAACAGAGTTAATCAGTTCTAGGCTTATCTTCACAAAGCAGTAAGTTTATTAAAAAGAAACTTGATTCCATAGATAATAAGGAGCAGTAGTAGATTACTGGGTAGGGTAATGACTTGAACATTTTCTGATTACTATAACACTTCTTCCCTTCCCTTTGTTAAATCCTGAGCTGACTGGATCAGGCCATCCACACTGCCTGGGGAGGTATAGGGAAAGGAACACGGTGGGGGGGGGGGAGGGGTGAGTCATGGGGAAAGGATTAGGAGAGGGGAGGTGCTCCTGTACACGATGGGGCTCAGAAACACTGTCCTATCCCAGCATTGCAGCCAGCTGTACCAAATACAGCATCCCTAACCCCAATGAATTTGACAGCTCTGTAGTTTCTCTTGAAATGGTGTTGGTTTGGAAGAGGGTTCAGTGTCAGGGAATATGGGCTCTTCTCTATGATTGTATCCAGCTGTTGCACTGTTCTGGGCTTAGCATCCAAGCGAGGCCCCTGGCCAAAGGGAAGCACAAGGCTAGAGATGGAGGTGAGGTGACGTAGTCCAGGGACTATGGCAGGAAGAGGTTCCAGAGCAGAGGGCACATTAATTAATTAATTAATTAATCATTAATTATGATTTAAGCACATGCACTTAACTGCAAGGAAAAGAAGTTGAGGCATAAAACCTTATGAAGAGGTTGTTTTAGTGATCAGGAAAAGAAATGCTAAGCTTGGGGTTGCGTGGTAAAGTGGAATGGAAAGAAGATAAAAGTTTAAGTGAGATTCTGATCTAATGGCAAGACCAAGGAGTTGGGGGTGAGGTCATCCAGGAAGGAATGTCTAGTAGTTTCTCATACTACTTGGGAGTTAAGTATCACATTTAAAACTGTAAAATCATGTCAGGTACTGGTGCTCATGCCTGTAATCCTAAGCTACTCAGGTGACTGAGATCTGAGGATTTTGATTCAAAGCTAGCTAGCTACAGCAGTAAAATTAGGGAGACTCTCATCTCCCATTAACCAGCAACAAGCCAGAAATTGATATGTGGCTCATATTAGGAGAGTGCCAACCTTGAGTAAAAAGCTAAGGGACAGTGTCTAGGCCCTGAGTTCAAGCCCTATTATGGACCAAAAAACCAAAAACCTAAAAATCAACCAACCAACCAAACAAACAAAATAATGGTAAAACTAGCTAGACCTGATATTACATGCCTTTAACCCCAGCCCATGGCTGCTGAGGCTGAAGGATTGATGAGCCCGAGGCCAGCCAGAGCTAAATTGCAAGTTTAAGGTCAGTCTGAACTATTTAGTGAGAGACCTTGTCTCAAAAAGAAAAAAAATAGCCTGGCGCTGGTGGCTCACTCCTGTAATCCTAACTACTCAGGAGGCTGAGATCTAAGAATCACGGTTCAAAGCCAGCCCGGGCAGAAAAGTCCATGAGACTCCTATCTCCAATAAGCCACCAGAAAACTGGAAGTGCTGCTGTGGCTCAAGTGGTAGAGCACTAGCCTTGAGCTGAAGAGCTGAGGAACAGCACCCAGGCCCAAAGTTCAAGCCCCAAGACTGACCAAAAAAAAGAAAAAGAAAAAAAATCAAAACAAATAACCAAATCAAATCCAAAGAACAACAACAACAACAACAACAAAGGGCTGTGGAATTTGCCCAGTGGTAGCATCTTATCAAGCATGCACCCAGTCTTGGGTTCCATTCCCAGCACTAAGAAAAACAAAAAAATAGAAAAAAAAATCCCTACAAAATTTGAAGATTTTTTTAAAAGATAAAATCAAGGGGGCAGGGCAAAAATTAAACTTTGGATAAAAGTTCTAAAATAACAAAGATAAAAGAAACATTAGAATCCAGTAAACTCAAAAGCCATCAATTCTGCTATCTATAGTACTTCAAGAGACAGCGGAGCAACCATCTTGTTAGGATGAGGTTACAAGGGAGATGCATATACTTCATGGGAGTTCCCATTGAGATCACCTTTTCTATTTACCATTTACCTACTTACTGATGGCTTCTCACTAGAACGTGAGCTCCACGAGAGTAGATTCCAGCTCTGCTTTGCTCCTAGATGTGTATTCAATAGGTAGACAAGGAGTTGGTCCATATTGGCTGAGTGAATAAATGACTAAACTCTAGCACGTGGTGCTCTTTAATGAGAGCAATAATCTTCCAGCTTCAAGGACAAGTTGCCTCTTTCAAGAGCATGGAATCCCAGAGCATTGCTGTCCAGTAGAGTAGAGTCAAGATGTTCTGCGCACTTCCCCCCACCATGTGTGGCTAGTGAGCAATTAGGTGAATAATACAACAGAGCAGCTGAACCTTAAGTTTCAATTCACTTAAATTGAAATAGCCAGGTGTGGCCAGTGGCTACTGTACTGGACAGTACAGGTATATAGAATGACTTCATTTGTTAGGGAAACCTGCCCCGTTGGGCAGCTTTATTCTGGACCAGTGCGGTGGCTGGGTATGGGTTCCAAGGCAGAGTGGAGCTCAAAAAATAAATAAGACATTCACTACTGACATTGCTTTTATTCATCTCAGCCCTAGGAATAAGATCCATTTTCCAAGCCTTCACATGAGGTCCAGGTCACTTTTCCAGGGAAAGAGATCAGAGAGTCCCAAATCCTAGTTAGCCTAGTTGTTTGCTCAGAGATTTTTAGTGCTCCTATTTCTTGGGATCTATAAGTTCGTAATAGAGGTTTCTGGGGTGACCAGAAAGAGTGAAGGATATAGGGACTGTGCTCATCTTTCTTTGTATCATGGTTAACAATAATGACATCCAATGATTGCACCCATGGAATCACCCAGGAATTCAGTTTGGAAAAGCAACATCTTCAAAATATTGTAAGCATGGCAGATTCTCAAATACTTCTGTGCATTAAAATATTTATTAAATCAGACAAATACTTAGTATGCTTACATATTTATATTGGATCTAGTATGCTACCACATCTACTGTGTTTTCTGCTTTAGCTGATTCTCCTGGATAGGTACAACTTCTTAAGCAAATAATAGACTCATCCTAATTTCCTTCATTTCTCTGTAAGTAGGCTGGGGGAGGGGTGGAGTTGTTCAGGAGTGTGTTAAATTGGCCCTGAATTCAGAATTCACCCAGCAATAATGCATATCAACATCATGTATTGAACTGTGTGTAGGAACAGATGTTCAGCATGTTTCAAGCTACTTGGGGAATAGTTCGTATTGAAGAAAGGAAAGTGTGCTTTAGATCTATTCACATAATTTACAAAAGTGAATAGGGATTTCTCACAAAGGAAGAATTCTGGACAGACTATTGTATTTAGCAAGAGAAAACAAGCTGTGTGCAAATTGCCCAAGTCTTCAGAATAGCAGAGGACTAAGAGATATTAATACAATCCTGGAAAAAGATTAGTTCTCTAGGGAGAAAACAAAAAATAAAGTAGGGTGAGTCTCTTAGGGTTTCCTTCAGAATTGACTCACATCTCCAAGGATAACTATTTGTTTTCATTGTTTTTACAAAAGAAAAAAATTATTTTGCAAGAATCTAATTTACACTATAGGAAAATGTTTGAGTATTGGAATCTTGAGGTTTGGTAAGACCTTTAAAGATTTATCATACAACCTGTTTTATGCTTGAGTTTGTTTTATATTTGAGTTTGTTTTACAGAAGTCCTGCCAAGAACCCATCTGATCAGGGCTTCAATATCTCCTGGGAAGAATGATCAATAGTTCCAAAGCTAGACTACTTTGCCCTTTGAGAGTTGTTTGTTTGTCTTTCTTTTTTTCTTTTCTTTCTTTCTTTCCTTTCTTTCCTTTCTTTCTTTCTTTCTTTCTTTCTTCTTTCTTTCTTTCTTTCTTTCTTTCTTTCTTTCTTTCTTTCTTTCTTTCTTTCTTTCTTTCTTTCTTTCTTTCTTTCTTTCTTCTCTCTCTCTCTCTCTCTCTCTCTCTCTCTCTTCTTTCTTTCTTTCTTTCTTTCTTTCTTTCTTTCTTTCTTTCTTTCTTTCTTTTTCTTTCTTTCTTTTTGTTGGTCCTGGGGCTTGAACTCTAGGCCTGGGCACTGTCCCTCAGCTCTTCAGCTCAAGGCTAGCACTCTGCCAATTGAGCCACAGTGCCACTTCTGGTTTTCTGGTGATTTATTGGAGATCAGAGTCTCACTAATTTTTCTTTCCTGGCTGGCTTTGAACCTCAATCCTCAGATCTCAGGCTCCTGTGTAGCTAGGATTACAGGTGTGAGCCACTGGTGCCCAGCCTTTGTGTACATTGCATTCTGTTTTTTGTTGTTCTTTTTGTTTTTTGTTTTTTGCCGGTTGTGGGGCCTGAACTCTGGGCCTGGGCACTGTCCCTCAGCTCTTCAGCTTAAGGCTAGCACTCTACTACTTGAACCACAGCGCCACTTCTGGCTCTTTCTGCTTATGTGGTGCTGAAGAATTGAACTCAGGGCCTCATGCATGCAAGGCAAGTACTCTTACCACTGAGCCACCTTCCCAGCCCTGCATTCTTTTTTTTTTAATAAGTTTTTTATTGTGAAAAAACTGTACAGAGGTGTTGTAATTAGATGAGCAAGGTAATGAGTACATTTCTTATCAAGCACTGTTGCCTCCTCCTTTGTTTTTCCCCTCCCATCCCTTTCCTCCTATCTCCACAACTATACTCCCCCTGCCCCACCTCCCCAAATATATTGCATTTCCTATTGAGCAGTGTTACCCCCTCCCTTTGATTTTCTCTACTATCCCTTTCCTAACCCTTTCCACCCCCTCCAACTCCCCCCCCCCACAAAGTTGTAAAGTTTGTTTTTCAGCATAGTGTCTTGTATATCTCATTGGTACAATGGGTCATCCTGTATCTTTATTTAAGCATTTTGTTATTTCCTTTCCCCTCCCCAAATTAGAAAAAATGTATATATAAGATGCAGGACACCGGAATCAAATACAGGGACAACAGGGATTGTACCATGGGGAAAGAACATACAAAGAAACAAAAAAAAATCACATAGTACATTATAAGTACATTAAAAACAACAACAAGAAAGATAAAATCTCTTGTGTCCCTATTTTGGGGTTCATTTCACTTAGCATCAGCTTATATGGTCATATGTACATAGCTTTTGACCATTTCTGCTTGTCCTAGACATATACTAGTTATTGTAAATAAGGGAAACCATGGGACCTGTGTCTTTGAGTCTGGCTTGCTTCACTTAATACAATTTTTTCCAAGTCTTTCCATTTCCTAACAAATGGGGCAGTTTCATTCTTTCTGATGGAGGCATAGAATTCCATTGTGTGTGTGTGTGTGTGTGTGTGTGTGTGTGTGTGTGTGTGTGTGTGTGTAAATGTATATCTATCTATATCTATATATCACATTTTCTTGATCCATTCATCTGCTGAGAGGCATCTGGGTTGGTTCCATATCTTAGTTATGGTGAATAATGCTGTGATAAACATAGTTGTGCTGGTAGCTTTAGTATGACCTTGTTTGTGATCATTTGTATAAATGCCCAAAAGTAGGATTGCTGGGTCATAGGGGAACTCTATGTGTAGTCTTTTGAGGAACCTCCATAGTGCTTTCCAAAGTGGTTGAACAAGTTTTCATTCCCACAGTCAATGCAATAGGGTTCCCTTTTGGCCACATCCCCTCCAGCATCTGTTGTTATTAGAGTTCTTGATTATAGCCATTCTAACTGGGGTGAGGTGGAATCTCAATGTTGTTTTGGTTTGTATTTTATGGCTAAAGAAGTTGAGCATTTCTTCATGTGTCTATTGGACTTCAGAGAAGTCTCTCTTTAAGTCTTTAGCCCACTTATTAATGGGGCGGTAGTTTCTTTGAGGATATACATTTCTCCTTGCCTTTTTCTCCTCCTGTCTTTCCCTTTTCTCTTTTTCCTCTTACTCTCCTTTCTTGCTACATTCATGCATTCATTCATCTGACCAAAAGATACTATATTCCATAAAGTATTGATTCAAATTAACTTTCTCTGCACTAAAATCTTTATACTTTTGTTGCCTGCATTACTAAGATGCTACATCTTTTCCATTTTGTGCCAAAAAATTGTACTTTAGACTTACTCTGTTTCTAAATTTTTTTTATTACACTTCATCTTACTATACTTATCACTTCTTTTTAACCTGTCAGCTTCATTTTCAAACCTAATTCAGTCATCTGATGATCACCACTCTCCTTTCTACAAGCTTTTGGATATTTTCCCCCCTATATTCTCATGTGGGATATTGAGTAATATGTTGAAACAAACCAAAGAAAAATCCTTAGGTTTCTAAAAAATGAATCTATCTTGATCTGAGTCAATGTTGATCCATTTATTAAGGACCTCTGGGTATAGCTGTTGAAAATACTTGTCATTCATCTACTTCACTGTCCACATATTTAGCATATATTTGCTCCATATTGACTATAGAGCTGGTTGAAGAAGATCTTTGAAAATTCATGTTCAAGGTGTTATACACCAGGGTATTTGTATTTCCTAGGATCCTAAGAATTCTATCAAAGAAGGAAAGAATATTTGACTTTTTATTTTTTTCTGGCATTGTTACCTAATCTTTTCTTTGGTATATTACTTCTGAGGCACACAATATCCTACAGTTACCTAATAGACATATAGTATTGAGAGAAAGATATTGGCAGCAAATTGAACCTTCAGATAATTGTTAGAAATGGCAATGGCATTTTATAGGATCAGAATGCATAATAAATTGCTTTGATATGTGGAGTAAGAGCAGCTACTTTCTCACCAGTAACATAATGGAAATAATTGATGTTTTGGTTCAAACAGACCAGAACTTCTGACTCACTGCTAATGCTTATTTATTAAGGATTTTCATATACTTTCCATAGAACTGCAGGTATTTTAAATCATTAGTATGTCAGTGTCATGAAATTGCAGGAGATTTACGTGTAATTTTCCCCAAATAGAACAAGTGTCTGAAGAATTCCTCAGTAAACACAGACCTATAGCCATCTAATCTTTGATAAGGGAGCTAAAAAAATAGAATGGAAGAAAGACAGCCTCTTCAGTAAATGGTGCTGGCAAAATTGGTTAATCACTGGTAGAAAACTAAAGCTAGATCCTCATATATTACCCTGCACCAAAATCAACTCCAAATGGATCAAAGACCTCGGATTCAAAGCAGAAACCCTGAAAACATTACAGGATGGAATAGGAGAAACTCTAGGTCTCCTTGGCACAGGCCAAAATTTTCTTAATAGAGACCCAGAAACACAACAAATCAAAGAAAGGTTGGACAAATGGGATTGCATGAAATTGCAGAGCTTCTGCATGGCAAAGGACATAGCTAGCAAGTTCGATATAAAGCCCACGGATTGGGAAAAGATCTTCACTAGCCATATAACAGACAAGGATCTCATATCTAAAATATACCTGGAACTCAAAAAAATTAAATCCCCCACCAAGAAATCCTCAAAGAAATAACTGACCAATAAATAAATGGGCTAAAGACTTACAGAGAAACTTCTCTGAAGAGGAAAGAAGGATGGCCAATAGACACATGAAGAAATGCTCAACCTCCCTAGCCATAAAAGAAATGCCAATCAGGTTGGGATGTAACTCAGTGGCAAAGCACTTGCCCAGCAAGTGCAATGATCCCCAGTACCAAAAAAGAAAAGACCAAAAATAAAAAGCAATGCAAATCAAAACAACATTGAGATTCCACCTCACCCCAGTTAGAATGGCTATAATCAAGAACTCTAATAACAACAGATGTTGGAGGGGATGTAGACAGGAGGGAACCCTACTGCATTGTTGGTGGGAGTGTAAACTTGTTCAACCACTTTGGAAAGTAGAATGTAGGTTCCTCCAAAGCCTCCACATAGAGCTCCCCTATGACCCAGCAATCCCACTTTTGGGCATTTACCCAAATGATCACAAACAAGACCATACTAAAGCCACCAGCACAACTATGTTTATTGCAGCATTATTTACCATAGCTAAGATATGGAACCAACCCAGATGCCCCTCAGTAGATGAATGGATCAAGAAAATGTGGTTATATATACACAATGGAATTCTATGCCTCCATTAGAAAAAATGACACTGCCCCATTTGTTAGGAAATGAAAAGACTTGGGGAAAAAAATATATTAAGTGAAGTAAGCCAGGCCCAAAGAAACATAGGTCCCATGGTTTCCCTTATTTGCAATAACTAGTATATGTCTGAGACAAGCAGAAACAGTCAGATAAGTTGATGTTAGGCAAAATGAACCCCAAGATAAGGACTCAATGGTTTTTCTTGCTTGCTATTGTTTCTAATGTATTTATGATTTCTTTGTTGCTTTGTATGTTCCTCCCCCACAGCATAACCCCTGTTTCCACTGTATTTGATGTTGGTATAATTTGTGGAGGGGAAGGGAAAGAGCAAATTGTTTAAATAGGGATACAGGTGAACCCATTGCAACAATGGGATGTATAAGACGTTATGTAGAAAAACGAACTTTACAACTTTGGTACGGGGGGGGGGGGGGTTGGGGGTAGGGGTAGGGATGGGAAGGGGAAACAAAGAAGGAGGCAACAATGCTGGAGGCAACAAAGTACTCATTAGTTTGGTCATGTAATTGTAGCCCCTCTGTACAGCATTTTCACAATAAAAAAATAAAAGGTTAAAAAAAAAAAGAATTCCTCTGTGAAGATAAGACCTTGATGGAAAGACATGGTAAGGAGGAGGTTGGGTACCAAGGGATAGAGAGAATGGAAGCATTCAAAAACTAGGTTGTCTTATATGGAAAGTAAGGATTGTATTTACTGTGTTATCAAAGCCAGAAGGTGGGCTGAGGGCTTGGTTCAAGTGGTAAAGCACCTGCCTTACAAGTATAAGGGCCTGAGTCAATCTGCAATGTCACCAACCAATCAAACAACAAACCAAGCAACTACCTGTCATCTCTGTAATAGTTAAACACAGAACCAGTTTTGTATAAAAATATGCCTGTTTACTCCTCACACAAGTCAACAGATATTATTTATGTCCAGTGTAACTGCTTTCTTAGTTGTCATTATTCAGATGACCAGGAGGTTCACATTAAGTGATATTCTCCATGTGTAGTTATTTAAATTATGTGGACTTTAAAATACTATAAAACCAGCACTATGTGTTCTGTTGGAGACTTTAGGCCATTTTTTTGTTAGTTTTGTGATTTCTTGTATTTCTTATTCTGTACTTAGAAGCATGAAAACTTAAGAACATCATAGCTTAAAAGTATCATTTTGATAAATCTTTAATATATAATTATTGAGTGAGACTTAATATGAGCCCAAACCAAAAGAAATTTCAAATGCACAAAAATATATTTTTGGAAGTAAAGATTTCCTTGACAGTGTGTATGTGTGTGTGTTTCCAATGAGAAAAATGAGAAAAGCCATGTGTACTCATGTAAATACATGTATTTTTACATGAGTACACATGGCTTTTCTCATTTTTCTCATAATTTTTCTCATAATTAACTTTAATTATGATCTTTATGATTTGTCACTTTCTGGATCACATGGAAATTTCTTTGTACTTCTTGATTTAAACACCTCTTGTTCTATTGTTCTTCTGGATTGAATAATAATAAAAAATTAATAGTTAGTGATGCTATCCACTAAAGGAGAGCCTGGACAATCACAGATAGGCAAGAATTAACATAACATTTTCTTAGCTGGAAATTTGCAAATATACTTATGATGTTATTTCAACATTTCATTGAAGGTTTATATTCCTAGAATTTGTAGATAAAATGACTTATTTTATTTTTTTTGACATAATTAACTCATGTGCATGGAGATTACTAGAGACCATTTACTGAAGCTATTGGAAATTCTGAACTCCCCAATAAAATGGTTAGAATACATTGTGTGACTTGCTGTTGTGTTCTAGAATGACTATACTTCGTATGAGTGTGGCTATGAAGATCAACTTGAATTTGGGCCCATTGCCTTGCTTATCTACCTTCAAGATTCCCAAAGTTAAAAGGAGTTTCAGGTGCTGTAAACTTGATGGAACAATCATATTAAACAAAGTTGACTTTCTTTATTTTACAAATACAATTTAAACAAGATAGAAAAAGAAATCTTGAGAGGGCCATGTCCCAGTAATGTAGATGGGCTTTATCTTCTCCCTGGAATGTAAATTTTATTTCCCTTAGAAACCCTCCCTGGGGAGGCCTAGCATGGTGACAAATACCTATCATGCTAGCATTTTAAAGACTGAGGCAGAAGAATCAGTAACCCTAGGCTGTGGAGCTACATAATGAGAACCTGTCTCAGATGCAGACAACAACAAAACAAAACAAACAAACAAACAAAACTCTTAAAACTCCCCCAGAAGTGCTCAGATCTTAAGATTGCAATTCATGCTTTTGAAACAACCCAAAATGGCCTCACACCTTGACACTTTCCTGCATCTGCAACTGCAATGTACTCTCTGATCTGATTGACTGTATCCTGGGTATTGATTGGTTCTCATCATGCCAGTGACTAGTGTTCTGTGGAAAAGCCTGCTGTTACAGTAAGAGAAGGTGTTTTTGTTATATTTACTGCCTAAACAGTAATGTGGCAGATTATCTGGGCTACTTTTAGTTCTAAATATGGTCCTTCAGATGTAGGCTCTCTTGACTTCAAGTCATCTGACCTTTGAGTTCTTTCTGTATCTGTTTCATCAATGGAATTTGAAGGCTTGGGACAGAATTTCACATCCTATATCCAGGGAAGCAAGAGCCAATTCATATTCATACCTGATGTATTTTTAACAACTCTAAGATCCATATTTTCCTCATTTCTGAGAATCAATATACCTTCTATTAGTTTCATTGCAGTACTTAAAAATAAGTTTATTTGAGATTTACAATATGATGCGAGAAATTGTAACAATGTCAGAAAAAGAAAAGTCAAATGCTCTTTCCTTCTTTAATAGAATTCCTAGGATCCTAGGAAATACAAATACCCTGGCATATATCACCTCGAATATTAACTTTCAAAGATCTTCTTCAACCAGCCCTATAGTCAATATGGAGCAAATGTATGTTAAATAGGTAGACAGTGAGGTAGATGAATGACAAGTGTTTTCAACAGCTATACCCAGAGGTGCCTAATAAATGGATCAACATTGTCATGTAAAAAATTTCTCATGTAATGCAACTTTATTAACTGTACTGTTCTGATTATGCATTTGTTTCTTTGTACAACTGATTTTCTATGTTCTTTGACCTATATCTCCCTATTTTCTGCCGGTGTCTGTCCCTGATATTTCTGTTAGTCTTCTACCTCTGTACATTTGTTTTTTTTTCTCAGAGAGGGAGGATTCTGCATATAAGTAAGATCATACAATATGATCATTCAGTAAGTTCATTCTTTCTAGAAAATTTCCACAAAATACTGCTTTCAGTCAAATCTCAATGATTAATTTTTTAGACATTCTTTGGGGGTAAGTCTGATATATGCTTTGGGCTAGAAATGTGTTGAAATAGATCTTGGCATATTTCTCAATGGACAGAAATAAGAAACAGATCTATTTGTCCATTCTTTTGCCAAGAATAGTCTAAATGCTTTCCATACTTTTCTCTCACTCAATCTTCACAATAAACCTATTGGATACGTATTATACCCACTATATGGATTAAGAAACTGAGGCTTAGTGCAATGAAATAACTTTTATAAGTGCATGTCTATATCAGTAGGAGAGCCAGAATGAAAACCTGGCTAGTTTTGACTTGAAAGCCCTACAAATAATGTGGTACAGTGATTCTTCAGGTACAGGTCAAGTCAGCAGTACCAGCATTTCCATGACATGCTGAAAAATGCAAATTTTAGGGCCTTATCTTAGACCTAAAAACAGAAAACTTGCCTTCCCCTTTGAGACAAGACTAGATAGTTCATTGGCATGTTAGTTTACTCTGGTTATTTATCCGACAAATTAATAAATATTCATATTTAATAATCACTGACTTGCTTTCCTTCAAAAAAATGAAAAGAAACTGTGGGAGTGTGGCTCAGTCATGTGTTTTAATAAGCTTTCCAGGTGATTCATGCATGCTCAGGTTTGAAGACCACTGTCATACACGATGCATGTCACCTACAATAAGGATGAAAGGCATGGCTAATAAAGATAGGACCTCATAAAGTTTATTGGATAATTGGCTGGCTCATATTGTAATCTTAAGATAATGCCATATTTGCAAGGTTGGCTAAGCTTTTAGTTGCTTAATAACAAATAAAATTGCATTTGCTGAAATGTGCTTTAATTATAGTTCCCAATAGGCAGAACTATGGTAACAAAATATACTAGGCTTTAATGTTTTTTGCATAATGAGTATAGTCAAGACATTTAGCATGAATGGATTACAATTCCCCATATTAGATGGGAAAGCTTTAGAAAGGCCACAAGCCTCATGCCTTTCTTTGGTGTGACATCCTCCTATCCTCAATCTAATTATAATCCTATTATTTCTTTTGCTGCAAAGTACCAAATACAGAATCTTTGTTCCTAAGCAGGAAGGACAGACCGACAAGATCCCTTTATTACCCTGGATTGATAGACTGGTTAAATCTAGCATTTGTAATGCAGATAGAAATAAGCAGTTTCTGAACAAAAGCTGATTAAAGAATTTAGTTGGAAAAAACCCCAACAGAACCTGCTTACTTAGTGAAAAAGAAATTGATTGACATTAAGGAATTAAGAATCCCAGAAGGAAAAATGAATTTGATTCCAAGAAGAAAAGACAGTAGAAAAAAAATAATATACCAAAGTGACAAAGTGTAGATAGAGATGCCTGGTGAATATGATTATGTCTACCTAACATCAGTGCAACTGTTTGAAAAGCACAACATTCAAATAACAATCTTTTTCCCTGCATGATGCAAAATAAGCAATTTGATTTTTCTTTTTCCACTAAATTGACTGGTTCTTGAATGCATTATTTGACCCATCGTACTGTATTATCGACAGCATTTCCCAGATGACTGAGCTAAGTAGATGTCTTATTGTTGTTGTTGTTTTCTCCTAATAGACATGTGTGTGGGATGAAGATAGTGATAATTGGAAAAGAGGAAAGCATAGCATTTGGAACATGGGAGTGGAGATTTTAGAAGCCTCCATGAGTTAGTTAGCTAGTTCAGTCTAGTGACCTGTTGTATAGCTGCAGTGACCTACAGACCCTGTCTCCATCTCCCAGGCTGAGCCTAGTCAACACTGAGCAGATTGGTGTCTTATAAATAGAAAACAGGTTGTGTTGAGGATTCTGAGCCTCTCCCTTTCTAATACTTGTTTTTAATTTTTCTGTGATGTGTGTCTTGAACTCAAAAGATGGCTTAATTTACACCCAAGAACTGTTTCCTCCTACATCTTTCTACTTCACTCCTGTCTACTAGAGTGTTCCCTCTATTGCCAGACATTGTTCTGTCCAACTTAGATCTCACAACTGGGAGCAGAGACTGACTGCCCAATCTGTCTACAATGCCTACAACCTCTCCTTTGACTGGTCTCTTTGAAATGGGTGTTAGCTCTCATAGATTATCTGTGGTGTTGGGAATGCATTATAGTAAACAAGGTAAGTGCATTTAGCAAGGCTGGCCTATAATTGAAGCTCTCTTGACAATTTAGTAGTTGTGAAATCTGGAACTCTTCGGGCCTTAATTTTATTATCAATTTTATATCCAGTGAGTGAATAAAATGATGATGAAAATGAAGTAGGGTAACATGTATAAGGTACATAGCAAGGTCTGCACATGGACTTTGTGATCACATGTTTAATTGTTATTATTGATTTCTCTCTATTCTTAACTTGCTTTTAAATTCTCACTACCCAGTTGCTGGCTATAGAGACTATGATACCTACCTATCTTCTTGGCTTCTTTGCTCTGTTTGTAACTGACAAGTAAAAATTATGCAGATTGATGGTATATAATTTGATGCTTCACTCTTTTGTGTTTTGAAGCAATCAATCTTTTTGCTATGTAGCTTAGGCTAGCCTAGAACTTGTAATCCTCCTATCTCACCCTCTAAGGGCTGGGATTATAGGTGTGGGCTGCCATGCCTGCCTCATGATATCTTGAAGTATGAATACCTTGCAAAATGGTTAAATTAAGCTGTTTGACAAGTTCATTGCCTCGCAGACTTGTCACTTCTCACAGTTAGGTCTTGGCCACCTCCATCTTAGTCTTCCAAGTCATGCCAATGATAAGCCCAACTCACATTTAGCATGAGTCACATAATTTATTTAGGGAAATACCGAGCTATGGAATCAAATGGTTTCCTTAATCTATGCAGAAAAAATAAAAAAAATATGTTTAGGAGTTTTATTCTAAAAATTCTGTCTGTAAGATCTTTTACAGAGGAATTATAGCACAGTAGAAATGTTTAATTTTATAGTTCTGGCTTCCTAAGTTGAGTAAGTAGCCAAGGTAAACTAATAGCAGAAAGAAAGTGGTCATCATTTAATATCAAGGCTTGTCTACTTGTTTATTAGTAAAACTCAGACATAATCATCAGTTTTTATTTCAAAGCTTCATCTTCTTGACCTTGATGTAATAGTCAACCCCTCTTAGCAATCTGTCATTGTGATAACAAGAATTCAGAGGAAGATCTCCAAGTGGTAAATGAGTTTGGAAGCTATTGCAGTTTAAACATGATGGCTTCAGAAGATGTCATTATGACTGGCACAGTGTGTTTTATTGGCTATAACTTAATGCCTTTACAATTTCCTTTGTATTTCTAGAGCATTCACAACCTTCTGAGATGTCACATAGATAAATCTTAGACAATGCCATAATGATGATGCAATGGTACACTCAGGTTTTACATCTAATGGGTGTCAAAATGGTTACTTCTCCAAGATTAATTGTTGTCTAAGATACATTTTCATAAAATGAAGTCCTTAAGCACATCCATGCCTGTGTATACTTATACATATATGTGTATATATATATATATATATATATATATATATATAAACTGAGCACATATAGGTGTACATTTAGCCCTACCTGAACATTGATAACATGAATTGGAATTATTAATGAGTGCTGAATATGGAATTATAATATCATAGCAGAATAAGGCAGTTTCCCCAAGACCTACCTTTACTTGGTTATTATAAATTATTCTAAATGTAACAAGTTATATATTAATATGACTTTAAAATTATTTTATTGTAAAGATGCTGTGCATAGGGGTTTCAGTTACATGAGTAAGGTAATGGTACATTCCTTGTTGAACATGGTTACCCTCTCCTTTGTTGTTTCTTTCCTGCTATCTTTTCCCTCCCCCACCTCCCAATTTATCCCCCCCCCCGAAGTTGTAAAAATCATTTCTAACATAGTGTCTTGTGAGTATCATTCTTGAAATGGGTCATTCTTTGTTCTTGTTTCAGTATTTTGTTATTCCCCTTCCCCTTCCCCAATTATATATATATATATATATATATATATATGTATGTATGTATATATATATGTATATATGTATGTATATATATACATATATATGTATATACATATATATGTATATATATACATATATATACATATATATATATATATATATATATACACACACACACACACACACACAAGATGCAGGGTACAAAAATCAAATACAGTGACACAGTGACAACAGGGTATATATACCATAGAGGGAATAATATATAAAAGAAACAAAAAATTCACATAGTACATTAAAAAGAACAACAACACAAAGTATGTGTCCATATCTTGGAGTTCATTTTGTTTAGCATCATCTTATACGGCCATATATACATAGCTTTTGAGCTTTTCTCCTCATCTGATAAGATTATCCTAGATGTATACTAGTTATTGCAAATAAGGGAAACCATGGGATCTGTATTTCTTTGGGTCTGGCTTATTTTACTTAATGTGATTTTTTCCAAATCTTTCCATTTCCTAACATATGGGATGGTGTCATTCTTTCTGATAGAAGCATAGAATTCCACTATATATCACATTTTCTTGAGCCATTCTTCTACTGAGAGGTATCTGGGTTGCTTCCATATCTTAACTATGGTGATAATGCTGTGATAAACATAGTTGTGCTGATAGCTTTAGTTTGGCCTTGTTTGTGATCATTTGGATAGATGCCCAGAAATAGGATTGCTGGGTAATAGGGGAGATCTATGTGTAGTCTTTTGAGGAACCTCCAATACTGCTTTCCAAAGTTTTCATTTCTGCCATCAATGCAGTAGGGTTCCCTTTTGGCCACATCCCCTCCAGCATCTGTTGTTATTAGATTTCTTGATTATAGCCATTCTAACTGGGGTGAGGTTGAATCTCAGTGTTGTTTTGATTTTCATTTCTGTTATGGCTAAAGAAGTTGAGCATTTCTTCATGTGTCTATTGGCCATTCTTACTTCCTTTTTAGAGAAGTCCTTTTTTTAAGTCTTTAGCACACTTATTAATGGGGTGATTGTTTCTTTGAGGATTAGTTTTTGAGGGATGTAACTTTTTTTTTTTTCTGTCATAGGACTTGAACTGTGGGCCTGGGCGCTGTCCCCTGAGCACTTCAGCTCAAGTCTTGTGCTCTAGCACTTGAGCCACAGTGCCACTTTAGGTTTTTTGGAGATTAATTGGAGATAAGAGTCTCACAAACTTTCTGCCCGAGCTAGCTTTGAACCTCGATCCTTATATTTCAGTCTCCCGAGTAGCTTGAATTAGAAGCAGGAGCCACGGTGCCCAGCTGGATTTAATTTTTTGAGTTCTAAATATATTTTAGATATGGGGCCCTTGTCTGTTGTATGGCTAATGAAGATCTTCTCCCAATCTATGGGCTTTCTATTGATCTTGCTAGCTATGTCCTTTGCTTTGCAGAAGGTCTGCAGTTTAACGTAATCCCATCTGTCTAACCTTTCTTTGATTTGTTGTGTTTTTGTGTCTTTGTTAAGAAAATTTTTGCCTGTGCTAAGGAGTCCTAGAGTTTCTTCTATTCCTTCCTGTAATATTTTCAGGGTGTCTGCTTTTACCTTGAGGTCTTTGATCCATTTGGAATTGATTCTGGTGCAGAGAGTTATATAAGGATCTAGCTTTAGTTTTCTACAGGTGCTTAATCAATTTTGCCAGCACCATTTACTGAAGAGGCTGTCTTTCTTCCATTCTATTTTTTTTGGCTCCTTTATTAAATATTAGGTGGCTATAGGTCTGCAAGTTCACTTCTGGATCTTCAGTTCTATTCCATTGGTCCTGAGGTCTGCTCTTGTGCCAGTACCAAGCTATTTTGATTACTATGGCCTTGTAGAGTTTGAAGTCTGGTACCGATATTCCTCCAGTTCTTTCTGTTAAGGATCATTTTTGCTATTCTGGGTCTTTTATTGTTCCATATGAATTTTTGGATTGCTTCTTCTATTTCATTGAAGAATGAAGTTGGGGTATCGATGGGTATTGCATTGAATATGTAGATAGCCATTGGCAGTATTGCCATTTTCACAATGTTGATCCTCCCAATCCAGGAGTATGGGAGGTTTTTCCACTTCCTAAGTTCCGCTTTAATTTCCTTTTTCAAGTTTTTAAAATATTCATTGTAGAGGTGCTTCACTTCTTTAGTTAATTCTTAGGTATTTTATTTTGGGGAAGTTATTACAAAAGGAGTTGCTTTCCTGATTTCAGCTGTGCTCTTCTCACTATTGGCATTCAGAAAAGGTATTGATTTTTGAGGGTTAATTTTATACTCTGCTACTTTGCCAAAGTTTTGGATCAGCTTGAGTAACGTGGAGTCCATGGGGTTCTTTAAATACAAGATCATGTCACCTGCAAAGAGAGAGAATTTTACTTCATCTTTCCCTATTTGGATCTCCTTTATGTTTGCATCTTGTAATATGGCTTTTTTTTGAAGAGAGGACTATTAGTTTCAAAGCTTAATAGGACTACATGTGAATTGGGGACCTATATAAGACTTGACAAACCAGGCACAGAAATACCATGTTAAATATTGTAAGTTTCTAAGCATGAAGGCTATTTCTTCTTTCATGTGATTGAACATTTTAAAGCACCTTTGACAAGACAATTGTATTTGGGGCACAAAGAAAAGAGATTAAAAAAATAAGACAAAAAGAATGGAGCTAGATCCATATAATGCCTTTGGGACTTTCATGCTATTTCCCCCTCCTACTCCTTACCATCACAATGAGTAGATTTAGATTTGCTGAGTTCTTATCTTAGTACAGATTGCTGTTAGCAATTGAACATTACAGAAATGTCTGCATTATTTTCTCTCTGTGATGTGATGAGAAGGAAGTGAAATAATTCAAAGTTATCACTGAATTGAGATGGACACAGTCAAAGGTGGAGGAGTCTAGTTTAAAAGTTAGCCAAAGTCTTCTCTGGTCTAACCATAGGTTTTACCAAGTCCAAAATCTTTAAATTGTTACAAGAATAGGAAGGTGTCAGACATTTGAGGCAAGAAGTGATTGCGTGTATGAAGGTAGTCCCACAGAATAATAAGGCCTAGTGTCATCATAGCCATCTTAGTTTGGATTAATGCATTCTATAACATTCACACAGTAATTTTCTGATACATCATGTATGTAGATGTATTCCTGTTGTTAAATTATATGTGACTGTGTGCATGTTTGTATGTATTTATGTGAAACTGAAATTCAGAGTTCAATGCCAACTATCAGAAACATACCTGTCACCGACGACCTTAGTAAGTTATATGCTATGTGTTCCATGAATTCTATGTTTAGATTGAATAAATTCAGAATCAATGCAGCAAGAGAAACTCTTATAGAATAAGGCTTCATTCTCTACATTTCTAATTTTTCTTTCCAAGGTAGAGCAGAGGAGGTAATGTTGGATTTAAAGGTGATATTTAAACAACACATTGCAATGCAAACCTAACAGTACTCAAAGGTGAACAATGAATGTTTCTCTACTTCTTCCCCCTTATCCCTGCCTTTTGGTCTGTATCCATCAGAGCATGCCAGAGCTGGACTAACCCATCTCTTCCAAAGCAATTCTATTTTTTTTTTTGGGGGGGGGGCGGTCCGGTAGTGGGGCCTGAACTCTTGGCCTGGGTGCTGACCCTCAGCTCTTCAGCTCAAGGCTAGCGCTCTACCACTTGAGCCACAGAGCCACTTCTGGCTTTTTTTTCTTTTTGCTTATGTGGTGCTGAGGAATCGAACCCAGGGCCTCATGCATGCAAGGCAAGTGCTCTACCACTGAGTCACCTTCCTAGCCCACAATTCTATTTTTTAACTGACTTATTTTTTAAAGATCTAGGAAGAAGCTTGGGTGGCTAGTTATTATTTATATTGGCATCAATGTTTTTCTTTATGAATATGATCAATTTAGTAAATTGAAAGTTTTTCTGGCTAGGTCATACCAGTTCAACAGCATTTCCACCAATTTTCCTATTAGAACAAAACATGTTCACTTCCTGCACTGTTCAAGTAAGGAAATAATGATATATGCTTCTCTCATTCATGGAATTATAATAATTTTATTTTACAGGGAAATGTCCTGCATACAAGCTGATATCTCCATTGTTTTCTTTCCTTTTTAAAATGAAACAATCAGAATTGAAAGACACTTCTGTGCATCAATTCTTAACTTATAAGCCTTTAAACATATTTCAGTACCATTATATTTTAGCATTTACTTTTATTTCATGAAGTGTTATTTTTCTCTGTTTTTCTCTAAGTTGAATAACATTTTTGAGTACTTCCTATGCGCCATACATACATTGTGTTTCCCTTACCTTCCCCACATCACATAAACCTACATAGAAGACACAAGATACAGAAATAAAAAACAGTGACAAAAGAGCTATTTTGCTTCTTTTACTTTTGAAAGTATGACAGGAAAATGAACAGAAGCCTATTAAAAATGTCAAATGATTGCATTATATTTTAATTAAGAAATGCTGATTTAGGTGAAGTTCAAGTGAACGGGATTAAGATGTTTAATTTCAAACTAAATGCTCAATATATGCCTTTGAGAAGATAAATCTATTTTCTATTTTTATATAACCTTTGGTATAAATGGTTGTTTTTCTAGCTGTCTATATTTGAAGTAATATACATCCATTAATATTTGCAAATTGTGTAAGTTGTGGAAATTATGGTACTTAGAGAA
The DNA here is from genome assembly GCF_024711535.1 of Dipodomys merriami. Taxonomy (NCBI): domain Eukaryota; kingdom Metazoa; phylum Chordata; class Mammalia; order Rodentia; family Heteromyidae; genus Dipodomys; species Dipodomys merriami. The sequence goes on along the minus strand of NW_027206068.1, from coordinate 58,463,794 downwards.
ATGATGGTTGTGATATGAACTTAAATAAACTAGATATAATATGTACCAGATTTGTAAACCGAACATTAAGTATAATGAACTGTCACTTGCAACTGACCAGCATAAGGAGAGAGATTGAAGATATGTTATCTTTGTCATTATAAATGTTTATTGGATGCTGATGCTGGTGACCCATACCTATAATCCTAGCTACTGAGCAGACTGAGATCTGAGGGTTGAACTTCCAAATTTGCCCAGACAGAAAAGTCCATAGGACTATCTCCAATTAGCCATCGAACAACAGCAACAACAAAAAGAGAAGTTGAGGCATGGCTCAAGTGATAGAACCATGCCTTGAGTGAAAAAAACAAACCAGAGTGTGAGGCTCTAGTGTTCAAGCTTTAGTACTAGCACCACCATTACCACCATTACCACCCAAACCCAGCAAAGGTCCCAGTGAGTTACTTCATTTGCTCATAGAAGAGACATGTAAATCTATTCTTATAAACATGTAAACATGTATGGTAAGACTTTAGTATCTACTGATAAATAGTTCCAAGGAAACTGATTTTGAGGGAAAATAATAATGCTCAGGATATGTAGAGGTCAGAACTCTAAAATGACTCAAATGAACCCTTCCTGCATGTACAGTAGATCTGAGCCTCCATAACTTGAAACTGGGCAGAGTAGGCTACTTTATGGTCACAAAAATTAGGATTGTTCCCATGAATACTGCTTGCTCACTGAAAACTGGATCACATTTTTCTGTTCATTCTTGTGAATTCTGCAGGTGTTTGATTTGTTTTTCCCATAATGCTGCACAACTTCTGCTAAATACATATTGCCTTTAAACAAGTCTGCAATTTTTATTTTATTCCTTGAATTAAGCATATGTGTCCTCACCTTGGAAGGATTGCCACAACGTTTATCCTACATTTTGTGTGCCACTTGCTTTCAGGAAGGCTTATTTTCACCAAATTAAGGTCAAGGAATCACTCAGCTGGTCGCACAATGACAAATACACAAATGGCCAGGAGGGCTTTGTATCCACTGGGTTGCAAAAGCCATGCACAGGAATTTACCATTTTCGTTTGGAATTTAAAAGGTTTTTTTTTTTTTTTTTTTTTACTATGCTTAGTCAAAAGCATGTGTAATAAATCCACAGGCAAGGTGAGCTTATTGTGTGTGTGTTCACCAAGGTTTGAAAGTGATATGACACAAACAGAAGTTAAGAGCAAAGGGGTCTAATGTTTCAACAAGTAGAGAAAATGACTGCACAGAATAGAAGACTTTTGTCAATATAACTGTCTTGAATGCTGGGCACGAAACTTCGTTCTGGAGGAGAGTATATGAGAGTAATCTGACTTAGGGCAAACCAATGGGCAGAACAAATCTGTATGTGGTGGTAGGACACTGTTTGCTGCAGAATGAACTCATCTGGTTATCCTGGTGGGCGACATTTGCTCTAACCATGGGCATTCAAAGAAAACAATGTTAAATGCTTCTACTGAGGGGCATTGGTTAAAATTGGAAATTGCTAACTGTGAGTTATTAAGAGGCACAGTATCCATAAATCAATTAAGGTGCTTTCTATTTGATACCATGGCCAGTCTTCATCCAAAAGTCCACCGTTGGGTGCTCTGCTCCTGGTACTATAAATAAAAACTTTAGATGCTCTTAACTTATTCTGCAGCATCTGTCTTTTGTTGAAATAAAATGAAACACATCTCTTCTGATAAGCTTGAAGGGAAATACATTTGTATTCAACAAGTTCCTGCTGCTATAATCTTATTTTTGCTTTGCTTCTCACTTCTTGACCTTATGAAATCGTGTGGGAATATTGTGAAAACCTGGGCTTTGGTATCTCAATAGACCTAGTTCAAATAGTCTGAATCACCAACTCTGCTTGACCTTGGCCTAGTCCTTTCATCTACCCAACCTTCTATTTACTTAGCCTTAATGTCTACCTTGCATGTCTGTTTAGAGGAAGAAACTTTTATGAACAGTATTATTTACCACTTTGTCTATAAATATTATTATTATTATTATTTTATGGGAAGGCAGAGAAGCATTTTGTGTGAGAAAGTTTTTGTAAAGAGTTGTAATTAAAATGAGCACCATGAGAATCTTAGATACCATCAATATTGTTACCAGCCTTCCCCCCTCCAGGTTTAGAAAGGGAGGGCAAGGGATATAGAAGAGAAGGGTTGGGAGAAGTCACTGAAGTCATCAAAGAGCTCTGTCCTATGTCTAGCTGGAACCCTTGAGGAGATAAAACTCTTCTCTGGTGGATGCATGCAGAGAAACACTTAGAACCAGAACAGAAGAGTGGAGAGCTCTAAAAGATCTAGGTAATTCTTCATACAGGACTGGCCCTACCTGAGCAGCAAATGTGCAAGCACAGCTACCTGTAGAAGGAAGCAGTTCTTCCTATCTTTCCACCCCTAAATCTTGAGCTGAGGACAAATGTTTTCTTTCAGGCTCTATTCTGAGAGACAGTGAGTAAGCAGAACACACACAAAGCATCCATACCTAGGATTTTCTGAGTCTGAAACTTAGAAAATCCCTTGTATCTGGTAGAGTTTGGAGACTAGATAAAGCCATCACCAGCCTGTTGGGTGCATCTTGTTGATAGGATAAAAGCAAATGCACCTCCACCCTTTGCAGATTCCTTGAGTAATTGTAGCATGAGCATTTCAAACTTGATTCCAGACAACTCAGAATCTTGTTATATTCTCTTACACATGGTGATTGTATGAGAGAATGGAAATCAATGATAAATTAAGCAAAGGGTATTAACTTCCAAAAGACAAGTGCTTTAAATGCCTCTCAGAATTCAGCATTCACTTGTTTTACAAAATACTTTGATCAATGAAATGCAGTAGGTGAGGAGTTTCACACTTAGTGATTCTTTCTCCAAAGCCTATTTAGAATGACTAGGAAATCCTTCACTTTTCCCCCCCTAAGCTTAACATTTTTATATAGAGAAAGGATTTTTGTTATCTTCATTTAAAGCAAGACTTCGATAACTAAGATGAATTGAGTTTGAGAGCTATTTATTTTACATTTTAGTTATAATAATAATATGGTCAGAACTGTCTTTATGAAAATGAGGAAAGAGAATTGTTTGGTGTGTGAATATGCACAGAAGCAGAACTGGCTTCAGTCCTGGGCATCACATTTGTTTGTGTGACAGTCATTCATAACCATGCAGGAGAGAAAGTGCCTGACGGTGGGGATGTTCTTGGCTGAATTTTAAGTGTTACTAAACCATTTAGCAAGGGAGCTGAGAACTATGAAATTTATATAGAAAGTAGCAGTAGCCACAGAGAACAAAACTAAAGGGCACTATTTGAAACATAGGAATAGTTGGAATTTAAAAATTTGTCTGTTTGGAAATGACATAGACCATTGTCATTTGCATACTTGAATTCCATTTGTGTGTGTGTGTGTGTGTGTGTGTGTGTGTGTGTGTGTGTGTGTGTGTGTGTGTGTGTGTGTCTGTGTCTGTGCGTCTGTGTCTGTGTCTGTGTCTGTGTCTGTGTCTGTGTGTTGCTACTGGTCTTGAAATGAGAGCCTGGGCACTGCCCCTGAGCTTTTTTGCTCAAGGCTAGTGCTTTACTACTTGAGCCACAGCTCCATTTCCGGCTTTGTATTTTAGTGGTGGTTAATTGGAGATGAGTCTCATAGACTTTCCTGACTGAGCTGGTATTTAACTATGATCCTAAAAGCTCAATCTCCTGAGTAGCTAGGATTACAGACAGCCAGCAGTGCCCCTATTCCTGTCTTTATGTAGTCCTGGAAAAGATTATTTACAAAAAGCTTGTCTAGGTCTAGAACCAAACCCAATATAGATCCCAATACAAGTCTTGGTGTTATTTCCTTGTCTATGCTCAGAATATATTAAGATGATTCTTCTCTCTGATAGTATCTCCTTAATCATGCAGCTTTTATAAACTATGAAATAAACTTGTCTTCAATTCTAAGCCAGCATGAAATTAGTATATTGTTTATACTTGTCTGTTAATTTCTTTTTCATTCTTTTCTTTGGAGAGGGATAGAGCAGCATTTGAACTCCTGGGTCTTGAACTTGCTCAAGTGGTACTTTAGCAGCTGAGCCACATTTCTAGTCTAGCATTTTTGCTGATTAGTTGGAAGATTCAGTCTTTTGTACTTTTCAGCCTGGGGCTGACTGAACTGTAGTCCTCTGAAATTCAACCTCTTGAGTAATTAGGATTACAGCCTTGAGCAATTGGTGCCTGGTTTAGTTTTTCATTTGTTCATATTTTTTCATTTTTCTAATTTTTTCATTCTTCTAAAAAACATTGTATTTTGATAACTTAAGGTATATTTTTTGTGTTTACTGAATTTCTTTGAAAACCAAGACATTTGAATTCTAGGGGTACCAATACATCCAGCTTCTTATTTGTTCAAGTGAGATCTCACCAACTTTCTGTCCTGGATAGCTTTGAACTGAGATCCTCCTGATCTCTGCCTCTCAAGTAGCTGGACTTATAGGCCCGAGTCACTATGCCTAAAATTATTTATTTATTTATTTATTTACTTACTTACTTATTTAACAACCTGGTCTTATAGAAGCAGCTGAGTTTAGAAAGGATAATTAATTTATTTAATGCCACCCAACTAATAAGTGATAAAGACCACATAGCTTATGATCAAATTAGATTATAGATATTGGGCCAGCCTTTTACTAGGAATCATAGTGGATATAAAAACCGCAAGGAGTTTCTTTGGAGGAAAGAAAAGACATGCACGCAACTAATTAAGTAATAATGTCACAAACATTACAATAACATTTAGAGGATCCACTTTTTCTGTGGAGGGACCACTACCTCTTGTTGAAAAATGCACATCTTTCAGTCCTAGAAAGTAGGTTCTTTTCAACAAAATTTGGGTCCCATACTTATTAGTTCAAACTGACAATTGAAAATAATACAGCTATAACTTGCTGCAACTTTTGTAGTATTGCAATGCAGATGAGGTGGTGTGTGTGTGTGTGTGTGTGTGTGTGTGTGTGTGTGTGTGTGTGTGTGTGTGTGTGTGTGTGTGTGTGTGTGTGTGTGTGTGTGTGTGTGTGTGTGTGTGTGTGTGTGTGTGTGTGCCAGTACTTTGGCTTCAACTTAGGGCCTGGACACTGTTCCTGAGCTTTTATGCTTAAGGCTAGGACATTACCATTTAAGCCCAGCTTCACTTCTGTTTTTTGTTTGTTTGTTTGTTTGTTTTGGGGTAGTTAATTTGAAGAGTCCCACAAACAGACTGGCTTTGAACTGATCCTCAAATCTCGGCCTCTTGAGTATCTGGAATTATAGGCGGGAGCCACTGGTGTCCACACCAGATTATTTCTAGTTCCCTTTATTCTTTATATCACATTTGATAAGCTATGCTTCTGGATATTCCCTCATCCCTTATCTTCCAATACTCTGACGTGGCTTTGCCCCATGGGCTTTCCACCTCCCCAAAGTGTGGTTTCATTAACTGTAGGTTTATGTTATTTATTTTTCCTGCCAGCATCTGACATTTCTCACTATTGACTGTCTTCACTGCCTTATATCATTGTGGTGTTTTCCTCTCAATTAAAGATTATAACAAGCCAGTCCTAAAAACTCTGTGGATTCACCTAAGACCCTATGAATTAGAGTTACCAGCCTCTACTCTCTTCTTCAAAGTCTTTTCCTAGAGTTGTTCTCCTTAACTCTCTGGCCCCATATCCTTTTATCTTCTAGCTTTTCCTTTCTCTCAGCCCACATTAAATTTCAATATTTCTGAAGCTTTTCAGGTAGTCAGTAATTTCTCAGTCTAAATATATCTTTCTTGCTCCCTTGTGGGCATTTTATTTTGTTTTTAGTTTTTTTTTTTAATTTTATTTTGTTTTGGCTTTTGTTTTTGTTTTGCCAGTTCTGGGCCTTGAACTCTGTGCCTACTGACTGTCCTTAAGCTCCTTTTTCTCAAGACTAGCACTCTACTACTTAAGCTACCACTTCCAGCTTTCTCTGCGATTAATTGGAGATAAAAAGCCTCACAGAATTTTGTGCCTAGGCTGGCTTTGAACTGTGATTTTCAGATCTCAACCTCCTGAGTAGCTAGGATTACAGGTGTGAGCCATCATCGCCCTTGTGTTTTTGATAACATTGGGAGACCTTACTAAATTTATTTTAAGAAACAATCTGTGTAGAAGGTGGCTCATGTGGTATTTTGGTACATAGAGTTGAGGGTTGGGAATAGGTAGAAAAAAGTCCTTGTACACAGATATGGATGTTTTCCATGTAGATTCTTCTTTAAGAGAGAAGACACTATGATTTATGTTCCTGTCAGGTTGATCAAGTAAATATTAGAATATAATAAAGAAACCAAATTGTGCCTTTTACTTTATATTTTTATTTCAAACTGGACTAAGGCATGAGAGCATATTAGACATTAACACTAATACAATACCTACTTACTGTCAGACATTGTTCTTATGTTTGATTTAAAAAAAGCCTCTGAGGTGGGTGGACATTATTATTTGCCTCTTACAGATGAGTGTGAGTCTGAGACAAACAAAATAAAGGAGTGAGACCCATCCAACTCTGCCTTCGATGGCCTTTTTCCCATCCATCATTGTTTCCTTGAGGATCTTCAGATAGCTCTCACTGGTGGCTCTAGATGTCATTTATTTCCCCCTCCTCCAAGTAAAACTTAGAATAACCTAATTTTAGCATGATAAATTTAGAGTTTATAGCATATTTTCACCAGCATAGATTTTACCCCTGGAGTTTATTATATATCCATTATTATTAGGAATTTGGTAATATGTCAAACTTGACTGACCAAGGTGTTCTCTCTCTTTCTCTCCCTCTGTCGACCACGACCATGGGGCTTGAATTCAGGGACTGAGGGTTGTCCTTGAGCTCTCTGGCTCAAGGCTTGCGCTCTACCACTTTGAGCCACAGCTCTACTGTGGTCTTCTCTTGTGAAGGATATGATGACAATTTAACTTAATTCCCAACAGGATTAGTTAAGTGGTCAAGTTTTATATATTTTTAAATTTAAAAAGTGGGAAGGTGGTTTCTAGAATGGAGTGCCTATTACCTTTTGGAAATTCTCCCACACTAAATGTTGGTTGTATTCAGAATCTGATCAAGTTGTTTCTCTTTCCTTAAGGAAGAAAGAAATGGAAAGCTCTACAGAGATCCTTTTGATCTTTAGACTATACAATTAACCAGCCGAGTAACACAAGGGGAAAAATTCTTTTTTTCCATTAAATTATTGGAATCTGGAGTTTATCTGATTTTGTAAAGAGAAAGGTCCCATTGGGACTTGTTAACAAGAAGATAGACTTGAATTGACAGGAATAATTAATCCCTTGAGATCTGATAAAGGAAAAAAGAACTCAATGGAGTCTTCTGAACATCCTCAAATACCTATGAATACTAGTGATGGAGACAATGAATCTTTTAGAGGGATCCTGGCTTGTGGGAGAGAGGAAAGTGTCTTTAGAAAGTGCTGCTGTAGGGCTGGGAAGGTGGCTCAGTGGTAGAGCACTTGCCTTGCATGCCTGAGATCCTGGGCTCGATTCCTCAGCACCACATAAGCAAAAAGAAAAAAGCCGGAAGTAGTGCTGTGGCTCAAGTGGTAGAGCGCTAGCCTTGAGCTGAAGAGTTGAGGGACAGCGCCCAGGCCCAGAGTTCAGGCCTCACGACCGGACCCCCCCCCCAAAAAAAAGAAAGTGCTGCTGTAAGCCAGGTTCTGGTGGCTGATGCCTGTAATGCTAGTTACTTAGGAGATTGAGGTTTAAGGATCTTGGTTCAAAGCCAGGCTGAGTAGGAAAATCTATGAGACTCAGCACCAATGAACTACCAAAAAGCAAGAACTTGAGCTGTAGCTCAAGTGGTATAGTGCTAGCCTTAAGAAAAACAAAAACAAAGACAAAAAGAAGCAAAAAATCCTTAAAGACAGCACTCAGGCCCTGAGTTCAAGCCCCAGGATTGGCACACACACACACACACATACACACACACATACACACACACACACACACACAAATGTGCTGCTTTAACACATAGTGATTCAAACAATTTTCATTGAGAATCTTACTGTGGTGCTGGTTTTTGCACCCAACCAAGAGGAAAATGTTATTTTAAGGCCTTTGTATTTGCGTTGATGGGTTCTGAGGAGCTGCCTGAGGAAAGGAATGTGGGAGAGGCAGATAGGCACTTCTAAGAGAAGGACTTAAATGCTGGCTGTCATCCAGGCCCAGGTAATCTTGAGGAAGTGACTGTAAACCAGCCTCTCCACAGAAATATCTGACTGGAGGTCACTGTCAATTTTTTTTAAGGGCTGGTTATAAGTGTGCTTTTAATTTACATATATGCCCTCCTTCATTTTTATCTCTGTTTCACTCCAGTTCTTTTGCTTTTTCCGCTGAACTGAAGTGAAAAATGAAGTGTATAAAAACATTGCAAGAAAATTCTGTAAGCTTTCCTCATTCTGAAGCATGACAGTAATTATTACTAAGGGATTACAGGAAAATCTTACAGTGTAATTTCAGGACTCTCAATTTATTCACAGACTCTTCTGCCTCTGCCTTGCATTGCAAAGATACTTTCTGTCTTTTGGATACAATTTGAGCCGTATTTATTAACTTGTTTGTTCTTGCAACACAATGCCAACAGTAATGATTGAATAATTACATAAAAGAAAGCACCTATTGAATGCATACTAAATGTCAGCTACTGTTTTGAGCTTTGTATAGATTGTTTTACTTCACACAACCCAGAAGGAAGTTATTATTATAGTTATCTTACTGGACACAGGAGGAAGTGGAGAGTTAAAGACACTTAAAAAGTTGCTTGAAGCTGGGTGTTGGTGGTTCATGCCTGTAATCCTAGACTGAGATCTGAGGTAGTAATTCAAAGCCAGCCTGGGCAAGGAAGTCAGTGAGACCCTTATCTCCAATTTACCACCAAAAGAAACCCCCAAAAAACAAAAAAAACAGAAGTGGAGGTATGGCTCATGTGACAGAGTGCTAGCCTTGAGCAAAAGACATTCAGAGACAGTGACTAGGCCCTGAGTTTAAGTCCTTGGACTGGAACAAAAATAATATTATTTAATAAGTATAGAAAGCAAGTTTTGGAGGTACACGAGAATTTAGGTCTGAGTTAAACTGTAGCATTGACTTAGCCATGTCTGAGAAGGGATCGGGGCCTAACTAGATAAAATATGCAACACCCATTTATATTTGCATTTCTTTTGTAAGTATGTCTTAAATATTGCTTGGGATGAGGGCATCTGTATTGTTATTTAAGATCTAGCCCAAGGAATATTTAATTATTTGTAGAATAAGTTTTGATGCAAGAAGTTCTTTAGTAGTAATAGTAGTAGTAGTAGTAGTAGTTAGTAGTAGTAGTAGCAGTAGTTGTTTAGCCAAAACTAGGTCTTTACTCAAATCCTTTCTTTTGCTAGGGAAGAGCTCTACCACTTCAACCATGCCCCCAGCTCTTTTTGCTTGAGTTTGTTTTTCAGATACAGTCTCACACTTTTGTCCAGGCTGGCCTTAAATCACAGTCTTCCTACTTCTGTTTTTCAAGTAGCTTAGATTACAAGTATTTGCCACCACGTCTGGTCCATTGACCTAGAAAATTCTGCAGAGGCTGTCTAGCTCCACTAGTTTAGGATGGAGGAGAGAAAATACTGAGGAGTCTTAGGTTTTTTTGTTCCTATGACTAGCAGCAACAAGGTGAAGTGCAGGATCTGGCCGCACTGTTTGTCTGAACTCCTCAGTGGTTTTACCATTTGATGAATTAAGTAAGTTTGCCCTTGTTATTCCTAAGGTCATTCATCTCCAGCCTATTCTCCAAGTTGCTGTCCTGAAAGCCGACCTCGGAAACACATTACCCTTAACACTGCAACTAAAATGGAGGCTGGATAGGAGGAAGGATCAAGTAACAATTTTACCAGCTGCTTGTCTGTGTTGACAATGTCCACTATGATTTTCATATGGCATCTCATTTGATAAAACAAGAGGCATAAACGTCATGATGTACATTTAATATGTATTAGTCAAGTTTCTTTTAGACCTTAGCTGCGGGGGTGGGGGGCAATTTGAATGACTAGTAGTGTTATCAGGGAGTAAATAAATAGAAATGCATTTCATAACCTAATCAGTAATCATCGTTTTAGCGGATAGTAAATTAAAATGTTGTAGAATCCACTGGAGTTCAATAGAGGGTCATTTTCTTCAAAGAACAGAGAGGTATTAATTAGTCTGTTGCTTGGAGCCTTCATTATATATGCTCCTCTCCTTTTGCTGTTGTAACAAATGGATCCAGGGTTCTTGGTCCTGACTGATTAACTTTCAGAGTGTGCTCTTGATAGCTGTGTGTCTGATAGACATTCTTAAATAGGAGAAACTGGAGTGGAGGAGGAGAAAAAGGAGAAAACAAAACCCGGCTCTTTTCGTGATGTGAAAAAGTAAATAAATGCAACTGCTCAGCAGACAAAAGGGAAATACAGGACCTGCATTGTCCATCTTAGTGATGGACTTCCCTCAGGCCAGAAAGCAAATGGAACAGAAGCTTTTTGTGCTTGGAGTTACAAACAACTAAGAGATCACAGACACTTCTTGAAAGGGCTGTGCCTTTGGGGAAGGGAAAGATAGCATTTCATTGAAATTGGAAGATTGAGATATTGATTATACATTGAAGAACAAAAAGCTGTTTAAGCCTGGCACTGGTGTCTCACCCCTGTAATCTTAGCTACTCAGAAGACTGAGATTGGAGGATTGCAGTTTGAAGTTTGAGCAGGAAAGGCTGAGACTCTTTTCTCCAGTTAAGCAGTAAAAAAGCCAAGAGTGGAGGTGTGGTTCTAGTAGTAGAGTGCCAGCCTTGAGCCAAAAATCCAAGCAAGAAGAGCATGAGGCCCTGAGGTCAAGCCCTAGTATTGACATTCACACACACACACACACACACACACGCACGCACAGACAGACAGACAGACAGACACACACACATACACACACACACACAATGTTAATGTGCTAAGGACAGGGGACAGAGTTATTAATTAGATTCTTAAGTTATTACTGTCAAAAAGTGGGAATCTTTGGTCAAACACAATTTCCCTACCATTTTCACACCAGTATTTTTTCTCCCCAATCCTCATCTTTCTTCTCAAAAACGAAGGGCTTCTTCCAAACTTTTAAAATTGTTTGAGTAAAGACAACATATTTTCTTTTAACTTGTGATTTCAAACTACTTTAAAGTTGTTGAAAGGTTTCAAATACGACTGAATGAATTTTTGGATATCCCTTGTCTCTCTAGTTTCAAAAAACCTTACTTAAGCAAATGTAATGATCGGCACCAAGAAATTAATGCTGGTACAATATCAATAAACAAACAAGCTAAAGACTCTATCCAGATTTCACCAAGTCCTCTTGCTATTTTTCCAGGATTCTTCTCAGGAGTTTCTACTGCCTTTTGTCATTATTCTTCACCTCCTGAAGTTGATAACAGTTCATCATCTTATTTTAACTTTTGTGTCTTGGACATTTTTGTGGAGTTTGTATTAGCCATTCTTCCAAATGTCCATAAGTTTGTGTTTGTCCAGGGTTTACTCACAATTGGAAGGAAGTTAGGTATTTTTGGCAAGAATCCAACATGGATTTACACATAGATTTTCATCTGCATGTGCTTTAGTAATGATTACTATGATTTTTGCTTACTAGTGTAAGCTTACTACTTGTCTCCTTTTTTTTCAATATTTATTAACTGGACTATATAATAGGAAGAGCTGTCTTTTCCTCCTGTTTTCCTAGACTACTGATTCATTATGTTGGTGAGTATGCAATTGTGAATATTTATTGATTCTCTAGGTCTAATCCAATGTTACCATCATTTAATTTGCTGCTAAACTAATTTTCCCCTTTGCCTCTTTCAGATTGTTGCTTGTGCTTTCTTGTTAAGCCCTTGTCTATTTTCCAACACTTTCTTATTCCTAGCCTTCATATTATAATACAGGCTTATTTGTACATTTTTCACTCGAGTTCTGAACTCAGCCACTTGTCCAGGTCTTCTTTTATTGAACATGGTATTTAGGAACCTAAATCTTAGTGTGAGAAATGTTTATTGTCACAGCAGTGTCATTGCTCAAGCTCTTTTAATGTAGAGAAGAAATATACATATATATATGTTATTATACCCACTTGTACATATACATTACACACATCCATATTTCCATGTCTATCCATCTATCCATCTGTATGTTTGCATGTGTGTAAAACTTCGTATTTATACTATGGCCTGAGGGATCACTTTTCACATTCCCTTCAATTAATAATTTTTTGCTAAAGTAGTGAGAAATTGGGTTCTTATTTCCCACAATCCATTTATTTATTTAATTCTAGTTTATATGTAAAGTAGTTTTAGAATTATTAACTTAGACTCCAGCATAACACATTTCTGCATTCCAGTATTTATCTTTAGTCTTACAGTAACCACTCAAGATACTATTTCTGTAATTACTTAGGTGGATTTTATTTTTCCCACTCCTTCAGTATGGTTTTGTGATTTATAGATTTGTGATAATTAGGTTCATTTGTTAATTTTTGTATTGTGTACAGGATTCTCATTGTAGTCAGTTTTGATTGCTTGTTGCTAAAAGAGATATGACAATTACAAACCCTCAGGATGGTTCTTAGGACCAGAGTTTTTCAAAATTACATTTTGGAGAAGTATTACTTTATATTCTTGAAAACCCAAACCTTAGCCGGGCATGTGTGGTAGCTTACACCTGTAATCCTAGCTAATCAGGACGCTGAGATCTGAGGATCATTGTTCAAAGGCAGCCTGGGCAGGAAAGGCCATGAGTCTCTTATCTCCAATAAACCACCAGAAAACCAGAAGTGGCTCTGTGGTTCTAGTGGTAGAGCACTAGCCTTGAGCTGAAGAGCTGAGGGACAGCACCCAGGCCCAGAGTTTAAGCACCAGGACCAACCAAAGAAAAGAAAACCCAAATTTTTCTTCTTTCCACCCTCCCTATAGATTAAAAATAAACCTCCAGTTTTCGGGAATTCCCCACATTCTCTTTATACACATGGTTAGCTAAAACATGTATTTATAATTACTCTTTTCTTATACAAAGAAAGCATAATATGGATATTTTTGTTTGGGTTCACAAAACATTAGGAATTTTATCACTTGCTGGTAATATGCATCTGAGCAAATAAACTTAGCATTCATTTGCCTCAGTTTCCCTTATATATAAAAAGAATCAAAAGAATGGCTATCTCACTCTATGTAACAGAGTAAGCTAAAAATCATTTATGAAAAAATCTCTATTTCGTTACCAATTGCTCTCTTTGTTGTTGTTGTTGTTGTTTGTTGTGTGTGCTCTCTTTGTTGTTGTTGTTGTTGTTTGTTGTGGGGCTTGAAATCTGGGGCTGGGCACTGTCCCTCATCTCTTCAGCTCAAGGCTACCATTAGAGCCACAGCACTACTTCTGATTTTCTACTGGTTTATTGGAGATAAGAGTCTCACGGACTTTTCTGCCCAGGCTGGCTTTGAACTGCAATCATCATATCTTAGACTTCTGAGAAGCTAGTTTTACAGGGGTAAGCCACCAGTGCCCAGCCCAATTTCTCTTAAGTGTTGAACTAATTATTACTCTAAGCTAACATTTTCGATGATTTGGAATCTATATATATCTATATCTATCTCTCTATGTATGTATGTAATTGACAATACTTGTCAATAAAAACATACTTGTTTATGAAAGTAATGATGAGTGAGCAAAAAAAATGAAAGTTATCTTTAATCAGAGAAAGCCCTTGCTGGTAGGTTGGTATAAATTCTTCTATACAATTTTCTATGTTTATGTAAAAAATGCAAGAATTTTAACTGAGAGATGTATAATTTAATCAAGTGTTATCATATCTCATACAAATGGATTGTTTATTTAACATTTCATTGTATTTCCTACAGCACTATTCTTTCTACCAGAAAGCCTGACTAGATCATTTTATTTCTGTCTAAGGTCTTGTCACTCAAATCTGAAACACAAGTAAATAAGCGGACAGGTAAACTAGACTAAAGCTCAGTAAACTTGGATCTTGAATGGCAAAGACCCTCAGCTCCATCAGTTACCTATTTTTATAAATGCAGCATTTTCCAAGCGCTTCCCAAGAAAAGAATTCCAAGGAATCAAATTTTGCTTTTTGAAATTTTATTTGTGATGTTTATTTCAGTGGTTTAGCAAAGTGAGGGAATTAATCTCAACTTCAAACCCGTGGCTTTGATCAAAATGTTCCTCAGCAGCCTCCAGGCTAACTCAAATACTGTGGTTCTAATCACTGCATTTCCATCATAATTAAGGACTTTAGAAATTGTAAGTAAAGTTTGACAATTTTAAAGATTTAATTAGCTGAAGGTCCCCCAAAGGTCTCCTTTGCCCCCTTCCTCCTTCCCACCTTTCCTCATCTCTCCAGTTCTACCATGAAAGATGTATCAGTAGTCTTTTAATAGTTTAAGAATGTGAGATAAACCAGGTTTCATGGCTCAAAATGTCCATCTTAGTAACTTGGGAGGCTGAGAATTGAGGAGAGAGGTTCAAAGCCAGCCTAAGCAGAAAAGTCCATGAAACTCTTATCTCCAATGAACCACCAAAAAGCTAGACATAGAGTTGTGGCTCAAGTGGTAGACTGCCAGCCTTGAGTGAAAAAGCTAACTGACAATGCCCTAAGTTCAAGTCCCAGTTCAGTCACAAATATAAAAATTTAAAAAGTGAGATGGTGCTGTGACTTGTGAGACTTTCCAGATACATGGAAATGAGGTTTATTTTTATTTATTTTTTACTGCTGGAGGGTAAAAAGTGCGTAGGTGGATATGCAGTAAACTTCTTGTCTAAATCTCAACTTTTTGCTCAGAAACCACTGTGTAGTAGAGGAAATAGAAGGAAGCACTCCTTCCTTTGATTGCAATAGCCTTTGTCTCTTTTACAATGGACTGATCTCAGGAATAGAAGGAAACTTTTGTTTTACAACTCTATCAGCTGCTTCAAGAGTACATCTTAGATCTTACATCCTTAAATCTGCTTCTTAAGAATATTACAAATTCTACTCTGGATTGGGGAAGAGGTTGGTTAAATTTATGATTTTTTTGAGGTGTCTGGAGGGAAGAATAGAAGTTGAGGTATTAAGGAGAGCATTTCTATTTTGTATCAGATTCCAGGCTTCCTCAAGAATAAGCCAGGTGCTTAACTGCAATTTGACAGTAACCATACCACTATGGATTAAGAAGTGCCTGCTATCCGCCAATGTTTGTGCCAACTACCTCACAGGTATCATTTCATACATCCATGGTATAAATTGATGTTATTGTTTATAGGTCAGGATCCTGAGCTCGGATTTGTGAAATAATATTCCTCACGCAGGTACTTCATTAGCAAAGAACCTGCTAAGGTCTCATCCAGGACTGTCAGCCTCATTATCATCTCGGTGTCAGCTGTGGCTGAGTCTTACCAGTCTTTGGAATTTCCTGGGATCCTTCTTTTTTTTCTCCCAGGACTAGCACAGCTTTCATGTACTGCATGCGCTGTGCACCAGTAGTGGGCTCTGCTGGATTTGGGGCCCCTCTGAAACTCCTGAATGGCTCCAGGGCCTGCTTCATAGATCATGGATAGTGAATAGAGATATTCAGGCTGGAGGGAATGAAGTCCACCAAGTCTCGAGGAAAGAGCGGCTGGCACAGACTAGCTTCCTACTGCCTCCATTCTTTTCCTAATCATTTTTATTGTCTCTTCTATAAGAATATGCTTTTTGCTGAAATCAAGGGCCACCATAATTCTCTTCTGTTTATGATCTTTAAATGGTACATTCCTCATCTCCTTAAGCAAAAGTCAAAACTCCTTTCCTTGGCCTTCTCTGTTCTTGCTTGCTTCTTCTTCCTTACATCTCCTTGCATCAACTTGCATACTAAATTCAACATTATATAGTTGCTTACAGAATTTCAATCATGAGTGTGTGTGTGTGTGTGTGTGTGTGTGTGTGTGTGTGTGTGTGTGTGTGTGTGTGTGTGTGTGTGTTTAAATGCCTTTGTAAATGCTAAGTTCTGGGCCAGTTCCTTTCCTACCCTATCTTTTTCAGTTTCTTTTACAAAATGGGGCTGAGTTGTCTGGTCTATCATGAAGACTTCCTCATGTTTCCCAGTACAATGAAATATTTTTCCCCATTCTTGGCTCTTCAAACATTCTACAAACACCTTTGTCTTAGCATGTGTGGTGGAGGTCAACATCTGTTCCCTCATTCTTCATTTTCACCAGACTCTGAGCTCTGTGAGGACCATGCATTTGTCTAACAACTCTTTGTATCTCTAGAGTCTAGCAAAGTGTCTGCTAAGTAAAAAAGTCTGGCTTGAATGGATGAATGGCTGGAATAGCAATCAGAAAACACAGAAATAGAATCTACTTTTCTCGGAAGTAAGAATGGCCAATAGACACATGAAGAAATGCTCAACTTCTCTAGCCATAAAAGAAATGCAACATTGAGGTTCTACCTCATCCCTGTTAGAATGGTTATAATCAAGAACTCTAATAACAACAGATGCTGGAGGGGATGTGGCCAAAAGGGAACCCTGCTGCATTGTTTTTTGGAGCGTAAACTTGTTCAACCACTTTGGAAAGCACTATGGAGGTTCCTTAAAACTCCACATAGAGCTCCCCTATGACCCAGCAATCCCACTTGTGGGCATTTACCCGAATGATCACAAACAAGACCATACTAAAATTACCAGCAGAACTATGTTTATCACAGCATTCCTCACCATTGCTAAGATATGGAACCAACCCAGATGCCCCTCAGCAGATGAATGGATCAGGAAAATGTGGTGTATATACACAATGGAATTCTATGCTCCTATCAGAAAGAATGGCATTGCCCCATTTGTTAGGAAATCAAAAGACTTGAAAAAATTATATTAAGTGAAGCAAGTCAGACCCAAAGAAACATAGGTCCCACGGTTTCCCTTATTTGCAATGACTAGTATACATGTAAGATAATCTTACCAGAAACAAAAAGGTGAAAGGCTATGTACATATCACCATATAAGATGATGCTAAGAGAAATGATCCCCAAGATAGGGACACAAGAGGTTTTATCTTTGTCATTGCTATTTTTAATGTACTATGTGATTTATTTTTGTATGTTCTTCCCCCATGGTATAACCCGTATTGTTACTGTATTTGATTCCAGGGTCCTACATCTAGTATATACATTTTTCTAATTTGGGGAGGGGAAGGAAAATAACAAAGTTCTGAAATAAGAATACAGGTTGGCCCATTGTAACAATGAGATGTACAAGACACTATTTGAAAACAAACTTTACAACTTTTGGGGGAGGAAAGGGAGGAGTTTGGGAGGTGGGGAGGGAAGGGATAGTAGGGGAAAAAACAAAGGAGGGAGTAACAATGCTTGATAGGAAAAGTACCCATTACCTTTCATGTAGCTGTAACCCCTCTGTACAATATCTTTATAATAAAAATATTTAAAAAAAAGAAATAGAATCTACTCATCTTACCAAGGTGTTGTATGGTTTGTAAATTACAATACCTTCCAGAACTTTAATTTCCTCATCTGTGGGATGATGAGCTTGACCATAATCTCTCATGACTCTTCCTTAGGGGCTGTCTAGACAATGTAACAACGGGGTAATAAAGAGTTACTAATAACAACTACTTTTCAACTTGCTGTTGGCTAAAATCGTTATTTCAGTCCAAGTTGGACAAATGAGTGATTTGGACAAAGAGGTAGGACACCAAAATCTATGGAGACTGAAGTGGAATGAAAAGGTTGCTTTTGTAATAGGAAGGCTTCGGGCTTCTTACACTGTCCCTGGATCCTGGAAGGTTCAAATTTGGAAGAACCTAAGAGATATGTCATTGAATCCCTTATTTCAAGACAAAAAGAAAACAAAACCTGAAAAGATTGTAAGTATCATGCTTGAAGCCACAGCACTACGTTGCAGCAAAATGCAGCCTCTGGCCAGAAGCGGCACACCTGTAATTCCAGGTGGGAGTTTGAGACAGGAAAACAGGAAGATCACAAATTGGAAACCAGCCTTATCTACACAAGAGATCTGTTTCAAAGCAAAACAAAACAACAAAACCCCACAAAACACCAAAAGTCTGTTTGCTTTTAGGTTTGCTTACTTTCTCTACAGTCACATTTGGTGTCTATAGTTAAGTCATGATGTTAAATAAATATTTGTCTACACAGATGTATGAGGGACAACTCTCTAAGCTTCTGTGTCACACTGGACTCTTTTTAGAGTCAATCAAAATGTTATTCATTTGATTTATATTCACATTCATATTTGCTTGGGCTTGTCAGCTAAATATAATACAAGCTTCATAAACAGTTTGCCTTTCTTTATTGTGTGCTGATACTAGGACTTGAATTCTGTGCCTTAAGCTCTTGCTCAAGACTGGAGTTCTACCACTGGAGCCACACCTCCTCTTCTGCCTTTTTGCTGGTTAACTGGAGATGAGTTTTACAGATTTGTTTTCCCTAGACTAGCTTCCAACTCTGATCACAGATCTCAGCCTCCTGAGTAGCTAGGATTATAGTTAGGAGCCACTGTACATGGCTTTTTTTTAAAGCACCAATTAGACAACTCTCACAAGGGTAATAGCAGGGTGAATGAAACCACTCATGAGGGATACTTATTATGAAACATCATGCTAGAAGAGAAGCTACAAAATTCAGCTTCAGTTGGTAGGGCATGAACTTCAGGGAAGCAGACGTAAACTTCTAGATAAGAAAAGTAGAAAATATATGAGCAAACTAAGAGCATATTCAAAGATGCCCAATGATGATATTAATCATGGAGCCATGACATTGTCTCATCTTGCACTTAGCTGTGAATCAGCAAGTTACCTATCCAGATGGATAAACTGAAAAAAAAATGATATATGGTGAATGTATGTTGACTGCTGAGGCATAATGAAACCAAGCTCAATGGCTTCTGAAATACACCTTGCTCATGAGTTTATGCTCGGCTGAACATTTATTTCTTCTGGTCTCAGCTAGCATCTGCACTCTCTGAAGGTTTGATGGGCAGATCTACTCTTGACCAAGCATTCCTATATGTTTCAAGGTAAACTCTTTTAGGTTGGTAGAGAATCTCTTTATCTGACCCAATTAACATCTCCTCCGTTTTGGCTGATCATTTTCCAGCAGGCTAAAATGTGTATGTTTAGATGTACAAGCTATACTAGTATGCCATCTTCTTGAAGCCTATCCTTGTTACTGGAAAACTGTGTTTTAATTGGTACCCTCTAAGCTAAGTCTAGTCATAAAGTTATAGGGCAAAGTGTGTGGCTGCATAAAAGATGTTAATTAGAACCTAAGTGCAATCAATTCACTATGGCACATGAATATATGTTTATAAATATATAAATAACACAGAATTAGGTGAAAGAGAGAAAATTTGCCTTTGGCCTTTTGACATTCTATTTCTTTCCTATTAAACAATTGTTTAATAGTGTGACTCTAGGTCTTTATGTAAATATCTATGCATAGGGATAAGAATATATATATCTGTCCTTGACAATATTTATAGCTCTGGATATATTTTATATTCTTACTTAATTATGAAATTTTTTTAGTTTTATTTATTTTTTATTGTGAAAACACTGTACAGAGGGGTTACAATTACATGGGCAAGATAATGAGTACATTTCTTATCAAGCATTGTAGCCTTCTCCTTTGTTTCCCCTTCCCATCCTCTCCCTACTCCCCCACCCAAATCTCCCCGTCCCCCCCCGCCAAAATTGTAAAGTTCGTTTTTGACATAACGACTTGTACATCTCATTGTTGCAGTGGGTCCACCTGTATCTCTATTTAAACGATTAATTATGAAATTCTTAAAAGCATAAAACAGCAAACTCAACAAAACCTATGTAATCATTACTGCATTTGCAGAAATATTTGTAGCATAATTACAGGTGTCCAGCTCTACTTCTCTAGAAGGCCCATCCCAAGCAAGACCAACACTTTTGGCCCAGCCTCTAGAGTCCATATTCCCAAATAATATATTTCAAAGTTCTACACACAGGCCCAGCTCACATCTTTGATTTTTACCTTCTCTGTTTATGACATCTGAGGATCTCCTGGCTTACTTTTGAGTTCATATGACAAACAAATATTTGTTTTAATTATGTTTGCTCCTGTTTTTATGTGTTGGTGGTCAGAAGGAGCTCCATGTCAGCTAGCTCTCATGTTGCTGGGACTTCCTTAGACAGTCTAAATATCTGAGGATCCTATTAGTGTCTCTTGGTTAGAATACTAATATAAGAACCTAAGCTTCATTTACATGCTAACGGAAAGGAGTCAGCTGAGCTATCTGAAAAGATATAGGAAATATTATTAATACGTACCTCTTACTTCAGGCATTTTATATTTAAACTTTTATCAAAGTCGTAGGTGAAATGAATCCTTTAGAAAGAAAAACAATCAGGTTATACCTTCCTTAGACAAGTAAAGCGCTCTTTTGGCAAATATTTGCCCAAATGTCTAAATAAATCCTTATGCAAACATAAATTTGTTCATCTATTTACTCTTGATTGAGCTGATAGCCAATCCACACACATTTTCAGTGCTTTTCCTGTGAGCATGACTCTACTAGCCTATTTTTTCAGCTGCCTCAATACCTGGCATATACAAAAAATCAACTAGAGACAAGGAAAGCAATAGATTGCAGCTTCATCTTGAGTTACCTAAGAATCTATCACCCTGTTATGTCAAATGGGCAATGGAAAAGATTTCCCATAGGTCCAAACAAGTACCCACATTTCTTTTCTTTTTTTGTTGGTCATAGGGCTTGAACTCAGGGCCTGGGTATTGTGCATGAGACTCTTTGTGCTCAAAGATAGTGCCTTTGAGCCACAGTGCCATTTCCAGTTTTCTGGTGGTTAATTGGAGATAAGAGTCTCATGAACTTTCCTGTCTGGGCTGGCTTTGAACAGTAATCCTCAGATCTCAGCCTCCTAAGTAGCTAGGATTTACAGGCATAAGCCACCAGTGCCAGGCTCAGTATCCACACTTTTATAACATGTTCTACAAGTCATTGCCAACTTGTTCTTACCTCTAAAGCGAGTATCTAAGGTTTGAGTATCTTTAACTTCCTTGTCTCTTGTCACTGTCCATTTTATTCTTGTGTCATTTATGACTCCTTCCGTTTGTCCAAGCCTGCAAAATTGAGTTCCTCTGGTATGTACCAGAGTCCCTAGCTACTTCCTCTGGGGAATGGAAATGGAGGAAGCCTAATGTGGAAGCCTTGATCATAGTCAAGACTAACTTCTGGCCTGTCTTTCTGAGTCACAGTGACCAGTAAGCTTTCTTCATTTCTCAAAGCTTGGTGATTCTAACCAGTGGTATCTTCAAACCTTTCCTGACAGGACTCTTGAAGTCCAGGATCCTACATGTATGCCAATTAGAAAAAGTCTAGAGTCTTACTACTTAAGTGAGGTCTAATGATCAAGCAAGGTTGACATCACCAGAGAACATAATAGAAATATAGAATTTGAGGTTCCAATCAGACCTAGGGCATTAGAATCTTATATTTGAGAAGTTCCCCAAGTGGTTTGTACTGTTTCATTTGACTAAATTTCCATTCATGATTAGCTCTCAGTGTTGTATTTTTCAAATATGTATCCCATAAAATGATGCAGGTATCCCCATTCATCTTCATGTGAGAGTACACTCATCTGGGGAGTGTATTGTCCACTTGGTGACTATGCGTCTATACTACAAATGGTAGCATGGCTTTCAATTGGGTGCATTGGAGAAAGAAACAAAGGTGAAAAGCAAAGAGTCCTGAATTCACTTGTGTCTGCTTCTGGCTTGGACCATAGCTCAGTTCTAGACAACATTTGCTGGGGTCTCCCTGATCTTGGTTGCCCTGAGGACTTCCAGAAGAACATCTTCACAGTTCTACCTCCCTTTCACATGCTGAATGAGCAGCCACACAGACCCAGGCTGCTGTTCATGGAGCATAGCAAATCTTCACCCATGACAAGTTCAGGACCTTGGCCTTATTAGGACTGACCTCCAAACCAAGCTTGCTATTGTGATGCTCTGTGTTAGGTAATGAGTGCTTAAGCACCCACTGCTTCCAATTATAATGAATTATTAGCAATATGGTCTCAACCCTCAAGCAATTTTTGTAGTCTGAAATGGGAAAATGATACAAGAAAGGGAGAACAAAAAACATGCAGGGTTGAAAAAAGTCTATAGCATATATGCCTGTAGGGTAATTTTCTTGGATCTCATGGTGACCAGTTCATTATTAGGAAATTTTAGCACTTTCAAAATAGACACATTCTCTATATAGTAATGATAGACTTCCATATTGTCACTTTATTGGGAGTGTGAGGTTTGGAGATTAGTTTGCTCATATAATTAAACCATTTAGAAAGTGTTTTCCAGTTGAAGAATCCTAAAAGGTCCAGAGAAACCACCTCTTTCATTACCCAGAAAACAATTCATGAGGCTCACAGGCTTCTCAATTTTTTACTCCAGCTCAAATGAGAAAATACATTGCAGACATGCCAAAGTGCATCTTAGTGATAAACAATCCATTCTTCATTTTAAAAATTCTTTCTCTACCTATTTTCTTTGCAGGAATGGGGACAGAATCCAGGCCTTCATGCATGCAAGCATTCCACCATTGAATTTGTTAATGGAAGGGAACATATCTGTTTATCCTATATATCTAGAAGAAAATGTTTGTGCCTTACCTGTTATGAGAATAGAGAGATTTGCCAACTAATCTCATTTGGAAAGGGATGGTTTTAGATAGATTTGATTTTAATGTTGATAATTTATAAGTCTGTCAAGCATTGGAGTTGATAGTGTCTGCAGCTTTGTTTCATTTGCATATTATCTATTTTTGCTGTTTTCCTGGAAAGAAACATGAACTATTTAAAAAATTACATGATTTTGTCCTACTAATGGAATGGATTGAGTAATCCACTAGATTTCTAGGGAGGGCTTTAATTGGCTTGCTTTAGTGGTAGCAAGTTGTTTCAGAAAGTAAAGAGTTAAAATCTACCTCTACTCATTTTGAAGAGATCACAACATTGAATTGTTGCTGTTTTCAGTCCTTTGCCTATGCCACCTGAATAGATGAAAGAACAGTTCCAGGGTGCCAGGAAGGCTCCATGGGTAAGGCAGGCAGAGAGGCTGTCCTCTAGGAGTTTGTGGATGGGCAGGGCAGAGGACAAAACATGATGAGAACCATTTTTACATGTGGTTAAAAATAACTGTCCTGGGAGATTTAAAGAGAAGGCCATGGACTGTTCTGAGAAAAGCTCAGGGATAAACGAACTCCATTTGGGTGGCCAGAAAAACTTGAACTCAGATCATAGACTTGTAGAAAGCCTTGTGGTACAAATGATAAGCTAAAATGTGCAAAAACAGTGCCTCATTATCATCATCTTTGTTTCAAGGTGGATACAAACAAATAGCCTGAAAACTGGCCAAGCAAACAAATAATGATAGACAAAGTCCCCTTTACAAGAACATAATCTACACTGATTACAAAGAAGGCTCTGGCTTTGGCCTGGGCTCAGCCTGGAGGCCAGCCAAACAGCAAGCATTCCAATTGCACAAAAATGCTTTGAAAATACTTCAGAAGGAAGGAAAAGGACAAACTATGACCCCAGATGCCCATAGTAGAAAGCAGCCAAACTGTGTGCAGACATGTTACAGATGAGCCAGGAGTCCCGGAAGAAGATGAGTAGAGCATGTCACTTCTTCTTTACTTTTGTATTTGATTTACAGAGGATTAAGGGCCCTGGTCTGCATGGTGACAACACAGATAACAGATCTGATCTTGGTTCTGCCACCACGGAGCCCTGTAGGCCGCAGGGGACAAAGGGTGGCAAGACTGACTTTTTCATGATGTGCCCAGAGGTGCCCACCAGATGCAGCCAGGATGGTTCCAGGGCCTCTGGCACTAGGAGTGGAAGCAGATGAACTGTGAAGCCACCCAACACGCAGCTTCACAGCTGAGAAAAAAATCAGCTTAGACTATAGGGTCAGACTCGGTGCTGACTGTAAGTGGAAATTTGTGAGAAGAAATGTTAGTCTGGGTAAATTTTTTAAAAAAAATTTACAGGTACTGGTGGCTCATGCCTATAATCCTAGCAACTCAGGAGGCTGAGATCTGAGGATCATGGTTCAAAGCCAGCCCAGGAAGGAATGTTTGTGAGACTCTTATCTCTAATTAACCCCCAGAAACCTGGAAGTAGAAGTGTTTCATAAGTGCATTGCATTCCTAGATGACTGAAACTCAATAATGATATTTTGGCATTAAGAATGGAAGAGAATGTGTTTGGTTGGTTGGTGATGAGGAAAAAAACAGCACATCCAATAATGATGGTAAGATTCATGTTCTATTAGTCTATGTGAGAATAATTACCAGTAACAAAGTTTCTATTGCCTGTGACCTGAATGCTTACTGTATCTAGACATCATAGTATATTATATGTATTATCTCATTAAAAAAAATCTGTGAGTGAAAATATCATTTGTAGATCATAGGTCAGGAAATGTGGTCACAAAGGTATTTGCCTTCCATTGCCCAGTTAGGGGATGATAACTCAGAAACCAGGTATTCTTGTTCAGACAAAATGTAAACAGAGTTGGTCCCAAATCTACAACTTGTGTTTTAAACAAAACATAAATCTGATTTTTTTCAATATGTTTATTTTGTCATGTGAAGCAGCAACTCCTAAAAAGATATATGTATCTCTGAATTAAAAGAAAATTACTTGTTCCTTAAAACCCAAGACATTGGGCATTCTGTCACTCGCTAGCTGGTGAAAGACATTAGTTTCTTTGAGGACAGAAAATAAAAGTGCTTGTTTATAAAATAGTGACCTTTTCACAACCTTTTTGGTTATGATGTTGAGAAAGTATTCACTGAGGTTTTACTGAGAACTGGGCATTGTCCCTGGTGCTTTGTTCCTATCTAACTTAATCCACGGTGCTCCAGGCAGCTGAGGTTTCTAGAGTCTAGGTTAGTGGCTCAAGGTCAGATAGCTAGGAACTAGAGAGTTGGCAATGGATGCATAAGCAGTCCATCTGCCTTCTTGATCAGAGCTCTTAACCACCACAGTGAACTGCCTCTTTCCTATGAGTTTTCTTTTCTGATATTTATACTATTGGAGTAAGATGCCATTCATCCCTCAGGTGAGTTGCTTATTCTTTTATAGGGCTTCTTTCTGAATAGATCAACTGACATCACTTTTAAACCATTGAAGTAGAAGAAAATGCTTTGATTTCTACAATTCTTTTCACTGTTTTAGATAAAGATTTTTCAGAATGAAGGAAGTTCCAGTGACTCTCATGGATTTTCTTAGCTGGGCTTTGGTGAGGGCTACTGGGGTTTTAATGCACTCATTTTAGGATGAGGTCTACTCTTTAAAGTGACAGTTTGGATATCCTAACTTTTAATTCATTCACATATATGCACAGTATCTATTGTATCCTCAAGTAACTCCAGTTGTACTTTCTCCTATAATAGAGAACTGGCTTAATTGCTGAAAAAATTATGCAGCAATACAGTTGCTTCCCTAATTATTTAGGAGTGTATTCAGGGAGAGAAGGTCATGAGGTCATCAGAGACCCAGGTCCTTTCTGGCTTTTAGCTCTGCGCACTTAGGACTTTGTCCCCATCTGTGTATTCAGTGGGGGTACCTACCCTCACACTTGCCTTCTTGCCCATGGGAAGGGGAAAGTGAGAAAGACGAGAAGAAGCAATTTCCTTTATACACATGTACTCTTTAGGCCACGATTCCACATCTTGTTGTCCCATATCTAGCAGGAGGCCAAATGTAGTCAGCTACAAGGAAAGCCGGGAAATGTAGGCTTTGGTCTGGGGCATCCGTATCCCTCTACAAGTTCCTTACCTAGCAGGTTAAGAGGAGATGGACACTGGATTGATTTCCCAGTATCTGGCATAGTTTTTATCCATCTAGGCACCAAACCACTCTATTACCACACAGAAGACACAGGCTCACTTATTTTTTTCCCCACAAAAGAAACAAGCCATAGTCTTTTCGCTTACTGCACCCCGCTGAAAGTCTAGGATTTCTGGGAGACACTCAAGCCTCTCTACCAGAATACAAGTGTCCCCCGTGGCCTCTGAAAAATTCTATGTAATGTCTGCTGCAAAATTCCCATTTGGAACGGGAGAGAACAGGTGGCACTGTGCCAGGATTGGTCAGAAGGGGTTAGAGCATTGTGCTTGGGAGGAGCTGTTCAGCTTGGGGCTTCTCCATAGGTCTCTTGGGTCACTCTTAGGACTTTCTCTCAGTCTGTAATATCCTTGTCCATTGTTCTCAGTAGCATTTATGTTTTGTGGCCTGAGTACTGAGTGTTGGGGAGGGCACCCTCTGGGGAGCCTGTCCATCAGAAGTGACAGCAAGGTACCCTTTCTGCATAGCCTGCCTTCAGGTGGTACTGATTTTGGGAACCTGCTATCTGATGTTGAGACTGAGAAATCACTGGCTTTATCAGGCAGGGTTTTATTTCTTTGGCCATGTAAAAAAATGTCCTCTCAGTTTGCCTCTGGTGTGTTCCACAGGAAAGTAACTTTTTGTTGTATGGTTAGGCCTGCAGAATCAGATTCTATTTTTCTGTTTGTTTTGTTTATTGGCTTCATGGGTCACAGCCCACTGTTGAGTTTTTAAGGGCTTCTACCACAAGGTCATCTTGATGGTGTTGGGGATAAGGGCTATGTCTGCCCCCATTTGAATGTTTATGGCTGGATTGGCTCCCACTGTGTGGTCTGAGGGAACCTGCTACCAGAAGTTTTTAAAGTCATGTCAGAGCAATAATCATATCTTCTACAGCTTGTGGAACAGAAGAAGCAGGTGGCTTTCCCAGCAGTACCCCCCAGTTTTACAGCCTGCAATATCTGTGTTCTCACCCCCTGTGACCTGCTCTCTAAGCCTCTGCCAAATATGTTGGGCTTAGTTATGGGGATATCATAGAGCAACTCTATATTAGGACACAGGCTGAGTGTCCTAACAAGGAGGTTGAAATATCTTCCACAAGAGAGAAAGTAGGTTCTTTGTCACTTCCTGACCTCCAGAATAGCAAGTAGACAGGATGGGTAAGGACTTCTGCTCTATAATATATACCTGGGCCCAAGTTCCTGCATTTGTTATTTTCCTGGATCTCTATAAGTAGTTCTCAATGGAAGCATCTAAGTTCTCTGTTGACTTTCCAGTCTGTAGCAGGAGGGAGTGTGGAGGACAGTGGAGACCTATGTCCTGATGCAAACCTAAGTTACATACTTCCTTCCTAATTATGCCTCGTCAGCTATGACTATTCTTTAGCTACATCTAGGTGCAGAGGAGGGTAATATAGGTTGGGTAAAGGTGGTGGCCGGGGAGGGTATTATACCTAGGGAGTTTTTTTATGCCTAAATAAAATTTAGGGATTATTCAACTGAGAGAGTTGAAGAGTTGACACAGCGATCTTAGATAGTTTCTACCAGTAGCTGGGTGGCAGATTATAAAATGAGGTTTAAAAAGGACTGGGCTCCTGCCAGGCCTTAAATACTGTCTCCTATCTAGGGAGCCTATCCATCATGAAAAGTGAGAGCCAAGAGAAATGTCCCCTTGTTACCTGCTCAGCTCTCTTCTTGTATTCTTAAAAGTACAATGGGAACTGTGTTTAAAGAGAAAAAACTGACACAGGATAAGGGAGTAACTGTTAAAAGTTCAACTGTTCTTTTTTTTTTTTTTTTAAGTTTCTTTTAGCCAACCACATTGAAATTGTATCACACAAGTTTATTGGCTTGTATGGAAAGGTGTGGCTATAGCTAAGTCAAAATAGTGTACTTTAGTCAGTTTTTGTCTTTTCTTTGTTCCGAATATTGTTTAAGCCCTGAACGGAGTAATTTGGACTCAGTAGAAATGTGTAAGAGAAAGCAAGTATTGTTAGACTTGTGTGCAAAGATGTGAAGACAATGAGCTGGTGGCCAGCCTGGCCAATCTGAATCTTTGTTGCCCCTGCAAACACTAACCTGTGGACAGAACTGATTTCTAAACTTACCCTGGGGAATAGTTTATTTAAATTGAGAATAGACACATAGAAGCATCATCACATCTGGAAAAGTAAATTGGGCTGAAAACCTAGTTTGAAAGTTGTGCCTCTGTATTGTTTTCCAATCTTAAACATTTATCTGGACCTGTAATTTTCTCCCTCTTCCCTCCCTCCCTTCCTTCCCTTCCCCTTCCTTCCCTTCCCCTTCTTTCCTTCCTTCCTTCCTTCCTTCCTTTTCTTCCTTCCTTGCTTCCTTCCTTCCTTGCTTTCTTGCTTTCTTCTTCTCTCTTTCCTGTCTTGTCTATCCTTATTTCTGTCTTTGTCTCTGTCTCTTTTTCTTGCTCCCTTTCCTTCCTTTCCATTCTGTCTGCTGATCTTGGGGATTGAACTCAGGGCTTAGGCACTGTCCCTGAGCTTCTGTGCTCAAGGCTAGCACTCTACCACTTTCAGTCACAGCTCCATCTGGTACCAGCAGCAGTTTCCTGTATATCCACGTTGAACTTTGTTATCAATTTAACATATATTTTCAAAATGTGCTTCTAAGACTGGATGTGGCTGTCTTGGGTGCCTGTCTCCTTCATTCACTGAGTCAACAGGAAACTGAAGTCTGATGCTCCTGGCCTCCTCCCAACCCTGAAATTGTTGCTTTCCAGTCCATTCCCACATTTCATCTCCTTGAGGCTGATAGTAGATGTTGTCAGTGTTAGTTGCTGTCTTTGCTTAGGTGTTGAGTATGGCTGGTTCTGATGTGCTTGAATTTCCCTTGTGTCTCTGCCACTTTTGGAGCTTGTTCCTTTTGCTTCTTAGACAGGTCTGCATCACTGCCAAATGAATCTTTACGATTGAAGTCTCCCTCTGCAGTCCAGTCCTACGGTGGCTTAACATGCTCTATACCAAAGTATGCTTCTTCGTAGTTTCATATATTGTTCTTTAAAAGGCACATGAATCTTGCATCTAACAACACAACTTAGCCATTTATTTAAATAAATAAATGTTCTAAATAACACCCAGTAAACACATCTATCTCCCTCTCCTACCAATATTCAGGAATAACTTGATTGGTAGGGAAAGAAACAGTTTATCCTGCGATTTGCACAAACTTTTGGCACATGTCTTCATATCTCCAGGGAGTCACAGTATTCCAATATGAGAAATACATATTTTCCTAGCCAAAGAAATTGAGTACTAACTGTGGGATTTGTGCTAAAGGGTGTTGTTCTTGAAGAGGAAATTCCATTCAAAACTAAAAACCACATTTCAGAAAAGGTGGTGCTCCTTATACCTGCAACCCAATCAATAGAGTGGGTTTATGCCAATGTCTTGTTTGACTCACATACAGGAATATTATTCTCATCCGACCTTAACATCAGAATGAAAGACTTGCCTGTTTGTTTGTTTGTTTGTTTGTTGCATGCTGGTCTTGGAGCTTGAACTCAGGGACTGGGAGCTGTCAAACTTCTTTTGCTCAAGGATAGCACTCTATTACTTGAGCCACAGCTCAATTTCTGGCCTTTTGGTAGCTAATTAGAGAGAAGAATCTCATGGACTTTACTGCCCAGGTTGGCTTCAATCCACAATCTTCACATCTCAGCCTCCTGAGTAGCAAGAATTACAGACATGAGCCACTGGAGCTTGGCTAGGACTTGTCATTTTTATCCCTAAGAGTATCATTTATTTAGCGGTCCTTTTATGGTGAGTGTGTGTGCCAATACTGGGGTTTGAACTTAAGACCTTGTCTTCTAGCTTGGCTTTCTCTCTCATGGCTAGGGCTCTACTACATGAGCCATTTTACTCCACTTTCAGCTTTTTGATGACTAATTGAAGATAAGACTTCTCAGATTTGTCTCCTCAGGTTGACTCCAGACCTTGATCCTTAGATTTCAGCCTCCCAAGTATCTAGAATCATAAGAATAAGCTGAAGCCTGGCACCAGTAGCTCATGCCTATAATCCTAGCTACTCTGGGGGCTGAGATCTGAAGATTGTGGTTCAAAGCTAGCCCAGGGAAGAAAGTCTGTGAGACTTTTATCTTTAATTAACCACCAGAAAACTGGAAGTGGTGCTGTGGCTCAAGTGGTAGAGTGCTAGCCTTGAGTTGAAGAGCTCAGGGACAGTACCCAGATCCAGAGTTCAAGCGCCCATGACTGACCAAAAAAAAAAAAAAGAATGAGCTGGAATTTAGAGGTCTTTTGACCGTCAAATGATTGATATCTCCAATTGCTTAAAGACTTATTTTATTCATATGCCTTTCCATTTTTTTTGTATTGCTAGTTTTTCTGGCCCAGAAATTACTGTCATGCTCACTCTTCACTCTGGTTTGACCTCTGTGCATACCATTATGGAAATCAATGTTGTTGTTGTTTTTGTAATGATGAACAATGCTGCAGAGACCCATCCTCAAACATCTTCATGAATGATTTACAGCAGGCCTACATAATTACATTGTGTGGACAATAGACTTTTAGTTGATAAGTTTGAGGAGTGAACTCTCTTTTTGCCTTTCTGAATTATATGCTTTGCCTTTCTGAAGTGTATATTTTTTTTCCAAAATCAATAATGTAAAATCACTGTGATAGTGGTGAAGAGACTAGAGGATTTTGCTCCAACTATGTTGCTTTAGTTTGACTCCATAAGTACTGGCAAAGTATCTGGCTAGGCTTAATTGTGGTCATGAGTGCTTGTAAAGAGTATACTACTGAATGAATGATGCCTTTCCTATAGCACTTTGAGATGAGAACATAGATCCAGAGTGGACAGTAAAATACATGTATCAAGGGCTTTTCCAGTAACAAAATTTAGAGTGATGACTTATTCACTTCCTCACATGTATTACAAGTCTTGTGCTACATCCTGGAATGGTGCTAGTGGAGGAAACAGACAGGGCCTCTGTTCTCAAGAATCCGATGGGTGCCACCTTGCTATTTGCTGAGCACTGTTTACATGCCCCGCCCCCTTACCTTTACTAACTTTAAATATTTATGGTCATATTATGAAGTGTGCGGTATGTTTATTCCCTATTATATGAGCTAGAATCAAGAGCTGAACCAAGTATCTGTCTCTGTAGCATTGAGCTGTAACTTCCACACAAAAGTCCTTCATAACCAATCAGTATATACAGTTTTCAACCTGGGAAGTGAAGGAAGGAGCTATGGGAAACTAACTGGGAGGAGTATGAGATGTGAATTCAGAGAAGGCAGTGAAGTGGGAGTACAAGAGAGACGGGCTGGTCTAAGAGCTTAGAGTACTCCACTTTGTCCTGAGTCATGACCATTTCCAGATAGCCTCCCTCTAGTCACTTCAATGCTCTTATCTCTTTCCAGGATGTACCATTTGCCTCCGTTGCCTTCCATTCCTATACAGCTGTGTACAACCTATCAATGTTTTCTTTTTTTCCCTTTGAACTGTTTTGATCCATTCTCTGCATCCTGCTAGGGAAGTGTGTGGCATCCAGGGG
The DNA here is from genome assembly GCF_024711535.1 of Dipodomys merriami. Classification (NCBI taxonomy): domain Eukaryota; kingdom Metazoa; phylum Chordata; class Mammalia; order Rodentia; family Heteromyidae; genus Dipodomys; species Dipodomys merriami. The sequence continues at coordinate 58,432,255 of NW_027206068.1, read as the reverse complement.
TGATAATCAGGGCTTGTCTTTCTACCCATGGAAGGGTGGGTTTTTCTAAGAGATCACAACACATCATTTCTTTAAAAAACAATCCTAAGCTTCTTATCATCAGAGTCATCCCTACCCTGGTTTTTATCTTTATAGATATTGATAGGTGTTACTGTCTGTTAAATTCTGATAGACTTCTTAATGACTTGCTTCTCAACATTGTGTAACTTCTTAACTTAGACTGTCTCATTGTCTTTGTCTTATTTCATAGCCAGTCTGGTCATAGCTCAACATTTTCAGGATTCTTGTCTCTACCTGTTCTTCTTGTGTCCTCCGTGTGTATTGTACAGATTCAGTTCTGAGAGTCTTTATTTCCTCTTCTTTATATGACCTGATACTATTCACTCCTGCGTGGACACAGGCACTGATCATTCTTTTCTTACCTATCATATCCTGATACAGAAGACCTATATCTCTCCAAAAAAGTCATTTAAAATTTACTCAATTCATTAAACTGCATCCCAAATCTATAAGCACTTTTTGTAATTATTTACATGATACCTTTAGAAGTCAATATTGTACCTCTGTATGAATGCCTGCTTATTGTCCCCAGTTAGAGGGTATACACCTGTTTAGGGGTGAGAACTATGCCTTTTCTTTGCAGAACTCTCTTCCACAGAGTTCTACATGTTGATTAACTGAATATTCGAACAATTCCTTAATAACTAATGCTATGTGAGTTCTTTATTCAGTTGTCTATAATTTTTTTCTGTGTGGTGCCAACCTGGACATTTTTGTCAGCCAAAATTATTTGATATTAACTAAGGATAAACAATACGTTTCTTAATTGACTTTTCCTTTTTTCTTTTGGTTAGTGATAGGGCTTGAACTCTGGGCGGGGGCGCTGTCCCTCAGCTCTTCTGCTCAAGGTAAGCATTGTACTACTTGAGCCACAGTGCCACTTACCATTTTCTGATGTTTAATTGGAGATAAAGTGTCTCACAGATGTTCCTGCCCAGGTTGGCTTTGAACCATGATCCTCAGATCTCAGACTTTTGAGCAGCTAGGATTACAGGCCTGAGCCACCAGCACCTGGAAATTGACTTTTCTTTTGCACTTTTGACATTGAGAGTGTTAGCCTCTACATACTAAAACTCCAAATGAATTTCTACTGCCCTCAAAATAAATGTACAAGCCAAGAGGCCAGGTGTAACTGTAAGCACCTTGTAGTGCTGATGCTTTGGGGTTCTGAGGAGTTCAAGATCAGTCTAGGCAATGTAGTAAGAACCTAACTCTAAAGTAAAATTCAAATGCCATACAGAAATCAACATTTCTTTTTGGAAATACTGGGGTTAACACATTTTCTAGCAAATGCTCTGTTACCAGAGCTGTGCTCCTAGTCTCTCTTGATTTTAGATAATTTTTTAATAGGGTCTCACTTTTGTCTTTGAGAGGGTCTCAGATTATTATCTTTCTACCTACAGCTCCTACATATTTAGAATTACAACTGTGAATCACCATGTTTAGCTTGTGTGTTGCCATGGGACTCTCATAGTTCAAGGCTGGCCTCTAATTATGGACCTCCTCCTGATCCGTATCTTCTAAGTAACTGGAATAACATGAGTGAGCCAAGAACATAAGTCTTCTTAAGGAAAGACTCACAGCAAAGTTCAGCTAAAAAAAGTAGTCAACAAATCAACGAGAAAACATACCAGTGTTGAGGAAAGTAGAGAACAATCTGTAGCCCTCTATTTGATGCTCAAGAGATTTCTCTATTGGAAAAGTTGACTATAATTAATGCCTCTCTAAGTTTAGAGGAGAAATTAAAGGTAGTTTCAAATGAGTGCAAAAGTCAGGCCTTGAAATTGGTCGTGTTGCTCAATAGTTATTTTCTAGTGAGACAGAAAGAGCTCTGTGATGCTCTCACAGCAACTGTGATAAATTATTAAGCATTTGTAATTTATTCCACACATGAGAGAATAATACATTACAATGTGAGCTGATGTCACTAAACAGTGCTGGCAGAAGCATTTGTCTAGATTTTGTGTGAGATTGTCTGAGGGAGCAGCAAACTCATTAGGAGCTCAGATTTTGTGGGGAGACTCTGTTTTCCTTCTTATAAGGTTTTTTTCAACTTCAAACTAGAAATGAAGAATTGTGCACAGATACTTACACTATGCAAGTGTCCCAGTAAGACATATGCCTTCTGATATTAGTAGGGCTATCTCCAGTGCATTCCAAAAAATGTAGACAGCAGAACTTGGCTCCTTCTATTTAAAGCAAATGTTTTATGAAGCCTTGATAAATATATATTTGGGTTCTTGACTTTTTAGTTATCTGTGGCTGACATGAAATACTATTAATCTGTTGTTTGTTAGCCTGGTTACAAACTGCATTTCCTATTATGCTCAGTGTTATTTTATAAGGAATAATTCACTCTAAGCATGCAGAAGCATGCCTCAGGTAAAGATTAATTCATAAAGCCTCTCGATATTACCATTTCTCATCACTTCTTTCAACCTGGATATTTTCTTCTACTGACTCAAAGCACATCACTGAATTTGTATTTGGAGGAGAATAAAAAATATTCTTGAATTTTCTTTCCTAGCAATTACAGGAGCTCTCATCATATGCTGTTGCTTGTGACACCTTACAATTTTAATTCATTTCACACTACTCCTGGAAATGATATATTTTTATATTATTCTCAATTTTAACTGATGCGTTTCTCCTTAGATATTCAAAAGTAGCTTTGCTTATAGACAAATTATTTTACTGCCCTTGAGGGTTCTCTGTTTAAACTTTAAAAGCTTCTGTCCTGCTGTACTAAGTGGTGTGCATGTTGGAGAGAGATGGTACGAGCGGGGTTTATGAATGTCATATGGAAGGGACTGGAAAAACAAAGAACGAGAGAATTCTAGATCAGGCCAGGGTGTGACCAAGAGCAAGCATTCTGAATAAAATGATCATCCCAGTGTCAAATTGAAAAGCAGAGGCCTTCATGAATACTGACTGGCACTGTCACTTTACTGGCCATGTTTGCATGAAGACATCCAAGCATCAGTAGAAATCATGGATGCTTCATCTGAATTGTAGTTTCTTACCTGGTAGATGTTGGAAGGAAAAAAATAGCCACACACATATGGAATTACAAAGACTGATAGGATGATGGAATTATATTATTAGGAGGAAATAAAAACTTGGTTGAGGACGCTCTATTACCATGGTCAGAGACCTCACTTATTCCTCATCTGACATTCTGAAACAATGAAACACCAGAGTCGGGAGGGGAGCTCATCATGACCAGAGCAATGTATCTTCTCCGAAGAGGCTTCCGTGGGCATTGGGGGATGCTTGCTCCTATAGGTAATTTCTAACCCATATAGAGCAATTTACTGAGTTTTCCAGGCATCTGTTAACTGATGTCAATCCTGTGAGGCTAATATAACCACTGCTCCTCCTATGTGGAGAGGAAGCTGAGGCACGGACAAGTCCAATAACTTGACAAAGATCACACTGCTTTTACCTCAGAAATTGATTTGTGAGCCCAGGTAGCCTGGCTCTGAGTCTACATTCCTAATCAGTGTCATCCAGTCTATACAGCATGGCTCAGTAAGCTCTTCACCTACAAGAACCTTGTTCTAATTAGGTGAGGACAGAGATCCCTGATGCCTTTCTGTTAGCTCTGTCAATGGATAGTCTACAGTCACCTTTAATTTTTGTGTTCTTGTTCAATTAAACACATGAAAGCACATTATAAACACACAAAGGTATTACTTCATTATCTTCTCAACAAGTAAACTTGTCTCTTAAGTTCTCTTTCTTTCTAAATTTGTTTCATTATTTAAAAAAAATCACCTGTCAGTATACAATTCTGCTGTGCCCCAAATAGTAGGTATTCGCCACATATGGCTATTTAAATTTATATCAGCTAGAAACTCAGGTTCTTAGTTAATGTGGTCAGATATCACATGACCTAGAGCTGTATGTTGCTTCTGGCTACTGTACTGGATGGGGAGGCTCATGGTCATCACCATAGAAAGTCTCACCACTGAGTATACACATAGTAATAGTCCTTTTCAAGTGAGACATCATGGTATTAGTTATTTTAGCATTGAACTCTTTCTTTTCCTTTCCTATTTCTTATGGGATCAATATACAATCTCTTTCTTTGTCCCTTTGTTTACTTATGAACCCTCTTTCATTTTATACAAATGGGCTTCTTCCTTCCTGCCCCTCTCCCTTTCTCTTGATTCAGCTCCCTCCATACTGAATATGGATGTGCGAAAGCAGCTGCCAGAACCCATTAACTGCATCAACACCTTGGCCTCTGGGCAGTCTGCTTACAGACTTGCTTTCTTCCATTAGCCCGGCTTTCCTGGTCTACAGGAGAATTTTCTGAGACAGTCAAATTAACTGGAAATTCTTCACCTCTGAATTAAATTCCCTCTTGGAAATTCCTTCCTTCCTTCCCTTCCTCCCTTCTTTTTGTAAAAGTTCCTTCTATCGACTTGTCTATTAGTGGAGTAGAGCTCACGTTTGATTCACGTGTCAAAGGTGGTATCTGGTATTCTATTTAGTAAGTCACCCAAAAGTAGCAATTTCATGTAACTTCCATGCCAGAAAATATTTTTTAACAGTATCTTGTACTTTTCAACAGACTGAATGCCTAGGCATGTATGGAAGATATTAAAGAGCAGTTTTTAAAGGTCAGAAAGAAAACAAAAAAAAAAAAACCAGGATGAAATGTTTGATGAGCTCCTATCACTTGCAAGACATTGAAGAGATTAAATCATTTATCTACTTACTAATCCAACAAGCATGTATTTATTATTAAGCATGTACTTTACAGGGCTCTGATAACCTAGAGATAGAAGCATACCTCTCTTTAAGGAGAAAGAGGCTGATTGGGAAGATCACAAGCTAAATACATAGTCACAACTCAGTGGAATCAATGCTCTAGTGAGAGATTTTAATCTGTATTGGTGGAACCATGGACAACTCACCGACAATGGGAGGGTGAGGAGTCAGGAAAGAATTCTGGTAGGTGAGTCATCCTGATAAAGGCTCTGATGCATACCCATGGTACATACCCACCATGGATACAGAATTAATGATACTCAGTAAGAGAGAATATTGAACTAATCTATCAAGATTTTCATATGTCATGCCAGAAATTCAGACTTTTTCCCCTGAAGATAGAAAGGGGCAGCAGGCTACTGCAGTACTTGAACAGGAGACTAGCCACCACCATCAGATTTATATTCAACACCACACAAAATACCAAACAGTGAGCTAGAGACAAACCTGCTGGAGAAGACTTTATTGTAGTGATCAGGGTGAGGGAAAAGGAAGGCTTGAACTAAGGCTCCCGCAGAGAGGATAAAGTTGGGTAGGGCAAATGTAAGAGGGATTTTGAGTTTGAAACAACAGAGCTTATTAACACACTGAATGAGGGCAATTAGGCACAGTGAGCAGCCTAGTATAATTGCCATATTTCCATCAAAGTTACTGCTGTAAAAATTTCTCTAAGGGCAAAAGACTAGGTGAAAAGATATCTGTAGTCCTTTTATAGACCTATGAGTCGTAATTCAAAATTTTATTAACTTTCAAGTCTCCTGAGAGCTCTACTAATTATTACAAAATGTAATAAATCTAACATGGAACATCTATATAATATATTGGGATAGCATTGTTCAGATCTTACTCTAGAGCAATACTAAGCATTGATATTCACTATTGGCAAGGCTTCTTTACAGTCTTATATTCCCGATGAGGCATAAATTGGTTTAAATCTTGGGAAAATTTTGGTACTATGTACCAGAGGCTATAAATATATTTACTTGACGTGAAATTATATCAAAGACAAAAATAAGAATATGAGCAAAGAGCTTTATCCGGGAAGTATGTATTATAGTATTATTTAGACCTGTGAAATATTGAGCATGATCTAAATGTCCAATAACAAGGAAAAGTAAATAGAATTCATTCTATCAGTTCTACAGAAGATGTGGTAAGTGGGAGAAATGATGAGTATTAAGTGTGCTAACATTAGATCAAAATCCAGTATTCTTTTGTTTCTCTTGCAATAGCATGGAAGAATACTTTCAATAAATGTTACTCTTAGTGGCAAACCAAACTTAAGCAGATATATGTCTAACCAGAATAATTGGTAATGGTGACGTGTGAGTACCTAAAGTCAATCATACTATTTATAAATACTAGCATGGCAAGATTGTGGCTAACCTTTTCCCTCAGGTATTCTCTACTTTAGAAGGTATTCTTTGAATTTTGTGCTTTGTTGACAAAATGTTAATCTAAAATTTGTAAGCTGGGCACTGGTGGCTCATGCTTGTAATTCTAGATAGTTAGGAGGTTGAGATCTGAGGATCACATTTTAAAGCCCACCTCAACAGGAAAGTCTGTGAGACTCATTTCCAATGAGCTAGCAAAAAGCCAGAAGTGAAGGTATGGCTCAAGGGGCAGAGGGCTGCTAGCTTTAAGCACAATGTTCAGAGATAGCACCCAGGACCTGAGTTCAGGCCCTTGGACTGGCACACACATTTGCACGTACACACAATATACAAGTAAAGAAAAAACAAAAAACAGAACAATTTTATTTTGGTTTCAAGATTCTATTGTTTAACTGTTCAGCTTTCCATAAGATTACTTGTTATTATCTTTCCCAAATTAGAAGAGTTAGATATTTAATAATAGAATACATGTTTACTAATTTTAGTACTGCATTCTGCTTTCTGAAAATTCATTCAGCATAAGTTTCACAGAAGCCCACATACACTTTTTTGAGCTATTTAATTTTTTTCACAGTTTTATGCTCTTGTGTTATGGCACCAATGCAAAAATAAATTGAATCTTAACCAAGCTACAGAAAAAAATTAAGAGATGTATATTATCAGCTCTTAAAAATGATGAGCAGAGTGCTATGTTGGAGAGTTTTTCATGCTTTATAACAATTGGAAAACAGGAAGAAGTGATCTTATTGCTGAAGCCTTGTTTTCTTGGGTGGCTTTCCATTGAAGCTGTCAAGAATGTCTTCTTTCCATTCTGTTACCCTTTCCCTTTCATGCTTCTCTACCTTCTTTGCCTAGTTTTCTCACCTAAATCATGGGCTTGCCTATTCAAGTCCCACAGACACTCATTAGAAATTATTTTCCTGGAGTACAGTGAATAATATTGATGGAACTGGATTTGGTCCATCTAAAAGGATCAATAGAGCCTCCTTTTCTTACTCCTCTCTTATCAAATGTCTCACATAAATCCTAAGCATTAATTTCACTTGCACAATATCATGTCCAATTAGAACCTGATAAGAACAGAATTGTTACTGCTACCATCAACACCCAGGATGATTAGTTTCTTTTTTCTAGAAAGGAAGGGAGGAAGAAAACAGGCAACATCAGCCTCGTGAGGATTACAGATATGAATTGCAGGAAGGTGAAAAAAAATTCGTATCCGACAATGTGACAGCCTAGTTTCATATGTCACTATATCTAAGATACACACGAGACCCAGAGGGATTATATAGTCCAGTCTCTGTTGTCGAATGATGTAATTCAGGAAAAGAATTGGACAGTTTTTGAATCATGTGATTGTTCCCCATGTTGTAATGCCAGTGATGTTACAAAATTCCTGATAGCTTGAGTGAATATTTATCATTTCACAATAACATGAAGGAATGCCTCCAGATGCAGGCCTTTTAAATGCTTTCATCATGTGGTTCACACATTTTCTGAAAATCAGGATCTGGCCAGTTTCTATTCAGAGCTTGTTACCAGTATAGTACATATTATATATTATATATATATTTCATCCTCATACTCTGCCAGCAGTATGTGTACCTACCAGAAGTATGTGTACCTATTCAATTTGTCTAAGCACAGCAAACCTTCTCACCTCTCTCTCTCTCTCTCTCTCTCTCCCTCTCTCCCTCTCTCCCTCTCTCCCTCCATCCCTCCCTCTCTCATTCTTTTCTTGGAGATATGCCTACAGATATGCCTACAGATATGCCTACAGACATGTCTACAGTCCTCTGTTTGATTCTGGTGTTTGGTTTTCCTTTCTCCTGTGTGAGGACCAAGCAGGAAAAGGGGCCTCTCACAAGGGGGCAGCCCATTTGTTAAGGAGAAAGAAATGGCTGTAAAATACTCTCTGGACAACTGTGAGCTAATTATTTCCAAGTGCCAGAATGTATAGCTCTTATTAGAAAATACATGATGTATTAGAATCACAGACCAATAAAATATGCCATTCATTTCTTACCTAGGTTGCCTCAAGTTCCAATCTAGATGAACTAGCTAGAATTTTACACACCAGCCTTTTCAAGTCTCATCTCTTCCTAAAACATCCTAGCCAGGGGCACAAAATTGACCTGAAGGGCTCTGGATAACAGGAATTGGTGTCTTTCTCTCTGTGCTCTTCTCTCTTTGAAACACCACTGAACACCTGCTGAGTTAGAACTTTGTATTTCTCATAGCTGGACCATCAGGATCGCCTCCACCCCTGTCCATGGCTACAGATGCCCACGGCAGCACTTTGTGTGTCTCTCTACCTGCAGCCATTTTGCCCATGCTGCTTTATTCCTTTAGGCTCCTTGAAATGCTTCTCTGAGACTATTTGGGTGATAATCAAATTTCTGTGAGAGAACTCTTTCTTTGTATTATAACAACAAATGCATTATTAGAATCAGATCATATCAGATGGGCTGCCATTTGTGGTTTTCTCTCAATGGTAGTTATTGTATGTCATTAAAATTAATTATTGCAGCCAACTGACTATCATTCTAGGTTCACAGGAGGTTGAGATCTGAGGATCTCACTTTGAAGCCAGTTTGGGCAAAAAAGTTCATGAGACTCTTATCTCCAATTAACCAGCAAAATGCCAGAAGTGGAGCTGTGGCTCAAGCGGTAGAGTACCAGCCTGGAACAAAAAGCCAAGTGAGCATACAAATCCCTGAACTGAAACCTCAGTATGAGCCTAAGTGAAATAAATCAGTTATTGCATTTCTCTATCATGCTCATTGCTCTTGGCTTGGTTTCTAATACCACAAAATAGTTAGAAAAACTAAGAAGCAAATAAATAAACTAACAAATGAAACTAGTTAGTGACATATCTGAAAAGACTATTTGGCATTTGGCTGTGCAACAAGTATGGGCAAGGTATGTGTATAGTGCTCATAATGCCACCTACTAGCTTCTGAGGAGGCAGAGTTAGGAAGATCAAGATCAGAAACTGGCCTAGGCAAAAAGCATGAAGCCTTATGGAAAAACAAACTAAAGCAAACAATGCTGGGATTGAGGGTGAGGCAAGTGGTATGCTTGATTATATATTCTATATGACATGTATTATATAACAATATATAATATAGGTTATATATTACATAGAAATATAGTATATTGCTATATATAATATATTGCTATATAATGTACTATATATTAGATATATGATTATATATAGTACTATATAGTACATATTATATATGATTATATATTATATATTTCATCCTCATACTCTGCCAGAAATATGTGTACCTACCAGAAGTATGTGTACCTATTCAGTTTGTCTAAGCACATCAAACCTTTCTCACCTCTCTCTCTCTCTTTCTCTCTGTCTGTCTGTCTCTCTCTCTCTCTCTCTCTCTCTCTCTCTCTCATTCTTTTCTTGGAGCTATGTCTACAGATATGTCTACAGATATGTCTACAGTCCTCTGTTTTTCTATTCTGATGTGGGCTGGATAGATTACTTGCATGGCTATTAACTCTGACCTTCTTTTACCATCAGAGTGAAAACACTCTCTTTCCTGCATTGGATTGCTTTTTTATTGAGACTCTGGATCTTCCTCTTTATTATTTCCTTCCTTAATTGAATGGCATACATCTTTCCTAAGAAAGATAAACAGGAAGTCAATTTTGTGTGATTTTTTTGCATGATCAAAATTGACTGTATTCTACTACAAACCATATGATTTATGTAGTTCCACTGGCTTTCTGTTCATCCTGGAGCAGAACACAACATTCCTCACAATTCTGAAAGTGTTGCTCCACTTACCTGGAGGACTGGAGGAATGAGATTGTCTTAGCACAGGCTTCTAAAACAAATGTCATAAACATAACTCTCACAATCTGGAAGCTGAACGTCCAAGGTTAAGGTCCTAGGATAGTCAGGATTTTGACAAGGGCCTTATTCTTGACAGGTGGCCGTCTTTTTACTGTGTCCTTACATGGTAGAGATAGGAATGGAGAGAGTGAAGAGAGGGATAAGGGACAGGGCAGTGTCTAGACCTTTTTTCTTGTCTCTTCATAGGACACAAATTTCATGATAGTAGTTCTGCCCTCATGGCTTCATCAAAACTAATTACCTTTCAAAGTCCCCAAATACCATCACTTTGGGAATCAGGGCTTCAATTTATGAACATTATGGACACAAACAAATGATATAATATATTGTATAGAGGCAGGATATGCATTTTTCCTTGATGTTGAGTAAGAGAACAATCACTGAAGAGTGAAATGGAAGACATTAATGGACAAAGCATCATGGAGATGTTCCAAATGTATCTCCCAAGCTTATTTCATTTTTCCTGACCTGCCAAGCAACTTTAGATAATAGATACCTACCACCTAATGGAGGTTCTAATAGACTTAGGAAAAATAAGATTTCAACCTACCAGTTATGCTCTGACTCATGAAGCTTGAATTCATGATCTTGAGTTGGACACATTTTCTTATGTTTCCCCTAGCTCTTTTTCTGTAGGCTTTTAAGAAAACAATTTATTGTACTGTCCGTGGTATTCTACTCTCTTATTAGAACTTACATAATCCACTGTATTCATTGGAATCAGAGTATGTGGTATATTCATAGAAACACAAAATGTTGAAATGCAAAGGAGATTTGAGGTCATCTTGCCAAGTACCCTTCTTTTTACAAATGAATTAACTAGTAGCAGAGAGGTTAGGTTTCTACTGGTGCTATGGAAAGGGAGCAGGGACTTGCTCCAATGTACAGATGAGAAGATGATACCATGTCATGGCAAGCATCTTGTATTTTTCTGTTTATATTCCAGGATTTTTTCACAGCTGAACTGCCTTTCATTTGTAGATATTCATATATATGGCTAAACTATAATCCACTCGTAAAGAGAATGAGTTTTATTTAGTGGTCACTGGAAGAGCTGAAATTGCAGAGAATACCTCATAGAATTGTATGAGGTAACAAATTGCTAGCCCTTGCCATTTGCAGTTGTGGTAAGTTTTTAGTTTTGTTCTTACTTGATCATGGGATTATGAAAAACTTTATATTCCTTTCTAGGACCCTCTCCTCCCCCAGATCAACAATATAACAATAAAAGATGATAACACACAATACTTTTGTAGTGAAGATATGACAAAACTATTTTGGTTTCAGTGAAAGCTTTCTAGATAATAAATCCTTAATTATGAAGTATTTTATCTGGCTTGAATATTTTCAGAATTTCTTATAACTGAAATACAGTTAAAAATACTTCCGTGAATTCAGCACATAGATCTATCTGCCTCTTTCTCTCTGACTCTCTATCATCTATCCATTTATATCTATCCATCATCTATTCTTTCATAATATCTATCCTCATCTGTCATAATTATCCCTCATCTGTTTAACTTATGTATGTATGTATGTATGTATGTATGTATGTATGTATGTATGTATGTATGTATGTATGTATCATCTTTCTATCTAAAACTGATGCATTGTGTTTAAAATTTATGGTATCCAGTTAAACATCTTGGTTATTAGTATTCATACTTTGCTGTTTCCTCTTCAAGTAGCCATTTTATTGGTTATTTCATTTTTTTCTTAGTATTCCTTCTTTCTCAAGGTGAGTTGTCTGCTTCTTATTGTGGAATTCCATTACTACAAAATTTCAAAGTGTTTATTGCACCATATTTAAATTCTTAATGACAATTACATTTTCATGGGAAATTCCCCGTGTGTTTATTGACTGGTACTATGTGGTATATATTTTTCTGATTTCTGCTAGCTAACTCAAGCATAAGCTCAATTCTGAAGTGTTTTCTGACTTTTTTTATCCTGTACTACTGTACAGCAACTTTTTGTGCTCCTCTGATCATGCATCTCCAAGGTTGCTGGCAGGAGCCAGTGAATCTTACTCTATTAACAGATTCCATTTTCTTGGTTCCCTGTTCCTAGGCTAACTGTATTATAGTATCTCTCAAATCACATTATAATATTCTACTTGTTTACATGTATTATTTACTTTGAGTTCCTGAAGAATAGCAGGTCTGTGTCTTAGTCAATTTTTAACTTTAGATTCTCATCAGAGAACTCAGCATGTAGTAAGAGCTCAGTTAATGCTCCAGGAGTGATAGCAGTATCTATCCTTGGGCTTTTGAGGGAAAGCAGTCTGCAGGATAATCTTTTGGGAAGATATTAGTGAATGAAGTTTCTGTCTAACCTGAACCAGACCTAAAAGCATTTTTCTCAACTGTTCTCCCTAATGATATAAAACTTCAGAGTTTACACTTCGGTTATTCTACATTTCTTGTTGATGCTATGTTTAATTATGTATATAAGGAAATTTAATGACCAAGGAGACTATTATGGTGAGGTAATAGTGAAGTTTTGTGGATATATATAGCTATTGGGTTCATAAGGTCTATATTTGACTGTTTATTAATTATATGGACTTAGGGAATATTGCTTCAATTTAAAAAGTTTTTATTATTTACCTCACTTCTCCAGAGCACTTAGACATTAGAAAGTTGAGATGAGATGTCTAAAAATGGTGGACTACTACTTATCATTTCAGTGTCTTCAAAAATGTATCTTCTGCATCTTGTATATAGATTTGTCGGATTTGGGGAGGGGAAGGGGAATAACAAAACGCTGAAACAAGGACACAGGATGACCCATTGCAACAATGATGTCCACAAGACCCTATATTGCAAATGAACTTTACAACTTTGGGCTGGGGTGGGGTGGGGTGGAGAGGAGTTGGGGGTGGGGGAAGGGATAGTAGGAGAACAAGGGAAGGGGTAACAATGCTCAACAACTGTATTCACTGCTTTACTCATGTAACTGTAACCCCTCTGTACAGCATCTTTATAATAAAATAAAATAAAATATATCTTCTGAGGCTGGGAAGGTGGCTCAGTGGTAAAGCGCTTGCCTTGCATGCATGAGGACCTGGGTTCGATTCCTCAGCACCACATAAGCAGAAAAAAAAAGCCGGAAGTCGTGCTGTGGCTCAAGTGGTAGAGCACTAGCCTTGAGCTGAAGAGCTGAGGGACAGCGCCCAGGCCCAGAGTTCAGGCCCCATGACTGGACCTCCCCCCACCAAAAAATATATATATATCTTTTATAAAGGAAATTTTCCATTATAAAATTGAATTTGTGTTTGAGGATAATATCTTTCACTTTTTTTTGGCAGTACTGGATTTGAACCCATGGCCTCAAACATGCAAGGCAAGTGCTCTACCACTTGAACTATAGGGACTCAAAAGGAATGGAGGAATTCCTTTTCTCCTGACTTTATTTTTCATATAGGGTCTTATATTTTTAAATGGGCTAGCTTCTAACTATGATCCTTTTACCTTTCAAGAAGTTGAGATTACAACTTTTGGCTAGCATATGCTTTTTTATTTTTATTTTTTGAGACAAGTTTTCACTATTTTTCCCCCAAACTGACCTGAAATCTTGATCTTCCTGTCTACCTACTGACTAGCTGGGATTACAGACCCATCCTGGCTATGCACTTTATCTTAAGCTCTGACCTTTTTTTTTTCCTCCTATTTTGAGCAATCTAATCCAAAACTAATTTTCACAAGAGTTTGTTCAAGAATTTAAAAGGAAGCTACTTTCTGTATAAAATATTATATTTATTCTTTTCTCTTCTTTGTACTATTCTAATTGAAGGCGTTCGATACATAATTGTATCTTTTAACCTCTTTATAGTACAAACTTAGGAGCATAGATCAAATACTGCTGTGGAAAATGATCTTGGCATTACCTAGGGAAAATCTTCAAACTACTTCTAACTAGAAGACAGATTTATTTATTTATTTATCTATTTATTTATTTATTTTTGTTGATCATGGGGCTTGAACTCTGGGCCTGGGCGCTGTCCCTCAGCTCTTCAGCTCAAAGCTAGCACTCTACCACTTGAGCCACAGTACAACTTTCGGTTTTATGGTGATTAATTGTAGATAAGAGTCTCATGAACTTTTCTGCCCAGGCTGGCTTTGAACCATGATCCTCAGATCTCAGCCTCCTGAGTAGTGTCAGCCACTGATGCCCGGCAGAAGACTGATTTTTTAAAATGCTTTTAGTAGCTGTTTTGATCTCTGATGTCCATTTCTTAGTTTTGTTCGTGCTGTGCACTGGTAATGACATGAGTCTTGCTCTGAGGTTCTTTGGATAAAATAATAACAATCTTTCTGCTGTCATCTCTTTCTTCTTACCTCTGCAGTGTCAGCCCCCTTTGAGTATCTATTGCATTGCAAAGTTTGTGATAGATTTTTAACTCAGTTAATAATAACAATTAAAATAAGATACTACTTGGTGCTGAATAGAAGAATGCTCATGGTTTGCAATCTCTGATAGGTATTGATGAGATAATACAGAAAATATCTTACCAGAAGAAGGTATTTGGAAGTGTGTTTATGTTATATACATATGTAACAGAGATATACAGATGCTTTGCATTTTCTCTGAATGATAGTGATTTGCAAACATGGATATGTATCTGGTAGATTATTCTGATTTCTGGCTACTTGTCACATAACCAATAAATATCCACGGGTATCAAGTTTCATTAGATCCTAGAGATAAACTGGAAGGTGAATGCTATGAAACCAGCAGCGTTTTGTCTATTGTTCATGGTGGTCACTCATTGTTGGAAAGTATCTGACATGTAGAGTTCCACATTTCTTCCATGCTGTTGAATAAATGAGGGATAGCTAAGACAAATCCTCCTCTATAACTTAACTTCTTTAAAGGATATATTTCTGTGATAAATTCCTAGACTGGCTTACTAATTCTGAACTGGCTCAATTCAAATTCTAATACTGTGATTTTAAAATCTAGGATGGGTGAGAAATTCAAACAATGCTCATTTTGACCCAATACTCTCAAGACATAATAATTTTCCCAAGCAATGGACTGGAAAATACGAACTTTCCTTTTTGTTCCCAAGTTATTCATATTGGGTATGT
Source organism: Dipodomys merriami (assembly GCF_024711535.1). Classification (NCBI taxonomy): domain Eukaryota; kingdom Metazoa; phylum Chordata; class Mammalia; order Rodentia; family Heteromyidae; genus Dipodomys; species Dipodomys merriami. The sequence continues at coordinate 58,417,049 of NW_027206068.1, read as the reverse complement.
GGGCATGTAAAGGGAGTTTGAGACTTTCCTGTTATATTTTTGGCCTGAGTATCTGGGACTCTACTTGGAAATGGCAAAACCAACCAAACATATAAAACAACATAAAAACCTTAAACCACTCTCTTAAAATGATTAACATAAATACAAATACATATTACATATTTACAAAAACTCTTCAAACTTTGTCAGGTACTCTTTATTTTGATCTTATAGAAAATCTTCCCTGGACATTTCTGGGTTGAATGGCTTGCTGTTTCTTACTTTTGTTCTTTTATTCTCCTCTTATTTACAATCCACCATGACTTTTCACATTCTCTTCTCTTCCTGAGTATCTTCTTACATATATTTTGATTTCTTTTTGTCCTGAAAATTTCTCATGTATTGTATTTATGTTTCTGTAAACACTTCAAATTTGTAGGTATAGCCGGGCATGCCTGTAATCCTAGCTTTTCAAAAAGCTGAGATCTGAGGACTGTCTCAAACCCAGCCTGAACAGGAAAGTCCCTGTGAGACTCATCTCCAGTTAACCACTCAAAAACAGGAAGGGATGCTCTGGCTCAAAGTGGTAGAGTGCTAGCCTTGAGCAAAAGATTTCAGGGACAGCTCCCAGGCTCTAAGTTTAAGCCCCATGACCAGCACCACCACCAACAAACACACACACACACACACACACACACACACACACACACACACACACACACACACATTTACAAGCATGGAGGATGATCAATACCTCAGACAATGCTAGCCTGTGGTGGACATGTGTTTCTTGTGTTACTGTAGAACCTTCTGCAGATTCAAGGCCCCAGCAAAGAGTTATTTTTCTGTGTTTGTATGGGAAATGAAATGTGAAGGCTCTCTACATAATGCCAGTGAATATCACTTGATAGAGTAGAGTTGTTTTTTTAATGGTTTTAAATTACTTACAACTATAATCTTTTTCAAAGAAAAAACAAAGATGATGTTGTTGTTTTATTCCTTTAAGATAACCCATTTGGAAAGCATCCACTCAATCTCCAGGTGAGAAACTGAGGTACAGAGATGTCATATATGTTGGGAAGAGAATGACTAGGATTTGAAGCCAAGAAACTTGAAATCAGAGATGAGATTTGTAACTCTCAAACCATTCTTTCCATCTGAGCAGATCTTTGGATCTGTGAGAAGCTGTGGCTTCTCTAGCCCAGTATGGACACTGATGCTGGGAGCAAGTGACAGCCAAATCTCTATCCAGAACATTAGCATCTCCCTGAGATCCAATGTGGAGACAGTCACGGAAGGGGTCTGCTCTGCAGGTGCCTCTCCTAGTGCATTGTGCTTGTTGCTTCTCTGCTACATAGTTAGATGCTCTGTCTCTCTGTCTCTCTCAAAAAATAGGAGTCCATATGGGATTTGATAGAAGAAAAAGTATAAGATGCTTAAGAGTCAAGTGTTTCTGGGGGGGGGTAAAAGGGGGAAGAAACAGTGAACACAGATTTCTGAGCACCATTTTATGCTTTTAATCCATATTGGCAAAGATAACACCTTTTCTTTATAGTGGTGTGTGAGATAAAACTTCCCTTTAACAAAGTGCACTTTGAGCTGACAAACTTGAACAGTTTCATCATATTGCACATTTTCCTGCTAAGTCCCAGTTGTATATCACATGAGGAGGTGAAAATATTGTTTCAAGAGGTGTGATTACACTTATTTGAACCCTAGAACCAATTTTATACAACTGCCACTAAAGGGCCAATTATATTTAGATAAATTGTTATTTAACTTATGTCTCCGGAAATATGTGACAGGATGATACCAAGGATATTTGGGGTGGAGAGCTCATGTGCTCCTCTCATCTTAAAAAAATCTAGTTATTTTGTTTTTCTCATTATCTGGAGATATACTCATAGAAATAACCAAATAGTCAATGACTCTATCATGTTTCCATTAAATTAAAATGGTCAATTAAAGCAGCTTCTTACAGTGAGACTAAAGTTTTAACCAATCATTTTAAACCAACGGTCTAGATATTGTCTTCAACAACTGATAAAATGGGAAATTTGTTTGCATATTTATGCACTAAAACCAAAATCTGTCATGTGGATCTATCAAGTCATACAGAGGCTTGATCAGAAATATGGAGGGCTTAAATCAGCCAAAAAAGTGAGCGGGGGAGAGTTCCGGGAAGATGGCGGAAGAGAAGCTGGAGGTTAAACAAGCTCTCACATAAAGCATTTTAGAGTTCCAGTGAACAGTCCTAAGCCAGAGAATCACACCAAGTATGCCTTCACAGGACAGAGAGTTAGGCCAGAGAGAGAAAATACAGGCAAGGAGACAGCCCTGAGCACTTGCCAGCAGCCGCGGCGGCAACGGTGGCAGCAGCGCCCACAGGTGCCATACCTGAATCACAGAGAGTCTGGGACAAAGGAGCCAGACACTGTGGGTGAGCGGATTCCACTCAACACCAGCAAGAACCCGACAAGGAGCAGACATCTTCATCCTGCAGTTCGCAGACTAGAGACGACCCAGGAACCAAGACTCGGCTTGAGTAGAAGCCTGACATCCTCACTCCTTCTCGGGGAGCAGATGAGGGAAGGCCTCCCCCCCCCCCCCCCAGTACCAGAGATCTCCATCTTGGATACCAACAAAGCTAGGCGGAGCTGCTAGCTCCAACTCAGGCCTTGGAATAAATCTAGAGTCATCTAGCAGGTCACAAGAGCCTAACCTGACCAGCCAGACTCAGCTCCACCCAGGGAAAAGTCACCCAGCTCAGGCGCCAGCCCCAGGAGTGGCTTTCTTCACCGGGTAATCAGAGCCAGAGGCTGCCCCTCCCTTTGATTTTGCATGTTTGGGAAGTTCTCTGCTAGGATCCTGTTAAACAAATTTCCTAGACCATTAACTTCTGTTTCTAGGTGCTCCTCTACACCCATTATACTTAGATTAGGCCTTCTGATGTTGTCTTCCAAGTGTTGGATAGATCTTTCATATTTCTTGGATTTGTCTTGGATGGTTGTATGTTCTTTCTCTATAAGGTCTAGGCTGTCTTCAATCCCCAAGATTCGATCTTCTGCATGGTCTAACCTGCTGTCGAGACTTTCTACTTTGTTATTTATTCCTTTTCCTTCTAGTTGGTCAGCTTTGATGGCTTCAAATTCTTTGTTGCAGCTTTGCTTTAGATCTTGTATGAACTTCTTTACTTCCTTAATTTGGTGTTCAGTGTTTATTATCAATTTTGGCCAATCGACTTCAACAATTCATCCAAAAAATTATACACCATGATCAAACAGGATTCATTTCAGGGATGCAAAGCTGGTTCAATATACGCAAATCAATTAATATTATTCATCACATCAACAGGAGCAAGGATAAGAACAGCATGGTTATTTCAATAGATGCAGAAAAAGCATTCAACAAGATCCAACACCCCTTTATGATGAAGGTTCTGGAAAAATTAGGAATCCATGGAACATTCCTCAATACAATAAAGGCTGTATATGACAAACCTACAACCATCCTTATACTTAATGGTGAAAAACTAAAGCCATTTCCTCTTAACTCAGGAACAAGACAAGGATGTCCACTCTCTCCACTTCTCTTCAACCTAGTATTAGAATGCCTAGCTACAGCAATAAGACAAGATGCAAACATAAAAGGGATCCAAATAGGGAAAGATGAAGTAAAACTCTCCCTCTTTGCAGATGACATGATTTTGTATTTAAAGAATCCCATAGACTCTACTCCCAAACTACTCAAGTTGATTCAAAACTTTGGCAAAGTAGCAGGGTATAAAATTAACCCTCAAAAATCAATGGCTTTTCTGTATGTCAACAATGAGAAAAGTGGGGCTGAAATTAGGAAAGCAACTCCATTTGTAATTGTCCCACAAAAAATAAAATACCTAGGAATTAACTTAACCAAAGAAGTGAAGGACCTCTATGATGAAAACTTTAAAAACTTGAAAAAGGAAATCAAAACAGAACTTAGAAAATGGAAAAAAACTCCCATGCTCCTGGATTAGAATGATTAACATTGTGAAAATGGCAATACTTCCCAAGGCTATCTACAAATTCAATGTGATATCTATCAAAATTCCAACCTCATTCTTCAAGGAAATAGAAGAGGCAATCCAAAAATTCATATGGAACAATAAAAGACCCCAAATAGCAAAAATGCTCCTCAACAGAAAGAACACTGCTGGAGGAATATCAATATCAAATTTCAAACTCTACTATAAAGCCATAATAATCAAAACAGCTTGATACTGGCACAAGAACAGACCTCAGGACCAATGGAATAGAACTGAAAACCCAGAAATGAAAGTACAGACCTATAGCCATATAATATTTGATAAGGGAGCTAAAAAAATAGAATGGAAGAAAGACAGCCTCTTCAGTAAATGGTGCTGGCAAAATTGGTTAACTATTTGTAGAAAACTAAAGCTAGATCCTTACCTATCACCCTGCACCAGAATCAACTCCAAATGGATCAAAGACCTCGGAGTCAAAGCAGACACTCTGAAAACATTACAGGATGGAATAGGAGAAACCTTAGGTCTCCTTGGCTCAGGCCAAAATTTTCTGAATAGAGACCCGGAAACACAACAAATCAAAGAAAGGTTGGACAAATGGGATCGCATGAAGTTGCAGAGCTTCTGCATGGCAAAGGATATAGCTAGCAAGATCAATAGAAACCCCATGGATTGGGAGAATATCTTCACTAGCCATACAACAGACAAGGGTCTCATATCTAAAATACACTTAGAACTCAAAAATTTAAATCCCCTAACAACAAATCCTCAAAGAAACAACTGCCCAATTAATAAGTGGGCTAATGACTTAAAGAGAAATTTCTCTGAAGAAGAAAGAAGGATGGCCAATAGACACATGAAGAAATGCTCAACCTCCCTAGCCATAAAAGAAATACAAATCAAAACAACATTGAGATACCACCTCACTCCAGTTAGAATGGCAAAAATCAAGAACTCTAATAACAACAGATGTTGGAGGGGATGTGGACAGAAGGGAACCTTACTTCATTGTTGGTGGGAGTGTAAACTTGTTCAACCACTTTGGAAAGTAGTATGGAGGTTCCTCAAAAGACTCCACATAGATCTCCCCTGTGACCCAGCAATCCCACTTTTGGGCATTTACCCAAATGTTCACAAACAAGACTACACTAAAGCTACCAGCACAACTATGTTTATTGCAGCCTTATTTACCATAGCTAAGATCTGGAACCAACCCAGATGCCCCTCAGTAGATGAATGGATCAAGAAAATGTGGTATATATACACAATGGAATTCTATTGCCTCCATCAGAAAGAATGACATTGCCCCATTTGTTAGGAAATGGAAAGACTTGGAAAAAATTCTATTAAGTGAAATAAGCCAAGCCCAAAGAAACATAGGTCCCATATATTTACAATATCTAGTATATGTCTGAGTCAAGCAGAAATGTCAGATAAGGTGATGTTAGGAAAATGAACCCTAAGATATGTATTTTAAATGTTTTTTTTTCTTTCATGCAATTTCTATTGCAATTATAAGATTATTTCTTTGTTGCTTTGTATGTCCCTCCCCCACAGTATAACCCCTGCTTTCACTGTATTTGATGTCAGTATAATTTGTGGAGGGGAAGGGGAAAAACAAGTCATTTAAATAAGGATACAGGTGGACCTGTTGCAACAATGAGAAGTACAAGTTGTCATGTCGAAAACGAACTTTACAACTTGGGGGTGGGGAGGATTGGGTGGGAGGGTAGGGAGGATGGGAAGGGATGGGAAGGGTAAACAAAGGAGGAGGCTACAATGCTTGATAAGAAATGTACTCACTGTCTTGCCCCTGTAATTGTAACCCCTCTGTACAGTATTTTCACAAAAAAAAATTAAAATTAAAATTTAAAAAAAAAGTGAGCGGGCCTGAATCATGGATAATAGCTGTGCTGGTTTTTTTTTTCTCTTCCCCCTCCCCCAAATTACATTGAATGTTCCGTAAACAGCTTTGTAAGTAATTTCATCCTAATAAGTTAATCCTCTATTTCCATCGCAGTTGGAACTTAGTGGTATGGCATTGTTTCTTATTTTATTTTTCTGCAATACATCATTAATAGAGATTTTTGTCTTAAAAATAAACAAAACTGAAAATTACATTTTTTATCCTTTTAGATTGTTTTCACAAAACTTTTCTATTGAAATACCAGGGAGTGTTATGGTCCTAATTCTCTTATCTGTGCTAGTTACAATCCCACTTTTGTGCTGTTTGTAGAGATTGCCTTCTTTGTGTAATAAATCTCTTTAGAAGGCAACTTTTAATGTTAAACACTAAAAGTCTTAATTATTGGACTTGGACTTACCCTATCATTTCAAGGATATGATATCTTCACTTCTTGATGAATTTCAATTTATATATAAGATAAATACCCCTTTAAGGCTCCCAGTAAGTGAGGGACCTATTCTCACTTTTGGGACAGTTGTAGGTAGAGAGCTTCCAGGTTTCGGTTACTCTTAAGTATGCTTTGGCCACAAAGAGTTGCTTTACACAAGGCTTTCTTCCCTCTTCCTAGGATGGGCGCATCCAAGATTACATTAAAGTTCTTCAGACTTCAGAGTTCTTCAGAAATTTATTGTGATGTATTTGCTCACATTGTTGTGGATATTGAGGAATCTCCTAGCCTGCCAACTTCAAGTTATTGGTCCAGGACTACATCCCTTGATGTAGTTCGAAAACCTCAGAACCAGAAATACTATGAGTAAAAGATCAATGTTCCAAGTCAAGCAGACAAGTCAATTTCTTTCACATTTTTGTCCCACCTTAGTCCTAAATGGATTGGATGATTTCAAAGAACACTGGGAAGGATCATCTACTTTACTAATTCAACAATTAAAATATGTCTTCTACACATATCTTCATAGATATACCCAGAAATAATGTGTCATGAGCTATCTGGACAACCTATAGTTCGGTTAACTTAGAAAAGAGTGAACCCTAAGATATGTATTCAAATGTTTTTTTTTCTTTCATGCGGTTGTTTCTAACACATTTATAAGATTATTTCTTTGTTGCTTTGTATGTCCCTCCCCCACAGTATAACCCCTCCTTTCACTGTATTTGATGTTATTATAATTTGTGGAGGGGAAGGAGAAAAACAAATCGTTTAAATAGGGATACAGGTGGACCCATTGCAACAACGAGATGTACAAGTCGTTATGTTGAAAACGAACTTTACAACTTTGGTGCGGTGGGGGGGGGGGGAGGATGGGAAGGGATGGGAAGGGGAAACAAAAGAGGAGGCTACAATGCTTGATAAGAAATGTACTCATTATCTTGCCCATGTCATTGTAATCCCTCTGTATAGTATTTTCACAATAAAAAAAACATATGAAGTAAAAAAAAAAAAAGAGTGATAACCCTGCTGGATATGGAAGTGGACTGGCTTGGCCTTTGTGGCTTATTTTAAGGTATCTTTGAAGGCAGAATTCCCTGTGGTGTTGAGAGTCTGTTATTATGCCTCCTTTCCCAGTTTTACTTCTGTCACAAGGAAGATACTAATGATAAATATCATTGATTGCAATCTTCAGTGAGTAAAATAGCTTTTCATTCCTTGTAATTGTGTTATCTCGGTTTGCCTCATCCCTTAGGACCTGGTTAGGTAAGTGTTCTACCCTGTGAGCCACACCCTGAGCTCTATTTGTGTTTTTCTGTTTTTTTTTTTTTGGCTTGGGTAAACCTAGGACCATGATACTCCACCTTTTCACCCAAGTAACTAGGATTGTATGAAGTATACAATGCAGTGCTTATGCTATATAAGATACTATCTTTCAAAAGGTGATAGCAAGACATTTATTTTTTTATTATTTTAGCAGTGCTCTAAAATAGTCTTCCTGTTCATGACTGAATATACAAAAATAATAGAAGAGAACTAATCTGCTGTAAAAATGGATGGGATATATTGAAAACTACCTGTTGAATTTTGTTTAAATAGTTGTCTAGAGAAACCATCTGAAGAAAAACAAAAGATGTTTTCACAGGAGCACTTTTGTAGAAGAATGTAGCATGCTTTAGGTAACAAGTGTGCTAGGCTGGTAATGTCTATATTATATTTCTCACGTTTTTATCTTGGCTCTTTGTAGAAAGTGTTCTTAGGAAACACCAGCATATAAATAGCCAAGGGAGGGAACACTTCCATTTTACAGTGCCTTGTTCTTTTATAATGTGACTTGCTGCATGATCTGCATAAAGGCCTTCTAAATCTAATACTTCCACTGTTCCACGAAGAACAGTATACTCAGCATAATTTTCAAGTTCCTGAGAATATCCTTTGTCATCTGAATTTTTTCTCTTTTATCAATTTTCATAAGCCATGCTTAAGCTTGATTATGTCTCCTTTTTCCCCACTTCCCTTTGGCAGCATCTTCCCTTGGTAACCTAGACTTAAACCCTAATTTTCAGTTCAAACCTTTGAAATGCTATGGACTTTCCTTGGTAAGAGTTTTGGAGTAGAAATTAGGAGATGGCAGGTCAGGAGGTGAATGTAATTATCTATTCCCATCCTTTACCCTGAAGCAACCTTATTTTAATATCATCAGTTTATATTATTATATCATTATGTATTACACTATAAGCATAAATGAGTGAGTTAGGACTTCTAAAAGTTCCAATTCGGGCTTCTTGCTTGCTAAATTGGTGTTCTACCACTGAAGCAGACCCCTAACCATTTTTGCTTTTCTTATTTCTTGGTTAGGGTATTGCATTTTGCCTGGGCTGTCCTGGATAACAGGTGCACACCAACCCACCAAGATTTGTTGGTTGAAATAGGATCACAGGAGCTTTTTTGTTTTTGCCTCTAACCATCCTCCTCTTAAACTCAGCCTCCTAATTAGCTGAGATTTCTGGTGTGAGCCACCTGTGCCTGGCTAGAATTTAGAACAATCGATAAAGGATGAAGAATCAGATCATAGTTTACATCTAAACATGTATCTCCTCTACAAGGATGATGGTGCTTGTCTAGTTACAATTGGCATTTTTATTTACACTGATAATAGTGTATAACATAGTATGAAAGTCTTCTGTTTCCTCACAACATTCCTGAGAGATCTATGAACCATGTCACAGAAATGTGAAACATAAGAAATAAGAAACTTGGACCCACTAGGGTATAAGAACCCACCCTCAGATCTTTTGACACAAAGTCTGTTTTCTTTCCCACTCTATCTTCTTCCTAAACCTGACAATCAATACATACAAGCCTTTCATCTCTCAGTCTACAGGCATGACATCATTTACCCATGATTCTCTACTTCCCCTGGAGTTAATAATTCTGAAATGACTGTTTCTAAGTTTGGCCTTGGTATTAGTAGGGGGCAAATTAAGATTTGACTTGAGAGATGAATAAACCAATGCTTAGGTCATTTTCTAATTCATGATACCCTGATAAAAACTAGTTTGAAGAGACACTAGTTTGAGCCCACTGAATTATCCATGTATTATTTTGCCTCTATTAATGAGGCATTTTTTCATACCCGTCTATTCATATTCATCCAATTGTTTCTCTGCTTGACTAAGAGTTCTGTGAAATCAGGACTGCACCATTTCAGTTTCTTTCTCTCTGCAATGCCCATCTCAAATCTTGCAGATGTCATTCAACAAACATCTGTTGAAATTGCTGTATACTAAGATGGTGATAGATATTGGGAATATGACAATAAATGTGAAAGATAAGGTTCAGTGGTCATGGGTTTTCATTGAAGAAGAGGGAGAGGGAAATATAACAAAACAAAACCCTTACAATTATTGTGGTCATTGCAGTGCAAAAATGAAGTGACCATGAGAGAGCTAGGCATGTCTTCTGAGGACGTGCATTTACAGAATGATCAGAAATTTCTGATCTGAATTGTTAGACACTAAAGTTGAAGTCTGCCAGAGTCCTAAGTGTCTTAATTAAGTTCCTAATATTCAATAGAAGTACTGTATTTATATAGCTGTCAATTAGATTTACAAGGGACAACCTGCTGGGTTTTTAAAATGAGTCTTTAAATTTGCTCTGTTTTATTCATCAATGCTTTGCAACCAACCACTAAACCATTAAGCTACAGGTATAGTCAATTATGGGTGAGTGAGGTGATGGAAAAAAATGTTTAGACTTTAGATAGTTTTGACTTTGAATGTGGGTCTAGCCTCTAGCAAGCTGTGGCTAGCCTGATTTATGTTTTGTCACCAAAAGGATGAGAATAATACCAACTTTAGAGTGCTGCTGCTAGACACAGTGATGCACTCAGAGATGAGATTGAGGAGGAGGGATGTCTTGGGTTGTACATGAAGTGTTCAATTCACCTAATTATCTTTAATTATCCAAAGGAGAAAAAATGACAGAGGCTGCAAGGAAAACAGAAAAGAAATTCTATAAAACAACCAGTTATAATGTCTTCCCTACAACATTTTCCTTTGTAAGTGCTAAGGTTTAAAAATTGTTTTCTTGCAGCATTGGGCATGCCTGCAGCATAAAGATGCTCCATGAATTATATATAATCAGTAATCTTTCAGAGTGAAATACAGAAAATGGATGTAAAGGACAAATTCTTGGGTGAGGGGTAACATCTTTTCTTTCTAGCTGCCCCAGGAGTTTAAATCAGGAGAGATAGTTTTTTTTAAAGTCAAACAGTAGATGTTGAGTTTTATATGGTAAGTCCTGAATGGCTGAATATATTTCATTGGATTTTTAAACCAAAGTCTAACTTAACTGTATGTAATATCCTTTCCTTTACATAACCTCAAAGATTATCTGGAGGATGAACTGTTTGTCACTTCTAATTACATTTTGATATTTCTTATGCTGTAATTTTTCAGTTTTCTATTTAATTTTACTCTTAGCATTCAATTATCTAATAAGACTCCTGAGGGCTGTTGATTTTTGAATGTTTGTGGTCCTTCAACATAGTACTCCATGAGTGCTTATGAATAGATTAGTTGTCTGTATTTTTGAAAAATGGGAAGATAGAAAGTAGAAACGAGTTTCAGGGCCACAGAAAGTATCCTAATCTTCTGACTCCAATCACTTGAAAAGTTATCAGTCTCCAGGTTAATAAAATATCCATAAGATGCCAAACAAATTAAAATGTTATTTGGGGCAGGCTTTCTGTAAGTATTTGTTCAGCTGAAATAAATTAATATTCAGTGTCTCCACCCCTCCAAAAAAAGAATACAAAGCTGACAAATACAATGTGAAGTAAAGAAATTTTGAAAAAGTGGAGTGTCTGAAAACATTACAGGATGGAATAGGAGAAACCCTAGGTCTCCTTGGCACAGACCGAAATTTTCTTAATAGAGACCCAGAAACACAACAAATCAAAGAAAGGTTGGACAAATGGGATTGCATGAAGTTGCAGAGCTTCTGCATGGCAAAGGACATAGCTAGCAAGATCAATAGAAACCCCATGGATTGGGAGAATATCTTCACTAGCCATACAACAGACAAAGGTCTCATATCTAAAATATACTTGGAACTCAAAAAATTAAATCCCCCAACAACAAATCCTCAAAGAAACAACTGCCCAATAAATAAGTGGGTTAAAGACTTAAAGAGAAACTTCTTCTCTGAAGAGGAAAGAAGGATGGCCAATAGACACATGAAGAAATGCTCAACCTCTCTAGCCATAAAAGAAATGCAAATCAAAACAACATTGAGATACCACCTCACCACAGTTAGAATGGCTATAATCAAGAAATCTAATAACAACAGATGCTGAGCGGATATAGGCAGAAGGGAACCCTACTTCATTGTTGGTGGGAGTGTAAACTTGTTCAACCACTTTGGAAAGTAGTATGGAGGTTCCTCAGAAGACTCCACATAGAATTCCCCTATGACCCAGCAATCCCACTTTTGGGCATTTACCCAAATGTTCACAAACAAGACCACACTAAAGCTACCAGCACAACTATGTTTATTGCAGCCTTATTTACCATAGCTAAGATATGGAACCAACCCAGATGCCCCTCAGTAGATGAATGGATCAAGAAAATGTGGTATATATACACAATGGAATTCTATGCCTCCATCAGAAAGAATGACATTGCCCCATTTGTTAGGAAATGGAAAGACTTAGGAAAAATTCTATTAAGTGAAATAAGCCAGGCCCAAAGAAACATAGGTCCCATGGCTTCCCTTATTTGCAATAACTAGTATATATCTGAGTCAAGCAGAAAAGGTCAGATAAGGTGATGTTAGGGAAATGAACCCTAAGATATGTATTCAAATGTTTTTTCTTTCATGCGATTGTTTCTAACACATTTATAAGATTATTTCTTTGTTGCTTTGTATGTCCCTCCCCCACGGTATAACCCCTGCTTTTACTGTATTTGATGTTGTTACAATTTGTCAAGGGGAAAAGAAAAAACAAATTGTTTAAATAGGGATACAGGTGGAACTATTGCAACAATGAGATGTACAAGTCATTATGTTGAAAACGAACTTTACAACTTGGTGGGGGGGGGAGGGTTGGGTGGGAGGTGGGGGGAGGATGGGATGGGAAGGGGAAACAAAGGAGGAGGCTACAATGCTTGATAGGAAATGTACTCATTATTTATTTATTTTGGTGCCAATACTGGGGCTTGAAATCAAGCTCTTGCTTAGTTTTCTTGCTCAGGGCTGGCACTCTACAAGTTGAGCCACACCTCTGCTTTGTGTTTTTTTGCTGGTTAACCTTAGATAAGAGTCTCTCAGTTTTAGCTTGCTTTGAACCAGATTATCGGATCTCAACATCCTGAGTAGCTATGATGACGGGCATGAGCCACCAGCAACCAACTTAACTGAACTTTTTATAACAAAAATATCCAGTCTTTAGTGAGTAAATAAACGAATTCCTCTCCATCTTATATTTGGTCCATCTGTTTGTCTCACCAAAATAGTCACAATAAAAAACTTTACAACTTTTATTTCTTCTGTTTTGTAGTCTCAAAATGATGCTCAGGATACAACATGTCTTTAATGGGATGCTTAAGTAATCATGGCACTTTAATTAAAAGGGCAATCATATTTTGAAATAGCTATTGTTCTCTGGGGAGTTATTACAGTTTTGGTGTTGTATTTCTGTAGTTACTTAGTATTCTTACTATGGGTTGTTTTATGTGTGTGTCAGTCCTGGGTCTCTGAGCTCTAGGTCTGGGCATGTTCCCTGAGCTCTTTTTGCTCAAGGATATCACTCTACTACTTGATCCACAGCTCACATCCAGCTTTTTGGTGGGTAATTGGAAATAAGAGACTCCTGCATTGGGGTGGCATTGAACTGCGATTCTCAGATCTCAGCCTTCTGGTAGCTATGACTACAGGCAAGAGCTTCCCACATCTAATAACTATTGAAGATTGAATTGATCATCATAACTACTAATGATATAATGATATATACTAATGATAGCAGCATAACTCAATCTAAGAATTATAAGTAATTCTTCCTCATGAAAAGCATTATGTAAAGTGTATAAGAGCATTTTCAGTACTGGGATAATTTTGTATGTTCTCAAACTTAGTAGCAAACCTTCAGTATTGTAGCACTTGGCAATCATACATTATTGTCATATACATTTCGTCTCATCATGAACACTAGAGACCAATTATCAGGACCCATTATCAGGTACCAGGCATGTCTTCTTCGTATGGCTACCTGTTTTCTTTTCAAAATATAAAGATCACCAGTGAACTCTCTTATGAGCTTTTAATGGGTTCTCACTGGTTTCAGGATACTGTCTAAATTATCTGATGTCTTAGTTCATTCAAACTGCTATGACAAATTACCATGGGCAGGATGGCTGTTAAGCAAAAGAAAATCATTTCTCATAGTTCTGGAGGTAGAAGTCCAAGTTCAGGGTGACATCATGGTTGGATTCTGGTGAGGACTGACTTCCTGATTCACAGAGAGCCGCTGTCTTTTGCTGTGTCTTTACCATGACAGTAATTTCATTTATGCAAGTTCAGTTTGACTTTATAAAGACTTCCATCTTCTAATATCATCACAGTGGGGATTAAATTTTAGTGTATGTATATTTCTTTTTCTTTGCTATAGTTCTGAGGGACAGGCTAAAGACACATGCATGATAGGCAATGGTTCTATCATTGAGCTACACCCTTAGCTCTTTCATATGAATATCCCAGCAAAATCATCTGACATAACTAATAAATTCATTCTCTTTCTGGACCTAGATTTTCTTTCTAACCTCATCTTTAGTGAATATTAACCATTGACCATTATCAAACTAGGTCCTTTTGTACCTTGGACTCTGCCATAAACATGTTACTTTTCTCCCTATATGAATTTGTGTTTGTTCTTTAAAAGCCAGCTTTTTCAAGCACTTTGGTTATTTCTTCCTCTGTGCTCACATTCTTGGTACATTTTTTCAATTCTATATTTAATTACATGGTTTAGTACATAGTCCTTATCATAATTTATTGGAATGCTTATCTCTCAGACTAGATTGTAACTCCTGGATTACACTGTGCATTCCTAGTGTTAGTCTGAATGCAAACTGTCTAACAGCATCATATAATGGTTGGGTGACTGAAGATATTGCCAATTGTTTGGAAGTAAAAATGCCTTTACTTACTGAAGTGGTTCTACAAATGTTGATTTAATTCTCAGCTGACTAAAAGAAACTTGTTTAAATCATAACGCAATTGAAACCTATTCTAATACTGCTTCCTTTTCTAGTATGAGAATATGTTTTCTCTCTACTTCACAGAAACATGAAGGAACTTCTTTCTTCTCTTTTTACCCTAGCCTATGGGAAACCTTTTCTCAAATTTTCTCTCATTATCTTAGAAGGAGAAGCCAAAGAAGAATCCCTGTCTCCATTTCTTTCCTTCCTTCCTTCCTTCCTTCCTTCCTTCCTTCCTTCCGTCCTTCCTTCCTTCCTTCCTTCCTTCCTTCCTTCCTTCCTTCCTTCCTTCCTTCCTTTTCTCTTTCTTTCCCTTTCTTCCATCCTTCTTTTCTCTTTTCTTCTTTCCCCTTTAATTCTTCTTTTCTTTCTTTTTTTTTATGCTATTAAGATGTGATTTCTAGCAGGGTGCGGGTGGCTCAAGCCTGTAGTCCTAGCTACTCTGGAGGCCAAGATCTGAGGATCACAGTTCAAAGCCACACACACACACACACACACACACACACACAGAGAGAGAGAGAGAGAGAGAGAGAGAGAGAGAGAGAGAGAGTGAGAGAGAGAGAGAGACAGACAGAGACAGAGACAGAGACAGAGAGAGAGAGAGAGAGAGCTGTGACTCAAGTGCTGGAGCTCTAGCTTTCAACAAAAAAATCTTAGGGATAGTGCCTAGGCCCTTTCAAAAAAGAAGGAGAAAGATATGATTTCAGCCATTCTGATTTTTATGGTAGAGACATATGTAACTGAGGATGTCATCTTTGTGTGTTGCCTGTGTCTTAATAGCGTTGAAGGACATTTGTCTTATAGCATCTTATTAGACTGATCCATGAGACTTTCTTGATGCAACCCTACACACAATAAAATGAAATTGTTACTTAATTAGGATCTCACCTGTAAGACATTTTTAGTGTTTCTTATTTATGTCAGTTTTCTTTTGGCTTATGTTAAATAAATCATCACAGACCTCTTCCTTCTACTCTTTGACTCTTAGCTTGTAACTTAGGCATGCTCCTTTCCTCCATATATCTGCAAAAATGATGTTTTAAATTTGAATAAAAAATAGCTGAACTCATATATTGATGAGTAATTCACGTCACTTATTTAAATGTACATATTGCCTTGTACACAAACATGATTACTTTGAGAATGTTTTGAGAAAAATATACTACACTGACTCCTGTGATTTTATAAAGTAGTTAACCTCAACAAATCTTAAATAAATTCTCTTTTTTGCATTCAATAGGTGGTGTTTGCATTGCTCAATCACAGAAAATCCCACGTGAGCCAAGACCTGGTGAATTTGAAAAAATTATCAAACGCCTGCTAGAAACACCTAATGCTCGAGCAGTGATTATGTTTGCCAATGAGGATGACATCAGGTGCGGATTACTTTTCTTCTGTATATAGGATCAGATTTGTCCTACATCCTTTTCAAATATATCTCCTATGCATGTTCAATGTGAAATCTTGTGAGATTCCACCGGAATTGCTAAGTCCCTTTGCAATTACAGATTGCTTTCTGCAAAGACACAAGAGCCTCCTATCTCCACATCTTCAGTGCCTTTAGTGCAAAACCCGACTAAACAAGATGGGATAAATAAGGATGATAGACACAGAGATGGAGCAAGGTTAAGGATAAGGCTAATTAACGTGTGGTACAGTTGAAGTCCCCGCTCTATTTCCTTTAGGAAATGATAAGACTCAGGCAGTTAGAATGATTGACTAATTGTTTAACTGTGACCTATTTGAGTGTGTTTAATTTCATAAAGTGGTTGTCTTTGTTTGCTTCTATTGCTGTAATTAAATGTCACAGACTGGGTAATTCATAAAGAAAACTTTATTGAGCTCATCGTTCTGGAGCTCCAAGAGAGGTCCCAGCTTCTGCTTGTCTGTTGAGGTCCTTCCTCAAGGATGAAGATATGGAGGAGAGCTTCATATGGCAAAGGAGAGCAGCTTCTTGCTCAGTCTTCTCCTCTCCTTTTAAAGCCCTTGATGCCATCCTGGGGGCCACACTCCCATGACCTCATCGAGTCCTAATTCCTCCCGAGAACCTCATATGAGAAATAAGCATATGACACTGGAGATTTCATTAGTCATGAACTTTGTGAAATATATTCGAAGCATAGTGCCGGTCTCATAGCATGCATAATTGTACTGTTCTGTAATAAATATGTCATGCTTTCTTTCTTGTGATTCCTCTAGGAGAATATTGGAAGCAGCAAAAAAATTAAACCAAAGTGGGCATTTCTTATGGATCGGCTCAGATAGCTGGGGATCCAAAATAGCACCTGTCTATCAGCAGGAGCAGATTGCAGAGGGAGCCGTCACAATTCTGCCCAAAAGGGCATCAATTGATGGTAAGGACTTATTTTTCATTCCACCTGAACTAAAATCCAAAGCAAAAACTGGATATTAGAACAAAATGAAAGGCATTCATTATTGATGACTTTGAACAGAAATTTTAGCTCTGATGGCATAATTGTCCTTTCAATAACTATCTAACCTAGCATGTTTTAAAGCATATCCATTAGACCTCTGCTGCACAAAAAGGAACTATAGTTAGTATTTGATATTTCCGATAATTGTGTTTTAATTTTGCATAGTTCCAAGGGCACATTGGAAGGTTTTAGCATATTTGGAGGGAAAGTGCTTAATTAATAAAAATGAAATACTAGGGTAATACTATGATAAATAAATTTAATTGGAGAGATTTAAGCAACTCTGAGAGAAAGAGATCAAAAGGAAGAAAAGAAAGGAAGAAAGAAAAGAAAGGAAGAACGAAAGAAGGAAAGAAAGGAAGAAAGAAAGAAAGAAAGGAAGGAAGGAAGGAAGGAAGGAAGGAAGGAAGGAAGGAAGGAAAGAAGGAAGGAAGGAAAGAAGGAAGGAAGGAAGGAAGGAAGAGGCTATCTCCTGAATATATCTTTTCCAATAGTTTTGACAAGAACTAGAATTCCCACTTTTAACATTATCTTTTGGAGTAAGACATTGTTTCCAGATGATCTCCCTTCAGTATGGTGGTTATCTGAGAAAGATAATCCCATAGCCCACTTACTCAAGGCCCCATAAGATTAGCACAGATTGCTTTAGGGAATCATCTAAAAGTGAAACATATAGGTCAGATCAATTTTGAAGTGGGTAGAGCTCTGGAATATTGATCCGTAGGTGAAGAGATAGATTGAAGAAGAAGAAGAAAAAGAAGAAAAAGGAAGGGAAAAGAAGAAGAAAGAGGTGCAGGAGGAGGAGGTAGAAGACAAGAAGGAGGAACAGAAAGAGTTTGAGTTGGTATCTGAATATTCAGAACACCTAGAATGCAATATGAGGCCACTACTTGTAGCCTGGATGGCTCAGAGTAGAGGGAGAAGTTTTGAAGGACAGTAATAGCTACAGGATTCCCTGTTTTTCTCTCACTCTTCTCTTTTGGGGAGAGGGGACGTGGTGACTGTTCATCAGTCTTTCTTGGCCCTTGTTGTGAATTTTTATTTTGGCTCCCTCTCTCATTCTATAAATTTGCTCCTGCAATGGTCATAGCATAGTTATTCAAAATTCAGTTTGCAGGCAGTTCAAAATGAATTTGAAAGAAAAATATTAAAATGTTATCTTTGCACTCACATGATACTATGTTGGATATGAACATTACAAGTTGGGGAAGAGGAGGAGCACAGGGAGGGATAAGCGGGAGATGATGAGGGAAGGGTTAACAATGATGAAAAACAAATGTACTAATTACCTTACTTACGTAACTGTAACCCCCTGCTCATCACCTCTTCAATACAGATAAGATATAATTTTAAAAAATGACATCTTTCTTCCTTAAAATAGGATTCGACCGATATTTTAGAAGCCGAACTCTTGCCAATAATCGAAGAAATGTGTGGTTTGCAGAATTCTGGGAGGAGAATTTTGGATGCAAGTTAGGATCACATGGAAAAAGGAACACTCACATAAAGAAATGCACAGGTAGGTAGCCACTGAAATGCCCTTGATGCATTTCTTCTGGCATTACCTGATATATGAGGTGTTTTTCTGTGGCCAATGATGTCTTCTATTTCCTGATGGCTCTTGTTATAGTTTCTCAGCAAGGTAAGCAGGCACAACTTATTCAATAAGTTTAAGTTTGTCTATTGGTTTTTACAGTCGATCAACAAGTTATTTATTGACTCTGTACAATGCATGCAGCATTTCATTTGTCATTGAGTAGAATTTATTAAGTGTCTGCTGGGGGGAAAGCACTTCATTAAGTTTGTGGGAATATAGTCAAATAAATAAGATGCAGTAATTTTCTTCAGGAGTTCCAAATGTAGGGAGGTTGATGGGTCACAAGTGCTTCTCATTTCCATACATTTTCTTTATATACAATACTATTAGTTTCCATCCAGCATAGTATCTATGTTGTAGCACTTACACACTTTGTGATGCTTTGATTTTCTAGAGCAGGTTCTTAAAAATAACAATGATATCAAATGTCCATCTTCAAGTATAAGAATACATTATATTTGTTTTCAGATAATATGACTGCAGACGTAAATAGAAGCAACGATAGAATTGTAAAACTTAGCAGTACATAAACATAACAAGGTCAAGGATACAAACTCAATGTGAACATCCATCTTTAATATATATTCTGGAAATGAAAACATGGGAAATGATAGTTAAGGAATACTGTTTCTAGCAAGCTAAAAAAGACTTTTAAAAAAGATTTTTACCAACAATCCTGTATGCTAAAAACTACAAATGTTGAACATAGGGTAAGGTAAGGTTTTTAGAAACCATTCTCTCATCTACCTTACCCCTTGCCCAGATGTTTTGGTATGTCCTCCTTTCCCTGTTTCACTTCCTCTGAGGTGATATGTTGAGACATACCTACAATCATAGAGAAGACAAATAGGTGAAAAATGGTGTTACACTCTAAAGGAATCTGACTTCAGGCTCCTGTGACAAATTCTGTACAGGAGCAGCTGTGGTGAGCAAAGAGGGCTAAGATCCCTGTTCTTTTGCTCACAGTCGACCTAAAATGAGAGTGACAGAAGGGAGCCGGATGATGAAATTAATAGACACAGGCCACACATAGTCTTGAAGTTCTCTCTAGAAATTCCAGAATTGAGGAGTTTTGGCTTTAGCTTACTTTTAGGACAAACAGAATGTGCTCAGAGAGCTGTTTCAAGGGAGAAATTTTCAAAAATATATTTTTTGTGTGGCTGAAGTATGAGGAGGACTGGGATTCACTTGAAAGAAAAGGCAAGCAGGTCAGGCAGGATTTACCCAGCACTCCTGGGATGGTCAGCTACCACCTGTGCAAGTGCTAGAAAGGTAGGGGACAGACAGAGCAGGTTCAAAGGATGCTTCAGTGAGTTTTTAATTTTATTTTTTCCTTTCTGGTGATGGTCCTAAACTCAGGGCCTAGACTCTGTCCCCTGAGCTTTTGTGCTCAAAGGCTAAGTGCTTTACTACTTGAGCCACTGCTCTATTTCTATCTATATGGTGGTCAATTGGAAACAAGGGCTTTCCTGCCTGGGCTTGCTTTGAATCATGATCATCAGATCTCAGCCTCCTGAGTAGCTAGGATTACAGACGTGAGCCCCTGGTACCTGGCTCAGCACGTAAGCTTTATAGTTCGTTAGAGATTCACACTGGAGCAGGGGATGGGCAAAAGATGGAGGTTTGTAATGGTGTATTTCTCTCAGGAAGGTCAAGAAAACTGATGTAATCCAAGAGAATGAAGGGGAACTTGATTTGGTCTAAAACAGCTCTGTAGAATTGCCCAGCAGGTGGCAGCATAAGGTCTGGAACCCTACAATGTGTTCACTAGACATTCAAATGAGGCAGTCATAGAGGGAGATTTGAGAGTGAAAGGCCAGGATAGAGAAGCAATTGCCACATGGGATTAAGAAAATGATGTAGAGTTTCAAAAGAAGAGTCACAAGGAGAAAGCAAGAAAAGAAACAATGGTGGTCTTACAAGGGAGAGAGATGACCT
The DNA here is from genome assembly GCF_024711535.1 of Dipodomys merriami. Lineage (NCBI taxonomy): Eukaryota > Metazoa > Chordata > Mammalia > Rodentia > Heteromyidae > Dipodomys > Dipodomys merriami. Next base: position 58,396,464 of record NW_027206068.1, on the reverse strand, counting down.
GAGAATGGGGCCATCTCCATCTCCAGCAGGGAGGCGAGGTTGACAGGTCAAGGGCCGTTGCTGTAAGCCATAGAGAGTTGTGGTTGAGGCACAAGTGTGCGAGAGGCACCTAAACACTGAGGGGCTCAACAGGAACAGAAGAAAAGAAGTAGAGGAAAAGATGCTGTTTCACCAAGTTTGGAAAATCAAAGAAGGTGGGTAGAGTCAGAGACTTGAGACAGAGGAAGGGTGTAGATTGATAAGGAGAAAGGAGTGTACACAATTTCAGGTACCTCAACAGAAGAAAAAGAAACTCTTAGAAGAGAAATAGAGAGCAAAGGTAGCAGGAGATCTTGAAGAGACCCAAGACGAGGCGTGAAGAAGAGGGCTTACCTCGAAAGAATGGAATTTGGTTGATGAAGGAGATGAGTAAACACACCCATGATGGAAAAGGGGAAATTTCAAGTTTAAATGTAAACTCTGGACATAGAGAGTAAGGAAATTCAGAAAATGGGTATTCCAGATGTAAAATCCAAAATCTCATGGAGGAGTGCTCTGATAGGAAGAAGAAGTGGAGGGGTCTAAGAACAAGAAGTAGTGTTCAGAGAACTTCCCAAATGAGCTGGGAGAGTAGGGTACGGTAGGCAGGTATTCAGTGTGAAGAGGTCTGGCTTATTGAAGGGTATGATGTATGTTAAGAAACAACAGAAAATAAAGAGTGGCTAGTTTAAGGAAGGATTATGAGAGAGTTTATACCCAGTAATGCATGGTTTTCACTGAGATATTTTTACACTGTGCTTCATTTTGAACTCTGAACATTATTGTTTTTCTTTGACAAATTCAAACCTTACTGTTTAGACAGTAGTAATGAAATTGTACCAGCTTATAAAAAATAGATGAGCTCATATATGTGTATTCAAATGCATGTGTGCATATGTTTGTATTTGTCTAATTTCCTACCAGTTATATGATCATATAATGTTTCAATCAATTGTTTGCAGAACTCATATTTTCCAAGTACGTTGAAGCATGTAGTCACAGGCTTAGCATCACCTATGTATAGCACATAATGGATATTTACTTCCAAAAATTATGTTAACTGAATAAGTGAAGAGTGACTTATTCAGTGAATAAGTGCCAAGAGTGACAACGGATCCATGTTTTCCCTTATATGTGGAAGCTAGATTTAGCTTACTAACTTATAAGTAAATATGTTGGGTGGTGTGCAAGTGTATACAAATATTTTAACTGAAATAGAGTAGATTCAAGGCAGATCTTAAATAATGCAATTCCTTAGAAAGCCAAAATCAAAGTTCAGTAAAGTAAAACCCAGGAAGTAAGTACTTGAAAGGGGTAGAGTGAGGAAAAGGGTAGACAAAGGAAGAGAGAACGCAGACAAGAGTCCAATGTATATCCTACAAAGTTAAGAAGAGTGAGGGACAGGGCGGATAGGGAAGGGATGGATGAGAATGTTGAGAAGGGTGACATTGATCAAGATATACTGTATTCATAAACTACTTTGGTAAATGGCAACTCCTTTAAATACTTAAAGACTAAAAAAGATACAACTGGACTAGTTTGTTGTAGAATATATATACTTGGTGGCAAGTCGGCTTTATGATCCTTTGATTTATATGGATGTTGCAGGTGTTTGTAAGAGCTTGATCAATTACAGCTGTTTCTAGTGTTTGGGTGCTGGGACAAACCCACCCTTAGAGAACTGGGTTAGTCAGCATATTTCTGTGTAAATCCCATTGTGGGGGCTAGAAAGCAACAGTAAATAAAGAATGAAATGTTCTGATTTAATTATATATATATATATATATATATATATATATATATATAGTAAAAATACTGTACAGAGGGGTTGCAGTTACATGAGTAGGGTAATGAATAGATTTACTATCGAGCATTGAGCATTGTTACTTCCTCCTTTGTTTTCCCCTACCATTCCTTCCTTCCCCACCTCCCCAACTCCTCCCTCCCCCACCAACATTGTAAGGTTCGTTTGATCCATTGATTTAATTTTTTTAAAGAAAGAATAACTCATGAAAGTTTCCAAATGGTAAGAGATGTTTCAAATTATTGATACACTCAGATTTAATTTCTGTTTAGGGGCAAGAGGGAAGAAGATCTAGTATATTAATGGTCAAATATACTTAGGAGGAAAAGTTTATAGTACATTCATAAGTAGAAGGGACTATGGTTTGAAAATTGTTTTAAAAGTTGGCTTTAAAATATTCTTATTTACTGAGTGTCAGTGCCAATAATCCTAGTTACTCAGGAGGCTGAGCTATGAGGGCCCTTGGTTAGAAGTTAGCCAGGGAAGAAAAGGCCATGAGACTCTTATCTCCAATTAAGTACCAAAATGTTGGTAATGAAAGTGTGGATCAAATGTTAGAGCACCAACCTTAAGAGGAAAAGCTAAGGGATGGCACATAGGACCTGAATCCAAGCCCTAGTAGACAGACAGACAGACAGACAGACAGACAGACACACACACACACACACACACACACACACACACACACACACACACACACACACACACAGAGAGTTCTTTAACTATTTAGAATGAGAGAAAAATCAAGGAACTCTGAGAGCAAGATACTGCTTACAGCCATAGTTCCCACATATAGTAGAGCATTGTCTGTGGGCTAAAGTGCTGGGCAAAATTTCACATTAGATAGTTATTTGCTTCCATTGAAGGTGATGTTGGCAATATTCTTACATGGGTAAAAAGAGTAATTCCCAGCAGTGTAGGGTTTCTGTCTTATTAATTTTCAGGAGGAGAATATCTTCTAGCAGTGAGGAACATCCTCTTTCTAACATTAACTCGGTCGCAATAGTTTTCTGGGATGATTTTCCACAGCAACTGTTACCCCCACCCCCCTTCTCACAAAAGCTTCCAGAAAGATGTGCCAGCACAGCCCACTTTTGATACGCTGGCCAAATTCCAAGTGAGGTAATTCCCACCATCTACTTAGCTATTTATGTAGTTATTATTGCTTCTGAGAGCTGCTGTGTTCTGAAAACTACCACTACTTAATCCTACTTAAAATTCCCTTTGTCTTTCTCCAGAAAAGAAAAAGAGCTCTTTTATACTTGTTATCAGTAGCAATGGCTGTTATTTTATAGATATTGAACTGACCTCTCTCTCTCCTTCTCCAATTCTACTCTCAGCCTGAAAGCCTTCTACTCCTCAAAAGCCAGGTACTCACAAACTCCTTTAATACCTGCATCTTCATCTTCTGCCTTCACACATTTTTTACAAATCTGTTTCTCTAGGAAGTCTCTTGCCTCAACTCTTTTCCTGTCTCCCTTCATTGTCTCCTTTTTATTCCTCTCTCTTCCTCTCTTTTCTCTTATTTAATGTTATTTTGTCTGGTGATGGAGATTTTCCTCAGAGATATTGTTTAACTCATTGAGTGACTGTCATTTCCATATTTTGGCTTCTCAAGTGAAGACTCAGTGGTGAATATTACAGAGGCCTTCCCACACCTGCATGAACTGTTAAGAAATAGTACTACCAGCTCACACTATGGCTTTGCCTTGATTTCTCCACCAGGAATTATATAAGTAGCTCTTCTTTGCCAAAACAACATCTAAGTGTGTTGGTACATGTTTGTAATCCTAGAACTGAAGGGTTAAGATGAGACAATTGTGTGTTCAGGGCTATACAACATAATAAGACATAGCATAATGAGGCCTACATGACATACTGAGAACTTTTTCCAAACAAGCAAGCAAACAAATAAAAGAAGCCATACTTGAGACACAGAACAAGACCACATCCTTTGGACAATCCAATAACTCCAGTCAGTTCTATATACTACCTTAAATCATTCATTCATTCATCCATTCACTTGTTGATTCATTTGAATAACCTACCATATGCCAGGCAAATGCATTATAGCTATGGAGATAAACAATACTACCTCCTTGTCCGCCAGGGACTCACAAAGATGTACACGCTTGTCTCAGGCTCTGAAGTACTTTCCTCATCTGCTAGGTTTTATTTCTCAGCCAGGGGATGGGAGCATTGCAGCTTAGTGTGCATACAGCTGACACTCAGATACTAAATGGTGGTGAGCATATGCTACACGAAATGGCCTATTGATTCTTATTTATGAAGTTAGAAATAGTGGTAATGGAAAAAGCAATGCCCAAATATGTTTCTTCCCACAAACAAGCAATATTGTCAGTGAACCAAATAGCGGGCTCAATAATTAGCTCCTGGAAAGTCTGGTCAGTTTATTTTCTAGTGCCAGAGTAACTGGGTCACTTTTTCAGGTACAGCCCTGTCATTACTCCTCCATTTGGTTCTGGAAGCCTATGCGAGGAGAAAGCTGTCCCTTATTTGCCCCTGATTCATGAGACCCTTGAGAAAGCATTGGATGGGTAGCAAGAGGGACAGATTTCTACAATTTGGTCTGGTGATTCAGAATGAAAGGATATCAAGATGTTCTTTCCAGAATTTAAATGTGTCCTGGCATTCCTATTCTTTGCCCAGAGTAAAACTTCGACAGGGAAAATGAGTTTACATTAGCACTCTGAGGTGGCCTTTGGACCATGTGGTCTTGTTCTTGGGAAATAAAATGCCACACGCACAGAATAACTTCTCTATGCCATTTCTTAGGTGCCATATTGAATTCCAATAGGTGCATCTGAGGAGAAAACAGGCATTGATTTCAGACACATTAGATTTTAGCATTTAGAGCCAGAATACAAGATCAAAATCATGCTCTAATCTTCTGGATGAGGAAATTAGAAACCCAAGAAGTGAATTATTAAAAACAATCAGTGTTAGTCTTAGAGACACAACTAGAACCCTGGTGTCTTTTATTTGACTTTGTTCTTGATATTTCCACCCTCAACTTATTTTATTATTTACTTATTGCAGAATATTTGCCACATAGGTGACATTTTTTTGTTTGCTCTTTATAATGCATTGTATTGTAGGATTCAAAAACCACAAGCTGTAAAGTAGAATAAAATAATAACAAATTAGCTGTTGCCTAATCTTACACACAATAGTAAACATGTTAATATCCTCCCTATTGATTTTCAGTTATATGTGTGGTTTTTCCTAGTGAGTCTGAAAGAGCACAAAGCTTTTTATATTGTTTTCTGCTTCCTTGCCATTTATGCATAGAACTAGTATTACATTTAAGGAAAAAAAAACCAAAAAGGAAAAAATACAACTTGTAAGCTTCTATATGTCAAAGTCCTGTGGCACTGAAATAAAGCAATTTACTTTGTTAAATTACAGTTAGTTCACTCTTTTATCTATTCCTTTAAAAAAAATAAAAGCACAGCTATTGCCAGGCATGGGTGACTCACCTGTAATCCTAGGTATTCAGGAGGCTGAGTTCTGAGGTTTGTAGTTATAAAAACAACCCAAATAGGAAAGTCCATGAGACTCTTATCTCCAATTAACCACCCCCCAAAAACCCCAAACCAGAAGTGGAACTGTGGCTCCATTGGTAGAGCACTAGCCTGAGCACAGAGGCTCAGTGACAGCACCTAGACTCTGAGTTCAAGCCCCAACACGGGCACCAAAGGGGGAAAAAAGCAGTCTGAGGACAGCATCTCTAGAACTATAGTATGCCCACAAATCACTTGAGCAACCTGTTAAGTGCAGATTTTTATTTTGTTGGTCTCAACAGTTCCCAGGTGACCTGGGCCACACTTCAAGAGAATATGAGTGCTCATTTTTAATGATACCAATTGCATCTGAAGCTTAATTAGTAGGATAAATAGTCAACCATACTAAGGATTACTGATAAGCTCAAGGTGTCTTATAGAGGATCATGGAAATAAAACTTTGAGTGCAAATCATGAAATGCCAAAAAAAAAAAAGTGCAATCAGGAGCCTGTGTTGTGTATACCAACTTCAATAAGTATTTTGATCAGTAAAGCATAAAGATACAGTAATATGTGTATGTGTTTTCTCATAAGGAAAGCTTAATTGCTAAATTTAAAGAAATATATACAGATGCACCTGCATCTTTAAAATATGCAAGTAGGTTATAGTTTGCTATGTCAATAGCCAAAAATATTCTGAAAACTTAAAACTATACTTCAAATTATAAGGGTACATAGAGTTAAAGAGCCAAGGTCTTGTGCCTGGACAGATGTTGGACTTCAGTTTTCCTGCCTTTACCACCCAAATATCTGGGATATTGTTTATCTCATTGGTTTCATTTTTCAGAAATTGAGGTCTATCTGCCCTAGGTGAGTTGTCAAAAGACAATGGAAGAAGGTAGAGTCTGATTGGATGTCAGATTCTTTTTTTTCTTTTTGTCCCTGTCTTGCTCTGAACATAGGGATGAGTTGCCCTTATCTATTCAACTCCTTTATCTACTAGAGTGGCCTGTTTCCTAATGGCCATCCAAGGTTAAATATTCTTTGTGTATCTCTGTGACTCTTCAGGGAGTCATACTGATTTTCTTGATCTGGAAAAACTAATTCTGCTAGTTCTGGAAGCAATTCGAATACACTTCAATAATATTAAATGTTCACACTCTTTAGACAATAATTCAAAACAGAACAATGCCCATTCTTAAAATGCTCATGAATTTAAGAGTCTTAGAATTCCTTTCTGCAAAACAACAGATTTTGGCATTATGGGCATAATTGAGTGTTGAATGTTAATGGGTGATCTCTGGAATATGACACTGAACAAATGAAAAAACAGAAAAGAGAAAAATAGCTAGTAAAAATACCAGCTGAGTATTGTTGAAAATCATTTATTAGGAAAAAACCACAGGAAGGCTTGGGAAAATGTGGATGACACAGAGTAGAAAACAAGAAATTGTCTTCCCTCAATTGTAATTTAACACTAGTTGAGAGAATTCAGTCACTCAAACGAAGCCAAACATAAAAAAAAATGTAGATGGCTTAGTATCTGGAAAATTTAATATCCCTACTCCCCCAAAAAGTACAAGCAGATGAAATACTATGCATTAATTATATGATAAAGATAGTATTTTTAGTAAATATTTTCCCTAGGGTTCCTTTAAACCCATGAGATATGAGAGAATGCTTTAGTTATTATAACATTAAATAAAAAGTGAATTAACCTAAACTCTTATACACATGTCTAAACAAAACTGCTAACAAGCTAGCTGAGCAAAGAGCCAAATAGGTTAGGATAAGGAGACCTAAAACAAGTAATGTCTGAGTTTACTATGGTTATTTGCAAAAACATCCTAATAACTTGATGTTTTTTGTTATTGGTTAAATTGTGGTAAACATCTAACTCTCAAGAAGTGTATGATTTATGAAAAGTATATGCTTTAGAAAAATGAAGTAATTAGTATGTAGGTTACTTATATATCTTTAGAATTTAACATAAACTTAGTGTTATTTGTCTTTCAAATGAATTAACTGGTCAATAATGTTGACCTGAACTGTATTACAGAGCTGTAGATACAGTACATGGTGTCTAATTTAGTGTGAACTCAATAAATATCTTAATTTTTAGAAAGGTATATATATAATTATGTAAATGCACTAACTATAGTCATTTTTGTTTGATTGATGGGTTGGTTTTTTTTCAGTATGGTATTGAACTCATAGCTTCTCATTTGCTAGGCAGGTACTCTACCACTTGAGTCATGTTCCCATTCTTATTGTTTCTAGATTTCTTTTCTTTCCTTTCTGTTGGTCATGGGACGTGAATTTTGACCTAGGAGCTGTTCCTGAACACTTTTTCTCAAGACTAGCACTTTTATCACTTGGTGCCACAGCACCACTTCCAGTTGTTGAGGAGTTAACTGGAGATAAGGGTCTCATGGGGACTTTAATAGCCTGGGCTGTCTTCCACCTGCAATCTTCAGATCTCAGCCTCCTGAGTAGCTAGGATTACAGGTGTGAGCCACCAGTGCCTGGCTATGTTTTAGATTTTTTTTTTGTCGGTCATGGAGCCTGGACTCTGGGCCTGGGGGACTGTCCCTCAGCTCTTCAGCTCAAGGTGAGTGCTCTACCACGTGAGCCACAACACCACTTCCAGTTTTCTGGTGGTTTATTGGAGATAAAGAGTCTCATGGACTTTTCCTGCCCGGGCTGGCTTTGAACCATGATCCTCAGATCTCAGCCACCTGAGTAGCTAGGATTACAGGTGTGAGCCATGGGCACTTAGCTTGTTTTAGTGTTGGGTTTTTTTTTTTTTAAGATAAGATTGGGTGCTTTTGCCTGAGCAGATCTTAGACTTCAATCTTCTTACCTCCATAGGCAAAGTAGATGGCTCCATAGGTAAAGTAGCTGTGATTATAGTTATATGCTACCATGAATGCCTAGCTTGATTTTGAAATATTTTCTCTCTAACTTTTGCCCAGGATGGTCTTAAACAATAATCCTTTTATCTAGGCTTCCTGAGTAGCTGGTTTTGTAGGTGTGGGCTACAATTCCTTGATATGATGCAATAGAAAAATTGTATTTATATTCTTCAAATAGACAACACTTTATGTTTATATGACTTCTAGTGTGGTAACAGAATAGTGGAAAGATCACTTGGAAAACATGATGGAAAATACCAGTTTAAAACATGTTCATTTATTTAGTTTAGACGTGGTTATTTACAAGTTTATTGCCTCATCCTTCAAGAATATAGATTTCATAAAGACATAGACCTTTTGTTTCATTGTTTCCTGTTTCCAGTGCTTTCAATGGAATTTGGCACAAATGGATTTCCCTGAGATGTTCATGAATCTCTTATACCACTCAGTTCAGCTTTCCAGAACTGTCTAGTAGGCATCAGTGGCATATCTCTGAACCAAACAGAAATGGCCCTTAGTTTTACAGAGCTCATGGACAACTGGAAAGATGAACAAGTAAGCCAAATCCTTGTAATGAAATACAATAGGGGACATATTCCAGGGACAACTAATATAGAATAAGGGAGATGAGAGATATCATTTAAGTTTAGATTAAAACAATAAAAAATTTAGGTAAGCTGAAGAACTTATTGTAGAATTACTATTTTGGGTAGAGGGCAAAACAGAGACCAGGAGACAGATGAGAGCAATGGGAGGAACTGAGCAAGTTCAATGTTGCTGTGGGGCAGAGTTTCTAGGGGAATAGGAGAGAAGGAAGAGCAGGAAATGCAAGATTTTGTATGCTTCACAAGGGAGCTGAAATCTGTTTTGAAAGGCAATGAACAGGCACTAAAGGGTTTTAAGCAGATTGGTGACATAATCAGATTTCCATTTTAGAAAGATTATTCTGGCTGTGGTGTGAAGGATACATTGGAGAGGCATGATGCTGAGAGAAGGGCACATAGATATTTCAATCATTCCTCCAGAGATCATAGTGGCCTAGTTCTGATGGCTGTGTTGCACTGAGGAGAGACCAAATACATAGTTAACTATGACATATTTAGGGAGAGGATGGACCAATCATGGTTAATATTGGGAGGGATGGAATGGGAAATCAAATTGGTGGTTTAGAAAACATCCCCAATATAATAGATAATGGGTGGAGGAGGGGAAGAGGGTGTGTTTGGGGTACACTGAATTTAAGGACTGTGAGACATAAGAGCTGCTGAGATCTGAGATTGGGACCATGTGAGAGAGAACCAGCAAATGTATGGAGAGCAAATGGCAGAAGGCCCAAGGCAGACCCTGTAGGAAGTTAGTCTTTAGAGGTTGATTAAAGGAGTAGAATTCCCTCATGCAATTTCTCTGATCATTATCATCAGGGGTTGGCAGAGCACCTATAGCCCTAACTCTGATCTTCACCTAGATGGCCCTGGGATGGCTCTCTCACCATGACTGATTGGCTTAATGTGAGGGCTTGACCCAAGCTGCATCAGAGAACGTCCAATGAGTATTTAAAATAGGAATGAAAGAGGGAAGATCAGTCTCACTGGAAAGTAGGTGGGGTTGGAGACTGTGGGATAATGTGTTTCCAGAAAAATGAGCCGGCAGAATAATACTGACACAAGGACAGAATGGAGGTGATAGATGCAAAGAGTTGAAACTGTGATCAAGCATTTCATCATGCCCTTACTTGCAGGTATATGATATAGTTCAGGGTTCTTCTAATTAAGTTTCTTCATCCTTAGCCATCGACCTTGAGTCCACAAACACACAGGATAAGAGTGCTTGCCATACAGGATGCTTCAGAAGATTAAAGGACATGGAATGCGTAATGTTGACTACTTGGTACACGGGACATATAATCAACACTATTGCTTACTAATCCAAAGGAAATTTCCCTTTCCTTTATGTCAGCGCTAGCCAGTAGAACTTACTAATTGTCCAATATGTGACACTTGATTCCTTGAACTGTGGCTAGTATAAAGTATGGAACTAATTTTTGGTTTTTTTTGTCGGTCATGGGGCTTGAACTCTGGGCCTGGGCGCTGTCCCTGCGCTCTTCAGCTTAAGGCAAGCTCTCTACCACTTGAGCCACAGCACCACTTCCAGTTTTCTAGTAGTTTATTAGAGATAAGAGTCTCACGGTCTTTCCTGCCTGGGCTGGCTTTGAACCGCGATCCTCAGATCTCAGCCTCCTGAGTAGCTAGGATTACAGGCATGAGCCACCAGCACCTGGCCTGATTTTATTTTTATTGATTATATTTGCACGTGTGTGTGTGTGTGTGTGTGTGTGTGTGTGTATTCTTGTGCGTGTGTGTGTATGTGTGTGTGTGTGTGTGTGTGTGTGTGCATGTGCGTGTGTATGTGAGTGTGTTGGGGGGGCGTCTAATGCTTGAACTCAGTGCGTGGGTGCTGTCCCTGAGCCATTTTGCTCAAAGCTAGTGTTCTAGCACTTGAACCACAGCTCCACTTCTGGCTTTTTTGGTGGTTAATTGGAGTTAAGAGTCCTGTGCTTTCCTGCCTGGGCTGGCTTCAAAGCACAATCCTTATATCTCAGCCTCCTGAGTAGCTTGGATTACAGACCTGAGCCCCGGGTGCCCAGCTATGATTTTTAATTTTTACTTAATTATCTCTATAACTGTAAATAACCCCATGAGGCTGGTGGCTAGCATATGCACAGCAGAAGTTGAGGCTCACAGATCTATAGAACGATTTAGTTTCAGCATAACTTGATATAATTTACTTAATCCTGATTGGTCTTTTCTTATTATGATAGTACTACCTTGCTGGCCAATGTTTAATTGAAAGACTAGTTGGCAAAACATTTCTAATCAATGAAATAGTTGGGAAAGTCTCCCAGAACCCTTTGAAAGGGAATGTGGATATTGTTACATTTGTATTTGGTAGCTGGACCTCAGTGGGGAAATCATGCTGAAGACTGCAGGATAGACAAGTGGCAGGAAACATAATCCCTGCTTTGACCCTCTGAACCATTCAGTTTACCAGCTCTGAAAAAACCTTCATTTTATGGGATGAGAATGCATTATCCCAGTTTTAAAGCCATTTGGGTCTGGTCGTGGGGCCTGAACTCTGGGCCTGGGCGCTGTCCCTCAGCTCTTCAGCTTAAGGCTAGCCCTCTACCACTTGAGCCACAGCCACACTTCCGGCCTTTTTTTTTCTTTTTGCTTATGTGGTGCTGAGGAATCGAACCCAGGGCCTCAGGCATGCAAGGCAAGCGCTCTACCACTGAGCCACCTTCCCAGCCCAGCCATTTGGCATTGGAAGTCTTATTGTCTACAGTTGAAAGTCCCTTCCTGCATACAATGCACTATAAATAAGTGGAAATGAGTTATTTGAAATGACATGAACATGACTCTTTTTTAAGAAAACATGAAAAAATTCAAAATGAAATTATTTTTATAGCAAAATTAAAACTCTGAAATAATCCAGAAGATGAATACTTATAATACTGACAAAGCTATTGATAATTTAAGTGGATTCACTGCTTTATTGTTTAAATTTGACCCTCTAGTCAGTGAACACAAAATGTAATTTGATTTATGAAAATTAAAGTAATATACAGCTTTTTAGCTACAGTTCATTCAGATATATTTTATATAACTAGCAGAATTCTAAAACATTATTGTTATAAATTATCAATGGATATTCCTTAACTTATCAAAGTAATTCATTTCTGGATTCCTCTAATCAAAATGTGTTTTACTCTATCAAATTTTTTTTTTGTTTGGTGCCAGTCCTGGGCCTTGAACTCATGGCCTGGGTATTATCCATGAACTTTTTTGCTCAGAAACATTGAGCCACATCTTTTGCTCTGCCACTTGAGCCACAGCTCCACTTCTGGCTTTTTGGTGGTTAATTGCAGATAATCTCATAGACTTTCCTGCAAGGGCTGGCTTTGAACCTTGGTCCTCAGATCTCAGCCTCCTGAGCAGCTAGGATTTCATGTGTGAGATACTGCAGGTGGTGGTGGAATGTTGCTTACCTCACAGGCAGACAATAATTCAGCTAGAGTTTTTATTTTCAGTGCAGGTGGAAATATGTTCAAACTGCTGGCAACTTTATCAACTAGATCATAAAATTTGAGGGGAGTGTTTTCTGAGTTTAGCAAAATCCCCAGCCTTACAGGTAGTTATATTCTAGTTTCGTTGGGTAACATAATCTCTAGTATTCTTACTGAATTTTATTTTTTTCTTGCTTTTAGTTTTTGATAGGGATGATGGTGGTTATTATCAGTGTAAATGCACTCATCATAAAGAGTACTCAGATTGCTCTGTTTCCCCCTTATGTTATCAATATTCTACATGGCTAAAACATAGAGCTTAAATGTATAGCTCACATTGCTTTTAGAAATGGCATTTATCTCTTTTATGCTTCTCCCCATGATTGACATGAGGTATGGATATTTGCATGAGGAAAGATACTATTCTGACAAATGGGTGATGTCATTTCATCCAGGTATTACTTCCCAGTAAAGCCATTAACTGATACATAACCTTTTCTACTGCAGATTTATTTGCTTATGTCACTGTGGTTATATGGTTAAAATTATAGATTCTCATTTAGGAAAATGATGACTACTTCTTATTAAGGACAGTATTCTGGGCTTGAATTCTCCTTCTGTTCATGGTCCATGAACACAAGAATTTTCTCTGTTCATCCTACCAAGGATAGGAATGTGCTCTGCTTGTGTTTCTACCCAGATTTCTTCCTTCCAGAAAGCAAGCAGACAATGTTAGCAAAGCTGGGGAGAGGGGAGCAATAGTCAGCTGTTTGCCAAGACAGATCCAAGCCTCCAAACATGCCAACTCAGCAGACCCAGAGAGATTATCTAAAACCTGCACAATGCTTAGGATTCCATTGGAGTCAGAGATAATTTAAATAAAGTCCACATCCTACTAACCAACAGAATCAGAGGACATTAGAGAAAGAAGGAAACTTAGAGGTCATTGTCCCCAACATCTTCCTGAGCTTTCCTCTCCCAGGCTGATGTAAAATGAGGACAGGGAGGACACAGAAACATTTTGGTTTCACTGATTCAGTAAAATTCTTGAAGGCTTTTATTGGTACAAAAATGAGGCTTTCTCGTTGACTCTAAATAGGCTTATTAACAGCACACAGAAGGATTTCCACTGTGATCTTTCCTTTGTCCCTCGTCAGAGGGAAGGCAGAGGTCTGAAGCAGGCTGATAGCTGTGAAAGTGAAAAGTACCCATAGGCCAGAGGGCAGAGAGAGGGCTGGCTGCCAGCGTTGGGCTGACACCCTGAGGAGTGTCATTTGTCTGAGCTACTTTTATGAAACAGAAGCCTTTGCTTTTGTGTATTTGTAACTATGAAAGGGAGTAATGCTGTAGCAGGTCCAAAGCAACAGAGAAACTAATAATTTATACTGATGTAGGATGCCCACCTACTCTCCCTCCTTCCCCCAAGAGTGATAGTTTACATTTCAATACATGGCCCACATCCTGGGAATTCTGACATGAGGCTTCCCATAGGGATTCCATTAATTGGTGTGAAGGTTTAATTCAGTAGAGTCTGGAAACTGTTTAGCTTTTTCTTCTCTGCCTACTGACAGAAAGTGTCCCCATTGTTGATTTCTATGTGGGTTTGGTCTGCGTGCTCTCTAAGACTGAGACAAATCTCAGCTTCTGTTCTGTGCGAACTGCATGGCCTACACTCTTCCCCCAAAGGACCTTGGGATTGATGAAATGTTTAGATGACCTTTTAGGCGAGATGATTATGAGGATGGGCAAACAATTTGTTCTTCCCGTTATTAATAACTGCAGTGTGTAATTTGGGGTATGTGTAGACAGAGTTAGTAGAAGTGTGACCAGGAGACTTGGGCAATCATCGACAATGAGGATGATGGTAGTTTTGATAGAAGTTAGCAGGGAGTAAGATTTGCAAGAAAAGAACAAACTCAACACAGCTCATCATCACCAGCCCCTTTCATTCACTCTCAAATGCAGGCACACAGCAGGTTTTGCTGTTGATAACATACTAAGTACATGTTGGTTCCATTCTTAGTCAGGGATACATCCATGGCCAGGGTATTTTTCCCCTTGACTGCTCTCTGGGTGGTTTAGCAATAACTTTAATATAGTAATTGTAATTCAAGTATAGATTTACTGAAGGCAATCCCCAGGAAAATACTGCATTCAACTGTATACTATAAATGGTGTCATTATTCAATCTGTCCTTAAAGAACCTTATCAATTGGCTATAGGTTTTACTTCCTAGATCTTACATAGTTCTTGCTAGTTGATTCTTTCTAACTCTGGCTTTTATGAAAGCAGTCCTTCCTGGTTTATTTGTATATTCATATACCCTCTTCTCAGACCTACATATTCATGCACCTTCCTCTCAGATTGAAAACTCCCTTATTGAAACCCCACATGGTCCAAGCTTTAGTCTACTCATCTTTCCTTATCATCCACAATTCTTGAAGGAGTTTTGACATATATCCAGAATAACATTTCTCTGCCTTTTCAAAATTCAGCTCTCCTTTTTTTGGGTTCTTTACTTAGATCTAGTATATTAATTTATTGCTACTTATAATACATACTAGATAGATATTTAAGGTTCATCTTTACTTCTCACACAGTTTATTACATTCAAACTTAGAATGTAGGAATGGGATGATCACTCAAGAAAGGATCAACATAGATGTTTTAATGCAGTTTTGAATGCATAACATGAGTTAGCTATGATTTTTCCAGAAAATATACATATTCAGTGACTTTTTATTTAAGCTATCATGCCACTATCCCGTAGGTATTAATGAATTTGTGTGTAGCCTGCTCAGAAATTAATGAAGCCTGCTTATCCTATGGATTTTCTCATTAGTTCCTTCCCTCTGCACTTGTCGTTTTGGCAACACTGTTGACAATGTAAAAGATACTTGAATCCCATTGCAGCAGACCTTGCAAGTTTGCTGATTATTACACACTTAGGGACCTAGATTGTCCTAGAGCTTCTGTCCAATTATTTTGAAATTTCAATACAAAATACAAGGGGAAAATTGAAAATGTGCAGAAGCAGGCAAAGTTTTTGTTAAAAAAAAAAACAACCAACAACCAACACATTCTAAACAGAGTAAGAGTTTTCAAATGTGTCAGGAATTTTATTGCCCCATTTTCTCCACTTGTGGGTTTTTATGTACTTTACTGGTTGATCTTAAGATGTACGCATGGTAGGACACTGAGGGTGTATGTAATTTGGGGGGACTTGGATTTAGTCTTGTAGTGGAGTTAGCATACACAATGACCCTGTCCTCAAGGGTTGCTCATCATCATGCCTGCATCAACTTCATAACAGAAATGTGATTGCAAAAATGCTACTTAAGTAGAGAAAAATCTAAGTGTCCGTGCACAAAGTTATCTAGGTGTGGTTATAAAGAATGGGATGAACATTACACCACGGTATTTACCTGAGGCTATTTTATGTCAGCTCCATAGAAATAATACTGTGTCAAGAGCCATAAAGAATATAAAACCTCAGCCCTGCCTTTCAGGCGGCTACATCTTAAGGGGAAGAAAAAGAAACTTGCCTTTAGACTCAGGTAATCACCTTTATTGTGAATACATATTTAGTTTCCTTATTTTATGTCAGGAAAATTAGACTTGAAGATGAAGAATATTTTACATTCCCCTGTCTTCCATCCTCTGAAGTTTTGAAACAATTTTTTCACTTATTAAATACATTCAAAAATTAACAATAATTATATATTTATATAATTATAATTATAGCTAAGGTCTATTTTAACTTCATTTATTCACTGCTTTTTTTTTGTCTTTAAAAGGGTTTAAGTATCCCATGATTTCTTACTGCATAGAATGGCAATAGATTTTCATGTTGGTATGAAGGGGCTGAGCTTCTTTTATTGGTTCCCAAGCCAAGCCTAGAGGAGACATTCATCTGGTTAGACAGGTCTGGCTAGGGTGCTCCCTTGATAGTTCTAAAGACACAGGTGATTAGGAAGGAAGGGGTCATTTTGTAT
Organism: Dipodomys merriami; assembly: GCF_024711535.1. Classification (NCBI taxonomy): domain Eukaryota; kingdom Metazoa; phylum Chordata; class Mammalia; order Rodentia; family Heteromyidae; genus Dipodomys; species Dipodomys merriami. The sequence goes on along the minus strand of NW_027206068.1, from coordinate 58,380,145 downwards.
TTATTTTATACTCTGTTTTGGATATTGATTGTTAATACTTGTTAGGAACTCCTAGTTTTAGAAACTAGGGTTTATGTGTAGTTGGATGTGTACTTCTCACCTGTATGAAGTTCTGAGAATGTCTCGCTCTTCCCTGAGAATCTCTAGCAGGAGGGGCAATGGATCCTCACGGTGTCTGAAAAGCCAGCTCTGGTCTCCTACTCCTCACCATAGATAAGAGTTGTTTTGAAGAGGATGTGGTATAATGGGGGCTTTGTTCCATATTGCTCTGGATCCATCTCCCATGATGTTCTTGAGCAAGATCAACTAAAAACAGAAGGAGTCAGCTTTGTAAAGATGTGCATAAAGTCAATGGCTGCCCACTTTGTGGGACTTTGTAGTGTCAAAGGGAGGTATGATTCTTTTTTTTATTGTGAAAATACTGTACAGAGGGTTTAAAATTACATGAGCAAGGTAATGAGTACATTTCTTATCAAGAATTGTTGCCTCCTCCTTTGTTTCCCCTTACTATCTCTTCCCATTCCCCCCAACCCACCCCCCGGCCAAAGTTGTAAAGTTCATTTTTTGACATAACGTCTTGCACATCTCATTGTTGCAATGGGTCCACCTGTAACCCTATTTAAACAATTTGTTTTTTCCCTTCCTCTCCTCAAATTATTCCAACATCAAATACAGAAAAACCAGGATATACCATGGGGGAGGGACATACAAAGCAACAAAAAAATCATCTTATAAATATGTAGAAACTTATAAACACCTTCCTCACCTGTTTTCTGATTATCAAGACTGTAGGAATAGGATTTAAAGTCCTCAACTTTCCTTATCTCTCTGATTATGTCAGATCTCCCTCTGTATATCCATAGACCACCATGTTCAATTTTGTTCACCATACTTATATGCTTATTTGTGTGGTTGATTGTTACTTACCCCCTACTGAGTAAGTACTACATGGACAAGAAGCATGTATTTGCTCATTTTGTGTATACTGTGTATGACATAATATTCATTGAATTAATGACTAGATTAAAAATACTTGGAGATAGGTGATGAAGTCATTAAGTTTATACCACAATGAAAGACAGTAAAGACAGTACTTCCCACTAGAACATAATATAATAGTGGCTAAATTGGCTCTGAGGTTGAGAAACTGGGCAGTGGTATGTATAAACTGTTCAGTGACTAATCGGACCCATTTTCTTTCATAAAGCCAGCATGAAAGCCAGATATGATGGCTTATGCCTGTAATCCCAGTTTCTCCAGAGGTGTAGCTCACACATCACTGTTTGAGGCTAGCCCTGCACAAAATGTTGTCAAGATCCACATTGAGTGTAATAGTTCAGGCCTAAAGTCTCAACTTTTAGGCAGAGGATGGAAATTTGAGGTTGTATCCTAGTAAAAATGTGAAACTCTACCCTCCTCCAAAAAAATTAAATAATAACGAAAGCAAAAAAGCCAAGGGGCAATGGTCTCAGAAAAAAGTAATGATAAGGATGAACAAAAAGACAAAATAGCACAATGCTTATTTATATTTCTTATATATATGTATATATATATATATATATATATATATATAGCCTGATATAGATAGATAGGTAGATAGATAGATAGACACGTAGATTTGGTTGAAAAGGCATTTGGGTTGTTTGCATTTTGTTTAGCCATGAAACTTCCATAACAACATTTCTATCTTTGACACAGGTTTATATAAGCAATCTGGCTGGTCATTTTTTCCTTTGGTTCCCATTATTTAGGCTAGAGGTGAATGACAGTCCTTAGTTGTGGAAAATGCTCTGATGCCCCCAGCTTGGGAGGAAATGTTTCCATAGCATAGCTGTTTAAAATACAGCATTTGGTTTTTGTATTTTTCTTCCAAGTCTATGGCACCAACAAATAATGTACACCATAGCTAACCAGTGCTCATGAGAATGCTAATTTTAACTAAATCCTTGGGCACTCCAGAGAAAAATAACACTTGATTTTAGTGCTGTGTTGGGCCTTATCACAGATAAATGTCAGTACTCTTATTCACCCTAGAGTTTTTTCTTGTTTAGTTTACACAAGTTTATATGTATTTAATCTAGACTGATTTTTATATCATGTATGTATATATGTAAATATTTTAGAAAATGTGATTATAGTTGAAAATATCTTTTATAATTTTATCATTGTTGGTTATGTATATATGTATTATCTTTTTATCTATAATCTGCTATTTATCTCTATTTTTGTTGTTGTTGGTGGTGGTCACAGGGCTTCAACTTGGGGCCTAGATGCTGTCTCTGAGACCTTTTCTGCTCAAGACTAGTGCTCTACTACTTTGAGCCACAGTGCCACTTCAAATTTTCTGGTGGTTGACTGTAGACTTTCCTGCCCAGGCTGGCTTTGAACCTTGATCTTCAGATCTCAGCCTCCTGCATAGTTAGGATTACAAGCATGAGCCACCAGTGCCTAGATTTTAATTTTGATACATCTATAATAAATGAATATGTGACTGCTGCAGACTCCCAGGTTGCAGTTGGGATCAGCCCAGGGAAAAAAATGAAGAGGAAACTGCACACCTTTAGGAAAAACATCTTTTTATGCTGATAAAACAGGTCTAGTACAGGAGAGCCTCTTTTGTAAACTTTGTTTAAAGAAACTTGGTTAAGCTCATGGTCCTAAGGGCCCAATACAGTCCTCTCATTGAAGAATCAATGATTTGATTACACATACATAAAACCAGTGGGGAATGAATTAAGAATACTGGGATGAACTGGTGCCATGTTGTCTTCTTGGTGGATGAAGGTGAAGTCCCACCTCCAGGTGATGGACATGCCTGAATTCCTAGAGGCCAGGGCAGGGACTTGGACCATAGCTTACTGGACCTGCAAGTTCTGTGCCATGAACTCGAAAGACTTTTGAGTTCCCAGTGACCCTGCCCCTGACCATGACCTTGTTCAGACCTCAACCAACTCAGCTGCCATTTTGTACCATGCCTCCTGTCTCCTGACTCATTCCTCTTCAGCTCTCCATGGGAGTTTATCTGGTTTATTTGGATTGTTTTCCTGTTCTTCCTTTGCTTTACTACCCTCATGGGTAGCTCAGTTTTCTAACAGTGCTAAGTGTATTTGAGGCTGCAGTTTTTCTTGGGACTTGTGTCTGCATACAATTGCTGGTTTTCCTATAAGGACTCCTGATTCAACCTCTTGAATCGTGGCTTCGCTGTATCTTGCAATTGATTTCCCAATAACAATACCAGCATTATAATTGTAGGTATGAATCTTGGTTAAAGGATTTGGTGTCTGTGAATTAGAGGCTTAAATTTTGCCTGATTCTGGCTTGAATCCTTTAATCTGGAGCTAGAAAATTCTGAACACACATATCTGCTTCAGAGCCCCCTGAGATATGTCATGGGAACAGTGGTTCTACAGGTCACAAAATTATATATTGTCCCTAATTGGTATATAAAACAATACTGTTTAGTTTTAGGAATTCTAAGAAATTTGAAAGATTATCTTGTATTTAAGTTTATGTGTTGGAAATGTGGAATCAATTAGAGTAGTTTATCTAAGGGCTAAAGGAAGAACCCAGGACCAGATCTGCTGTGTGAATCTCCTTGTCTCCCACTGAATTGCTGTTAATTTGTTCTATTAGTCGAATGATTCATGCGTGTCATTCCAGTTGTCTTCCTGGTATCAAAACAAAATAAGGCCCAGTCTGTTCTATTTTCTTCATAGGTGCTGTTCTATAGTATCTTGAAATTAAGAATGTTTGTCTAGAAAAATTAGGCTGCAGCAGATTTAGGGGACTTTAACTGACTTATTGACTCCAAATACCTAAATGAATTGCTTAATTATTTGTCTGTGAAGCTTCTTGAATTTTGTTGTGATGCTCTGGATAGAAGCCCATCAGAAATGTCCCAATCTCATCAGTGTCCCCTTGACCAAGGAGAACATTTGGGCACAAATTGTAGTTTTCATTGTCCTGTGACTGACTCACATTAGAAATAGCTACCTGAGGCCAGGCTTTAGTTCTATTTTGATCTAATTATCTGACAGACACAGCCTTTAGTGTTTTCTTTGACCTTTGAAGACTGCCCCAGGGCATGGAGAAATTACAAGTACTATTGAGGTTGATAGTGAGTGTCTCAGTAATGAGGATACTATTTTATATGCTTAGGGATAGATGCTTTTTCTCTGTGGGATGCCTGGATAGGAATTTTGATGGCCTCAACCATGTGCACAACAAATAGCTTCTTCTATTCGAGAGATTCCCTTGACATTGAACTGTGGAGGTTGAAATTGCTTCCAGTGCAAACCCTGGACCCTGTGTGACTGAAAGTCTATGTATATTGTAGGTATGCAGTATACACACATGTAGATGTATTTTTACTCTCATTGCAGAGATTAGTTTGGAATTCTATTTTGTGACAGTGTAAACAGCATGACAATTTCTATTAATGTTCTCCTCCAGCTTTTAAGCTGCCTTTTCTGAATCATGGATTTTGATTCTAGGCTCTTTTATTTAATTTATTTTTTAAAAATTTCTTATTGTGAAAATACCGTACAGAGGGGTTATAATTACATGGGCAAGATAATGAGTACATTTCTTATCAAGCATTGTAGCCTCCTTCTTTGTTTCCCCTTCCCATCCCATCCTCTCCCCCCCCCCCCACCAAAGTTGTAAAGTTCGTTTTAGACATAACAACTTGTACATCTCATTGTTGCAATGGGTCCACCTGTATCTCTATTTAAACAATTTGTTGTTTCCCTTCCCCTCCACAAATTATACCAACATCAAATACAGTGAAAAGTGGGGGAGGGACATACAAAGCAACAAAGAAATAATCTTATAAATGTGTTAGAAACAATTGTATGAAAGAAAAAAAATTTGAATACATATCTTAGGGTTCATTTCCCTAACATCAACTTATCTTACCTTTTCTGCTTGACTCAGACATATACTAGTTATTGCAAATAAGGGAAACCATGGGACCTATGTCATTTATTGTGAAAATACTGTACAGAGGGGTTACAATTACATGGGCAAGGTAATGAGTGCATTTCTTATCAAGCATTGTTGCCTCTTCCTTTGTTTCCCCTTCCCATCCCTTCCCCTCCCCCCTAATCATGGATTTTTATAGGCTCCTCCTCTTCCTGCTCTTCCTCCTCCTGCTGCTCCTCCAGCTCCTCCTCCTGCTCCTTCTTCTCCTCCTTCATTATTTAATTATAATTTGTAGAGGGGAAGGGGGAAAAAACAAATCGTTTAAATAGGGATACAGGTGGACCCATTGCAACAATGAGATGTACAAGTCGTTATGTCTAAAATGAACCTTACAACTTTGGTGGGGGGGAGGGGGAGATGATTGGGTGGGGAGCAGAGGGGGGGGAGAGGATGGGAAGGGAGGGGAAAGGGAAACAAAGGAGGAGACTACAATGCTTGATAAGAAATGTACTCATTATCTTGCCCATGTAATTGTAACCCCTCATACAGTATTTTCACAATAAAAAAAAATATTCCAGTGTTAAACATAATCTCAAAAACAGCACTAGCCTCTTTCTTCCTTCCTTAGTTACATAAAAATGACAACTAGGTTATTTTCTTATAGGTATCTTTTTTACATACTTTTTTATTGTAAAAATGCTGTTACAGTAACATGAGCAAGGTAATGAGTACATTTCTTCCTTTCTTTTCTCCCTACCATCCCTTCCCTCCCACTTCCACAACTATACCCCCTCCCCCTGCTGAAGTTGTAAAGTTCATTTTCAACATAGTGTTTTGTACATCTCATTGTTACAATGGGTCAACCTGTATCCTTATTTAAGCATTTTGTTTTATCCCTTCCCCTCCCTGAATTAGAGAGTGTGTATACAAGATTCAGGGCACCGGCATCAAATACAGTGAAAACAGAGGGAGGGACATACAAAGAAACAAAGAAATCACATGGTGCATTATAAATACATTAGAAACAACAGCAAGAAAGAAATAAAAGATATTTGTGTCCCTATCTTGGGGCTCATTTCACTTAACATCATCTTATATGGTCATATGTACACAGCTTTTGGCTTTTTCTGTTTGTCCTACACATGTACTAGTTATTGCAAATAAGGCAAACCATAGGACCTATGTTTCTTTGGTCCTGGCTTACTTCATTAATATAATTTTTTCCAAGTCTTTCTACTTCCTAACAAATGGGGGTATATGTTTCTTTTTTACTCTAAAAAAATCAGAAAGATTGAATTAGAGACACAGCAACATAAGCAAAAACCTGAAGCTATAAATTTCTGGGTCAATCCAAATACATAAAGCATTAAAAATGTCAGATACAAAGCTAGATACAAACTGACAGCAAGAAAAAAAAATCTGCTTGTGTACTTAAAGCCCCAAACCAAAAGCAAAATTAAAATTTGTGCTGACCCCTCTCCCTCGAGGCTGCAGATGTCACTGCTGTCCAGGGCACCGTCTGTTACTGAGTGGAAAGAAGAGGAATGGCATCCAAGTCACTAGTGTAAATAAAATAGTCTGCCTGCCAAGTTTTGAAGATGTCCTGCCATATTTTTTAAGTCCAAGGGATGGAGGGTAGAGGTGAGCTATGAAGGTGACCACTAACATTCATTGATTCTTGTCTTTGATGACTCATTATATTATTGTAATCTAGTTTATAAGAGGCTATATATATATATATATATATATATATATCTGTACATACAATTGTCACTTAGTTTCTAATAATAGTGGCTATCATTTGGGGCTTATTGGGATAGAGGTTTCACACATTTTTAAAATATAATTTATTGGCCATTTTTATTTCTTCTTTTGAGAATTCTCTCTTTAAGTCATTAGCCCGTGTATTAATTGGGTTGTTGTTTCTTTGAGTGTTTTGGGTGGGGAGTTTAATTTTTGGGGGGTTCTAAGTATATTTTGGATATTATACTCATGTCTGATATATAACTGGTAAAAATCTTCTCCCATTCTGTGGGTTTTCTATGATGTAAAGAGAGACTTCTTAGAAGTAGTAAAAATGGCCAACAGTCACATGAAATGTTCATCATCTCTGTCCATAAAGGAAATTCAAATCAAAACAACATTGATATTCTACCTCACCCAGTTAGAATGGTCAATATCAAAGAAACTAAGAATACAAATGTTGGTGTGATATAGTTAAAAGGGAACTTGATTACACTGTTGGTAGAGATGTAAGCTTGTTCAACCACTCTGGAAAACAGTATAGAGGTTCCTCAAAAACTATGACCCAGCAATTACACTTCTGGGCATTTATCCAGTAAAGCACAAACAAAACCACACTAAAGCTACCAGCACAACCATGTTCATTGTGGAATTATTTGCCTTAGCCAAGATGTGAAATCTGTCCAGATGCCCCTTAACAGATAACTTGATCAAGAAAATGTAGTATATATGCACAATGAAATTCTACTGATCCATTAGAAAGATTGGTATTGTACCATTTGTAAGAAAATGTAGACCTGGAAAAAATTGTATTAAGTGAGGTAATCCAGACCCAAGAAAACATAGGTTGCATGGTTTCCCTCATTTGTAGTAGCTAGAATATGACTATAAATCTACATGTAAACACATTGGGTGGTAAGTAAGGGGTTACAAGTCAATTAATTGAAGTATAATAGCTCAATGGAAAGTACAAATGGTGTAATTCTTTAAAAAAAAGACTAAGTCAAACCCAACAAAATAAGTACCAGGAAATGGGTATGTACTGGAGGAGAGCATGAGGCCAAGGGGAGAGAGGCAGAAAAATGAAGGAGGGGCCAGGGAACATGCAGGCCATAATTCACTGTATATATCACGGAATTGAGAAATGTAAGGGAAAGGGGTGGGTCAAAATGAGGTGAAGATCTTCAAGTGATGACACAGATCAAGATGCATGTATTTATAAACTGCATTGTTAAAAGCAAAAATGTTACCTGCCTAACCTAAAATTAAGAGAAGTAAGGGAAAAAGTAGGTCTGGAGTGGTGAGTGAGAATGTTGAATGCAGTGATATTGATCAAGATGCACTGTATTATAAACTGCTTCAGTGAATGGCAACTCCTTTGTATAGCCACTTAAAGATAATAAACATATTCAAAACATATTGTTTGGAACAATCTTAGAAGCTGGATATTAGTTACTAAAGGCAAGCCTCTAAGTAAATTGTTCAGTGATACATAGAGACATCTACCATTGCCTGCTCCAAATCAGGCAAAAGGCTGGTCTTAGTTTAGAATTTCTCCAGGTCTCTATGTCTTCTCTACCATTCTGTATCTTCTGTTAGTTGCATGGCTAGAACTCTTTCTCTTTGTGTCCATCTTGATTTGGGTCAGTGGCAGCTCTGGAAAGGTATTGGAGAGTAGAGAGAGAAAGAGGTAAAGATGTTTCTTCTCTACTTCCTGCTTTGACCCCAAGCCTTAGTGTTGGCAGTGCCACATTAGGCTTTAACTCTCTGCAGATCTTTCATATCCAGTTGTACGGGGATCTCAAGAGCCTGCTAGTCCTTCTCTTTTTCTTAGTCCCTAGCAGTAGTATTACCTTTTCACCATTGCTTGTCTTTGGGTGCTTTGTCATCCATTTTGCTGTCTTTTGATTTGACTTATCTAGGATGAATTCTGTTTTCGTTTTGGGGCCCTAATAATAGATATTGATAATATACTTTTATAAAGGTTTAAGATAATGTGCAAATGATGCAAGTAAACTCTAAATTAGGATCACTAGTATGCCAAAGTATAACCATACAAGATAAGATACGAAAACACAGAGCCTAGCACAAGATTCTTAATTATTAACAGGGGATCTTTCTCAGGGAGAAAGCAGGATAGCAACAGGAGTGAAGACTTTCAGAATCTGTGATATACCAGGCATTAGAGAACTGTGATAAAAGCTGTCTTTGCAGATTTTTCTAACAGTCACTTATAGGAAGCATAAATGTGGGAAGGAAGGTTGATAGGAGAGAGAAGAGGTAATGGGCTTTCAAAATAAGACAGTGATTAAAGACAGATTCAGCTAGGGGTAGCAGGTATGAAAAATAAGGAATGAAATAAAGAGTGAGACAAACGTTGCTACTTCTTGAGCCTACATTCTTGCCCCTGTGATGTATTTGCTTCAAACTGATACGTATGCCTTGACGTTACCACATTAGATCAAATGGCAGAAGTTAGATTAGGAACTAAGGTGATATTTAGTTGCAGGAAACATCATTCTTGTTTCTATTTCTTGGACTTTTGTGGAAGCTCTTAAAGTCCTAAGAGGCTAATTTCAGTCCAACCTATTTACTTAACAATATTTCAGATCCTTAATTTTCTGTTTCCAGATGATCAGCCTCCTCAGCTTGAAATCCAGCAGCATGATAGATTTCAAGCAAATTATGTGTGTATTAAGACAATTGAACTTGGGAAGAGTAATGCTACCACTCTCATCATTGCGAACACAATTTTCTAATTGTGATTTCCTCCTAAATGTTTATTTGAAATGTTCTTTTTTTTTCCCTTAGAGAGGTAAATGAGCTAATGTATACTAAGCAGCACCCACAAATTTGTTTATTTATTTATTCACCTAGTTAAGTGTTTTCATGAATAGCTATTAGACATAATTATGTTTTACTCAGAGGCCTTTAACTTAACATTTGTCCACTTACCTCGGTTTTTTTGTGCTGGTCCTGATGCTTAAACTCAGGATTTGTGCTAGCACTTTACCATTTGTGCCACAGCTCTACTTCTGGCTTTTTTTTCTTTCTAGTTAATTGAAGATAAGAATTTTATGGACTTTGCTGCCTAGACTGGCTTTGAACCGCAATCCTTAGATCTCAGTTTCCTGAGTAGCTAGGATTACAGGCATTTGCCATTGGCGCCCAGCTATTACCCATTATTTTTTACTCATAGTGAAAAGGTCACAGGCTTTGGAATGTATCTAGCTTGGGTTTAAAACAGATCTTTGCCACTTTACTGGAGGTTTCCTGGACAAATTATTTTACAGACTGTTTTTTGGGTCAGACACAAAAAGTTTAGTGAAGAATGTGCATTGTGACAGAGAAAAAGTGCTCAAAATAGGTTAATTTAACTTCACCCTGATTAACCTTACTTATAAGCAAGAAATACACCAGCTACAAATTTGATGCAAAATAAATGAAAATATGATAAGCAGTACAGTTTAAGAATATTAATTTTTAAGAAAATTAATATAATAAAGGAGTAAATATAGTATAACATTTCTTTTGTTATACTTAACAAGTATAAAATCAATTCCTCAATCTCACAGTTGATAAGCAAATAAGATCATGTACATGTTGATTTATTGTTTTGCCTTGACAAGGAAAAAATAATAGCCAGAAATATTCAAGAAAATTCTGAAAAAAAATAGAATTACCCCTTGTAAACATTTCCCAAATGTGCTTTTTAATTGTTTTTCTAAAAGCTAGGAGGAAACAAAACAACAACACCAACATTCAGGTGCGATTACAGAAAAGGCCCTTGTATATTATTGGTGGACAGAAATGACCAACATATTCAAAGCTGAACTGAGACCTAATTGCTTATTTCTATGGGAGGGAGAAAGAAAGCGTCCTCAAGTCATTAAATAATTAATTAATTAAATACATATTTAGATCTTTATTGCTTTTTTGTCTTAACTCTCTTAAGGTAATTTGTTTATATTAGACAATTATAGAAATGTTAAAAGTAGGATGTTAAAGAAAGTGTCAGATTTCAACAAACAGAGATGTGGTTGGTGGGTAACACTCCAGAACAGAGAACAGAATGTACAGAAGTTTAAAAATAAGACCATTGACTAATCTAGCAATTTGGACTATTGCTACCCATTAGACCTTTCTGCCATCATGACCATGTGCTTTAAATGGCCTGTACAGTGTCAGGTGGCTATTGAACATAAATGTATTATTAGTGTAATTCAAAAAATGAATTTTTAAAGGTCATGCATGACTAGAAATGATCTAACCTATAGGATATATGAGGAGTTTGGTATGAAAAGTCCTGGATATCTTACAAATTGGGAAGGATTTAAGTGCTAGACCAATAAGTTAGGTTCCAAAAAGGAACCAAATTTGGATATAGGAAAATCAAATGAATCAATTTGCAAGAGATGAAAAAAAAAAAGCAACAGCAAGAGATATAAGATGAACAGGACTGAACCTGGAAGAAAGGCTTGTCTTACACTATTAGTTTGAGAGTTAATAAAGATTTGGCAAGTGGGAGATTATGAGTGATCTTCAGAAGAAGTTTCTTTTGAGCAGTGGAGGCAAAAAGATTAAAGAGTGAGATCTAGTGAGCCGGTGCATTGTGCAGCATAGTCTTTTTGAACAAATTTCTATTCCTGGAGTTGTGGAATAAAACATTACACACTGTTTGTTTCAGCAGGCACTGTATAATCGCCATGTAAGCAAAGTTCTTGCAGGAAAACTAGGTAGTTTCAATACCAGGTATGAAATTATAGTGGTTTTGATAAAATTTTGAAGTGATTCTACAAATAACTGCTCTGAGTCATGACATTTTTAGGCCACACTGAAGGCACTGGCTGGAAGGATACAAACAATGCTCAAATGATAAGCAAGCCCCTTGCTGAGTTTAGATTCTGAGCTTAGAATAGTTTATCCTCAATCCTCAGTTTTATGTTTTGAAAAAAGAACAAACACCTGCTTTTCCTTGTGTAGCACATGTGAGGACTAGATAATGGGAGAGGACTGTCCCCTCTGGAGACCTTAAAGAGAGGTAATCCATGAACAGAAATGTTTTGTACCGATTTTTCTATCACTCATGAATAAATGACTGTACTAATTCTTCCAGTACTCTCCTTATGAAAATCACTTGAGATATTTGATAACACACATCTTTTTGCTTCAAGTCCAGTGGTCATCAAAAATCTGCCAGGGATTTGTTTGGAGATGGTCTTCTTCTCTATCCTCCTCCTCCTCCTCCTCCTCCTCCTCCTCCTCCTCCTCCTCCTCCTCCTCCTCCTCCTCCTCCTCCTCCTCCTCCTCCTCTTCCTCCTCCTCCTCCTCCTTCTCCTCCTCCTCCTCCTCCTCCCCTCTCCCCTCTTTCTTCTTCTTCTTCTTCTTCTTCTTCTTCTTCTTCTTCTTCTTCTTCTTCTTCTTCTTCTTCTTCTTCTTCTTCTTCTTCTTCTTCTTCTTCTTCTTCTTCTTCTTCTTCTTCCTCCTCCTCCTCCTCCTCCTCCTCCTCTTCCTCCCTCCTCCCCCTCCTTCTTCTTCATCCTCCTTTCTACTCCTCTTCCTCCTCCTCCCTCCCTCCCTCCTCCCTCCCTCCTCCTCCTCCTCCTCCTCCTCCTCCTCCTCCTCCTCCTCCTTCTTTAGGTAGCAGTGATTGTTAAAGACCAAGTCCTTTGGGGAAAGATAGATAGATTCTGTCACTTATTCATCCAGTGGATCATTTTCCATGTAATCAGTACTCAACTGGAGCCTGAGACACAAAGATGACCAAGACGGTCTATGGCCTCAAGAAATTATGCTGGTTGGGAAAACAGTAAATGCTGCAGTGAAAAAAGTGGTTTGGTTAATGTTACAAAGGGAGCACAAAGTTGTAATAAGTCAACTTGGAGTAGGGCATGGAGAGCTTTTCCGGGGGAGGGCGACACAGCCAGGGTAGGATGTTCAAGGATAAGTCCCCTAGATGACAGAGAGAAAGGAAAACACTGTGTTCAGGGGGAGCCATCACAGTGAAAGGAAAAGAGAGCAATTGTGGTAGGTTTGGGAAGAGTATTGAATTAAACACAGTTGGAAAACACATTTTTCTGTAAGATAGTGGATGTGTAGCTCAAGAGCAAGGCATTGGCAAGAACAAAAGAAGTTTCTAGCTATGTACATAATGATAGGAAATCACTAAGGGTAATGTAGGGTTAGTGAGAGTGTAGAAAAGGAGATCCCTAAAAGCTTAATCAGAGAACTGGGATGGGTGGTGTTGGTGTCTGGCCTAAGGCAGTAACCATAAAGGTAATGGGTGGTGTTGGTGTCTGGCCTAAGGCAATAGCCGAAAAGGTAGAATAGACAGGACATATTTTGAGAAATAGTTGATGATTTATTATGCATAACATAGATTCTTGATTCTAGTTCTCTTGCTTCTTTTATTAAGGTTGTCATAATGAGAATGAATTGAGTTATTGAATAATTGATAGAGAAGATGAACACATCATGTATTTTCCTTATGACAGAGAACATGAAATTGTTTGCTTATTTATAGTTATAGTCACTGCTTAAGTTGGATTCCCATTGAAAAAGGTTTCCAGAATTATCTCATTGCTTTAGGGACACAGCAAGGAGAATGTTCTAGAAGTTTCCATAGTTGCTTTTATGAGTAACTCAGATTCTTGATTTTGTGCAAGTAAGGGAATGTTTGCTATTTATCATCTATTTAAATTCTTTATACTGTCCTACCCCAATTTTCCTTGTTTATTTTCTCTGTCTTATACTTTCAATTATAATACTATTTCAAAATTTATTTTATATCTATCTCTTCTTTGATCCATTCTCAATTCAAATTTATGTAGATGATGGAGATTTCAAAACATGTAAGCAAAGTAAATAATTACTTTAAAGATTTGTTATTTTATGTTATCATGAAACTAAATTTGAAGATGCTCATTTGTGATAAGGGACCAAATCTGAGGAATGAGACACTGGACATTTAATCAAAGTTTATCAGAATCTTTCAATTATCAACAAGTTGAACACAGAATTTTGAACAATTCTTGAGTACCTTATGATTCACAGATATATTTTGTAAATTGAAAATACATGGGAGTTTATAACATTTAAAATGCTTTATTATTAATTTATTTTGTTAATATATATTTGTTATACAAGAGAGTTTCATTGTAATATTTTTATACATGCATGTCCCCTATTCAAATTCTCTCCCTCTATCATTCTTCCTCATCCTCTCTCACTCTGATGAAAACAATTTCAACAGGTTTTGGTGCTGTAATTTCAAGTGTTGACACAAAACACTTTAATCATATTTATCTTTCTGTTTTTCCTCTATCCCCTCCCCCAACACACATAGTAGGAGCTACCCAGCAAAAGGGCCTATTTTGCATTCCTGCATTTAATTTCTGCATAATGATTGCACAGGGAGGGTTTTTTTTTTGCCATAGTATGCCATACATGCATATATTATAAGAGGCAGATTAGCTTGCTCTATTACTCTCTCTTTCTATGTTGTTCCTACCCCTCTATGGTTTAACAGCTTCTGGTAAGTTTCCTTATGCCTTCCTCATGCATAGACATAATGTATTTCAGTATTATTCATCCTCTAACAGTCTCTCTCCATACCCTACATACCCCAAACAGTCCTATAATTCTAATCATGTATTTATATATATGCATATGTATCTTTTAGGACTAGATTTTGCCTGTGAGAGGAAACAAGACTGACTTCATGTAACACTATAGCTTCAAGATCCATCTAAATATTAGGATTTTGTTGTTCTTTGTAGATGAATAATTATGGGTATGCATTCATCTTTGCTGCTTCTGTAGCTTGGCTCCTGTGAGTGGTATGATGATAACTATGAGTACCTCTATTATATACTGATTTATACTCCTTTGAATATATGTCCAAGAGTGGTATCACTGGATCATATAGAAGTTCTCATTTTAGTTTTCTAAGAAAACTCCAAACTAATTTACATTACCACCAACCATTTGTTAGGATTCTTTCCCTCCCACATCATAACCATCATTTGTTGTTTGTGTTCTTAATGACGGTCATTTTGACTGGAGTAAGATGCAACTTGAATGTTGACTAGTATTTCTTATGTGTCCAGGAATATTAAGCATTTTTAAAGGTATATATTTGTAACATCTACTTCACTGGAAAATTGTCTGCTCAGTTTATCTGCCCATGTACTGCCTGGGTTTTTGATTATTTGGTGGTTTAGGTTCTGAGTTTCCTGTACATTCTGGTTAGTAGTCCTTTCTGAGATATATATCTGGCAAAGATTTTCTCCCATTCTGTAGACTGTCTCTGCAGCCTAGTAACAGTTTCCTTTCTGTGCGGTTTTTCAGTTTGATACAAGCACATTTGTTCATTCTTGCTTTTATTTTCTGAGTTAAGATTTTTATTAGGCAGTTGTTGCCAATGTCTACTTACCTGTTCCAGTGTTTTCCCTATGGTTCCCTGTAACAATAGCAAAGGTTCAGATTCACATTAAAATCTTTGATCCTCTTTGAATTACTATTAGAACAGGACAAGAGACATGGAGATAGTTTTAGTCTTCTACCTGTGGAGGTAGAGGTTTTTCCAACACCCCTCACTGAAGAGGCTGTCACTTCTTCAATGAATATTTTTGGCACTTTTATTAAAAAATCATCTAGCTAGAACTCAATGGGCTAAGTTCTGGGTCTTCTTCCTGTTCCACTGGCCTCCATGTCTGTTTCTGCCCTCGTACTAAACTGTGTTTCTATGCTTCTCAGGTACAGTTTGAAGTTATGGATTATGATACCTTCAGTGTTAACTGATTTGCTTAAGATTGCTTTGGCTCTTTGAGATCTTTTGTCTGTCCATATGAACTTTAGGATTGATTTTATTTTAAATCTTGGTGAAGATGTGAAATTAGGAAGCTTTGGGCAGTATAGTTTTTTTTTTTAATTTTTTAAAAATTTTTTGGGTCCAGTCATGGGCCTGAACTCTGGGCCTGAGCGCTGTCCCTCAGCTCTTCAGCTCAAGGCTAGCGCTCTACCACTTGAGCTACAGTGCCACTTCTGGCTTTTTTCTTTTTGCTTATGTGGTGCTGAGGAATGGAACCCAGGGCCTCATGCATGTAAGGCAAGTGCTCTACCACTGAACCACCTTCCCAGCTCCCAGTATAGTTATTTTTATATCATTGAGTCAGTTGATCTGTGACCATAGGAGGCATTTCTATATTCTCATGTCTTCTTGGATTTCTTCAGTGACTTACAGTTTTTACTGTAGCACTCATTCAATTCCTTAGTTAAATTAATTCCTATGTAAAGTGAATGTGATTATTTTTTCCTGATTTCTTTCCCAGTCTGCTCATCTAGAAAAGCTACTGTTTAAAACAAAAAATATGTGGGTGAATTTCATATTTCTATTTTTTCCAATAATTACAACAGTGTAGCCCTTTAAGAAATCAGTACTCGAGTAACATGTATTATTAAATTGCAAAAACATTGATTTAGGAGAAATTTACAATTTGGAAGCAACTTGATTTTCATGTATTTGTGTCATGATAGTTAAATGGGCCAGTTATCTTCTGAGATGATGGATAAACTTTGTATACGCGTGTCCCTGAAATACTGAACGTGATGCATAGGATGAAAGGAAATTCTGGGGAAAGCAAGAGACTGAGAGATTTATGAGTTTGATGCACTTAACTTCAGTTAGACCAGTTAATTTGAAGTGGTGGCGTTTCTCTGGTGATCCTGTACATATGTGTTTACCTTTAAAGAGATGGAGTGATGGATGGCCATTTGACTTTGCTGCAACACTTCTTAAGCTCAAAAAATGTAAGTAACTCCATAATTTGGTGAAGTGGCTTCCCTCTGTAAAGGTTGTTTTCCTCAGGTTGTGAGTTTATAATAGTACCTACCTCATAAGGCTTTGTGAGCTTTAAAGGAAATAGTATATATGAAACAGGCCAAAACTTGATAGACAGACTTTGAAGACCAGCTGTTTTTTCTCTCAGTTATTAAAGTAAGTGTTGCTTTTATAAAAACTAAAATAAAAAAAAGCTTGTCTGTTTTAAGGGAAACTAATATGCTTGGTGAATTTGTCCATGCACAGGATAAAAAAAAGTGCAGCCAATACGGTTGTTTTTGAATTGACCTGTCAATTTCATTAGAAAGCCAAATTGAGTATATTGTGCAGATACAATTTAGGCTGAAAACTGTTCCCCAGTGAAATTTATCAAAAGTGAAGCAATTCTGATACGTGTCAGAGAGGAAGAATATATTTGTAATATGGTGTGAGTGTGTTTGTGCTTGCATGTATGTGTGTCTGTGTGTGGTAAACTATAGGAAACAACCTAAATAGCTAACCAAAATACTGGGAACTTGGTAGTTACTTGGTAATTCTTTTTATTAATATGAAATGAATTTTAAGTCATTTATATTCAGAGCACTCTGTGATTGTGTGTTTCACAAAAAGTGATCTTAGTTTTCTCCCTCTGAAACTATGACATATGCCTGATGGATATAGATTCTCACTTTAAAAATTAAAGAGGGGCTCAAATGAGTTTAGTTATTTTCTCCGGTGATGAAATGCTCCCCGGAGGTGGACTGAGAGGAGATAAATCTTTTATGTACCGGTGTAATATATGCAGTACACTGCTGAGAAGATCTGGTTTTGAGGTTTCAGTGGCAGAAAACCAACTGCAGGGAACCTGGATATTCTAGTATAGCCCTGACCTGAAATGTTTTAGCTACTGAAAAAATAATACCACATTTCAAAACGTTGACTGGGTCCCCCAGAAGGCAATACTTTAATAACAATGTGCAACACAAGCTAAAGACAAATATCACCTTAACTTTAAAACAGAGGCTCTCTTTTTGTTTAGATTGCCACTATTTAGGATGGTAGATACTCCCTAAACAGCATGCTGAAATGATGAATGCTTTTGTTGCTGGGAAAAAAACAAAACAAACAAACAAAAAAACAACCAAAGGTCGATCTGGATTGTAGAAGGAAAAACATAGGGATAACATCTCCCAAACTCCTTGGCATTTCAAAAGGAAAAGATTAAAAACAAAAAGGTGGGAAGCTGAAAAAGGAACAGGAAAACAGAGAAAAGAAAGTACAAGAAAACCTTTAGAAGAGTTTTCTCATTCTCAAAAGACAGACGATCAAAACTCTGATCTCTGAAAAGAGCAGAGATCCTTTCTTCTCCTCCATCTTACTCAGACACCAAGACTGGGAGCTGACCCCTTCCACAAATTCTTTCCAGAAGGCAGGCTCCTATATAACACAAAAGGTGCAATATAGTTTACTTTCATATTACATTAGGTCCTCTTTAACATCTACAAAAACCTTGCATTGGAAATGAGGACTCATTTTTTCCCCATGATATATACTATACATCTAACAAAACAAAAAGTTCATAGGACACATAGAAGATGATTAGTTTCTGCCCCATAATAAAACTAGCATGGAGCCCTTTGCACTTTTATTTCAGAAAAGTAGTTAGTGGTGTGCAATTGTGAAGAATGGAGTAAACACAGAGAACAATGTGCATAAAACAACAACAACAAAAACTTCTAAATAGAGCCAGTTCGTCATAGGCATAGAGAACCATTCCATTCTCATCATGGCCTTTTTGTCTATCTGCTTTTACATGCACAGAACAAATATAGACCTGTGTAGCTGCTGCTATTCCTAGAAGTGAGGGTGGCAATTCAATTTCTAGAGCATTTTTTTCCTAATGATTTCTCCCCCTTCTTCTTACTGCAAAGGGCATCTGCAAGATGCCAGAATTTTAGCACATCTGAATTACTTTTTTAAAAAAATCTCAGACTTGGCCATTTTTTTAAAAGAGGGAAATTTTGAGATCTATTGTTTCATATTATTTAGTTGGACCCTTCATCAATGGCCAGTACATCTTCCCAGAGGTTTGGGGGCATTTTCCTGTGGACCAAATGAGGTATAATGTTCTATAATTTCTCCTTTCCAATGCCCAGGCCTTGTAGAAGGAAGACTGCCTGCCAGAAAGATGGACCAGCTGTTCTGGCCTTTCTTTACCTGCTGGGTTCTGGGGATGGTGTCTCCTTCACTAGAAGTATCAGTCTAGGTAGAGGATCCCCATATCTCTGTGATTGACGTTGTCAAACTCGATGCTCCGCTGATTACCATTTGTGTTTTCTAAGGTCCTTCTTGCTATTGAAGTGGTCACAGTTATGCCACACTTGAGCCCACATGGGATTGCATCTTCTGGTCCTGGCAGGGAATCAGGCATGACCTATAGAGATAGTGTGAAGAGGTTGGTCAGAGTTTCAAGTCTATGGGTCACAGGCAGGACAGGACTTGAAGTTACATGAGGACCTTGTACTGACCTGGCCCGGCCTTCTTGGGGGGCATTAGCTTGCTCAGTGCCTTAGAGGAGGGCCATGCTCCAATTCTTACCACATTGTCAGATTGACTTGTTCATTGTCACATGTTATTTTCCTCTCATCAATGTTTTATGATAGATAAATAACTTTAGATCTTGATTATATAATTTTCCTATTGTGAACAGTTAATGATACTGAGGTATGTTATAAATATGTTTAGACTTATTGTTCATTGGTTCCTTCTGTTGAATTCCGATTGTGATTCTGATGCGGGTTAGAAATCATCACCTTTGTCTGCAGATGGCTGACAGCATCTTGTCTGCATTTTCTCCTTGGTGTCCAGCTTGGCCTTCCATCTCTGATCCCTTCCTTTCCTCTCTTCCTTTCACGAGTCTCATTTCTCTGCTAGCATCCTCATTATTCTTTGTTTTCACTCACCTTTTTGATAGGATATGTCTCTTACTCTGACATTTAATCTCTCAGATTTTTTTCTCCGATACTGCTAGGCAGAGAGAAATATAGACAAGAATTACTTACTGGGATTTACCATATTAGAAAGAATTTCTATTCTTTCTTCTGTTCCGATGATTCATTACTTGAAAATATTGACATTGATTTTCAGAAATTTCTAAAAGTCTCCAGTCAATACATCTAAATTTCAAATAAACCTCCAGTGGTTTTGGTAAGAAAGTGCCCAATTTATTACTTACCTTCATTTCTTGTAAATCACAACAGCCAATGTTTGCAACAAGGTTACATGAGGACACCACAAGAAAGCAACCTATATAAATGAGTTTTTTGTGTTCTTTGAGACTCTTGAAACTAGTGACCAGGTTAGTTATGACTCTACCTAGGGGCTTCAGCATTGCTTTCTTACATATCTTTTTTTTTTTTTTTCCACCAGTCCTGAGGCTTGAACTCTTAGGGATTGGGTACTATCCCTGAGCTTTTTTTGCTCCAGGCTAGTACTCTACCACTTGAGCCACAGCTCTACTTCTGGCTTTTTTGGTGGTTACTTGATGATAAGAATCTCACATACATTCCTGACCAAGCTGGCTTTGAACCTCCATCCTCAGATCTCAGTCTCCTAAGTAAGTAGAAATACAGGCATGAGCCACTGGTGCCCGGTTCTACCTCGTTATTTATATCAAAATCACAACAATAATGCCCCCTCTCATTTCTGTTAATTGTAGAAAAGCATACAAATCTGAAAATATGTAAGAGAATCAATGTCTTAGAACTAAGATTTTGTAATTCCCATGTTTTAGAGAGATCAAAGTATCAAGAAAGCTAATGTCTCATATCCTCACTATTGCTGTGATAGCAATTATGAGTAGTATACCCCAAATCATGTCATTTCCTTGTCAAATCTCTAATACTCAGGGAAGGTCTTTCCAGGTGGTAACCACTTTAAAAATTACCACTGTGCTCATATCACATAAAATATTAAATCAGAATGGATCAAAGGCTTAATTGTAAGCTCTAAGATATTTATAAATATCTTAGGAAAAGTACGCATAAATCTTGGGACCTTGGGATTTGGCCATGGCTTCATAGATACAATAATAGTAAGCATATAAAAAAGAAGACAGTAAAAAATTGGGCCAGCATTAAATTTACAAACATATATGTTTCAAAGGACACTATCAACAAGTAATAAAATGCCTATTTCTACAATGGTAGAAAATATTTTCAAATCATATATATGATAAAGTATTTGTAACTAGAACATATAATGAATTATTTCAGCTCTCAGGCAGAATGATAGAGGAAGTGAGATTGAGTGGAATGAATTGTAAACATGTATGGCAACATAACAGTGAAATCATCCCTGCCCCCCATAGAACTAACACAAGCTAATTTAAAAACAAAAGGAAAAAGAGGAACTATTGCAATTCACTAACAAAAGTCAGATGGATATGGTTGATCACGCCTATAATCCCAACTGTGGAGACAGAGTTCAGAGAATTTGATCTGAGACTGGCCCCAAGCAACACACAAAAGAACAACTTAAGCAAAAGTCTGTGACATAGCTTAATTGAAAGCACACCTGCTTAGCAAGCACCATACATTTAATTCACTCAAGTACCACCAAAAATTAAAATTAAAAAGACAACCCATTTAAAAATGGATGAAGAGTTTTATATTTAAGACTGGGTAACTATGGTTTACACCTACAGTCCTAATTAATCAAGGTTCAAAGCAGAAAAATCTGTTGAAACTTTTATCTCCAGTTAACCAGGAATAAGGCAGCAATGGAGACATATCTCAAATGAAATAAATAGTGGCAATTGTAAGTGAAAAGGCTGAGTGAGAATGTAAGGCCCAGAGTTGAAGTCCCAGTATACAGAAACAATTAAAAGGAAGGTTCATTCAATCAAGTGACAGAATGGAAATATCACAATGAAAGCTTTGTGCTAATAAAAATAGCAAAGAAAATTAAAACCTTACAAGTTATAAATTAAAACCCAAACCATAAGCCATTGTGAAGAGAACCAAAACAAAATTTCTAGAAATGAAATCATCAATATATTGGATGACTAATAGACTAGAACCAGATAATAAAATATCTAAAGATAACTATAAGGACATCACTCATTATGGGAGAATATGGTAAATAGGAAGGAATTATAAAAGACAAAGAAACTCTAAAATAGAGGTTCTAGTGTAAGAGAATAGAAAGAATGCAGGAGAGACAATAGTCAAATAGATGATAACAAATGAGAATTTTCCAGGTTTATAGGAACCATTAGGCTTATTCAGAATCATACAGAGAAATTGGAAAATACATAGACAAACCTTTTTAAAAGTGTGTGTGTGTATGTGTATGTGTGTGTGAGAGAGCGAGAGAGACAGAGACAGAGACAGAAACAGAGAGAGACAGTGAGACAGAGAGAAATGGGTATGGTAATACACATCTATAATCTCAGCAATTTGGGAAAATGAGGCATAATGACTACTTGAGGCCATGAGTTTGAAACCACCCTATTCCAATAAATATACAAATGAATGAATAAAGTAAATGAATGAACAAACAGATGAAGAAATGAGTTAAAATAAAGGCAGAATACTACATGATGGTACAATAAGAATAATATACCACATTTTCTTCATCTATTCCTCTACTGAGGGGCATCTGGGTTGATTCCATATCTTAGCTATGGTAAATAATGTTACAACGAGCACAGTTGTGCTGGTATCTTTTGTATGGCCTTGTTTGTGGCCATTTGGGTAAATGCCCAGGAGTAGAATTGCTGGGTCATAGTCTTTTGAGGAACCTCCATACTGCTTTCTAGAGTGGTTGAACAAGTTTACACTCCTGCCAACAGTGTAGTCGCTTTCCTGTTTGGCCACATCCTCACCAGCATCTGTATTTGTTTTCTTTTTTTGTTTTTTAAGTTACTACTTGATTAAAAAATGTTTATTATAAAAATGCTGTGACAGAGGGGTTACAGTTACATGAATAAGGTAATGAGTACATTTCCTATTGAGCATTGTTACCCCCTCCTGTTTTTTTCCCTACTACCGCTTCCCTCGCCACCTCCACAACTCCTCCCTCCCCTGCCCAAATTGTAAAGTTGGTTTTCAACATAGTGTCTTGTATATCTCATTGTTACAATGGGTCAACATGTATCCTTGTTTCAGCATTTTGTTATTTCCCTTTCCCCCCTCAATTATATTAAGTGAAATAAGTCAGAACCAAAGAAACGTAGGTCCCATGGTTTCCCTTATTTGCAATAACTAGTATACATCTAGGAGAATCTTACCAGACAAGCAGAAAAAGTCAATAGCTATGTACATGTGACCGTGTAAGATGATGATGCTAAGTGAAATGAACCCCAAGATAGGGACAAAAGAGGTGTTTTCTTTGTTGCTGCTGTTTTTAATGTACTATGTGATTTTTTTTTGTTTCTTTTGTATGTTCTTCCCCCATGGTATAACCCCCATTGTCATTGTATTTGATTCTGGTGCCCTGCTTCTTGCATATTGTTTGTTTTATTGATAATGACCATTCTAGCTGGGGTGAGGTGGAATCTCGATGTTATTTTGATTTGCATTTCTTCTATGGCTAGAGAAGTTGAGCATTTCTTCACATGTCTATTGGCCATTCTTATTTCCTATCTAGAGAAGTCTCTTTTTAATTCTTTAGCCCACTTATTGATGGGGTGCTTGTTTCTTTGAGGATTTGTTTTGGGGGGATTTAATTTTTTGAGTTCTAAGTATATTTTAGATATGAGGCCCTTGTCTGTTTTATAGCTAGTGAAGATCTTCTCCCAATCTGTGAGCTTTTTATTAATTTTGCTAGCTATGTCCTTTGCCATGCAGAAACTCTGCCATTTAATGCAATCCCATTTATACAGTCTTTCTTTGATTTGTTGTGTTTCTTGACAAAGTGTAGATCTCTGTTTCCTATATCCCTTCATGTAATATTTTCAGGGTTCCTGCTTTTACCTGGAGGTCTTTGATCCATTTGGAGTTGATTCTGGTGCCAGATGATATATAAGGATCTAACAAGTTTTCTAAACTTGTATAGCCAATTCTGCCAGCACCATTTGTTGAAGAGGCCATCTTTCTTCTATCTGATGATTTTGGCCCCCTTATCAAAGGTTAGGTGGCCATAGGTCTGTGAGATCATTTCTGTGTCTTCAGTTCTATTCCATTGGTCTTCAGGCCTGTTCATGTGCCAGTACCAAGCTATTTTTATATCTATGGCTTTATAATAGAGATTGAAATTGAGTACTGATATTCTTCCAGCACTGTTCTACCTGCTAAGGATTGTTTTAGTGATTCAGGGTCTTCTATTATTCCATATGAATTTTTCGATTACTTCTTCTATTTCATTAAGGAATTTTGTTGGGATATTGATGGGCAGTGCATTGAATTTGTAGATAGCTGTTGGCAGCATTGCCATTTTTACAATGATGTTAATACTCCTGATCCAGTTATTTTATTTTCTTCTTTTTTCTTTTTTTTTTTCTAGTGTATGATTTGCAGTTTTCTTTCTTTCTCTTTTTCCTTTTTGTATTTTGTTTTTTCTCTTCTGGTTTATTCCCCTTGGTCACTGTTTCTGATTTTGGTACCCTTTGTCTTGCGTATCTGTTTATCTGATTTGGGGAAGGCACCCGGGGCAATCACAGAGATAGTGGGAGAAAGGGGGAACCAATGCAACAGTGATACTCAATGGACACTATGTTGGAAATGAATGTTACAACTTGGGGGTGTGTGGAGTAGGGGTGGGAATCTGGAGTAAATGAGAGAAGGAGTAACACTGCTTGAAAAGAAATGTACTTATTGCCTTACTTCTGTAACTGTAACACCTCTGTACATCACCCTTACAATAATTTTTTTTTTTGTCGGTTGTGGGGCTTGAACTCTGGGCCTGGGCACGGTCCCTGAGCTCCTCAGCTCAAGGCTTAAGCCACAGAGCCACTTCCGGTTTTCTAATGGTTTTCCGGTTTTCCTGCCCTGGCTGGCTTTGAACCACAATCCTCAGATCTCAGCCTCCTGAGTAGCTAGGATTACAAACATGAGTCACCAGCGCTCAGCTCACACTATTATTGAAGGAATTGTTTTTCTAAAATTATATTCCCATTTTCTTTTTATTATTATCTTTAAGTAGCTATACAAAAGAGTTGCTATTTAATAAAGCAGGTTATGAATACAATATAACTTGATCAATGTCACCCCTTTCAACATTCTCGAGCATACCTCCCCTACCCAGCCTTTCCCTACTTTTCTTAAATTTGTAGGATATACATTGGATTTTTGCCTGCATTCTTCCCCTCTTCTCTTGTTCATTTATTTACCGTTTTCCCCTTGACCCCACCCTGTCCCATTAGAGTATCTACTTCCTGGTGTTTTATTTTGCAGAACTTTGATTCTTTCTAAGGAATTACACTGTTTGAATTCTCCTGTGATGAGGATAACCATGTTATTCATGTATATTAATTGGACACATTTCTATACATGCATGTAATGTTCATTGATCATATCCACCTTTTTTATTTTTTTCTCTCCCATCTTCCCCTTCCTCATTTCTTTTGCCTTCTTTGGTTCTGCATGTCAGAGAAAACATGGTTACTGTGGGACTGGTTATTTCATGTAATACAATGATCTCCAGTTCCATCCATTTTCCTACAAATGACATAATTTTATTTTTACTTATGGCTGAGTAACACTCAATAGAGTATATATATCACATTGTCTTCATTCATTCATCAGATGTTGGAGAATTAGGCTGATGCCATAAATTGGCCATAGTCAAATTGTATGTGTAGTTTGGTGATAGAGTAATTGCCTAGCATGCACAAGGGCTTGGATTCAACCCTCAGTTTGCAAAAACAAATAAACAACATAGCAAAAGCTAGAAAGAAAACTGACACAATTATTGAATTTGACTATACCAAAACTACTTAAAAACTGCTGTGTATTAAGAAGTGACTAGCTATATTATATACATTTGGTCTTTTTACCAAAAAAACCCAAAAATCTCAGAAATAAAAAGGCTCCAAGCTATATAAATGACTTAAATAAATAAACAACTCACTGAGTAGAATTTAAAACCAAGAGTTGCATATATAAAAGTAGATAAAAAGACCAACAAATATTAAAATTCTCAGCATGAAGGTAATTAAGATAATGATTCTTTTAAAAATCAAGCATATAGAATTTTATATCTACTTGACAAGAAAAAAAGTAAAATCTGACGAACACAGGGAAGTTAAAATGCAAATAGCCTGTGGAAAATATGACTTGTGCTGGTCAATTATGGTTCAGTGTGAGTTAATTGACTTGTAGTCAGAGGTGGAATGATTAAAGGCTTTTGTCATAGAGTTGGCTTAACGTTGTCAGATTTAGTCATAGCAAGCCCAGTTATTTTCCATTCATATCACATAAATTTTAATTGAAAATCTGTTAAGTGTCAGAATTGGTGCTAGACACTGGAGCTGCTGTGGTAAACCACAGAGAGCAGTAAGCAAACAAACCAATTGAGAAGCTTCTGAATTGCACGGGCAAGAGTGTGGGAAAGGGCCAGAGGTATATTGGGAATGTGTGCTCTGATGAAAAACAGCTTTGTTACTATATGGGAGGCTGCTTATGATGCAGTGTCCTGGACAGACCTGTGGCTAAGTAGGGAGGGTATAAGCATTATGCCCAGCTTTGGTCCTCAGCTCCACCCAGACCTGAGTTCCTCCCTGCCTTGGAGTTCCCACCAAACAGCTAGCCGCTCCCTGTCTCAGCACAGACCCACCTGAGCTCCCATTTACCTCACTTCCTACCCCCAGACTCTGCTGCTACCTAGATAGTGGAGATTGCCATGTGCTCCCTCTCTTTCTTTCTCCTGTGTCTGCCTGCCTCTGTGAGGTCTGGACTGTAGACTGGGCCTGCTATGAAAATAATAAAGAAGAGTCATCCTAGGAAGAGGTCTTGGGTACATGAAAAAGGAGTTGGAGTGTTCAAAGGAGAGAAAGTGGCCCATGTGGTTGAATATCTTGTGTGAAGGACAAAGTAAAAAGATAGTTTGGAAGTGTACACACAAGTCCAATCATGCAAATACCAACAGGCCAGGATTAGGTTTTTCTAGAAGAAGCAATACTATTAACAATTCTTAATAGAGACAGTGTCCTGATTTAAGTATTTATACTTTGACCCCTGGTGCTCTTTGGAAAGTGGGTTGTAAAAATCAAGAGTAGCTGCAGACAGACTCAATAGGCATACTACCAAGATACTGTATAAGTTCTGGCACTTTCAGGTAGAGTTGTTCAATACAGTATGTTCATTGGTAGCAAGGTTGAGGGAAAGGAATAATTATTAAATTATTAACTTGAATAATTGGCTAAATGGAGACATCATATTCTCTCATGGAAAAGACTTTTACTCTGTGGAGAGTAGGGTAGACTAACAAGGTTCAAATCTGAGTGTGTAGAATAGAAATTTATATTTTGGGGAAGAGCTAGGGAAAAGGTATAAACTCAGGCTTTTTGCTTACTGAAGATTCTATTTTGAACAAAGTAAGTTGCAGGTGCCTTGTAAGAATCTAGTGATAAAATTATATATGAGAGAGAAGACTGTTGAGGACCAAGGCCACGATGGCTCAAATCTCGGCTACTTGGGAGGGGAAGTTTGAGAGATCGTGGTTCCATACCAGCAGAAACAAAAGAAGTTTGTGTGACTTCATCTCAACCAACGGTGCAGTGGTGTGTTCCTGTCATCCTCAGTGATGGAGATAAGCACAAGTTGAAGGTTGTAGTTCCGGCTGGTTTGGGCATCAAAGAAGACAGCATTTTGAAAATGGTTGAGCACCTGTCTGCCAAAGGCAAAGATCTGATTCACTTGCTAGTACTTCAAAAAAAAAATCAACACACACATACACACACACACACACACACCCCTTTTTTATTTGTCAAAGGAAAAGTAAAACCTTGAGATAAAAACTAAGAATTAATGCAAATGATATTTAAAACTCAGGACCCAATAAGCCAGAGAAGCAGGGCAAACTTGGGTAGACAGCACAGCAGAAAACCCTGGAATGAGTTTGTAGGGAGAGATGACATGAAGTCAAGCCTGGGAAAGTGTCTTCCCCACCACAGATGAACTGTGTCTGGAACACGTGTGTGTGTGTGTGTGTGTGTGTGTGTGTGTGTGTGTGTGTGTGTGTGTGTGTGTGTGTGTGTGTGTGTGTGTGTGTGTGTGTGTGTGTGTGTGTGTGTGTGTGTGTGTGTGTGTAGAAATGACCCAGTTTTAGGGAAGAAAGGAAGATGCCAAAAAGAGATGGTTCACTGCTTCTGTGAGAGTTGAGGGTTGAGACATTTGCTCCTGCAGGGGGTCACATACTCAACTTCCTTTCTTTATGTGGGTAATTCAGTGGAAAATGGTTGCATATAAATGCAGCTGCCACCTCTGCCTGCAGAAGCACAGGCAGTAACACTGGTTGAGAAGCTTTCTAAAGCAAAGACAGACTTCTCTAGGCATCCATGAAAAACAGAGACCCTCCTTGTGTCGTTGTGGTAACACACAATTTTTCCTATTATTGGTATTTCTCCCTTGTCCCTTCCAGAATGGGCATAGTTTCCCTTTGGTGAGTAATTAGGTCAATTTTCAAGATTGTCTGAGTAAAGATCTTTCTGCTCATGGAAAGGAAAGTTATTTTGTTTTTGCCATAGAGTAAATGTACCATAGAATTACAAAAGAACTTGCTTATCATTAAGTTCTTTGAATCGAGGAGGTAACCAGAGAATTTCTCATAGGACTTGGAAGAAAGGCATGCTAATTCCCTGAGTACCACAAGACAGTTGGAAAGCGACCCACCAAAAGACTGCCTACTATAGACAATGAAAGAATGCACAGATCTTCTGGTGTATATGGATATTCCCAAGAAGAAGGATTGACCTACAATATGGGATTTGGTGATTGTTCTTCAATCTAAAGCCTTCAAAATCTCATTTGATGGTATTAGTGATGACCAGCAGCAGGTTCACATATTGCTTTCATTTCTAAACCTTCCTATCACATCATTCCCTGAAAAAAGTTAGCTAAAATGTTTCCAGACTCACTCATTCATAGTATGAGGTTAGATACAAATCAGTTGTATAAAGGAAGATATGACTGTATGCCAGAACTCCTTCTTGAAGCTATCCCACACAAAGGAGAATTAAAAAATAAACAGAAATGAAAGACAAACAGAAATTGTGTCATTACCAGTGTAAGTTTTAGTCACTCATGTTCAAGTCCAAGTTTCAACCATTATCTATTCAACTTCTTTAAGATAGATTACTGATCTTGGTGCTGATGGCGCACATTTCTAATCCTAGAGGATGAGATATGAGGATAGAAATGTGAAGCCAGCCCTGGCAAGATAGCCCATAGAAGACTTTTATCTCCAATTAACTACCAAAAATCCAGAAATAGAGCTATGCCCATTTTGAAACCCAAGTGGGAGAGCGCTAGCCTTGACAGCAAAATCTCAAGGCCAGCACCCAGGCCCTGAGCTCAAGCCTCAGGACTAGCACCTTCCTTCCAACTCCCCCCCACAAAGAAAAAGTTAAAATAGGTTGATGAAAAGTATTGCAATTTATTTGCGTGTTTTTTAAAATTTACGGGCATTCCCTGCAGATATACAGTGACAAGGAAATTTATAAAGTGCTAATAAAAAGGATGAATTGATTGTGAATATTTTAAAATACGATATTTCTTGAATTGCTTAATATAGTAAGGTTCATATCTTTAACATTCTATACATAAGACCAGTCTTTCATGAATTATTAGAGTTTAGAGAAAATTCAAGGGAA
Source organism: Dipodomys merriami (assembly GCF_024711535.1). Classification (NCBI taxonomy): domain Eukaryota; kingdom Metazoa; phylum Chordata; class Mammalia; order Rodentia; family Heteromyidae; genus Dipodomys; species Dipodomys merriami. Next base: position 58,350,845 of record NW_027206068.1, on the reverse strand, counting down.
ATTCATTTAAAAATATGTAAAAAGCTGCTGAAGTCCATACTACTTAATGATTCAAATTATCCTTTTCCTATTAAGACAGTGCATTATTGTCTTCTCTTTTCTGAAAGATTTGCATTTCTTGAGGTCATAGTATACATCTTTACTTCAATTAAAGTATATATTAAGGCCGGGCTCTGGTGACTCACACATATTTTCCTACCTACTTAGGAGACTGAGATCTAGAAAAGTCAAGTCTGAAACAAGCCCTGTTAGATTCCATTTTGAAGAATGCCCAGCAAAAAGCTGGGGTGGAGGCATAGCTTTAGTGATAGAGCACCAGCTGAGGAAGTAAGCCAAGCAATTGTGAAACTTGATTTCTGAAGCTCTCTCTTTTCTCTCTTCTCTCTCACCACCCCCACCACAGACACAATATTTGTGTGTCTGGGTGTGTGTATTCATTCTACTTTAAGATAGGTAATGGTTCAAGAGAAATCCAACTTGCTACAGAAGAGCACAGGAGAGAGAATTAATTCTTGACTTAGCAACTAAGACCTGAAATAAGACAAGACACAGTACTTAAGAAGGCATTGAGGTGAGTAGTAACACTGCAGACAGGTAGTTAAGCATTGAAGTCACTAAGAATCAAACCAGTGACTCTCAAAGTGTGGTCCTGGGACCAGCAGCCTCTGCATCCCTTAGACATTTATTAGAAAAATGAAAATTTTGGGTTCTTCCATTGACACACTGGATCAGAAATGCTGGAAATAGTTCCAGTAATATGTGTTGTGACATGCTTTCTGGGTGATTCTGATATATAAGAGAATTGAGAATGACTTGATTAAATTATTTAGGTAAAAAAAGAAAGTGAGAAAAATGAAGTCATTTTAGGCAATGGAAGATAGTTGGATTTTTCTGAACTTCCTGGTATAAGACAGGCCATTGTGAAAGAAAAAGATAAATAGATGTAATTCAGGAGAAGAATTTCCATGTTATGCTTCATCTAGATTAAGGACTATTGGTTTAATTTCAGTGGCAGGCTGTTGAAGGAGACTGACACCATCAAGTCTAATTTCGAGAAGGATTCTGCTGGTAATAGAATTCAGGATGGGAGGAGGTGACAAATAGAAAGGCCATTTAGGATATTATTGCAATCATCCAGGTAGAAATTGACCATGCCCTAAAAGACTTTGAGGATGACACTTTGTTCTGACCCTTTTCTCAATGGAAAAGGAAGAGTGGGAAACAAATGGAGATAAAAAGAAAAAAGACAGGGAGAAGGACAGATTGGGACATTGTCATTAATTTAGTGTTAGAAGTGTTCAGTTATCCTTGCAGGTCAGTTGAGGTAGGAGGTGTCCAGCAGTCAGGGGAAAAGGGATATCTAGAACTTAATTGTCCCACAGGACCTCAGAGAGCTACAGTCCATGCAGTTTGGCTGGTTTAAAAGGAGAAGTGCTATAAAGGTAAAGTCTACATTGTGTGCTCTGAAGACATAGTATGGAACTGTGAAAATCTCAAGAAGTTATACATGATTTCTTGAATGGGAATAGTGCAGATGTATTGAATGAAATAATATATATTATTAAAATCAATTTTACTTTATATGTATTTTTAAATCTTGGCTACTACACAATTAAAAGCACAAATACGGGTCCATGGATATTCTGTTAAATATCTGGTTTGCAGCTTTGAGGGGAGAGCTTCTATTTGGAGGTACTTTAACCTGAATCCTGTTCCATATTCAAAAGCATGGGATTGGATGATAATTCCAAGGGAGAAAAATCCAAGAGGGAAAGAGGACAGATTAAGGTGAGAACCTTAAGGAATGCTTCAATCACACAGGGAAGAAGTTGGAATATGAGAAGCAGAGTTCAGTGTCATTTCTCAGATCATCTCTTATGATTTGTTCTATTTGTGTAAACGTTTACTGAAAAAATTAGTACATGGCAAACGATGACTGGATTAATGTTTGTTTACTTGGAGTGGACTGTTTGTGCTTCTCTACAAGCATACTTTATTTCCCAAGACCCCATTTATTTTCATGATGCCTGAGTAAGCCTGGATTCTCCAATCTCTGCTCTTACATCCCTACTTTCAACTGCCAGCTGATGACCTTGCTTCCACTTACACTGAGAACTCCGAAGAAAGGGGTCTCCTTCCCAGCTCTGTCCCTCCCTATCCATCTTATTTGGTCTGTATGCCCACATACTCCTCTTCTCACTTTCCAATGCTTCTGTTTAGCTAATCCTCTCAACACCCCATTCTCACAGGGGTGTGGCTCCTGTAGTTCTTTCTCTTCAGCATCAGACTTTCCCCTTCCCCTGGACTGTTCCAATCAGTACAGGAAAATCACCGTGTCTCCCATCCTAATGAAGTCCTCTCATCACCCCCTGGTCTCTCTAGTGATTGCTCCTTTTCTCTGCTTCCGTTCACGTCAAAATACCTTGAAAGGGTTTCCCATGCTTGCTGCATGAGTTTCTATCCTGAGTCCTCCCTGAAACTCTTTCAATCAGGATTTTCACCATTTAGGTGTCCTTTTCAAGGATATCTAATCATTTCTTGGTCTTCATCTTCACTGACCACCCAGGAGCATCAAAGGCATCAGGTGCTCTTGATCAGTATCATCTCCTCTTGGCTTTCAGAATGGCACACACTGTAGGTTTACATTGTAGTAGATGCCTGCCTGTTGTTCTTTAGAGTACCTATGTTCGGCTCCTTTTTAATCTTCTTAGTCTTTACAGTTAGAATGCTCCAGGGCCTAGTCCTTAATGCTATTCTGGTGAATTATTTATGTATATATAGAATATATAGAATATAGTATAATATTACAGACAATATTATATATAATACTATATTATAGTAATATAATATATTACAGTAATATAGTATATAAAATATCTATTATATAATAATAGATATTATGTTACACAACATATTATATATTGTATATATTATATTATATAATATATTATATATTATATTACATAATATAACATATTATATAATAGGTTATATAACATATTATATATTATATAACATAATATGTTATATAATATATAATTTAATATATAATATAATATATTCTACAAATATAATATAATATACAATATATGATATATATGATTATGTATATTATATACGTATATGTATTATATACATATATATGGCAGTCAATTTTAATTTCTATGACAAGTACCTGGGGACAATTTTTAAAGGATTTATTTTGCCTCATAGTTATAGAAGATTCCATCCCAGATCTCCTCGGTCTATTGATTTGGGCCTGAGTTGAAGCAGAGTGTGTTGACGGTGGGTTCACATCATGGCAGGCCGAACACAAAGTGAAAATCAGCATGCCTACTTGATGGACTTTAAATTTTTGTTCCATTCAGGCCTCTACTCTATTTGATGTTGCAGCCAACACATTCAAGGCCAGTCTTCCCCCTCCAATCATCAGGGGAAATGTCAACAGAGACATGCTGTACTTTACCTCTAGATATTCCTCCACTCCATTCAAATTGACAATCACTGCTTTCTAGCCAAATGCCCTGAATCCCACCTGTAGTTAAACAAACTGGACTTGTTGTTTACTTCAGTGGAGGAGGAACATATATGATGGAGAAGTGTGAGGACTTTTAAAATGAAGTTAAAAAGAGTTATTGTTAGCTGGGTGCTGGTGGCTCACGCCTGTAATCCTAGCTACTCAGGAGGCTCAGATCTGAGATGGTTCAAAGCCAGCCCGGGCAGGAAAGTCTGTGAGACTCTTATCTCCAATAAACCACTAGAAAAACAGAAGTGGTGCTGTGGCTCAAGCGGTAGAGCACCTGCCTTGAGCTAAAGAGCTGAGGGACAGCGCCCAGGCCCAGAGTTCAAGCCCCATGACCTAAAAAAAAAAAAAAAGAGTTATTGTTGGGTTTGGGATTTGGTTGAATGTTTTGGGGGAGAGTTGAGACAATTTTATGATGTTTCAATAAATCTTATCCACAGGAAAGGGCAGACTAGAGCAAGGCTAAAGCAGCAATACTCACGCAGAGAGGACAAAATAGTTGTTCTTTTCTTGCTCAAATAATGTTTGTGTTTGTTTGTGTTTGTGTCGAGACATGAACTTGTTCACTTTGATCTGTTATGGTAAGAGTATCCTTGTGTGACGTTAGCGTTCTGTGAGGTTCTGGCTGGCAGGTGAACAGCAAGGCCTACCTGTGAGTGTCCAGATCAGCCCGTAAGAACAATAAGGCCTAGATTATCATACGAGGCTGCTGGCTTATGGCTGTATTTCTTCTGATCTAATTTCTTCTTCATCTAATTATGTGACTTTCAAATCTATCCGTATTCTGACTATACGCAAGTTTATAGCCTTAGTTCTAAGATTCATGAATTTACATGACAACCAGAAAGCCTTCTCCCAGAAGTCTTTTCATACTGAATATATCTGTATCTCAGATCCTCATCCTCTCTAAATTGGCTTTATGTGTTAGACTTCTACATCTTTATTTGGATAATTCCATACCTTCTTCCCTATGAGATGTCACAATTCTCTGTTCTTTGATTTTTTTATATACTACCTATATAATGCTTGTCAAGACTTCTTGGCTTTACTTCAGAATGTACCAACTATCTGGCTACTTAACTTTCTAGAGCTTTGTGTCCCACATCCCCATCCCCATTCCTAGATTGTGTAAGAGCTCCTAACTGTTCTTTGTGCTGCCTCTACTTTGGTGAGTTCTCAGCTCAAAAACGAGTTATTCTGCCAGGAAGTCAGTCAGCTCACATCACCCATCTGCGGGAAGACTTGCAATGGCGTGTCCTCTCCGAGTAAAAGTCACGATCGGTGTCTTAAGTGCTCAGGATCTTTCACTGATCTCCTCCCCTGCTACCTCCAACATTCCCTTCCCTGACTCAGTGACACTAGCCTCATTTGAACACCAAGAAAATTGCCCATTTATTATTCAGGGCTTTTGCACTTGTTTCCTTGGCTCAGGATGTTCTCTTCCCCGTTATCTATCTCCACATGATTACTTCCCACCTCCCTAGGCTTTCACCCCAGTGTCGTCTTAGGATGTCCCTCCCTAACCTTTCTCTCTAAAATTGTAACCTCCCACACCTGACACTGCCTCTCCACACTTCCTACCTTATCATTTTTTCCTTTCATACTTGTCACATTCTTTTATACTACACCGTTTTTTAATTTATTATTTATCTCCATATCTCCATAGAGATTGGGTTTTTGTATCATTGCAGTCTGAAGAGTGCTTGGCACATATATGTCATCATGCCAGACACAGGGAGTGCTAGAGCAGTTGGGAAAGAGGAGAAAGTGGCAGCCTGGGAGAACAAGTTGCCTGAGGTCTGATGATGTCAGCACTGACAAGTATGGGGTTATCGGTGACATCAGGCCCTCTTTCTGGCCTCATCCTCCTTTGTGAATAGAGATGTCTGCTCCAGCATGTCCGGAGACCAGTGGGTCTGAGGGTGCTACAGCCATTTTATTTGCTTGTTTCTGAGTGCCACAGATGCTCGGCAGATGGCTCAACATGACCCACAGATCGTTTGAAGGGCTACTCATCAATGCATGATATTTTATTTTTTCTTTATTAGCTTCATTCTGTTATACTAAAGTTTAGCTAGAACATTGGTACAAATGTGTTACTCAATAAACAGACTATGATAGTAGCACTTCCTCTGGGGCAGCTTGAAGATATAAGTGTAGTTCAGCCTGTATCACCAATTTTTGATTCAGGATATGTGTGTGTTATCATTATTTATATATTTATCTATATTTGGATAAGATTCCCTGTTTAGGAGATGTTTAGTTTTGAGTTGACGCCATGATTAATATTTTGAATTTTGTCTTGTTTAAATGAAGTAGTACATCATGCATGATGTACTTCATTAGTACCAATAGTCTTTCTTTTTATTTTTTCCCCCCAAAGATAAAATGTAAGAGAAGGAAGAGTGTAATGGTTCACAACTTCCCAATTACTGGGGACGTAAAATACGAAGAATGATGTTGGAGGCAAGCCTGGCCAAACATTTGGTTAGAGTTCGTCTTGAAGAGCTTGGTTGGCATGGTGGCATAACCTGGTGACCCCAGCTAGAAGGGCTATCAAAGAAAATAGTTTTCTGGTGAATGGAGTGTGTTGTAAATATAGGCCTTGAGCCCTGACTTTTGTAAAAGGATGTACCACACAGAGTAATTCTGGGACTATTGGCCTCTGTTTCTTTCAGCCATTTACATTTACAGCCACATTATAAGAATGGTCTCTCTGGCCGAAAGGGCAGATCTCAGGAGACAGTGCATGCTGAATTTGGCATTAGCTTTTCTTTTCATCATCAGTTACTTGTGTTTTGTTTGAACTGTAATAGATGAGGGAGGAGGGGTATTTTTGTTTTTCTTAATCTTTCTTCCCCCTTTACTGTGTTAAGTTTCTGCCTTACTGATTTGAACTTACTTTAAGAAGCTCCAGGTTGATCATAGGAAAAGATCAAATCTCTGCCTGCTGAAGTTTGAAGAGGCCCTTCTAAGGAGCCTGTGAATCAAGTTGGATCCATTCTGGACCCAGAAAACCTAAAAACTAACCAACTCCTTTTAATGCACAGACCATCTACATAACTGATCTTTGATATAAGATTATATATAATCAAATGTGTATATTTAATATTATACCTTGATGAATAGCAAGTTGATTATGCAAAGAAGGTACTTCAGTGTGAGAAGTAGTGGTATATTGAGCCTAAGGATAGAGTAGGGCCTGGCGGTGGGCAGGAACGACAAGAGAATCTTGTCCTCTTCCATCCCCTTCTCTCCTTCTCCTCTCATGTTCCTCTCTTATTTTTTGTTGTTGTTTTATTTCTGTTTTCTTCTTGCTTCCCTCTTACATGGATATTCATATCGTTTGGTTGAGTCAGGTAGCCATGTGTGACCATCATTTCAGGTTGTAGCCGATTGAGTAAACAACTCTCCAGAGGCTCACAGCTATGAAGCTGGAAATGATGTGTGGACATTCCAGTGAGAAGGCTAGGACTGTGGGTAGAATATGGATGTTTCCCTGAGAGAGGAACTAGAACACCAATTTAATGTGTCCATTAAATTCCTTTCTGGTTCAGTGAGCTTTTTGGTGGACAGAAAATGAGATGTTCCCAAGCTTGAAAACCTTTCATGGTGTCTTTGTCCTTGTGCCCTAAGAATTGCAGGAAAGATATGTACAGATGATAGTGTCCAAAGTTTGGCACAACAATATACCATTCTCACATGCTTTCTTTGTACAGTATGTGGTTCATGCTTCTCCGTGTAAAGGTGAGATTTATGTTTTCTCCCCTTTAATCTGTAAAGGCTTGTAACTCAAACAGGAGCAAGGTGCATAACTTCTGAGGTGAGTCATAAAAAGCAATACAAACTGGCCACCACGGTTCATATCTGTAATCCTAACTACTCAGGAGGTTGAAGTTTGAGGATTGCAGTTCAAAGCTATGAAAATCTGACTCATCTCCAATTAATCACCAAGAAGCTGGAAGTGGATCTGTGGCTCAAGTGGTAGAACAATAACCTTGAACAAAAAAGCTCAAGGATAGTGCCCAAGCCCTGAATTCAAGCCCCAGGTTGAATAAACTTCCATCCCTTGCCCCACAAAACAGTATTGTCCCACCTGGTTTTCTCTCTTATACATCTTGAGAATTCTCAGCCATCATACAAAAAGTCCAGCTATTCTGACTTCCATGCAGGAGGTGCCTATGGAAAGACCTCTTAGAGACAAGATATCAAGGATCTGCAGGTATTTCAATCCTAGCTCTTAGAGGCTTCAGATATGCCTTCAAGGTGCTGTACCTGATGCCACTTAAACCAAGGACGAGCTTTTTTTTTATTCCTACCCATATTACCATATGGGTAGATTTAAAAAAAGAGATACTTCCCTCTATTGATTTTAGCCATTACGTTTAATCTACAGATTCAGTGCAAGTCTCAAGACCATTATTGACAAAAGTAGAAAAATTAGCCCTCAAATTCACATAGAAGCATGAAAGACCCTGAATAACATGAGTGATCTTACTCAAAAGGAGAAATACCTGATGTATCACAGCACTGCACTTAAAATTAAATTCTAGATCCATAGTAAAAACAAACCCCCAAGACAAAATCAGCATGGTACTGGCACAGAAACTGACATGAAGGCCAATGCAACATAACAGAAAACTCAGAAATAAACCCTCACAGCTACAGTCATTTAATTTTTGACAAAGGAGCCAGAAAACACATTGGAGAGAGAGAGAGCCTCTTCAACAAATGGTACTGAGAAAACTGGTTATCTACATGCAGGAGACTGAAACTAGACTCTGTCTATCACCCTGTACAAAATCAACTCAAAATGAATAAAAAATTCTTAATATAAGATACAAAGCTTTGAATTACTACAGGTAAACATAGAGAAAACTCTGGGATATACATGGGTAATTATTCTCTAAACAGGACTGCAACTACCCAGAAAAGAGAAAAAAAAAGTATTAACATATGGAAGGGCATCAAATTAAAGAGTTCCTGTACATCAGATATAACAATTACCAAGATTAAGAGACAGCATACAGAATGGGAAAAAAAATCTCCAAATCTTCACTAGATAAAGGATTCATATCCAAAATGTACAAATAGTTAAAAAAATAAACAGCAAAGGAACAAATAATCCAATGAATAAATGAGCAAACAGATTGTACAGATGGTTCTCAGAAAAAATCACAAATGGCTAATAAATATATGGAGAAATGTTTGCCATTTTTGGTCATTAAGGAAATGCAACTCAAAAGTACACTAAGATTCCATGTAAGACTGAGAATGACAGCCATCAGTGATACAACAGATGCTGGGAAGGTTACAGGATAGGGGGGGAGAATGGGTGGGGAAAGAGAGGGCACAATCTGACAAAATAAAATATATGTGTGGGATAAATACCATGAAACATCTCTTTGTATAATTAGTATATACTTAATAAAGAAGTATAGGACAATAACACATTTTGTTCAGGTAGGTACCAACAGTACCCGAGTATATGAAGGATGAAGAATATAGTTAAAGTACTTTATAAAACACACACAGAGGAAGTGGTGCTATGGCTTAAGTTGTAGAGCACTAGCCTTGGGCTGAAGAGCTAAAGGACAGCACCCATGCTCAGAGTTCAGGCTCCATGACCAACAAAAAAACAAAAAACAACACACACACACACACACACACACACACACGCACGCACGCACGCACACACACACACACACAGACCCATGAAAATAGAACAACAAAACCTACTGGAATTGTGTTAGGAAGCTGAGAAGATTGATAGAGGAAGTAAACTTGGTCAGAGTATAATCTATGTATGTATGGATATGTATGTATATGTGCATATAAATGTTAAATATATGCCACATATATTTGTCTTTCTATTATCTAAATCTTTCATAATATGTATTATACTTTGGGACAAATAATTGGAGGTAAAAATAATTATTCCTATTATTTTCTAGAGGAGTAGAATCAGCAATAACAATCTACCATCCCTTACTAACCCTCCAATTTTCTTTCCATCTCCATCCTGTGGACCTTCCATCAGCATAGCCTTCTCTCTAACATGATTGCCTCACTCACAATACTTGTGGACTTGAGCATAATAAAAGGAGATTTTATTTTTTCTTTTAATGGATTTCTTTTAATGGATTTTTCCTAACTGGTTAATACAGTTTTTGTAATGCAAGATTAATATCTTTGAGTATGTAAGTTCCAATGAAAATACAAATATTTATGAATTTACAAAAAATGACCTTTTAAATACTTGTTTTTCTACTTGAGTTTATCTGGATGCCAATATAAAATTGTTTTTTAAATTTTCTCTTGAAGCCTTATTTGTTTCCTTGTCAGGCTGTGGTGTGTAAAGGAAGTTTAATTATGAGTGACTCTTTTCTGGGAAGATTTTGAATTACAATCACTACATTTTGGATAAGAAAATGGATAAGACAGTGTTTGTTCAGGTCTAGCATTGGCAGAGAAGATGGATGTGAGCTATTAACAGAAGCAAATGCAACCTGTTCAACCTTTCCTAGTATTATCTGTAAAACTACTGAATGCCTGTCTTAAAATGATCTTTGAAACCATTATTCTCCATGAGCACAAGTAGTCCACTAGCAATGTAGTTAAGGAAAAGGAGTCATAGTCAACTGATAGGTTGCAAAGCTTAGCAAATAATATGAATTATGTTAAAGTCACTTCTCAGCCAATGACTGGCCAACTATTATTCTTTTTTTGGGGGGGGGGTCCGGTCGTGGGGCCTGAACTATGGGCCTGGGCGCTATCCCTCAGCTCTTCAGCTCAAGGCTAGCGCTCTACCACTTGAGCCACCACGCCACTTCTGGCTTTTTTCTTTTTTGGTTATGCGGTGCTGAGGAATCGAACCCAGGGCCTCAGGCATGCAAGGCAAGTGCTCTACCACTGAGCCACCTTCCCAGACCTGGCCAACTATTATTCTATTCCAATGTTTCAGATAGAGGCCAACAAAAGTAGAAGTGGCTTGGTATCAGGCCAATCTGGGTGCAAGTCATGGGTTGTAATAGTCACTGGTTATAATAGGCAAGTGTTCTGGCCTGAATTCTGCACCAGTCCCTTCATAGTCACATGTTGAATCCCAAACTCCTTCCCTACCCCGAATGTGTCTATATTTGGACATAGAACTCCTAGGAGATAATTAAGATTAAATAAGGTCAAAGAATACTGATTTTATTGGAATTGGTAGCCTTACAAAAAGAGAAAGAGAAATAAGTCTCTTGTGCACCTACTGACAGAATGCCAGGTAATCACAAGGAGAGAAGGCCATCAACCTCGAGTCAAGGAGAAAGCCCTCTCAGAACCTGACCATGCCAGCACCAGCCTTCACATTTGCTAGCCTCCAGAACAGTGAGAAACAAATGTCTGTTGTTTACACCACCCACCTGTGGCATTTTGCTGTGAGAACTGATGATGACTAAGGCAGCGAGTGACTTTAAACCCTTTGCTTCCCCATCAAAATGAAGATACTAATGTCATCTATCTCACAAAATGACTGAAAACTGAAATGGATCACATACTTGGAGCGTGGAGACTAAAAGAAAAGAAGGAGGTTTGAGGGAAAATCTTGTCCAGATTTTATATAAGCCTTGTTACATAACCCCGACCCTGTGGATCAAAGTCTTTCACAGAGTATTTGTTGAAAATACAGATTTCTATGCCTTTGTTAGATCTCGCTCCTCCTACCCCCAAATTAGAATTTTTTGGATAAGCTTGAAAACTTGAGCTTACAAATTTCAAGTGATCTTGAGTATACTAAAATTTAGGGGTACTACCTTGGAATACTTATACACTAATCAGTGCCTCAAAGGTTGTTTTATGAATGCTCCATGCCAGGTATTCAGATTAAAGCAATTTATGTCAGTAGATGTTAAAAGACAAAGAGAAGATTAATAGAAGTCTATATGTAAAATGTGCTATCAGTGTCTGCCTTGTTATTGTTGATCTGTGTGTAAATACTTAAGTTATGCCACAAGGGACAGTAGGAGAAGGCTGGCTATGAAATTACTTAAGATAGAATAGCAAGATTCCTGTGCAATTTTATTAATTGTGAACCTATTTAAATATCACGTTCTAATCAATAATATAAGAACATAGTGTCTTCAGAAGAAAAAAAATGAACAGATGGAAGTTCCTGCTCCTTCATCATTATCTACACTGCCTTGAATAAATAACTAGGAGGTGAGGCACTTGCAAAAACTGAACAGAAGGAAAACATCAGCCATGCCCCCTCCCCTGTTCCCAGAAATATTGAATTCTTTTTTAGTGATACTAAGTCTCATCTAAATGATTAAATCTTTAAAAAGAACGCCAAATTCTCAGCAAATGGTAATTACAATGCCTAATCCACCCCCTCACATCTTCGTGCAAGACAATATTTACTCTAGGTTATGTGTTTGCCAGAGCAATCATAGCCCAGCTTCAGCTGTGGGTGTTTGGCTGTATCTTTGCCACGCATTTTTCACAAGATGTTATGAAGACCCGACGGAAACTCAGCTTCGTCAATGGTTAAAAATGTCTCACTAGAAATATATTAGCATTTTTCACTTGGATCTAAATTTGAGTTCTTTTTTTATTCCAAATAATTTTAGCTCCCTTCTCTCTTCTTTCCCTTGCTAATGTACCTTATCTAACAAGCCATCTGTGATGCTGTTTTTTGTCATTTTATAACCCTATGTAGATTATAAAATGGAGTGATTTCTTCTTAAAATCTTGGTACTCGTTGCCAGGTACCAAGCGAGTCACCAAAATCCAGAGCCACCAAAATTAGTATTAAGTAAACAATACAGAAAGTTGGTTTCAAGATGCTAAATGGACATTTGTTATGAACTTGACAGTGTGGTATGTTTCAGTATGTATTTATTTTTTCCTTTTGGTAAAGATCTAGTCTTCTATTATAATGTATTTATGTCTCAAGTCTTAATACTATTTAAAAATCATCTTTGATCTTTCAGGCACCCCGCCCATTTTTTTTTCATGTGGGACTAGAAACTTTTTGAAGTCAAGGATTCACACCTGAGCCATGCCTTGAGCACCTTATTCCTCTGTTTTTTGGCTGGGCCAGTTTGGACATTAATCCTATTAAACCATGTATGTCATTGTACTCTGCTGTAGGTCGACATGGAGTCTAGGGAAATCTTAGGCTGTTCTCAGGCTGCAATCCTTCCAGTCTTAACTGTATTTGTTTCTTATTTCTGTTGTAACAGATCACCACAAATTTGTTGCCTTAAAAGAACACATGAATTATTTTATCATTTGGGAGGTCCCACGTTTGAAACAAGTACCACTGAACTTTAAGGTGTAAACAGTCTGTCTGCCTTTCTTTCTGGAGGTTTTATGGGATTGCAATTCTTGTCTCATGTCACCTTGTATTTCCAAAACTAGCAGTCATCAGTTTTTCTTTTTAATGAGTTGGGCTCTTCATCCCTCTTCCTCATTTATGAACTCTTGTCTTCATACTAGGTCTATGTTGGTGATCTGGGATAATCTCCTAGCAAATTGATTTCATTCCATCTGCTACTCTAATTCTAGTATGCAACATAATAATTTTCCAAGTTTCAGGAGGAAGAACATGGGCATCTTATTCTGCCTACTAACACATACATAGCACACCCTCCCTCCCTCTTTGTCTCTGTCACTGTCTCTCATTATCAAGGTTAAGTGAATTATTTATTATTTTCTCTCTGTTACATTGTTTTGGGTGTTTCTTCTTTCTGTTAATTTTTTATTTGGAAATCATCTGTTTGAAGAATGAGATAGGAACGTTCTGAAGGTTCCATCCTGGTTCACAGCAATGTAGATCTTCTCAAGTACTTTCTGATAACCGGCATTCCATTTTTTCTCTTACAGTCCTTCTATACAGAGCTGTTCTGTTCCTACCTGCTGTGTTGCCAGCTGTGCCATTGTGTTTCCCTCTCCAGGTCTCACTGTTCTCTTAGAAGGGTGTTTTCTTCTCAATTTCATTTTGCAACAGACATATAAACTGTGATTAAAGTTTTCTCCAAATTGTGCCTTTTTTAGGAAAGAATCACAAAACTTTTAAATGAATAAATAATGTGTGGCTCAGACTAACATTTCTTCTTTTCTGGCAATGTATGTAAATGAGCTTTGTTTTTATTTCATGTTAATGATTCATTTTTTTCTAGCAATATAAACTCAATAGATAGTCTACATAGCATATACATTATATATCATATAACACATATAATGTATGGCATATAAATACTAATATAAAATATCATATGTGATATGGCATATATTTTCTGTATTGTATATGTTGCATATAATGTTTCTGGGTTCTTTATAGGACAAAGAATATTTGGTACATGTATAGCAATATCTATATCTATGTCTATATATATGCATATATACATATATATCCACACATCATTCAATCTTCTTTGGTATTATTTAATGTCTATTTTCTGTTTGGATCAAAATTTCATTTAGTCAATAATCAGTAAGTACAGTGGAAGTGGCATTTTGGAACTTCTGATCCTAATGTACAAGAAGACATTTATCTTCTGTCCAAGTCTTTTAGAACATTTTCTCTAGGAACTCTAAGCTTCCACGTCAGCTATCAATCTACCATCACACTTAGTGTCCGAGGCACCATGAGGTGTGGCAATCTCCTGTCCATCTCTGACCACTCTTCTTGACTCTGACATCAAGATTTATATAGAAATATAAAGGAAGCTGACAAGGTCCCTCTGGAACACCCAGCTACCCGTTCTTACTGAAGACACCACCTGACACAAATGAGTTTTGGCTTACACCATTATCATCCATGACCAAGTGGATTGTGTTATAAGCCATACAATTTAAGGTTGATTTGCTATGTAGCCAGAGATGGCTGTAAAATTATTCAGTAGACTTCAGGGCCTGAACATGAGTCATGCAGTCCATGTTAAGTCTCATTTGATGAGATTTTAAAGCTGTCACAATGGTAATGCATACATTATTCTAAGGACTTCATTTTTAGACACTTCTAGAGCCTTTAATCTTTATATACATAGCTACTTACACAGAATGAAGTATATCTTTTATTCAAATTTCAGATCTTTCTCAGATAAGGTCCATAGTAATCTAATGAATACTTTTGGTTTTGGAAGGGCATGAGATTAGTATATACTTTCTACTATTGAAATGAAAGTTTGATGGATGATTGTTATCCTTTGGAAAGTGAGTTTTCCTGTATTCCGCATAATTTATATTAGAACCTTGCACAAAGCTCATGTTTTTTTCTTGTTGCAAATGCATTCATTAAAAGTCACACTGTGCATCAGAATTTAGGAACTGACACAATGAGAAACATATAGCTCCAAATTAATATTTCAAGAAAAGAAAAGAAGCTCACAGATATAGGTATTAAAACAACTTGAAGATAAGTATGGGGACATAGCCTTGTAAAACCAGGCTGGAATCCCAGCACTAGGCAAGGGGCAAAGGCAACAGAATCATGAGTTACAGCTAAGTTAAATAGTGAGAACTTGTATTTAAAAATTCATTTGAGAATATGTATTATGAAAATCACTTATACTTTAAATGAGATGAAGGAATAATGCTAGTAGTATGCAGTTTGTTTTTAATGAAAAAGCAATAAAACTAACCTAATTAATTGTGATCTAATGGCCTGATGTCTATTTCTATTCTGGAAACAAAAGATATATTTGGGGAATTTGATAGTGTAAGATCATAGTAAAAGTGTTTAACCAGCTTAAGTTAAGGGAAATTGTCTTCAAGATTACATGTTAATTTGCATAAAAACATTTTAATTATTTATCTATCCATGAATATCCCAAATGGACAGTTGATTGGTTAAGGTAGTTTGAAACTAAAATCAGAGTTTAGAAAAAGACCTCATTCATCAGGCATAGAGAAGTTCATTTTATCTCTAGAAAACCAATATTGAGTTGAGTAATAGTTGAATCTAAAGACTAAGTATGTACATTGAGGAAAATAGTCTCAGGGTCCTTGTTCTAGGATATGGCACGCTGGGTTCCAAAGATGATGAATCTGTGCATAATTCTAATGAAGCACTCCTGAGTTTTCCTGGCCACTTGAGTGAGCTAGCACCATTTGATGAGAGACAGGGTTAACTCGTTGAGAGCTCACATTCCCTCCCCCCAAAAAAACTCCCCACAACAATCATGTCTTAGATGTTTTAAGTAGTGAATTTATTCAGTCTGTAGCTAAACTAAAGTGAAATTGGTTTTCAGCTCAATTTCCTTGCCCTATGTTTCTCTCATAGCTACCTGCCTCATATCTACTTCTTCCAGGATTCCTTGAACAACCTTTTTTAAACTTCATAATTTTCAGTTATCTTATTTTGTTAGTTAATGAAAAAGCAAAGTGTCTATGTGCAAAGGTTGTGTGTCTTCCACTGCTTGGATGTAGTGACAGCATCAGGTAGAGCTGAGTAATATCCAAATCTTTGAATCAGAGATACCTGTATTGGAATGTGAGTTATTCTATCTACCTAGACCAATGTTTCTTAATATTCATGGCCATAGAAAGCAAGAACCTTGGCAGCCTATGAAAATGCAGAAGTCATTCAGTCCTCTTGAGGTAGAACCTGAGATTCTGTTTTTCTAACCATTTCTCCGATGATACCTAGTTACTGTTCTATAGATGTTTTGTTGTAACAAGGACCTATAGCATAGAACCCCCCGGCCTCACTTGTCAATTGAAAGTAACAACACCTACCTTATACAGGTGGAAAAGGTATTGCAAGTGCTACATACACTGTATGTACAGTGTACTATATAGAAATTAGGTTATGTTACTGGTGATAATGGTGGTGCCTGTAGTCATTGGGTGACAATACAAGTTTTAAAAGTACACTGGACATTTTCAACCCAAGGTCTTGGGAATAATTTTTAGAAGTAGAAACTAAGATACCAAATCTTCTCCTTGGGAAGAAGCCCACCCAACCCTCCAACCACCCAACCTTTGGCTTTCCCTGATGAGGAAAACACATATCTGAATACGCCATCCATTAAGTAAGGGGCACACTTTTGAGAATCTATGGAAATGTTGGAAGCGTTGTGGGTCTGTTGCTAGAAAATACTAGTTGAAAGTTCACATTTTTGTCTCACAGCCTGATGTAGATATTTCTGGCGGTGAATTAAGAAGGCATAGGCAGGGAGAGGAGTTTTAGTTCTGTTTTACTTTGCTTGCTACGATCCACAGTTCTGGAGGGATCTTCAATGAGCATTTCAGGAAGGGGGAAATTCAACTGCAGCATTACAATGCTGCTTAGCAATAATAAAATATTGTGTGGAAGATACAAGTAGAGCATGATACTCATCTCAAATTTTCTCCTGGGGTCTTTAAGAACTTGAAATGGAAATTTATTTTCCCTTGGCATTGGATAATAGCTGGAGAAGGTTATGAACCAGCACATTAATACATTTGGTTGCTTACGTTACTCTGTAATTTCAGGTAAATCTTCATAGAATTGGAGAAAGCCCACAGTTTCAGTATTGCAATGCTGAATAAGCAGAGCAGGGAAACAAAAGAAGAAATATGATATCATTCGTTCTTGGTGGTGTTATTGGACTCTTACTGCCTGTGTTTTATTGGCTGATTTTTTTTTAGGTAAAACCTTTTTTATTTTCTTTTTCTTTTCCATTAAGATGCTTTTTTTTCTGGAAGGTCAGTTATTTGTTCATGTTACTATACTTGTACATTAAAATGCATATTTCATAAAAGTAGACTAAGCTAAAAGTACTTTGTCAGTGCACGTAATTCATATTCTTAGCGATGCTATTTTTAAGATTTGTGTGTTTCAGACACTGATAGTGTTTACAATTGAATATCTATCAAGATGTTCACTTTTGAGACCATGGTTATCTTTCATAATCCATTTGAAATAGCCTTCATGGTCTCTTTAACTTTAAGAGGATATGGCTTCCTCCTCAGATTTTTTTACCGAGGGAAACACTACAGTCTTTGATTTTCTGCAGTACTGCTTGAAAGATGAAGATGTCAAGATGGATGACAGCTAATGAACTGAATGCTCAATAGTTCATCACCTTGGTTTTTCCTGAAACCTACTCTTGTCCTTGCCTGGTAAATTGAAATCACTTGGCTTTGTTGCAATACCTGACAGGAGTCAAATCCCTAAAATATCCAGGCAGGAGTAAACTCTTTTAGATTCACAAATCTTTCACTGTCCTGGCCTGATAGGTCACTAGGTTAAGGTGAGAAAAGATGAGACCATAGTCACGTTCCTTCTGGCTCTTGTTGATTCCTTTCACTCTAATAAAACGTGCTCTGGACATAGATCCTTTCACTTTGCCATTGGAAGAAGGAATAAAGTGGATTGTGCATAAGTCAGTTTACAGAAATGTCCATTCTTAGAAAAATAACTCAGACAACAGGCCCATCCATGATTAACTATGTACAATTTTTTGTTTCTATAAAGTTCATTTATAGTTTTGACATTCATTTGAATATTAGTAATATCATGGAATAATTGAATGATGAAGTGGAATGTATCATGTTTTCTAAATTGCTGAAAGTCACATAAATAGAAAATAGATTAATTTTTATGTGATATCCGAGCACAGACTGCTGTGAAGGAATTGTCTTCGTCAAGAATTTGATATGCCTGATGTGGCACAAATTTTAGCTATACATTAAAAAATCTTTCTTTGTTTCATAAAGTTTTATGAGTAATAACCATGAGAATGTTTTTGGATATAACTATACAGTGTTAAAACTGAGGGCAATAACAGTCAGTTGAACCATTCTTTAGTTTATGTTCTGTGTGTGTGTGTGTGTGTGTGTGTGTGTGTGTGTGTGTGTGTATGTGTGTGTGTTTGTGTATGTGTGTTTGATACAAGGTCTCTGCATGCAGGGACAAAAACATTAATACCCTAAGTTTAAGTGGCACTTTCCAATTTGTAAAAAGGTTTAGGAAATATAACTTTGGTCTGTGAAACATATAGTATGACTGGGTTACTGTCATTCTTTTTTTCTTTATTTTTAATTTTATTTTATTGTAAAGCTGTTGTACAGAGGAGTTACAGATACATGAGTAAGGTAATGAGTACATTTCTTTTCGAGATTTGTTCCCCCTTCCCCTGTTTTCCCACTGTCCCTTCCCTTCCCACTTCCTTTACTCCTCCTGCCCCTCCCCCGGCCCTGAAGTTGTCAAGCTCATTTCCAAAATAGTATCTTGTGAGTATCTTTGTTGCAATGGTTTATCCTGTGTATTTGTTTCAGCTTTTGTTATTCCCCTTCCCCTCCCCAAATTAGATTAATTTATATATAAGATACGGGTGAAGAAGTTCAGAGAAGTTGGGTAACTTGTCTAAGATAACATAATTATTAAGTGCCAGAACTGAGATTATAGTAACTTAATTTTAAGAAAGCTAGTTATCATATATTAGCCATCAGAAATCTTGTGGTCAAATGCAGGAAAAAGAAACTGAATAAATTTCTCTAATAATATAATCCTTCATATTTGTAAGTGTCCCAAAGAAAAAGTAGAACATGCTTTGAAAGAGACCTGGGTACCCCAGAAAGGGTAAAGGAAGGCAAATATGGTGAAAGCATTTTCTATACTTGTGTGAAAATAAAACATTAAAATGTGTTGAGAGTGTGTGGGTAGGGGAGGAGAGATGAAGGAGAGTACAGTAATGGAGCAACTGAGTCATCAAAGTATATTTGATGTGGACATGTTAAAATGAAATTCTCTGGAACAAATAATTAATGCTTATAAAAATGAGGAAAGTTATAGATTTA
This sequence comes from Dipodomys merriami, assembly GCF_024711535.1. Taxonomy (NCBI): domain Eukaryota; kingdom Metazoa; phylum Chordata; class Mammalia; order Rodentia; family Heteromyidae; genus Dipodomys; species Dipodomys merriami. The sequence goes on along the minus strand of NW_027206068.1, from coordinate 58,331,545 downwards.
CCAAAGACTAAATTTAAGGACTATGTGCAGTCTGAGACTTGAGGAAGATCTAGCAAGTTGAATATGAGTCAGGGAGGAGCCAGAGAGTCTGGGATGACTTGGAGGCAGCTTATATGTTTGAGCAAAGGAAGTGAAGCCATTGTGATTGAGGAGAAGACATGACCATTGTGGAAGGGGCCACATTGTTAGAGATTGGAGGGAAAGACAGAAGACAAAGACCATATTGGGTTCTTTGAATTTCATGTCAGCAAGGAAATTACTGTTCTGCAGCAAGGGCAAGAAATGAGCTGACTTAATACAGGTATTCTCCCAACTAAAGTGGCCAGTGTCAAGCTAACATCATTCTTCTAGTGGTCTTCTTTTGGAATTTTTTGTGCCCTGCTTTTATTTCCCTAATGCTTACATCACCACTTATCTTATTTACAATGAGATATGTTTGATCTGTTGGATGCCAAAAGTGTGAGTCTAGCTACTTTTCCTTTAAACTTTTGAAAGGATATCATTCTAGCTAGGAAATTGAAATTCTAGGCAAACTGTTATATTCTTTGTAAACTCCAGTAGTATATGTAATCCACTGTAGGTTTCTGACATAATTTCTTCATTGTGTTAACAAGTGATTGCTTGATACTTTTGATCGAAGTGAAATGAGCTGACCAAAGAAGGGATTTTTTAGAGATATAGGATGGTGTCCTTGACCAAAAACACTTTTCCTTGATCCTCACAGCTATCAGTCACAGCAGCTTATCTAGTTGTGGAACAAACATTCCAACCTTGAAGGTAGTATATTATTTTGTGAGGGGAGTTTATTTGTATGTTTTAAAGCAGAGAAATGTATTCACTTTGAAGTTTACCTTAAAACAACCTACACTCCTGTCCTTTGAATTACTGTCCTACAGTTTTAGAAAGGCAATTGGGATACATGGATGCATTTACCCACATCATTTCTGTTTTTCTTAGAAAATCTGCATGCCAAATGGCATTTTGAAAAGAGTACTTAACAAATCATCTGAGACCAAAATCTATTAACAAATCTCCACCTTTGGAAAAATTTACATGGCCCATGAAAGTAGAATAAGGATTTTGTTTGTTTTTGTTGGTCATGGGGCTTGAACTCTGGACACTGTCCCTCAGTTCTTCAGCTGAAGGCTAGTGCCCTACCACTTGATCCATGGCTCTACTTCTGGTTTTCTAAGTGGTTTATTGGAAATAAAAGCCTCATGAACTTTCCTGCCCGGGCTGGCTTTGAACTACGATCCTCAGATCTCAGCCTCCTCAGTAGCTAGGCTTGTAGGTCTGAGCCATTGGTGTCCAGCTAGAAGGATTAAAAAAAATAATATTATTGTCAAGGTTCTGTACAGAACAGTTACATATTTAAGGTAGTGAGTACATTTTGTTTTTCTCCCACTTTCCCTCCTCCCAATGCCCCCCATTCCCAATTTATAAAATTCATTTCCAACATATTGTCTTGTATCACCTTTTGTCTTTTGTCTCACCATTTTGTTGTTCCCCTACACTTCCCTAATTCACATAAAATATATAAATATTCAATGTAATTTAGCAATAGTAGTTATTTAACATTACAAATATTATTTATTCTTACTCAACTACTTCACGAAGTACTTGTGATGGTAGTTTCTCTGGCATTTGGAACTTGGTTAATACATTTTTATTATATTTATTGAGAACCATATTTATTCAGGAATGTGTCACCAGATTCATCAATAAAATTTCAGTTGGTGTTAAGTAGGCCCTATCTTCAGACATGAGTGCTCAACAGATATCACATTTTCTTGTTCACTTTTTTGTCCTTTTACTAAACTATAGCTCATGAAATCCTGGTATATAAATAATTTAATAGTAATGAACAGTGGTGACATCCACTTTTCTTTTTCTTAAAACAGGAGTAATCTCATGAATTTATATTTAATACACATGCAAACTGTTGGAAAGGAAGGTATAAAATGCTGAAAGTCTAATTTTCTCAGTATTGCAGTTCTTTCTCTTTTGATACTTCTCTTTAATGTTTATGAACAATAATAATTTTTTTAAAAAATCATCATTATGTGAGTGCTGCAAAATGCTATGAAGCTGTTAAAGCTTATGATTTCAGTATTTGCACAGCAAAGCAAATCCCCAGCAGTTAATTATTTTAAAACCTGTCCATGCAGGGGTTTTATTCTGATTTCTGTACATTACCTCATATAATTGAATTATCCAATTTTAGTTTCTGAATGTTTTTTTAACCCTTTACAGTCATGGTTATCCTTGCATATTAACACAGAAGGTAGAATTAGACAATATATTACAAAATATGGCATGTAACTAAACATAATCTTCATGGAGGCTTTGTTCCTTGGAGACACTTTTCTTTACTATCACATTGCAAGGTAGATTTCTTTTTGCCCAGGGTGAATGGTCCTTGTCTCAAACACTTCCTCTGGGCTACAGCTATGTTCTTTCAAGGGGCAATCGTTTCCTGACTATCCCTAAGGCAATCTTAAAAAATTCAACTTAGGCTTAGATCAGGAGATATTTGACAATTCTTTTTTCTTTTTGCTACTCAATGCACTTTGCAAAGGCCAAACATACAAATGTGGACAGGATTGGGCAACGTGACACATACATTATTTGGCTTACACATATATAGATGTAGATGTGCCTCTTTGACCCCTTCTTGCTCTAGTCTTTTCATCCATAGCAAACCCCTTTACTCATCTAGGGAGAACTTCTCCCCAAAGCTATCCTGTGCTCAGGATGAGATCCCTCACAATGTGGATTCTTACCTTACAGTTCCTAGGATGGCTTTTGAATATATTCCTGGACCATCCCACCTTCCAGATGGAATGGACCACAGTGAAAAATGTTGCAGAAAGAGTGTCCTGGTTCTTCCTGTACCTCTCTAAGTAGATAACTGAAGCCTAATGACCAGAGTTATGGACTAAATTTTCATGTCCTCCTGAACTCATATATGAAAGCCATAAGCATCAAAATGGTGGCGTTAGGAGGCGGAGCTTTTGAGAAATGTTTTCTCTTAGGTTAGGCCATACAAGTAAGGATGCTGTGATGAAAGTAGTGCCCTGATAAGAAGAAAAAGGAACAGCAGTGCCTATACCTTTCCATCAGATGATACAGCAAGAACATGGCCATCCAGTGAGCAGGAAGTCCTTAAACAGAACCTAGCCATACCTTTACTCTTGCCTTGAATTTTATAACCTTCAGAACTATGAGATATAAATGTTTAAGCCATCTGTCCTATGGGATGTTGTCATTGCAGTGCAAAGTGACTAGGAAAACCAGCATCCTAAGCCAGACTCCTTTAAGGTATATATGCAGCTTGATTCTATAGTTGGAGAATGAAGACCAAAGAATGCAAAGAATCATTACTCAAAGATGATTAGTTCTTATATCTCAATGTCTTATTTTTTTCCCCATTGTAGTGATCATCTATAATCACCACCTCTGTATCTTTCTTTTCTTGCTCCTTGGTTAGTTTCCTTCACCTAGTGTACTTGGTGCAGAAAAGTTGTCAAAATACAACTCAGGAGTTTAAACTCCTGTGTCCTGATTCCTAATCTGCCCTTGGCTAGCTGAGAGACTGTGCAAGACTCCTTATGTTTCTGCAGAGTTAACTGAATTTGCTTTACCATTAAATTTGAGGATATCATGTGACTTCCCAGTGCACATTGAAATTGACAGTATTCCTTTAGTCTTCAACATAAAATCATGCCTTCTTTTGAGATTCTGCAAAATTTACAAGCCATCATTGAATTTTCTAGAAGAAAAACAGCATGTTCACAAATGGTACCAAATATGATTTATGTAATGGGGCTACTTAACATATGCTGCAGCTTTTAATTCTTGATTATTACTACTATTCAGGGAATCACTATAAACTGTTTGAAAGGGGTGAAAATAAAGTACAACAATTTCATTCTTCTCCCTAAGCTTTGTTGGGATGATAGTCACAGAATTCAGAAAAGTATGACCTTTTTTACTACTCTTTCCTTACCACCAATCTTCACTGAACTCTTCTATCACTTTCTTATTCTTTGCATAATAGAAATTTCACATTCCAGTTCTTCTTATCACTATAGTTTGATGACATAACACATACATTTATGTTAAATGATTTAACAAAACACAAAAACAATGCTAGATGTGTGGACACACACCTGTTATCCCAGCTATTTGGAAAGCAGAGATAGGAGGGTCTCTGTCTGAGACATGAACTCAAACAAAACAAACTAGTATGGTGGCTTGTACACACCTGTACTACCAGCTACTCCGGAGGTAGAAGTAAGATCACTATGTGATACCAGTCTGAGAAAAAGTGAGAGACTATCTGAAAAAAAACCCACAAATATAAGAAAGAAAGACTGGAGCATGGGTCAAAAGGTAGAATGTCTGCCTAGCAAGTGTTAAGCCCTGAATTTAACCCACAGCACTTCCTGTCCACCTTAAAAAAGTAAAGAAAAAGTTAGGTAAACGAAGTATTTAGATGTATGTTAAAAATGTGTCTACTCTAAGTCATCTTTGTAGTGTATGATTATGTATTTCTTCCTGCTTTAACTGAATGGAGATTGACTTCAGATGTTAAATATACAAGTTTAAATATGGCTTAAGCATATTGAAAATGGCACTCATTATGAATGATTAAGGTAAGAAGAAGATGATTGATGTGTGTCTCTAGTTTACGAAACTGCTATCATAAAGCTGTCATTGCTTGTGATGTGAGCCACTACCGTGGCTAAGCACAGGGCTAAATGGGCAGAGGGACTGAGCCACCTGGCATTTGTTTTAGAAAACAGCATGGGGATGTGTATCAGCACTTACACCAGAGAAAGGCAGTAATGGTGTGAGGTGTGGTCATGATTCCTCCCTACTCTGCAGAGTCATTAGAATTTGGCACATAGCAAGTACCCCAAAATGTTTCATGATGGACTGGTCAAGTTCTACAAGTCTGTACCTGCCTTTTGAGATGGTGTTCACATTCAAAAAGGATGACAAAGAATCTATTCTGCCCCATCTCCGATCACATAAACTTGTAAAGTGAAAGACAAAACAAACCCAGCAACTCAAATGCGGAGCATTCAATGAACCATTTCAGCTATAGACATAAGCTTACGTGTGTGTGTGTGTGTGTGTGTGTGTGTGTAATAATTTCAAAGGTTTTAAAAATCAATGCTCATGTTTCTATTTACTAAGTTGCCAATTAAACCTATACACTTGGAGTTTATCCAAGGTGTGATTGTGAACGCAGTAGGACAGCTCTGAAGCACACTCCCTGAAACCTTTTTGTATTCTTCTGAGGCTATTTGTGGCAAAAATCTTGGAACTGAATTGACAAATCTGATATTTAATTTTTGACTCTAGGCAGGTAATTTAAATGTCTCTAAATCTTGAGTATCCTATTTGTCAGGCACAGCAATAGTGATACAGAAAGTAATTCCTCAACTGAAATTTGGTACATTTTAAGATGCTCTCACATGTGGGCAATTGCTTTTGTAAACTTCTATGAAGCAACAGACAAGAACAGTTTGTCCGAGTGGTCTGCCCAACTTCAGTTGTTTTCTAATTAATTTCCAGAGGAAATGAACTCCTAGAATGGAGGTTTTCATTCTTAATACCCTCTTCTGTCTTGGCTACCTTCCTCAATTTCATGACTTGGAAGTTATATGGAAAGAAGCAGTAACAGTACTGCTAGGAATTCATGAAGACTGCAAAAATATTTCTTAGTTATTCCAAATAAGGGAAAGCATGGGACTTATGTTCCTTTGGGCCTGGCTTAGTTCACTTAATATAATTTTTTCCAAGTCTTTCCATTTCCTAACAAATGGGGCAATGTCATTCTTTATGATGGAGGCATAGAATTCCATTGTGTATATATACCACATTTTCTTGATTCATTCATCTACTGAGGGGCATCTGGGTTGGTTCCATATCTTAGCTATGGTAAATAATGCTGCAATAAACATAGTCATGCTGGTAGCTTTAGTGTGGTCAAGCAGAAAAGGTCAGATTAAGTTGATGTTAGGGAAATGAACCCTAAGATATGTAGTCAAATGTTTTTTTCTTTCATGCGATTGTTTCTAACACATTTATAAGATTATTTCTTTGTTGCTTTGTATGTCCCTCCCCAACAGTATAACCCCTCTTTTCACTGTATTTGATGTTATTATAATTTGTGGAGGGGAAGGGAAAAAAACAAATCGTTTGAATAGGGATACAGGTGGACCCATTGCAACAATGAGATGTACAAGTCCTTATGTCGAAAACGAACTTTACGACTTTGGTAGGCAGGGGGTGGGGGGAGGAGGGTTGGGGGGGGTCAGGGGGAGGATGGGATGGGAAGGGGAAACAAAGGAGGAGGCTACAATGCTTGATAAGAAATGTACTCATTATCTTGCCCATGTAATTGTAACCCCTCCGTACAGTATTTTCAGAATAAAAAAATAAAAATAAAAATAAAAATAAATTAAAATATTTCTTAGGTTACTAACCAAGAAGGATTTTTATTGGTATCGCAAGCTGTATTTCATAAAGATAGGCACCATTAAGGATCAGAAATGTGGCCTGACAAACAGAAAGAGCAAGTAACCCATACCTTGGGGATTGTTGGCCTGGTTGTTATTCTTTTACAGGAGATACAGGCAGCCCAATATACACAGTTGCTTACATGTCCTGACCTCTCCACTGACAAAGCACTTTTCTCCCCAGTTTTGGGGAAAGATGATGGGAGAGATAGCTGCCATCATTAGATAGGATTACTAGTTTTTAAAGCAGAATGAGTTTTTGGTGTGTGTGTGTGTGTGTGTGTGTGTGTGTGTGTGTGTGTGTGTGTGTGTGTGTGTGTGTGTGTGTGTGTGTGTGTGTGTGTGTGTGTGTGTGTGTGTGTGTGTGTGTGTGTGCGCGCGCGCACGCGCGCACGCAGGCTTGAATTCAGGGACTGAATTCCTGTTCTTTAGCTTTTTTGCTGAAGGCTGGTGTTCTATCACAAGAGTGATAGTTATACAGAAAGTATCAATATCTGGAAGTATCAACTCTATTTCCTGGTTTTTGCTCTTCATCTTCCTCCTCCTCCTCCTCCTCCTCCTCCTCCTCCTCCTCCTGCTCCTGCTCTTCCTCCTCCTCTTCCTCCTCCTCCTTGTCATCATCACTTTTAGGTATAGATTTCATAAATGAGTGAAGCATGAGTGTTTGGCTCTTTGAGGTTGATTTATCTTGCTCAATATAATGGTTTCCAGTTTTATTTATATTCCTGCAAATGACATAATTTCACTTGTCTTCATGGCTAATACCCTTAATATGTATAAAGTTTTCTTTAGGTGTCCAGTAATTGATAAGTAGAAAAAATAACTTCATTTTTGATATCTAGTCCAGTATGTGATAATTATGTAATGTGGCTACTAAAAACCCCAGCATCATCCTGGACTTTGTTAATAAGAATTTGTTTCATAAGATAGATAGTATTTTGGACCATTTCTAATTCATTCACTAATTTCCTATTATGGCTTACTAGATTGTGTGGTAGGGGGGTCCTCTTGCAATATAAAGTGAACCATATGTCTCAGAACTAAACCTTAGGTCTTTGGTAGTGTTAATGGGGACTTATGCTTAATTTATGCATCCTGTAGATAGCTCATACAGATGGTTGGAATACAGTTGTATAAGTAAATAGAAGATTAGGGAATAAAAATATGTTAGAGACATTGATAAGGGAATTGTCTTATATGAATTTATCACATGAGAGATGTAGATGATTTTGCCTGGGTAAAGTGCATAGTCAGGGTACTTCAAAAAGGATCCAGGAAAGGGTCTTAAAGAAAGGACTTAAAAAATGTTTGTTGAGTGATAAGTGAGGTGTGGCATTATAGCTCTGTGTGCTGCTGTGAGAGTTGTGAGAGTTGTGCTCAGAGGACTCAGAAGTGCCAGACCTGCGGTCTGGAAGAAAAGGGCCAAGACGCCCTTTTTAAGCTGAATAATGAGAGGGCTCCTTAATAAGAACAGATTTAAAGAACAGATAGGAAACAAAGCTGGTGAACAGTGGATGAAAAGGAAGAGAGAAGAGATGAAGTGGAGGCGATGAGAGGAGATCATTTGTAGAAAAGTCATGTCTGACACTTTCACGTCATGAATCTCTTGTGCATGCAGGACACTGCGTTATATCTGTGGCATTCTTGCTGAAACTCAAGAAATTTTCAAATTTCAATCATGACAAAATATGACACAAATCCTGACCTGAAGGACAATCTGCTCAATAACTGATATATTATCTTCAAAAGCAGTGACATCGTAACTAGGAAAGATAAAGCAGCTGTGAGATATGACAGGAAACTCAGAACAAATAACTAATAATAGCGATCTAGGATTCTGCTTTAGACTCTGGATGAGAAAATGACAGTCGAAACAAAATTACCGAAATTTTTAATCATTTTACAGATGAACAGTTTTCTATCAATGATAACTTCCTGTGTTTTGATCATTGTAACACAGTTGTGTAGGGAAATGCACTACTGTCTTACTCTGAAACTTCTAATTGTAAAATTAGTTTAGGAAGAGGCTTCTTCTAAAGGGGAAATGAGAGATGAAGAATGCGGGGAAAGAACGTGAGACTGAGGAGAATTTAAAATTTGCAATGGTAATAAAAATGCCTGAGAGTATTTCTAGAAGAATATGAGACTATTCTAGATAACTCATTAAGAGCATGGTGGATAACTTGTTAAGAGCATGGTGGAGATGTTTTCACCCGGTGAGTATAATCATACAAAGGAAGGAATGTTTTTGTCATTGTTGCTATTCTACTTCAACACATAAGGAAAGGGAGACAAGAAAAGACTCACAGGACAGTATGTGACAGAGCTGTCATTTCATAGTTGAATGTTTAAATTAATGCATGATATTTTCTTTTGAAGATGAAAGGGAACTGGGCATAATTAAATGATTCACAAATACATGCCATTAATTGTGTAGCAACAGAAAATACAGGAAAACCAGGAAAGAGAAGTTAGGGTAAAGCCTTTCCAGTGGATGGATGGAATAGATAGATTTTGGACCCGAGGCGGGAGGCAGTATCCAGGGAAATAATAGCCAGTCTTAAGAAATAAGCAGGAAGGAAGGAAATTGTGTGGCTCTACTGGATGGAAGTTGAAGACAGTTCCCAGATTGCCTTTAATTTCTCTGTAAAATAGGAACTGAAGTTGCCATCTGAGAGTCCAGATGGAAAATGGCCAAGTTGGAAATAAGAGACAGTGGAAAGGTTGTAAGTAGCTAATGTGGAGAAAAGGAAAGAGAAAGCCAGAGGAGAGAGTTAGGGTAAAGAACGCAGAAAGGGTACGCAGGCTATGCTGAGAGCATGGTAGCGTAACCACATCTACCCATGGTTGTGCCATACTTGTCATAATTTGTATTCTTCTGTATGTTATAGTCCATGCTGTGTACTGCTGGATTAATCCAAGGCTGAATTTTTGCCCAGAAGGTGCCAGAAAAGTATCTATCGAATCACTGAGAAAATAACAATGTTGTTAAATAAGCATTAGAACGGATAGGCTTCTGTCAAAGAGGATGATAAGGAGATCCAAGAACACTCAGGGTGCTGTTTCCAATTACATTTTTGTGTGTGTAACTAATGCTTGGCAAATGCTTTTTATATATTTATTAGACATTTGCACCCTCATTTTTTATTGTGAAAATACTGTACAGAGGAGTTACAATTACATGGGCAAGGAAATGAGTACATTTCTTATCAAGCATTGTAGCCTCCTCCTTTATTTCCCCTTCCCATCCCTTCCCATCTCCCCACAACCCCACCTCCTACTCCCCCTCCCGAGCTCCCTTCCCCTACCAAAGTTGTAAAGTTTGTTTTTCGACATAACGACTTATACATCTCATTGTTGCAATGGGTCCACCTGTATCCCTATTTAAACGATTTGTTTTTTCCCTTCCCCTCCACAAATCATACGAACATCAAATACAGTAAAAGCAGGGGTTATACCGTGGGGGAGGAACATACAAAGCAACAAAAAAAATCTTATAAATGTGTTAGAAACAATCACATGAAAGAAAAAAAAACATTTGAATACATATCTTAGGGTTCATTTCCCTAAGATCAACTTATCTGATCTTTTCTGCTTGACTAAGATATATACTAGTTATTGCAAATAAGGGAAACCATGGGACCTATGTTTCTTGGGCCTGGCTTACTTCACTTAATATAATTTTTTCCAAGTCTTTCCCTTTCCTAACAAATGGGGCAATGTCATTCTTTCTGATGGAGGCATAGAAATCCATTGTGTGTGTGTGTGTGTGTGTGTGTGTGTGTGTGTGTGTGTGTGTGTGTGTGTGTGTATCACATTTTCTTGATCCATTCATCTACTCATTGTTGGTGGGAGTGTAAACTTGTTTAACCACTTTGGAAAGTAGTATGGAGGTTCATCAAAAGACTCCACATAGAACTTCCCTATGACCCAGCAATCCCACTTTTGGGCATTTACCCAAATGATCACAAACAAGACCACACTAAAGCTACCAGCCAACTAGGTTTACTGCAGCATTATTTACCATAGCTAAGATATGGAACAACTCTCACTTTTAAGAGGGCAAAAAGAGTCCAAAACAGAGAGCCTATTAAAATAGGCTCTCCAGGAACCTGTGAAAAGATTAAAGTTAATGTGATATGGCTGTAGGTGCTGTGTGTACATAAGTGTGTTCATGACTATATTTATGTATAATATAGATCATATATATTTTTTCTATAAGAGAGCTTTAAAACGCACTTTGTAAGAATAATTCATTTTATGGATATCAAGTATTTATCAGCAGGTCTATTACCAATATTTTCTTCTTGTTTTGTGTTTTGAATGTTTCTCCTTTCTTTTTTCTTTTCTGTTCAACTGGAGTTTGAACTCCTGGTCTTGTGCTTGCTAGGCAAACACTTTACCTTCAGGTCTTTTGGCTTTTTTTGTTAATTAGGGTCTTATATTTATGCTTGGAAAGATCTACAGTCTTTCTATTTATGTTTTCCTCAATGTTGAGATGGCAGGTAAATGCTATCCTGCTCAGATTTATTGATTGAGGTCTCTCAAACATTTTGCCTGGGGTGGTTTCAAACCACAGTCCTTCTGAGTAGCTAGGATTACAGTCATGAGCTACTATCCTTTTTATTTTGTGTTCCAGAGGTTGAATTAAAGACCTCACACTTTGCTAGGCTGGTGCTCTACCACTTGAGCCAGGCTTCCAGCTTAGCTTTTTGCTGATTATTTTAGAGATTGAGTCTTGAGGACTTTTCTGCCTGTCTAGCTTTGAACTTCCTTCCTCCAGATCTTCCTCCAGCTTCTGAAGTAGCTACGATTACAGGCAGGAACCATCAATACCATAATACTTTAATTTTAGAGGATTTTATTGAAATGCATAGATCTTACCATCCAAAATAGCAATCATTAGCTACCAAGGTATATGAAATTTAAATGTAATTTATATTGCATTTGAAATTAAATAAAATTAAGATTTTATTCTACAGTTTTACTAAATTTCAAGTGTCCAGTAGCTCTCTGCAGCTAGTGGCTACTGTCATAGACAATGTGCCTAAGGAATATTTTGATTATGATTGAGAATTCTATTGGAAGACACTGTCTTGGATTTCTATTTTTTAATTGGCAAGCCAATGTTGATTTTCTAATTCAAGTGCTTTGAATGCTAGGAAAATGTTTTTTCATCCCAACATGGTATAAATGCTTTTTACTTTCTCCTGGTATTTCAAATAGTTATTTCAAAAATTATATTTAATGGGTTATGGTCTTATATATTGTTTTTGGACCACTAGTCCTAAATAAAGTTAAAGTTAAATGTTATTTTCTACATTTAGTGAATATTTAAACAGTTGACACTTAACTACTATTATGTTACATTTGTCTATTAAAATTAATTTTATTTTTATCAACATTTTTTAAAGGGGATTAGTACAATAAAAGTTAAGAAATGATTCACCTTTCATGAAACTCATAGTTTAGTGGTGGAGGCAATAGGCATCACTAATATTTATAGTAGTAAGTATATTTGTTAGAGTCAAAAAAGAGCAAAGGTTATTAAAGTAGGCTCTATGGAAAGTGGTGAGAAGATTAAAGTTAATGAGTGTGTGTTCTGTGTGCGTGTGTGTATGTGAGTGTGTTTGTGACTAAGGAGGGAATAGGAAAGAGAAGGATTTCTGAAAGAGAGAATGTGACACAGTGGTGAAAGTAACTTGTGAAACATCTTACGAGTGACTGTAACTTCTGGCCCATTTAAACATTTATTCTCTAGGAAGATAAATGACTGTTTGTTCAGTTAAGGGTGAGTTATTAGGTGTGTTGAACTAGAAACAGAAAGGTCTTTTAGAGGGCCACTTTATAGTTTAGTAGAGAGCAAAAGAGGACCTGAACTATGGTGTTAGCAGGGGCGTGGGCTGAAAGGGACTTCAGGAAAGTCGAGCTGATCAGATTGAACACTAATTAGATTTGTAGGGAATTACTGACTGGTATTCCAAGATGTTCCTGTCAAGCACAGAATGCCTCAGAGCCTACCAAGAACAACCCAGGTGAATATTAGGTAACATATAATTGCACTGTACTTATCACTACCCATGTCAGAATCCTAAATAGCTAGCTACATGAGGTTTCTTTGGGATTGAATACAGTTGTCATTTAGCTTAGAGTATCTTGTTGTAGATTCGTTGGAGACATATTTGCTTACTACCTAGATTTGTCACAGTTCCAAGATTAATTCTGTTCAAAGTCATGCCATAAAAATATGACCATCCCAAACTAAATTTAGAAAGAGCGCCATTGCATAATCCATAGATAGGACCCATGTTTCTTTCTCAGTATTCCAGGTTTAAACTCAGGGCCTCACGCTTGGTGGACTAGCTCCCTCAGCTGGCACCATAGCTCTAAAGCCACCCAACTTTTTACTCACCCATGCTTTCTATTGGTTATTTTTGAGATGAAATCTCAGACTTTTTCTGTCTAAGCTGACTTTGAATTGATCTTCCAAATCTCAGCTTCCTGAGCTAAGATTACAAGCAGAGTTCCTGGAGTCTGGCTTAAGACCTACTTTTTGTTAGTATATATGTTGTTTTATAGAGACTGATGTATCAAGTTGTTGATTATAGTTATTACTGGACTTGTAGAGCTTTAATTTTTCTGTGGATTTGTAAAAGTAATTTACAATGCATCTATTATGGAGAAAAATGGAATATTTTAAAATGAAAATTAAGGCTGTGATCAAAATTTAATTTTTTAATGCATGGGAAGGTATCTTCACTTTTACAGAACTTATCTGTGAGTGATTGAATCAGCCAAGAATAACAGAATTATTATAGATGAATGATCTGACATTTGATAATGTCCATTGGCACTAAGGGTCTAAAAGTTTAATGAGAGTGGGCAGAAAAAGATTATCTTCGTGTCATGAAATTCTATCTTCTGTGTTTTTCTTCCTGGAAAGGATTAAACAGAAAAGTTGCTATTATTCATTTAAAGAACATAATTGAGCCCTAAGTCAGTCTACAGAAAATTTAATTTAGATTTCATTGTTTTTAGGACATGCTTCTACTAATGACTTCAAGTTACATTTCCTGAGATTTGTTGAAAGCAAATATCTCATTTGAAAACCAATTCTATTGTTTGACAGGTGAAAATGAGACATTTTCATTAATATTACAACGGACTAATAATACATTTTCTAGTAAGGAGTTAACTATATCACAATTTTATCTTAGAAAATTCTTTTTCCCTTTACCGGCTGTTTTTCCACTTGACAAAGTATCTCAAGAATTTTAAATTTTATTTAGATGCTATTGTTATTACTCAGAAAGAATTAAAGACTATGAAGTTTAAGACTGGTGGAATAGTACACTAGTGGAATTGCCATTGAATTCTAAGTGTTTTCTTTTTCTCTGATGAGACTTGTGGAAATTTGGTTTGTGGTTGAGAAGAAAGAAAAGAGAAAGAATGTTTAATGATTTAGCTACGTAGAAGTAGTCTGAGATATTTTTCTCTTTTCCAACCTATTTTTTTTTGAAAGGATGGCTTACTTACCTAAGTGAAATTGTAAATCTTTTTCATCGAGGTGAGTTATTGACTCATAAAAATAGGAACGCTCAAACGACCTGCCCTTCATCCACTCCCCTCAAATGTCTGTTTCTGAAAATCAATGGCTCCAAACTGATGATGGCAAAAGTGGCCAGGATGTGTTTAGAGGATGATAAATGAGAGGGAAGGACTTTTCGTAAATATGCAACCTACAGGATATTTTCTAAACTTACTGGTAACTGCCCATCAATATTCCTTACTAAATTAACCGAACCTTACAAACAAATCAGACAAGCAAAAACACATTATCCCTGGAGTAAATTATTTCAGAGGACACTGGCAAATATTTTGAAACTATTTGAGAAGATATTTATGGCACAAAGTGAAGCCTCATGCATATTCCCAATGGCATCATTTCACTGTAATTCTTGTTGCAGTACTAAAATGGAATAAATAGTATTTCTTACCCTACCTACTACAGGTTGTTTGGAATCAAACTAACAAGAAATTCTTAGGAAGACACAAAAGGGTGTTGAAGATAGCTATTAAGGGAGACAAATTTAATCTTTATTAAAATTATACTTCTCAAAAATATATAAGCAATTAAATTAGCAAGCTTTTTTCTGAGCAACATTGTAATGAAAAGTAAGAATAAACATTTGAGGCTCAACTATATGGAAATATTTGAGGTATGTATAAATCAATGCTGTACTTATATACTCAGAGAACAGCAATTAGATGGATAATATTAAGGCCTTTCCTAGAAATAATAATTAGAACATGATTTTATTTTCTAAACATATTTTTCTTAAAATGTCTATGATGAAATATTACTAATTAAATGATACTGTACTCAGAATTTGCTTCAAATAAAATGAGATGGAAAGAGAATTGAGGAATTATAGATATTGGTAAGATAGGATGATAAATACATTGAGGATTATCATACTATTTGTGTATCATACTATTTGTGTATTATCATACTATTTCTGCATATGCTTGAAACTTTAGAAATATGTGAGATATAGTATGCATAGTACATATACTATATATCATATTTTATATTATCTATATACAGTAGAGACTAGATATATATAGAGACAATATAGTCTATATATAGAAAGAGTATATATGCATATATATAATCTCAATATATAGTCCATATATAGTGAGATACTCTCTCCATATAGAGATTATTCTGTGTGTGTGTGTGTGTGTGTGTGTGTGCCATAGATGCAAATTCTTAACTGTGGACCATTGAGGTAGCAAATAGCAAGATACAATTACCCTCCAGATTGCAAGACATAGCAAGTACCAGTAATTACCATTGCTGTCATTATCAGCATCATGACATCATGAGAATCATTAGTTATTGACCACCTTTGTGTCAAACAATAGGTTAAATTATATTACACAGATATGATTATTACATTGAATTATTCATCATGCTATATCGATTTAGGTAATATTACCTTTGTTTTTCAGAAGAGAAAACTGAGAATTAGTGATATTAACTACATTCCCTAGAACAAATGTATATTGAGTGGAAGAACTAGTCATTTCCAAGTGTAGTCTAGATACAGAGATAGATACAGAGATGGATCTAGATATATATGATCAAAAAGGCTAGAAAACCAGACTTTTACCCTTTGGAGCTTGTTCAGTTGCTGCCCATACTCCATCTTTCCCAAGGTCATGACCTTTTTATTATTATGTAATCATGGCTACTATATGATAATATAATGTTGCCCTGAGGCATTTGAGAATCCAGGCAGAATGTAACAACAGATCCGTGAATGAGTATTATGGTAGATACAACAACATATGGTCTCCATGAGAATGTGTAGTATGACCAGGACCAGGACAAAACATGCTAGCTCAGGTCCTGAGAACAAGTTTAACAGCAATAAGATCATCTTAAGGAGCCAGTAGGCAGATGACCATAAGCTGTTCTGTCTTGAGTACTTCATTGATTCATGCATGGCAAGATGTATTAGCAGTAGCACCAGTGCCACCAGGGCTAAGGCAAAAAGGAACATAGCACCATTATCTTGTCATTATTATTTCCAATGAATTGAGGCTGATAGTTATCCATGTAGGGAAGATATTATTAGTCAACTTCGAATAGAAGTTGATACATTTCTCACAGGGTTTTCTAATCACATGATTCCTACTATTGGGAACACTGCTCTGCTTATTTATTTAAACAATGAGTCAGTAATTCTCCCAGGTAGCCTGTCAGAACAATGAACGATGGCTGATGTGTCTTTTAGTCAGAATTTCTAGCTTGGATGTTGTACAAAACCACAGTCTTTGTATGCGGTCTTGTAAAATACTGTCCCTAGTGTGATTAAGGTCTTAGTTATTAAGGCATTAGTAGTAGCTAAAAGGGGCAAATAGAGAGTCATTAAAAAAGAACTATTTATGCCATGAGGTTGTAACAATTGCCTTACATGATCTGAATTATATATTTGAATTTTTATTATCCTTACAAGTAGGAAGTAATTGGATCATTGTCCAATGGAAATGATGGAATTCAAATTCAGAAAAATTTAGAATATGATTAGTACGTGGTAATAATTGGTTTATTTTCTAAGTTAGATGGGTGTAGAAAAGTCACAGGTTTATTTGTCTAAAGTTAGTTGTTCACTGAGGTGTCAATGGAAATATCATCAATTATAATTTCCTATGGTGTCATTTGAAGAAACCACAATTTCCCAGAAGTCTTTAACAGGAGTTGTCATGGATGACCTATGTAAGTCTATAAGATTGAGGACAGTGGCTGCTGTTTAATGGCCCACAACAAGTATGTTCTTACTAAAAAATGATAATAGGAAGTATGAATTGATGACAAACCAATGTTTATAGAAAAAGAAAGGCTATTTAAGATGGTAGCCAATCAGTCTGTGCCATAAGTAGCTCCATAAAGAAATATATTTAATAATGATTTGGAATTATTTGTGCCTTTAAGCATGCTCATTGGAAAGGCCAGAAACAATCTGAAAGGTATAACCATCTCTTCCATTCTTCCATTTTGGGGACTTAAGTTGGGCATTTTGTAATGACCTCTTTGAGTTTTTCAAGGACCTTCCTTGGAGGGGGTAATTAGGATCATGGCTAAGCTGCTTACTTAGCATTTTTATTTCCTGTCCTAGTACTTCCTATACTTCCAAATGATCTCTTTTCACATTGGGGAAATTTCAAGCCTTCATTTTAAATATCTTTCCAGGACAAACAAGTCGTTTAAGGATTCAGGTGGACCTGTTGCAACAATGAGAAGTACAAAATGTCATGTCAAAACCAGCTTTACAATGTCTGTGTGTGGGGGGGAGGGGGGTATGATTGGGTGGGGGGGAGGGGGGAGGCTGGGAAGGGAGGTGAAGGGTAAACAAAGGAGGAGGCTTCAATGCTTGGTAAGAAATGTATGCATTATCCCGCCCATGTAATTGTAACCCCTCTGTACAGTATGTTCTCAAATAAAATAAAATAAAATATTAAAAAAAAAGGAAAAAAAAATATCTTTCCAGGAGACATGGAAACTTTCTACTAACTTGTTATATTCACTTGGAGGTAAGTTTCAGTACAGTGGAAGTGAGGAACTCTATTGGTTGTGAAACATTCCAAAGTCATGTACTGTTCCAAGAGTAATTTGTTCTCTCTATGTATTTAGCCTCTGGCTAACTGACAATAGAGTAATAAATTCTGTCTTATAACAAATTCTGCTATTACCTCAGTTGGAAGATGACATGCTAAGGGAGAGCTTACATTAGCAATGATATATTCCACTTGATAGCCTCCCTTTTCTTTCTTGAGATCTGATCCACTAGCAAGGAAAGCTGGATCAGGGTTTGCAATGCTAATCTCCACTACATTGGAGTGAGGTACAAAAGTTTCTCAAGTTAGCTGGGCTGCTGGTGGCTCATGCCTGTAATCCTAGCTACTCAGGAGGCTGAGCACTGAGGATTGCAGTTTGAAGCTAACCTGGGCAGAAAAGTTTGTAAAACTCTTTATCTCCCATTAACTAACCAAAAGCTGGAAGTGGACAGATAGCATGGATCAAGTGGTAGAGTACCAGCCTTGAGAGAAAAATCCAAGTGAGAGCACAGGCCTTGAGTTCAAGCTCTTGTACAGGCACAAGAAGAGAAAGTAAAACAAGAAGCTTCACAAGTTAGGTAACATAATTTCAAGTGTCCCATCTTCAGGTAGGAACAGGAGACAGGCAGGAGATAGAGTATTGCAGTGCTGACTGATCATGTGAGAAAGAATGATGAAATGAGTCATATTAGAAGTGAATTAGTGATGTTTGCTCTCCCGCCGTAGTAATAGGTACATTGTGTGAGGAACTATGGAGTCAAGCAGGAAGACAAGTCATTCAGTAGAGCATTGGTGTATTTTTCAGGAGAAAACTGACAGGTTTCACAGCTATTACCCTGAGACAAGGAAGGTAATGTGCCTTTGGACCAGGCTTCGAGGTAAGATAGTAGTTAGACATAGGTTTTTGATGTTTTGATGTTTTTCATGAAGTTGAGTTTAAACGTCTCCTGGCCCAGACCACAGATCCATAAGAGGACATTTTGAGGTCAAGGATGTCCAGGGAAGTAGGCATTTAAAGACAATTTCTTGGGTTGGGCAATGTGCTTGAGAGGTAGCTTAGCCTGGAGCAAATCCCAGAGTTCAATCCCTAACCCTGAACAACAACAACAACAACAACAACAATAAAAGAACCTTCCTAGAAGGTTCCTAGAAGCCTTCCCACCATTGATCTCCCAAAGGAATGCTTCCCTAACTGAAACTTCAGTGAATTCAACATGAAGTGCTATTTCCAGAAAAATTATATTCCCACTTATATCTAGAATTCCTCTAAGTTGTCATTTTTTAGGAGAGTAAGTTTGGATAATCCTAAACAGGATAGTGCTTTCTACTCCAACAATAGCTCATGCTCAAAGTAATGGACTTTGTGCTTCTAACATTGCAATTTTCTTCAGTACTGGCGTGTTTTGTCCTGCTGAAGCTAGGAGCAAGTGAATGGACTCCTTCAGGTGGGCCCCTTGTCTGCTGAGCAGTGCAAAAGCACCTGTGCACTGTACTGGAATTTAATCCAAAGGAAAATGCATACTTTATCCTGGCTATTTCCTCAGGAAAGGGAAAGGTTTTAGAAAACTCTGCAGGTAAGACTGTCCAGGTAGACTGTTTTCCTCCCCAGATGAATATGTAAAGTTGTTGATTTCACCAATCCAGCGATACATTGAACAGACAGGGCCAAGATCTACTAGAGTCCCCCAAGTAGATTCATTTGGAATCGAGAGCTTGGTATTTGGGTAAGTTACTGTGAGGAAGTGAAAGATATAATCTTTTTGAGAGCCCTGAGGTCTTGAAGAAAAATCAATAGCCTTCCTTGTTTTTTTGTTGTTTTTGTTTTTGTTTGCTTTTTTTCTGGCAGGATGGAAATGTTAGAAAGGCAAGTGGAGGATATGAGAAAAGGCTTTGGATATAAGGTTTTCATAGAGTTGAATTCATCCTTAGGTGTGGTTTCAAGTGATATTGGGGATAATAGTTTGATAGAATCTGTCTGTACTTTACTAAGTTCCCTTCCTGTTACTTTTGCTGTTCATGGAAATGTTAGCCCAGGCAGTATAGAGAGCATAGTAAGCAGAATAATAGCCCAGCCCAGCCACACAGAGTATGAATATGTCAGGCTCCATGGCAAGGCGGTGCTCAGTTTGTGGGTAGACATAGGTCACTGTTCAGCTGATCTACAGAGGACCTTTGCCGTGGGGCCCAGTGTAATCATGAAAGCCCATATGAAAGGCAGAACTAGTCCTTGTTGGAGTATTCAAGATGCTCTGCTGCTTATTCTGAAGGGAGAGGAAAATGTCATGAACCAAAGAATTTAAATGGCCTCTACAAGCTGAAAAATGAAGGCAGTGGATTCTTCCATTGAGCCTTTGGTGTTTGTGACACTTTGATTGTTTTTAGGCCAGTGAGATTCTCTTTGCACTCACGATTTTTAGTACTATTAAGTCACAGATGTGTCTTGTTTTAAGCTACTTCATTTGGGGTCATTTGTCCCAGCTTCCACTGGAAGGTAATCCCTATGTCAAGAGCTCTACCTGAGGTGGGTGTGAATTGTAATGAAGGAGTAATGACACCAACATGGCTGGGAATAGAAGAGCCTTCTGGAACCTCAAGCAACAGTCCCTCTGCTTTGGTTTGGTATTCAAGTTCATTTGCAGTATACATACATATACTTCTGTAATATTCATTTATCATCATCCTTTCCTTTTATCCCTCTCCCAGTTCAATGTTGCCACTCTGAAACAGACGACTTTTAAAATCATGCCATACCATTACTATTCTTATGTGTAGGTTCTGCATATAATTGAACACATGCAATATTTGTTTTATGGGAGCTTGGGTTTATTGTGCTTAACATGATGTTTTCTAGTTCCATCATTTTCCTAAATCAGAAACTCATTTTTTAGGTCAAACAATACTCCATGTATGTTTATACCATCCGTATTTTCTTTAGTCATCAGTTATTGGGCATCAATTCGAGTTCTATGGCAAAACAGTTGGACATTGTTGTGGTTGTTGTTTTTAAATTCAAGGGCACAATGGTTCTAGTGCAAGAATAAGATAGAGAAAATCTATGTATTATTTCAAGGAATTACCATCCAAAACATGCAATCTGTTTAAATGAGGAAAGGTTGGAGAAAGGTGGGTAGAGTTTGGTTTAGAGAGAGTAGCTTTCTTGTACCAGGCTGGAAGTTGCCAACTTATATGTCAGTCTTAAGCATTTAAGGCAAACTATTGTGTTACCTTTTCTTTCCTCAGCAAACACTTATCCATCTGAATGGAGGGATTTTTCTTGGACTTGGTATTTCTTTTGAGAATTTTTTCCTCAGTGTCTTTTCTGTGACAGTGTACAAGAGTTCTTGTCATTAGGTGATCAATTGAAATTGAGCAACTTAGTTGTTTGATCTAAAGGACTGGAAGTTTATTTTGGGCTCTATTTTATTTTGTTCTAAAAGTCTTTCAAAATGTTCTTTAGGATATTGGAATTCTGGTAACAGGGCTCATTCCAATCTAATTTTATCTCTAAATCAAGTCTCCAATTTTGGATAGAACTATACAATATGATGGAAAGGTTGTTGTTCAGTGTTACATGAACAACGTGTGTGTGTGTGTGTGTGTGTGTGTGTGTGTGTTTGTGTGTGTGTGTACGCTTAAGCCCAGGGCCTCATCTTCTTTCTTGGCTTTTTGCTCCTGACTGGCACTCTACTACTTTAACAATGCTTCTGGTCTAGCCTTTCACTGGTTATTTGGAGTTGGAGTCTAAAGGACTTTCCTATCAGGTTGGCATCAAAGCCTAAACCTGAGTACCTAGGATTAGGGGTTAACCCCCTGACACCTGGCTTATGAACAGCTTCTTTAACTCCAAATATTTTGCTTGAAATAATTTTCTTGTTTCTCTTGAAAAGGCTCTCTCCATTTCCCTGTTTCCTAACTAAAGGAGGCCCACTCATATTTATTGGTTGCATATTTTCACTTTCTAGATCATCAGATTTATTGCAAAAAGAACTCTGCAGATCCCTTTTTTTGTGTGTCAGCTTAATTAGTTCTTGCCATATACAATCTAGTGACTATGGTTCCAAACAACATTTATCTAAGTTGATAGGGTTAAATATGCATTTAAAGTAATTCTAAATTCTAGGAGCACCTGCTGTTCTCTTCTGGGTTCAGGAAAATCTGTAATTATAGCTTTTGATTCAGCTCACATGTGAGATTTAAATTCTAGAGTTGGCTATATGCTTGGGTCTGGGAGCACTAGTCCTTAGAGGAAACTAGCATTGCTTTGGGGGTTTTACTTTAAGATTATGTGGAAAGGTCAAGCAGGGACAGAAAGAGGGAGGAAATGGTGGAAGAGTGAGAGAGAAACAAATTCAGGGGCAAGAGCACAATCTAGTTTATGAGGAAGTGAAGGAGGAAGAAGGGAAGAATTCACCAGGCAAATGAATTGTGCTTATTGCTGCTTAAATTTGTCAAAGCATCAAGTTTGTCCAAATGAGTTTGGACAAAGAATTCTTTTGTGGAGAAATAATTTTAGTGAGACTTTTACCTGCAGCCTTATGCATATCAACAGGAAAATGCTACCATTGAGGATGAAGAATCTTCTTTCCTTTCTTTTATTGTTTCTTCTGAGAAATTTGCTCAAGCCAAATGCTGCCCAGTGTCCTTTGAAGACTAGAATCTTCTTTGGTGAGCTTGTGCCATTTAGGCAGTTTTGACTAAGAACCAGGATTATAATAAGAGTGTATGGAGAACGTAGCTATCTTTCTTGGGAGAGAAGACTCAGACTTCTGTGACCTCATGAGCCCTGATGATGGTTGGACAAGACAGATGCTTGTGTCCATACTTTATGAGTTGGTCCCCCACAGAGTCAGCCTCCTGTAAGTGCACAGCTTACAATGTATAGCCTTTGGTAGACACAAAAGGAGAGAGAATACCTTTTCTGAATTAAAGCTAAGCTCTCAGAACCAAAAATTGAAATGAAAGCAAGCAGTCATCCAATTTATTGGTTTCTTTACAGCAAAGTTTGTACCAGTGGGAGATTGTCTAGTGAGCACCAGAGCTTCTCATCAGTCTGCGAGGCCAGCTTGAACATCAGCTTAGGAGACTCATGCTTATGGCTCTCTCCTGTGATTCTGCCTCTTTTGATAAACAATGCTTTTATGCAGTGTAGCACAGACAGAAGCAGAAAAGAAAGGAAAAAAAAAGGATGAATAGAAGTGGCCAGCCAAGGATGTCAAACTAATGGGGACCTACAACAGGACTTACATACTAAACAGAACAAATAGCCAAGGGACTCAGTGAAAAGAGACCGGAGTTCATCTCTCATGCTGACTCACCATATTTATGTGGATTCAATAAGCCATGAGCAACAAAGCACAAACAGTCCCCCTGGGTACCACACCTAATTGAAACCTCCTGGCAGTAGCCCTGGCCATTCGGATTACATCTCAGTACAACCCCCAGCAGCACTGAAAACAAGACACCACTCAAATGAGAATGAGCTTACCACAGAAAGGGATCAGCCACCATCATTTGTACTTGATAGAGATTCAAATGGAGGCAAGAGAATGGAACAACCTTTATATATATATATATATATATAGATAGATAGATAGATAGATAGATAGATAGATAGATAGATAGATAGATAGATAGATAGATAGACAGACAGACAGACAGACAGACAAATGGATAGAGCCTGATATGCACTCCCTGGACATTACTGCCATGGTGATCGTGAGGCTAAGGAACTTCTCAGTGAGACTTCTTGTGTGACTGCTTCGACACAGCTTACCTGACTATCTCTTATTCTCCAGGGTTGGACAGCAATTGGGAAGCTAGCAGTCATCCATGACTTTGGTCTAATTCTACTGTTTCTTGGCCAATTCCCACAGAAGTGATGTTTTTGCTCATGAAGCCAATTACTTTGGGAATTTGGGCTATTCTTTGCTGTTTGTAAACTCAGAGTAGGATCATGTAAAATACCAATGGTGAGGGACCAGAGACTGGAGAAGGAACTCCCTCTGCCATTTGCCCTCTGGTTTGAGGGGTCAGGTGGGGTTCCTGGTAGATAATTCCTAGTCAAGTAAGTTATGTCTGGGTAAGATTTTAAAAGGTCTACCAATTATTCAAACTAGGAACAAACTTTATCATAGATAAGGTAGACTTTCAAGATAGGCCAGTGGAGGTCACATTATTTCCCCTTGTTTATAAACATCTAAAGGCAGTTTAGCTACCATAGGCCATTTAAAGGACAGGTCACCTTCTTCTTTCCTTCCTTCCTTCCTTCCTTCCTTCCTTCCTTCCTTCCTTCCTTCCTTCCTTCCTTCCTTCCTTCCTTCCTTCTTTCTTTCCTCTTTAAAAACAGAAAACTTAAAAATAAAAATAAAAATAAAGGACATGTCACAATTTCTAGTTCTAT
The DNA here is from genome assembly GCF_024711535.1 of Dipodomys merriami. Classification (NCBI taxonomy): domain Eukaryota; kingdom Metazoa; phylum Chordata; class Mammalia; order Rodentia; family Heteromyidae; genus Dipodomys; species Dipodomys merriami. Next base: position 58,307,488 of record NW_027206068.1, on the reverse strand, counting down.
TATAATGTTTTAGGCTTATAAGACAACAGCTTATCACCATTGTAGATAAAATGCAAGTGGCTTAGCTGAATGGACTGTGGAGTGAAACTATAACTAGATTCCTGTTTAGCTGTGGTGGAGATAAAGGCCAAGGCAGAGGGGAGAGTAGAAAGATGAAGCTCCCAATGTAGCGTTTTCACCAGAATGTTCTGAGGTCAATAAGCTAGTGGTAAAATTTTTTCCTCAGCTGGTGAACTTGCTAAGAGATAGCCTTGATAGAGTAGATATAGAAGAGGGACAGATACACTCTCTAGTCAGCTAGAGGAAAAATCATGGTGTTGGCAAAGAGTAGGGGAATGCAGTATTGATGAGATGTAACTTCACAGGAACAGAATGTAGGGGTACCAGAGGAATAGAAATGAGTTGTAAAGTTCCTTGGACAATGTCTCTGCCTTGTCTTGCTTGCTTTAGAGTACAAAGATATGGTGAGTTAGTTATTCCACTAAGAAAAAAAATCTGGACATTCAAGAAGTGAAAGGGATACCTATCAAATGATATACTATGACAGCCTTAATGAGAGCTTACTTTGTACCAGGTAGTGTGAAATAAATGCAGTAGTTTAGATATGTGTTCACTCATTTAATTCTGCAAGACAGGTATATTGTTAACAGTCTTCCCGACTGATTTAGCATATTTCAATAATTTTCTCAAGTAAATGGTGAACAATTTAAGCCCTTTTGACCTGAGGGCTGTAGTTCTTGACCACTGTGGTCAGCACCTCCATTTATCCATAATTAAGAACATCAATTTACTCAGTTACGAGGGTCATAAGACAGTTCTTAATGTTCATAATCACTTGAATGGATCAGATTGGAAGACATGCACTAAGGCCATCTCTGAGGATGGAGAACAATATAAACTGTAATTGTAAAATTTAACAAAAGTTTAATTGGCCCAGTATCAGTTACGAGACTCAAAATACTTAGTCCTTTTTCAACTTGATGTGTAATTTGAAAATGGAAACTTGTTTCCTTAGGCAGTTTTATAATATTTACCTATACTTATCATCAAAGATCCGTCTTTCCAGATTGATCTTTGGAAGATTCATAGACCAGTCTTTTTTTTTTTTCTTATTGTGAAAATATCTTACAGAGGGGTTACAATTACATGGGCAAGATAATAAGTCCATTTCTTTTTTCTTTGTTTTTCTTTTTTGGGTCCGGTAGTGGGGCCTGAACTCTGGGCCTGTGTGCTGTCCCTCAGCTCTTCAGCTCAAGGGTAGAGCTCTACCACTTGAGCCATAGCGTTCTTTATGCTTATGTGGTGCTGGGGAATTAAACCCAGGGCCTCAGGCATGCAAGGCAAGCACCCTACCACTGAGCCACCTTCCCAGCCCCATGAGTACATTTCTTATCAAGCATGTTGCCTTCTCCTTTGTTTCCCCTTCCAACCCCTTCCCATTCCCCACTCCGCCAAAGTTGTAAAGTTTGTTTTTCGACATAACGACTTGTACATCTCATTGTTGCAATGGGTCCACCTGTATCCCTATTTAAACAATTTGTTTTTCCCTTCCCCTCCACAAATTATACCAACATCAAATACAGTGAAAGCAGGGGTTATACCGTTGTTAGAAACAATCCCATGAAAGCAAAAACATTTGAATACTAGTATGGAGGTTCCTCAAAAGACTCTACATAGAGTTCCCCTATGACCCAGCAATCCCACTTTTGGGTGTTTACCCAAATGATCACAAACAAGACCATAGTAAAGCTACCAGCACAGCTATGTTTATTGCAGCATTATTTACCATAGCTAAGATATGGAACCAACCCAGATGCCCCTCAGTAGATGAATGGATCAAGAAAATGTGGTATATATACACAATGGAATTCTATGCTTCCATCAGAAAGAATGACATTGCCCCATTTGTTAGGAAATGGAAAGACTTGGAAAAAATTATATTAAGCGAAATAAGCCTCCCAAAGAAACATAGGTCCCATGGTTTCTCTAATTTGCAATAACTGGTATATGTATGAGACAAGCAGAAAAGGTCAGATAAGATGATGCTAGGTGAAATAGACCAGTCTTTTATCTAGACTAGAACTCCACATCCTAGAAGAACATCCCCTGGGGCTACTCATTCTATTCCTAGAACCCGGTCCTGTCACCTTACTGGATAAGTCAATGTTGCCATCTGCTGGTGACTTCTCTAAATTACAGACACAAGGTTCCAGGGTCCATACTAGTGAAGGGTTCCTTAAGAATAGAATCTTAAAGGGAACGAACCACAACTCTCTAAAGATTTATAATGTCCCTCTCCCACAGTAAAACCCCTGCTTTCACTGTGTTTGATGTTGGTATAGTTTATGGAGGGGAAGGGAAAAACAAATTGTTTAAATAGGGATACAGGTGGACCCATTGCAACAATGAGATGTACAAGACGTTATGTCGAAAAATGAACTTTACAACTTTGGTATGGGGGGGGGGAAAGGATGGGAAGGGGTTGGAAGGGGAAACAAAGGAGGAGGCAACAATGCTTGATAAGAAATGTACTCATTACCTTGCTCATGTAATTGTAACCCCTCCGTATGGTATTTTCACAATTAAAAAAAAAAGAAAAAGAAAAAAAATTACAATGAAAGGCCAGCGAAATTCTCAAGCTTCATGAGAACCAAGAACATCATCCATTATTCAGAGGGAATTTTCACTTAATTGACCCTGTGAACTTACCTCTGTGAAATCCATCTGTATCTCTCTTTCAAGGTACTAAATCCTGCTAAGAACCACTTGATGTTGGCTCTTCATCAGATTCATAGGACACAGTGCACTGCAACTCTTCTGGAAGCAGGGAATCAGAATCTGTATCATATTCACATTATTTTCATCATTGTGACTTTCAAGTGTTTTGTGTTTTTATCTTGTAACTTAAAATGTTAATTTTTGGTTTTATCCTATAGTGCACACGTGTGCATCACACATGTGTGATGCTGTCATTGAACCTGAAGCTCTCAAGGAAGCAGACATGGTTGGAATCGGTGTGGTGAAGAAAAAGTCACAGGACTGGGACTCACTCAAATTAATTTTCTTTTATTTTTTATTTTTTGAGTCCGGTCGTGGGGCCTGAACTCTGGGCCTGGGTGCTGTCCCTCAGCTCTTCAGCTCAAGGGTAGTGTTCTACCACTTGAGCCACAGCGCCACTTCCGGCTTTTTTCTTTTTGCTTATGTGGTGCTGAGGAATCGAACCCAGGGCCTCATGCATGCAAAGCAAGTGCTCTACCACTGAGCTACCTTCCCAGCCCATCAAATTAATTTTCTTAAGGTGGTGTTCTCCAATGTTAACCATATTTTGGTACCCATACTATTACTCATATTGCTGTGAGTGATGAGGTTTTTTTCCCCTTTATGGTGAAGTTTATATATCTATATAATGCATATGTAATTATACATTTTCTTTGTTCATTTCTTTATGGACACATAGATTAGCAAAATAAGACAGGCACAGAAAGATAAACTTCATAATCTTAGTCATGTGTTATCAAAAGAGGTGAATTCTCGGAAAAATGTAATGTGGTATTGATATTGGTCAAACTATGCAGCCATTTAGTTATGTAGGAGAAATAAGTTCAAGAGACTGATTTTCTATGATGACTATTGAAGTAAAACATATTTTATAGTTGAAAATTGCCGATTTAAGTTTTGTACCTTTAAAAAGTGTGTCAAGTTAATAACATGTTATATAGCTTGATTTTTATGTTCTACAATGTTGACACCAGATTGTACACCATAATTACACAGTTTTTATTTGTCAGTTGAAAAGTTCTTCTAACACAAGGGAACGAGAGCTAACAGTCTTTAAAATCTTGCATAAATCAATAAATTGACGCATGATGCTGATGTTAACGAAATAAATTACTAGGAAACACTCTCTTACCAGAAGTCTACTGTAACTCATACATTCCTGCTTATATTTCCACAAGTAGTTGAAAAAGTGGGCCAAGCAATGGCTTCCAGACAGAGCAGTGGAGTCAACACAACTTTCAAGGATCTTTTTTTCCCCTTTGTAGTTTAGCACTCTGTGTTCAGCTTCTGCTGAGAAAGAGGGAGCCTTTTTAAATATTTTATTATGTATTGGGTCTCAATCTCCTTCTTTTCCAAATTGTAACTATGTATTTTTAATTACAATTGCCACATATTATCATGATATATATATATATGTACTGTATAGTATATATTATATAAGGGAATAAGCATATTATATACTGTATGAAGAAATAAGTATGTTATACCATATATTATATATACTATAGTGTATATGACACAAAATAATATATACTACATATAATTTAATTAAAAACCTATTAAATATTGTTTGGATAGCTTTGCTGATTATTTTGTTACTTTCACAAACAGATTCATATAATCATTTTCATTTTACTCAAGTAAAATTATATCAAGTATTAATGTTTTAAAAATATAATGTAGCAATATATTAGGAACAATCTTAAATTAATAATTCAGATCTATGTTATACATTTTCACAGAAATAGAATATTCCATGAGTATCCTGTTGTTTGTAGTCTTAATAAACAATTTATAGTCATTAAAGAATATTTTAAAAAGTGAAACATGCACATTTTAAAACTGTGCTTTGGATATTAGAAATTATGTAGAAAATATGAATGCATTCATATTACTACTCCTAGAAATAGGATGTTAATATGTAATATGTAAAGTAATACATAGCTTACATAGTAATATCCCAGTTATACAGTATTCCAGTATCACTTCCATTTGTAGTTTGCAATTGATGATGTTGAACACTTTTGAAGTGCCCGTTGCTTGATAATATTTCTTATTTTCTGAATATCCCTTTTATATCCTCTGCCATTTAAGTTTGAAATCTTATTTCAAATGTACCTTTTCTTTATTTCAAATAACTTTGTCCCTATATACAGTGCTATATCTTTTGTTCATCACATAACACAAACTATGTTTTTGTCATGTTTTTGCCTTTTAATATTACTATTAACATGCCTTTGGACATTTCTGTTTTTGTTTTTACTTAGTTAGCTATTTTAATCATTACTTCAACATCTAACTTCGGTATGCTGTAATAAGTTTAAGTCAGGGTAATATTAACATCTGCTTTTTCCTAAGTGCTTTTTTGGTGGGGTGAGAGGGAGCTGGGGCTTGAATTCAGGCCCTGGGGTGCTGTCCCCTGAGCACATTGGCTCAAGGCTGGAGCTCTATCACTTAAGCCACAGCACCACTTTCAGCTTTTTGGTACTTAAAGAGGGAAAGAAGGAGAAAAATGAGGGAAGGGATAACAAGTTTGACAAGAAATGTACTTATTGCCTTACTTTTGTAACTGCAACCATTCTGTACATCACCTTGACATTAAGAAAGTCTTACAGACTATCCTGCCTGGGCTGGCTTTGTACTGTAAGCCTCAGATCTGTCTCCTGAGTAGCTGGGATGATAAGCATGAGCCACTGGCACCTGGCTAGTGCTTTCTTGTTTTTAACCAAGAATGCTATTGCATCTACATGTTGTTTGGTATACATTTAAGGACGGGAATTAACATTTCATGTCTCTCAAACATTGGCTGGGAAGCCACAGAAAGGACAGTCGAAAGCAAAGATTCTGTGAAGGTTTCCTCCATCAAGTCCTGACTTCAGAGTGGCCAGAGTTGGATGTTGTGAGCAGAGGCAGCGCAACACGCGTGGGCCCGAGGAACACTCATTCACTCTGGGGCCTTCCCCATTCGTATAGGAAGAATTACTATGGCCGCACTAGAGCCTGGCTTCGGGGTACTGGCGAATATTGAAATGAGCAAACTAAGGGCAAACATGTCCCCAAGGCAACAGTTCTGTAGCAGAAATGTGAGCGGGAAGTCTGGCTGGGGTGCAGGTGAAGGGCTTGGAAATGGACGCTCTGGTGAGTGGTCGGATCTGCTCAAAGCCGTGCACCAGGATGTGATTAGATTCTTAAAGCATATGGTTTTTAGGAGACCGCAAGGGAACTTGTTGAGATGAAATATTTTCAGCAGCGTTAGTCATCATTATCATCATTGTCATTATTTACTAGGAAAAAAAAGGCAGGAGACAATGTGACAAAGCTGGTGTCTGAGAACCACTGTATCATTGAACAAAAGAGAGGATGTCTACATTTTCTGATCCTGCCAGGTGCGCGGAGCGTTCCAGTTTTGGCTTGCCTTTTTAAGTTTCACTTTTTATTGTCTTTTAAAATTTATCTTTACTATCCTTAAATAATTGCACGAAGAGATTTCATTTCAAGGTATGAATTTGTGAGTACAGTATATCTTGATTAGCGTCACCCCCTTCCATCAGTGTTTTAAAGAGGTTGAACACTCATCAGCTCCCCTCTGTTTCAGAGTGATTTGCCTCCATCCTTCTTACCCAGGTTCTTAAAAGTCCCAGTGAGTAAGAAAACTCAACCTGGAAGGACCATATTTGGATACGTGGAGAGGGAGGTGCAGTTAATACTAACAGCTATTATTAGTAATAATTACAGCTATAGCCATGTGTATGGAACAATTGCTGTACTCTGAATTAATATTCCATATACTCTATGTGAGTAATGTCCTCATTCCTAACAGCTCAACACCCCAGCCAAGGAATCTGCTGTCTGCAGTTAGTTGCAGGGCTAGAGAAAGAAGTGATGGAGGTATTTTTTGGAAGGAATTTCCTATATATGGATCCAAGACTACCATGGAGCCAGCGCAGCCCTGTTACAAGTCAAAGCATCACAATCCCTGTAGAAATATAGGATCTTGTTTCTGGACTAGCCTTGTAGTTATCTCTAACTTGCACTCATTATTCAGAATAATGTCTAAATAGCCTTGTGCCAGTGGCTCATGCCTGTAGTTATAGGTACTCAGGAGGCTACTGAGGAAGCAAAGATCTGGAGATTAAGGTTCCAAGCCAGCCTGAGCAGACAAATATGAGAGACTCTTAACTTCAATTAACTACCAAAAAGCCAGAAGTAGAGCTGTGGCTTAAGTACTAACCTTTAGAGCAGAAACTCAGGGATAGTGCAAAGACTTCAGGACACATACTCTCTCTGTCTTTGTCTCTGTCTCTGTCTCTCTCTGTCTCTCTCTGTCTCTGTCTCTCTGTCTCTCTCTGTCTCTCTGTCTCTCTGTCTCTCTGTCTCTGCCTCTCTCTCTGCCTCTCTGTCTCTGTCTCTGTCTCTGTCTCTGTCTCTGTCTCTCTCTCTCTCTCTCTCATGTGTGGCCATGAGGGTATACTATTGAGGTGGGCATAATTATATCTTCTCCAAATTTCACCAAAGAAAATGTTCATATTTTTACCCATTTTTCTTTTTTGTGTTCTTTTTTTCTTTTTCTTTTCTTTTTTTGGGGGTACTGGGGATCGAACCCAGGATGTTGCATTTGCTTTGCCACTGACCTATATCCCAGACCATATTTTTACCCATTTTTCTTTACCTTAAATTTTATTTTCCCCATCAGGTCTCATCTTTCTTCTTCCTGGAAAAGAGCAAACACCAAAGCTTTTTCTGCAATCCTCCATTTTAACTTTGAAACATCTGCTGATATAAAAGGGAGAGGTGCTACACAATGGGAGTATTCTAAAATATTAATTCCAGTATAATCCAGGGCAAGATAGTGAACTTGACCCCATATAAATTTGGGAAAGAATGCTGAGATTTTCTTTAATGAGAGTGGTTTTAGAGTGTTAGGACAGCTCATGGGACTCTTGAAGGAGTCACATTCTTGCACTATTTCTGGGGATACAAATTGACCCCTAAAGAAGGTAAGACAGAATGTTTTTTAATGGTGTCCTGGGTTAGCTAGACAAATTAAAAGACAGATTTAAGGTTTGTGTTCTCCTTAATTCTACTTTTAATGGAGGCCTAAAATGTACCTTTAAATAGAGTTAAGCTTGAGCCAGAATAAATGTTCATGCCATCTTTTAAGAGGTATAGGAACAACTACAGCAACATTTGAGTTCCTTTGCTGTTTTACACTATCATAATCTTAGATACAGATTTTTGAAATAATATTTTATATTCCAGGAGTAGATTTTTTATCCAATGATTAGGCCTTTTAAAATTTCAGCCGTTTTCCTCTTAAATCTCTTAAGGTCAAAAATGATGAATAAATCCATTCTTGATAGACTGAAAGTTTTAGCTTCAGAGAATTGTCAGTAGACTTCAAATTGGAGCGGCCTTTCAATTCTGTTACTTGCAAGTTATTGATAAATTTGCACACTGCTGCCTACAGTCCTAATGAATATATTCATGGACCACAGGCCATGGTTTAATGTGTAGAAAAATCTAAAATGTGATTTTTATAAAAATTTAAATAAGTTGGAAATGTTTGTGACTATTTAAGGAAAATCTGAAAAATACATATGGGGTGGGGGGAGAATAATGAAAGGGGTGATAAAGATGCATTTTCCTTGTAAACTGATTTGTTGAATGGTAATTCCTTTGTATAACCACTTAAAGATTCTAAAATTACAATTGAATAAAAAAGAAAAAATTAAAAATATGTGCTATTGTACTCCTAATTCTGGATTACATGCACAAAATATAAATAATAGATGATAAACCACAAAGGTTGTTAATAGACCATTTTATGTAAGCCATCTTTACAAATGCTAATCACAATACAAATGAAGTGTTTATAAAAATTAAGAGCTTTAGCTGATTAAATTCTAACCTTTACACTGACAGGAAAGCTAGAAGAATTATAAACTACGGATATCTTAAGAATTAATGAACTGAAAGTTAGATAATAACTCATAGGATGAGGGTAGAAAACTTTCACAATTTAATGATCACTTATGTAGTCCAGAGTTCAACTGGAAATTTTATTTTTCTTTTCAGTAAATGAATCACTATTAAAAAATGTCCAATTCAGACCTTGTACTCAAGGGGAAAAACAGAGCACATGCTTTCCTGAAACTAAAACTTAATTGAAGATCTTATTTTTTTATTTATTAAAGTGGGCAACTCAGATTTAATTGTTCTGAAGCCCTGTTCAGATTGGTGAGTGGCCAGTTCCAGTGGCCTACGCCTGTAATCCTAATACCTCATAAGACTGAAATCTGGAGATCTCGGTTCAAAGCCAGTCCAAGCAGGAAAGTCCATGAGACTCTTATCTCCAATTAACCATCAGAAAACTGGAACTGGCTCAAAGTAGTAGAGCAGTGGCCTTGGGCATAAAGGCTTAGATACAGTGCCCAGGCCCTGAGTTCAAGCTCAATGACTGCCCCCCCCAAAAAAAAATGGTGAGTGAATTTATGGCCAAGGTTTTTAATAAATACCTAGGATTGAGATAGGATATTTGTGGATCCTCCATAAATATTTCTTGGAATAGTGATACTGAATATAATATCCATAACAAAGTGATTCTTATTGCAGAATGCTTTATTAAGAGAATCATAACCAGAGGAGTATATGTATTACATTCACAGAGAGCAAGGGCCCATCTGGACCCAAAGGGATGAATATACATACTGTGAGTGACAAATGAAGTGATGTAATTTTTTAAGATAGTATTTTCATTAGCATATATTAATTGTATAACGTAATGGATTTTATTGTGGACCATAAGGCACTTCTTTTTTCATTGTTTAAAAAGGGAACAAAGGCTTTTTAGAACACCATTAAAGCTAAAATGGCACATAGCTCCACAAAGTAGTGTACTGCTACAGTTGATGCTGCGTTGTTTCCATACAGGGTTAGGGACTGGCTTTTATGGGGTTACCTGGGTGTTTTGTTTCTGTTGGTGCTGGTGGTCGTGGGGCTTGAACTCTGGGCCTCAGCACTGTCCCTTAGCTCTTCAGCTTAAGGCCAGAGCTCTACCCCTTGAGCCACAGCACCACTTCCAGTTTTCTGGTAGTTAATTGGAGATAAGAGTCTCACAGACTTTCCTGCCAGGGCTGGCTTTGAACTGCCATCCTCAGATCTCAGCTTCCTGAGTAGCTAGGATTACAGGCGTGAGCCACTGGCACCTGGCTCTGGGATTTTTTTTTCTAGTTATCTGTTCGTTTTTCATGGGCTTTTTGCCAATTGCTTATTTTTTTTTTCTTGGAGCATGGTTCAAATTATGCACACACAGTAATGATCTACCAGTCTGGCTTTTATCCCCACATTTCATCTGGCTCACTTCAGGTATTTGGTTAGCCTCCCATTCTACAGGGCCCTGAATATTTTCCTATATATCATGTGTCCTCAAGGGAGACAACATTTACCCATATTTCCCCCTGACAAAACAAAGAAACCAGTGTTGGTTTGGGTGGGGGTCAATCTCTCATCCTAGCTAGCTTTTACTCTCTTCACAGGGTTATAGAGATGCCCTTGCTCATGTATTTTTTTTTTTGTCCTGGCTGAGGATTATGGAGAACTCTGTTGAGACAAGGCAGGATCCAATGGAATATTGGGACAGAATTGTATCGAAGCCTGGTCCAGAGGACTAAGAGGCCCTGAAGGGGAAGACAAGGCATGGAGCTGGTGCTGTAGCATCACTTGGAGCTTTGTGCAGTGTCATGAAGGCTCCTTCCATGGGGCAGAATTAATTCTTCCACTGGGCAGAGATGATATCCTCCAAGGCGTTAATAAGGGAGTTTGAAAACAAAGGTGTGCTCAGGGGCCACATGCAGATTGGAAATTGGGCTTGAAATGGAGAGCCAGACTCTTCACTCTTGTGGAATTCAGGAGGCTAGACTTTTCCCCCCTAGTTTCAGAGAATTACATCTTTCTACTGAAGAGTCTATTCAAGCCTCTAGCCCTTTACCTGTGAGGGCCAGGAGTTTTGGACTCTCAAGAGGAGTATGCTTTTGGACCTTACCTAGTAGTTGCACAGACCAGAGACCTGCACTTGCTTCCAAGTCTGAGTGCACCAAAAGCCCTGCTATGAAAACGAGGGAATTCCTCCCATCTTGCCATATGGGCTACAATTTTGCTATGGAGTCTTTAAAGTTATGGGTTGGTAAAAGAATTTACCTAGACAGTAGAATAGAAGAAAGGTTTGTTAGAACACCATTAAAAATACAAAAGGTAGGTTGTTAGGCAGAAGACTGCTGTTGGCTGTTGCTGCCAGATATGTTTTCTCTCTTTCTTTTCTTTTCTTTTTGAGATACCTCTGTACTGATTTCCAGCATAGCTGTACTAATCTGCATTCCTGCCAATAGCATACAGGGACCCTTTACCTCTGTTTCCTCCCTAGCAAGGGAGTTTATGAACTTTTTGAGCTCTTTATGTATATATGTGTGCGTGCATATATATATATATATGTATATATATATATGTCTACTTTTTGGATAATAATCCCCTGTTGGATCAATAGCTGGCAAATTTTCTCTCACTCTCAAGACTATTTCAGTTCACATAATTCTTTTCCTTGCTGTGCTGAAGCTTTTTAATTTGATGCAATCCCATTTGTCAATTCTTGCTCTTATTTCCTGAGCCATCAGAGTTCTATGCAGAAACGTACGGCCTATGCCTAGATCTTGAAGTGTTTTCCATGTTTTTCTCTAGTATTTTTATAGCTTTGGATCTTACATTAAGGTCTTTTATCCATTTCATACTGATTTTTGCAAAGGGCAGATAGGAATCTGGTTTGAATCTTCTTTTTCATGTCTTAAGGAGGCTATCTAACTTACAGGAATTTGATGTGGAAACACTAAATCAGTGGGTTTCTATTTGCCAACCTATTAGAATTATTAATGGGAAATTAACCAACTGGGAACCATGACAAGTGATCATTAGAACTGCCACATTGAATTCCACCACATCCTAGGAGACATGGAGGAGACATCCTAGGAGACTCGCTTGCCAATCAAGTCATTATTTCATGGCTCCAACTCAGTAAAGGTCATATAGATCATTGATTTGTCCTTTATGGTTTCCTCTTTGCTACATCTTGAAGTGGGTTAATTATCTCCACATCTGGAGCTATACTATCAACATAAACTTACACAATTCACTTTTGATTTTGAGAAGCAGGAATATGACTTCCGACGGGTCAGATGAGTTACATATAGGTATGATACTGGGAATATGTGGGCCAAGATAAATTACGAGAAGAAAACTTAAAATGGGGATATGGTTTTCCATGTTAATTGACTTGTTGACTTGTTATTGGTTTTTCTTCATTTAGAAAGGGGTGTTACAATGATATATTCTTGCTAAGATTCATCTAATACTCTCCCAAGACTGTCATCTGATTCGAATTCAGCTGTTTACATTTCAGAGATTCTTGTTGTTGTTGTCGCTGTTGCTTAAACTCAGGGCCTGGGCTCTGTCCCTGAGCCTTTTTGTGTTCAAGGCTAGCTCCAACATTTAGCCACAGCACCACTTCTGGCTTTTTCTAAGTAGTTTATTAGAGATAAAAGTCTCACAGACTTTTCTGCCTGGGATGGCTTCATATCCCAGTCCTCAGGTCTCAGCCTCCTGACTAGCTAGGATTTCAGGTGTGAGCCACCAGCACCCAGCTCATTTCAGAGATTCTTAAGAAGGCACTTGCAATCTGAAGTGTTGTTTGTTGTTTTCTCAAAATAAAAATACTTCAATGATTTATCAATTTTTACCGTATTGTAAGTATTGTTATTTACAGATTATATGAACGTTTGAAGCATGCATTGACAGTCCCCATCATCTCAGAAATGATGGAGTTATTTGTGAATTTTTATTGCTCTAACTTTGTATGTTCCACAACCTTGTTCGTCTCTCTTCTGTGCAAATCTGGGGATGATAATTGTGTTAATATTAATTTCGAGATCCCTATTAATTGGATGATTAGGTGACATCTAACACCCTTTTCAACATTTCCCCCCTTCCCCCCAAGAAAAAAATAACAGGCTGCTGTTACTGGTGTTGTTGTTGTTGTTGTTGGTGGTGGTGGTGGTGTGTGTGTGTGTGAGTGTGCTGTTACCTGGGCTTGAGCCCAGGACCTGGGTGCTTTCCCTTAGCTTTCTTATACAAGGCCGATGCTCTTCTACCACTTGAGCCATGGCTCCTCTTCTGAAATGCTTAATTGAATAAATGGAAATATAACATGCTTAGTTAAATTTAGATTTCAGGTAAACAACAAACACATTTTTAGTCTGTTAAACAACTGTGTTCTGTATTTTATCATGGCCTACAGATTTTGATTTATTTGGTTGAGGCGAAGTCTAGTCATTGGTGTTTTCATAGGGTCCCCAGGTGAATTCAAGTTGAGATTCACCACTGGCTAGATGGACAGGGTTGATAAATTATACTGTGCGTAGCAATGTCCAGCAGTACCTGGGAAGGTGCAGTTTCCAGACTCTGTCCACTAGGAGAGGTGACAGCTTTAACTAGCATCTTATTTATTTGTGGTTGCAGAGGATTCGTGGCTACACGGACTGACACTCTCTTAGAGCATGTTAGCAAGCCCTGCTGCTCTCTTCCTTCTTCCTTCCTCCTTTCCGCCCTCCTGCTCTCCCTCTTCCTGCTCCTTCTTTTCCCCTCTGTTCTCTGTCCCCCGCCTCTTCCTCCTTTCCTTCCTCTTTCCTGCTCTCCCTATCTTGCCTCCCTCTCCCTCCCTCTCTCCTTGTCCACCCTTCCTTCATCCCTTCTTCCTTTCTTTCCTCCTCCTCCTCCTCCTTCCTTCTTCTCCCCTCTCTCTCTCCCTTCTCCTTCCTCCTTATCTCTCTCCCTTTTCCTTCCATCCCTCTTTTCCTTCCTCCCTCTTTCCCTCTCTCCCTCTCTCTCTCAGCTTTATGCTGTTTTTATGTTATTGCAAGTCTCAGAATAACAACTCCTAGAACACAGAATAATACACTAGTTGAGAATGAACCTCATGTTCATATATATTTTAGTATTTGAGTATATTATACATAATTATAAATTATATAGTGTATGTATATAATTATATGTCATATATGAATTATATTAATGTGTATTAAATGTCAATAAAATATATGTGCATTATATATTATGTAATATATAATACACATATAATAGTACACATATATTACATAATATGTGTTATATTTTATGTATAAAATAATTTAATGTATGAATCTGTACAAACATGAATACATACAAATTTAATATATGAATATATGTACATAAGAATATATGTTTTACATACTAATATATGAAAATCAGTGATATTAGGCTAAGAAGTTTATTTTCAGATGAATATTAAAAATGAATATGGGCTGTGTTCTATCAGTTGCTGTCATTTCTTGTATAACAAAGCAAAGTTGTACATCTTCTGAATTGGAAGGTGTAACGTTGTGGTAATAACATGTTAACCTTAAGAGCTCCACTTCCCTAATCCTCAGTACTGGAGGAAGTAACTTAAGAGACACTAACACGGGGACCTGACACATGGGGAGTAGTTGTAAACTCATGCTGAGCAAAACATGTCTATGAAAATGCAGTCTACAAGGTTCATAGGCTGATTTTTTTCTCCCAAACATTGTATGCCGGGAACAATAATGTAGATAATTAACACTGCTAGTGCTGAGGGCTGTTTTATTCATTTCTCTTGTAGTTTCAGTAATAAAGAGAGCAAAGACATTCTGTCTTATTTTAGCCTCTTGGTTTTGGTGATTTCTGAATTCTGGATCGATATTTTTCCTAAGACGTGAAAAAAATCCAAGGAAATAACTAGTGTGCTTTTTTTCAAGTGCTATTTAAATGGATGGAAATCTATACTGCTGTTAATGATCCAAAGTAACTCCTTACGGGTGTGATTATCTCTCATAATCTATCAAAGCACTGTGGTTTAGCCACGAGGCCTATTTTGTATTAGGAAACATTTCTTATGCCATCACGGACACCCGCCCCCTACCCCTCAGTCCATTTCCATTGTTCTTTTTGTTGGTGGTGGTAGTGGTTGTGGGGCTTGAACTGGGGAGTCTGGGTGCTGTCCCTGAGCCTCTTTCTGCTCAAGGCTAGCACTCGACTGCTTGAACCACTCTGCCACTTCTGGATTTTGAGCGGGTAGTTGGAGATAGGAGTCTCATGGATTTTTCTGCCCGGGCTGGCTTTGAACCATGATCCTCAGATCTCAGCCTCCTGAGTAGCTATGATTACAGGCGTGAGCCACCAGTGCCTGGCATCCATTGTTCTTTTAGGTGGAATGCCCTTTGCTGTGCTTGCTCTGTGTGTTCCACTTTGGAAATAATTTAGAGCTGCGTAGAACTGATTAATCAAAACAGACTATTATTTTTTAAAATTATTACTAACAGTTACTAACTAGTTAGTTAGATCAACCTGTCCATATGATGATATTGTGATTGTGAAAAGGTGACTGTTATAAGACTTATGATAGCTTTCAAATCTTAGTTCTGTGTGTCTTGTAACTTGGATTCTAGAAAGCTCTCTCGTAGATACTAGTAATCGGATTTAGACAGCTCTTTCCAGTGGTCACAGTGACCTCACATACATTTTAAAATTCATTTGTGTGAAGAATGTTACAGGTATGCAGGGCAGAGGTAATTATTAATCCCATTTTCCACATCAGAAGAGCCAGTTTAGAGTTCTAAGTGGTACTTCCTGATCCCTTAGTAAATTCTGGGATTTTCCCTTAAAACATAGACCTTCTGACCCACTGTACCTTTTTCACTCGATCATGACTCTTTCTTATTAAGAACAGACCAAACCAAGCAAAATAAATGAAACAACTGTTGCCAAGGAAACCATTACTTTTTTTTTAAACTATTGATCAGAAAGCAAGGAAAAAGGACTTTTAAAAAGATCACAAGTAGAAAACAATAAACAATCAGGGATAGAGTTGAAAGTAAGCTGATGAAAAAATTTTCACCCAAAAAGCACTTGAGTGCAATCATGTTTCAAACACCCTTGCAATTTTCTCCTGTTTCTGGGAGGGAGAAGAAGGCACAAAGGGATTAGCAAAATCAGTGAAGAGTCTTCTGTGGTTTAAAGTGTATTTCATGGATGACTCTCATGTAAATTCATTGGTGTGGATGAGGGAAGAAATGCTCACGTCTGCAGCTATGGGAGAGATGCTGTGAGGGCCAGAGCAGAAGTGAACATGCTCCGGGGCCGGTCTGCATTTGATGAATGGCCAGTGTTGTCCAGAGTTGTCACAACGTTCAGCAACTCCTGTTTCCTACTGTCACCGAAACAGCTCTGGCAAATTAAATGCAATATTCATGTCAGAGATGCAAAAAGAAAAAAAAAGCCCCTGATAACCTCCATAGAAGACTTGTTGCTTTTCATGGAAAAGTTAGCTTTACTTCCTAGAACCGTATATATATTGAAATAGAGGTTTTCAATGGCTTGAATTGTGGTTGTGAAGTTGGGGGTTAAGAGATAAGCCAAAGAGTAATTTAGAGGAATAGCACCCAATTGCTTATTTTTTTAAGCCAGTGCCTTCAAATTAAAGGGTGCCTTAGAATCATTTCACTGACATCCAGATTTCTGGTCAGTCAAGAGTTTCTACTTTAGTGGTACTCGTGTGGGACTTGAGGATTTACTTCATGTTTCCTGGCAGAGGAGATGCTCCTGTTGCTGGTTCTGGGACCACCTATGGGCGAACCCCTGGCTTGATGACTTTGATAACTTCGTGCTTCAATCAACAGGGGACACTGGGCCACTTACTAGAGAGTTCCCTGATATTCCATGAAGGAAGCCTTCTGTCCAGAAGCAGAGGGGACATTCAGGACTGGAGCAACCTGTGACCCTTCTAGATGTTTCTGAGGAATGTCCTGGGTCCATCCACCTGCTTGCCAGAGTATGGTCTGCTAGATACTGGGATCATAGCAATGCTTTTCTTCTACCACAAGGCTTTCAAATCACACCTCTGGGAAAAACTGCACTTGTTACATGTGAATTTTCTTTGCCAGGTTGTTTACAAATCCAGGCTCTACCTGTTTCTCAGGCATATTCAGCCTGGCCAAGCTCACATCCTGAGGAGGAGGAAGGGAGAATGCTCAGGTGTGCATGATCCACAGCTGCTCCCCTCTCTTCACCCTTCCAGAAAACCTGTTTCCCTGCAATTACATGTTAATTTCAGGATAATGATTAATAGCCTGATTAAAATGAATGTTTATCTTTTTTAGAGGTGCATTTTATTTTTATGGAATTTGGTTAATCACTCCTATGATTCTTATACTCAAACACTGTGCCCAAGAGGCTATTTTTACCTGATGGTAACAAATCATAATTATGAGCAAAATGCTCTGGGAGAGCTTTGGAGGCCTGTGCTTTTGAGCATGGTCCTGTGTGCTGGTAAGCTGCATTCCCAGGCAGATTCTCCTTCAGAGCCCCAGAGCAAGGAGAACAGAGAATGCCTTTTCCTCCTTTCTTTACTTGACTGTGTGCAAAACTCATGGGTGAGTCACCACCTTCAGTTGGCAGCCACCCTAGAATAGCAGGACTTCAGAGCAGCCAGTCTGGGAAAGATGCCTCATGTGAAACAATCCAGACAATGCTTTGCATTTAAAGTATGAATATAGAGCATAAGATAGAAAGATAATAGCAACTCTGAAAAAAAGGATTGTGTGGTGAAAGAAATATAGTACTAAGTGAAGAGATTTAATTATATAAGCATAGCATCTCAGCTAAGTACTTTTTTTTTTATAAAAGTAAGAAAATAGTTATACAATATTCTTAAGAACTATCTACTATGGATAGCTTTTTTTTCTTCTCCCCTTCCTATCCATTCCTCTCCTTTCTCTTCTTCTCTTCCTTCCCTTCTTCTTTCCTATTTGCCTGGTCCAGTCACTGAGCGTGTAAGGTATACACATTATGACACAATGCGGGGAGTCAATCTCTACATTAGTAAAGTAGATAGTGTACGTTTGGATGAAAATAGACTCCAAAAGATGCTTAGACCCATTTAGGATTCTAGCCCTGCCATTTGTCAGATGGTCCCAAAGAGCCCAGAAGACTGTCACCTTTTCTTTCTTTCTTACTCTCCCACAGGAAAAGTATATTGAGACATTTTGCAGTGGATCAAGGGAAGGACACCAGATGACATCCATAACAGACGATTGTAGTGTCAGCCTTATGCTGATGCCTGCACAGCTGCAAGGGCTTCCTGTTTACATCTCTGTTTTATGGGGCCTCGCTGTGGGTCTCTCTCATTCACCTTCACCTGTCTGGACTCTGCACTGTTCTTACCATATGTTCCTGTTACTATCATCACAGCTTTGCCTCCAGAGGTGGTCTCTGGTTTGGCAAATACCTCTTTGCCCTCTGAGCCTTGGCATAGCCATTGGGAAACAACTTATTCATCAGCAGTACTTAGGCCATGATGAGAAAAATCACCTTTCAAGTAAAAGGCTAATTTGGCTGATATAGCAATA
Source organism: Dipodomys merriami (assembly GCF_024711535.1). Taxonomy (NCBI): domain Eukaryota; kingdom Metazoa; phylum Chordata; class Mammalia; order Rodentia; family Heteromyidae; genus Dipodomys; species Dipodomys merriami. Next base: position 58,289,207 of record NW_027206068.1, on the reverse strand, counting down.
GGAACAATTACTAATGCAAAACTACATCTCCAACAACTAAAAATGTTAACACAAAATGGGTACATATTTTTGTGTTTTTATGAAGGAACATAAATGCAAAATTCTCCTTAGGAAGTAGAGTAGGTCTGTATCTATTAAGTGAAAGGAAATTTCAGTACACTTCTCATTCCAGTAATAGGCTTGATTTTTTTAAAGATAGACTAGCATTACAATATCTTTAAGGATATGTTTTTATATAGACTAGTTTTGGAATTAAACAAATAATTAGGATCCATTTTCCAAACTGCCAGTTGAGTAAATGTTTAGTGACTCAGCTCTTAGGGGAAAAAAAATCAAAAGAGAACCTTCATCTTCTTCCTTTTCTAGATACACTGATCTCTGTCTACATGATATAAACTATATGGCAAATTGTGTCTAGAAAGTCACTATACACAAAAAAGGAGATGGTCAGAGTAGCAAAAGAGACTCTTACTTTCTGTTCCACTATGATGGCATGATTTCTACAAGCAAAGTTAGAACATTTTTCATATTTCTTCAAGCTTGTTATTTGTCACTAACAAACAAGAAGATACTTTCTCCTGTTACTGATTGCAGTTACTAATATTTCAAACCTGGTGTTATTTGTCACATGCTTTGGAGTTTTAATGTGTAAAAAAAAGTAAACTAGCTTCCATGGAACATACATCTGGATGTTGGTTCAGCTGAGAGGAGCAGTCACCTAAGAACTGCCGAGTCCCTGTTGTCCGTCAGGGTATCAAAGATAAAAAGCTCAAAGTTGTCATAAATTTATAATGTAGAAGCTGAGCAAGAGATTCTTGCCATTTCTTTATGGGATGCCTTGTTTGCAAGGCCATAATTATAAACTGATTACAGATAGAGAAAAATCCCTCTGTTCTCCCTGCTGAATTGAAATTACTCTGTTGTGTCTCATTGTAATTTGTTTGTGTGTGTATGTGTGTGTCAGTCTTTTAAACATTATTAGGCTATCTTAGGATTCTGGGAAGCAGGAAATGCAAATTAAGTGTACTATATGTGAGAGGTTTATAGCAATTATCGTACTGCCCATTTTTAATCATACTGTAGATAATGTAAGTATATGCTAGAAACATACATCTTGGTTCCCTAACTCTAGCCTTTATAATACATTTGTTCTTTGTTCTATTTGTCTCATGTCCCGAATAATAGGTAGGTATTTCAGAAAAGGGAGTGACATAGTTAGACTGCTGCCTGTTTCAGGCTTTCAAGTGCATTCTGGAGAGTATGAAAAAAACCTATGTGTATAAGAAGAGTAGCTTGGCTTTCACCAAGACTGCATTTACATCATCTAAAACACAAAACTAGTGACACTTTTTTCCTTCTCCTTTACAAAACCTATTGTATTTTTGTTTTGAAATTGACCTAACAGACCTGTTTTCTGTATTAAAGGCACAATCAGTGAATTCCTCTTCTACAGTCTATGTCTAATTAGTTTAAAACTCTTTCTTTACTTTTGCTTCTAATTGCATGTTTACTTGTACAGTTGTAATGGAGCCCTCCGTAGGATAAAGCAGAATTCATTTATTGTGTCTTTTAGTGGAATTGTATTTTACTTATCATCACAAGTGGCAGAGTATAAATCAAATTCTCCTCATGCTAAGGCACAAGAAATGTTTGAGTATCTCTTATGTAAGGAGACATGTAAGTTGGATGAGGAATGTTAAAAAAAATACTTTCCCAGTATGGAGGTTCCTCAAAAGACTCCACATAGAGCTTCCCTATGACCCAGCAATCCCACTTTTGGGCATTTACCCAAATGATCACAAACAAGGCCATATTAAAGCTACCATCACAACTATGTTTATCATAGCATTATTCACTATAGCTAAGATATGGAACCAACCCAGATGCCCCTCCATAGATGAGTGGATCAATTGTCATATTAAGTGTGTTTACATATTTGATTTAAAATATTTATGTACTATCCAACTATAAAAGGAATACTATGGGATTTGATTAGCATTATGAGTACTTTTCACTTGTTTTATTGTTTCCTCAGAAATTTAAGGAGAGGGTGATTTTTGGGGCAGCTGAGATAAATGGTTGGTATATATTTGTTGATTGTCTTTCGCATACAACTTGTTGACCTCATAGGGACAACAATTCAGGGTTGTTCACAAAATACATCCTAGCCGGTACCATGAGTGTATTCAACATTACTATTTCAATGTGAACCAGTTTGTCCCACTCATCTTGGCACTTGTTGGGCAAGAATAGAAAATAAGGATGGTTACTTAGAAGAGTAAAATTCAAAAGCAAGACACACAGGCAACTAGTTTCATCTACTTCTTAACTTTGTTAGACGTGTACTAAATGTTAGGTAGGCATCAGCTAATATTGTGACTGAAACAAAATGACAAGGATGTGGCACTGAAAATTGCTCTGCAAATTTAATTGAGAAGAGAGTAGAAAACAGTCACAGAGTTCAAGAAACCCTCGGTCAGCTTAATCTACTCTTCTAAATCAGACCAACTTGTCTAGTGAATTGACAGAAAGCCCATACCTGCCAACTATAATCACTTTTGAGGACTTTGAGTCTGTCTTATTTATTTACTATATTTGTTATCAGATGACAAGGATGTGAAGTACAATAATAACTAGTTCCCATAAGGGAATGTAATTGGCTAATGGATTCTATTTAGAAAAATAAAGGACGAAGGGTTATTGTGTGGTACCCTGACAAGGTAGGAAGTAGCCTTCCTATACTTCCCAGTTTCTAGCAGTGGAAGGCACTCTTCGCTACAGACAGATTCAGGAAGGGAGGATGGGGGAGGGATGCTAATAGTCACTGACATGTTAGCATGTGTACCAGAATCAAGTGACACACAAAAACACAGGCAGGTGCTTGTGGGCCATGAGCAACACTATCTGAAAATAAGGATAAGAGGATGATCTACAAACAACAAATCACTTTGAAATCACTTGTTTATTTCATGCATAGCAATTGGTTTGTTTGAAAGCACCAGGAAAGTTCATTAATTCAGAAGAGGTACTAGACCCAAACATAGGTCCCATGGTTTCCCTTATTTGCAATAACTAGTATATGTCTGAGACAAGCAGAACTCAGATAAAATGATGTTAGGCAAAATGAACCCCAAGATAAGGACACAAGTCATTTTTTCTTTCTTGCTATTGTTTCTAACAGATTTATAAGGTGATTTTTTTTTGTTGCTTTGTATGTCCCTTCCCCATGGTATAACCCTTGTTTTCACTGTATTTGATGTTGGTATAGTTTGGAGAGGGGAAGGGAAAAAACAAGTTGTTTAAACAAGGATACAGGTGGACCCACTGCAACAATGAGATGTACAAGATGCTATGTTGAAAAATGAACTTTACCACTTTGGGGGGCGGGGGGGAGAGAGTGTAGTCGTGGAGATAGGAGGGCAGGGATGGTAGGGGAAAAACAAAGGAGGAGGCAACAATGCTTGATAAGAAATGTACTCATTACCTTGCTCATATAATTGTAACCCCTCTGTATGGTATTTTCACAATAAAAAACTTATTAAAAAAAAGAAGAGGTACTCAGATTAAAAGGCATTTTAAGGTTAAATGTATACAAACTGGAGACCTAATTGACTAGTATTTTGTGGAAATGGGCACAGGACTGCTGTAGAAACCAGTGCTTAGTTGGTTGGTTAAGTGGGACATTCAAGACATTATCTCTTATTCATTGGTGATAGTCAAATTAAGACAGGTTCTGTTATTTATCTGGGCTTAGCATAGATGTTGTGAATTCTGTTATACATTTCATGTTTTTCCTATTGTTTCAGGAAAAACTGAATACAATGGGGAAGGTACATTGGTTCAAAATTTACTATGTGCATATGTGGAAATATAGTAAAACCCCCTCATAATACCAATGCATGCTAATTCACAAATAAAATAATAGTTAAAAAAACAATTTACAGAAGAATGAAGCAGGGAAGGGGGTAGAATGCAGAGAAGAATCCAGTGTATATTCCACAGAATTGATAAATGTAAGGGAAGGGGTGGGTTAAGGGAGGTGAAGCTGTTGAAGTGATGAGACAGATCATCATATATTATACATATAAAGTGCTTTGTTAAGATGTAAGTGAGGGATGAGGTGGATTGGGAAGGGTAGCAGTGATCAAGATGCACTCTTCACAAACTGCTTGGGTGAATGGCAAATCCTTTGTAGAGCTACTTAAAGATAATGAAAAATACTGAAAAAATTTATAAAAGAATGGGAAGGTCAACTGTGGTGGTGAATTTGTTACTCTCCTTTGACTTAGCTGTATAAAAGATCACAGTGATGTGTCACTCAAGATTATGCCCCGCTATAGGTAACAGAGTGAAACACTGATTTACATAAGACAGAACTTTTATTTTTCTGCTTGGTAAGACCAAAGGAGGCTTTCATCTGGGAGTGAGAGTGGATCTGCATCCTCAGACCTTAGGAACCCATGCTGCTGGCAGCTTATTGTTCCACACTGTCTGGGGTGTGACTCAGGCCTCCTGGTTCTAGATCACAGGTATGATTTTGGTGATCACATCTGCCCCTTATGGTAAGCTACAGGACAGGATTGAAAAGAATAATGAAGAGGCAGAGGGCATACGTTCTGTCTCTTGAAAAAGGTTCCTCCTCTTCACAGTGAAAATCAGCCACAAAAGAAATTGGAAATTTTAGTCTTCATTCTGATTAGCCATGTGCTCTGGAAAGCATCATGTGTTCTGTCTGTAAAAAAAAAGTGGTGAACTAGCAAGGTGGTACGACTCATGATGACGCACAAACAGCCTTAGGTGTGGCTGGTTATGTGTTGCAGGAGTCAAGGTGTTCAATGCAAGTAGGAAGGAGCCTGCCTCTGAAAGAGAGGGTGGTTTTCCAGATGATTCTAAAAGCTGGGTCTGTCTTGTTCCTAAATACAGGTGATGGAGAGGCTGCTAGAAAACTCATAAATTAACAAATGCCATTTTCACACAAGAAGATTGTGATATGAAGTCCAGCGTTCAATGTTCACTAGATATTTAAAGCACTTATGTTAATGAAATAGATCCATGTAAGGACTTGGTAACAGGCTATATTTTCATCTGAATCTGATACCCACAGTACTCCTGTGGGCACAGTCATTATTAATTATCCCTGTGTTGCATTGAAAAACAAGAAAGAACAGTTTGAGTAAAAAGACTTAATATGGAGTCTTGGTTGTATGTCTTCTAAGTCTGTGATAACAGGCTCATTATTTAATCTATCTTGGACTCAGTTTCCACATCTAAAAATATGAGAATTATAAATCTTGCCTCAAGGAGTTTTTGGTAAGGTATGCTACAGCATTTTCATTTTATCTAACATGGCAGCTGGCTCATGATAGATCTCTATGTGAGGTCTCCTTCCAGTTTCTGAGTGGAAGGATATTTATGAACATTTGTACAGTTGGGCCATTCTGTCTAAATATTTCCTTTATCATATCTTCAATTTTCTATCCTAGTCCTTGGTGCCAGTAACATAATTTGTGTAGCAAAAAATAAATCACAGAGAAAAACAGATTTGTTAGAAATAAATTTCAAGTGCATCTCAGGCTATGATTTTCACATTAGTTCTAAATTTATCAATTTTCTATTTATAGTTTTTTTCTCACCAAATGTGTTTGAATATTCAAAACATGTGATGAACGCTTAAAGATGAAAATATTTTCAATTCTTTCTGCTTTTGCATGCTTGGAAAGTTTAAAGATGGAATATTTTCAGGGTATTTTTTTTTCTCCTTTGCATTTGCATACAAAGGGTAATACTAAGATATTCTAGTGAGTTTTGCTCCATACTTCCAGGTGAAACCCAGGCTTGTTACCAGAACACATCATGGGTGGCAAATTCTGTTCTTTCTGGTCCAGAAGTCCATGCGTGTAGTGCCTATAAGCCATGAGTGATAATTTAGCTTATCTGCTGCACATGGTGAAGAACACCATATTTTATATAAGTTGCATTTAATTTTAGGAAAATACTGGTCAAACTATTTTACATTAAGTTGTATTCTTAGTCAAAAGCTAGTTTTTTTAAAAGAAATCTCAGATAATGCTTAATGAACATGGATGTTTATTGACTGTTTGGGAAGTGTTGAACTACAATTGAAGGTTCCTGATTTATGAGGGGCTTGCCACAAGTTGTCGTTCAGAATTTACCTCATCTGTTGTTGCTACATTGTCTAATGTGGTTAGTCTCAGCTGATCTATTTACTCTTCAATGGAAAGTATCTTTTTTATACTAAGTCCACCTTGGCTTTACATTGTTTAAACATAAAGGTAGAAGGCATGGATTTAGTTTATTTGACCAAACTCATCCCCATTTACTCGAACAGATCTTGTAATAATTTTCCTGGAGTAATACTCAATGCAATAATAAAGCAAAAGAGATTGGGGAACTTGGGGATGGATAATTGGGTTATTTTATTTCTGAGTTCCTCTTTAGCCAGATCAGTTTGGGTTGGTTTACAAGCACAGCTGTCCACTTAAGATATATCAGGGTGCATCTTAAGTTAGGGTTCACAGAAAACTCAGAAGAATTGCATCTACTCCTAGCCTCTCAGAGGGTTTAGATTACTGTCAAGAGAAAATAATACTAGGAAACAAACTGCAAAGGAAAAATTGATGACTGTGGGCTGAATCCTTCTTATTCATTAAGCCCCATTAGCAGCCCCTTTGTTTACTGATTTCTCCTGAGGACCTGCAGTAGGGTATGCTCTGCATCCCTGAAGATGTCTGATAGAAGCAGAGGCTGATTGTATTAATTGGGAGGCAGCGAGAGAGGTCATTTTGTCTGGTCTCCCTGTCCCTATGAAGGATGGCCCAGACACTCGCGTAGACAGATTGAGACCTGCTTTAATCAGCCACTGGCATTATACCTACGCCTGTGCTGTGACCCCTAAAATTGGGAAGAAAAGTGAAAGACCTAACCAGTCATCCAGAGGATTGACCGTATTGTAGAGTCAACGGTTGTTTTTGTTTTTCATCTGGGCCGTTGTGTAGCACACACAGACACTGGAAAATTATTTAAAGTATGGCTCTTTGTTATGGGTTTTCACTCTCATACAGTTACCCATTGAATTAGACAATCTTCTCGTAAGGCCAACCTTTATGTCACCGATTTTTTTCTATAATTCACATTCCTTCAAGGCTTTTTTTTTTAAATTGTGAAAATATCGTAAAGAGGGGTTACAATTACATGGGCAAGGTAATGAGTACATTTCTTATCAAGCATGTTTGTTTCCCCTTTCCATCCCTTCCCATATCCCTCTGCCCAACCCCCCCTGCCCCGCCCCAAAGTTGTAAAGTTCATTTTCGACATAACGACTTGTACATCTCATGTTGCAATGGGTCCACCTGTATCCCTATTTAAACGATCTGGTTTTTTTCCCCTTCCCTTCCACAAATTATACCAACATCAAATACAGTGAAAACAGGGGTTATACCGTGGGGAAGGGACATACAAAGCAACAAAAAAATGATCTTATAAATATGCAAGTCCTCATGAGCAAACTCGTTTAATGACTCCCTTAAGTTTAACTTACTGTCTGTGGAACTCAATAATTACAGGGCTGAATGATGCCACGTGACCTAATGGAAGAGTCGTCCAGTGAGGGGATTCTGGGTTCTTTCCTTGCTCTGCTCCTTCATGTGCTGCTGGACCAGAAAAACAAACAAACAAACAAACAAAAACCCTGCCCTTCTGCCTCAGTTTCATAATTTGTAAAGAAAGAAAATTGAAATGGTTTAGGGAGTTGCATATTTTTTTAGATTGAACTCCAGATGAACAATTTATGATGTGACAACACAGATCTTAGTACACATGCCTTATACATGAAACACAGTTTCAAGAAAAATTGCTTCCTGTTATTATTTGTGATGGTGCTTGATTTCTGTGTATTTTAAAAGTATGCCCATCTGTAATGATTTCAAGTACTACTAATGGATCATGTCACAGAGGTTTCCTTCCCTTCCTTTCCTTCTTTTCCTTCCTTTCCTTTCCTTTCCTTTCCTTTCCTTTCCTTTCCTTTCCTTTCCTTTCCTTTCCTTTCCTTTCCTTTCCTTTCCTTTCCTTCCTTCCTTCCTCCCTTCCTTCCTTCCTCCCTTCCTTCCTTCCTCCTTTCTTCCTTCCCTTCTTCCTTCCTTCCTTCCCTTCTTCCTTCCCTACTTTCCTCCTTCCTTCCCTACTTCCCTCCTTCTTTCCCTACTTTCCTCATTCCTTTTTCCTTCCCTCCTCCCCTCCCTCCTTCTCTCCTTCCATCCTGCCATTCTTTTTTTCTTTTTCTTTTGCCTAGGCTGGTCTAGAATAATGTTCCTTCTGATCTCAGCAAATATCATAGCTGAGAGATGATAGATAATTGCCACCATACTTAGCTATTGGTTGAGAGGGCTTTCATGAACTTTTATGCTCTAATTTTGAACCATGACCCTACTATTGTTAACATACCAAGTAGCTAGGATTATAGGAGTGAACCACCACACCCAACTTCAGACAGGATGTTTTTAAAAGTCATTTTAGCATGTGCATTCCTATGTTTCTTTTTTAAACAAATTGTCAAAGTAGTTGTACACAGAGTTGCCATTTCAACAAAGCAGTTTCTGAGTACAATTGCGTCTTCATCAATGTTGCCCTTTTCAACATTCTTACTCACCCTTCCCTCACTTTTCTTAATTTTATAGGGTATACATTGAATTTTGGTTGCATTCTCCCTCCATTCTTCTCTTCATTAATCTTACTCACCTCCCCCGACCCCATCCCACCCACCCCTCTCAAGTACCCATTTCCTGGTGTTTATTTGTTGAATTATGACTTTGCCTTCCTAAGGAAGTACACTGAGTTCTTTCCTGAAGCTACCTTATTTCAGTTAATATGTTTGTATGAACTTGTATATCACCCAAGGTATTTACTTAATAGAAAGAGACACACTGTATTGGTTTCCCATTAGGCAAATATGGAGTTATCTAGTAGGACATCCTATTTCTGGCCTGGACAATGTCCTTTATCTCACTGAAGAGCATCAGGTTTGTGTAGATACCTAAACCAAGAACCTGCAAATAATTTGTATTATCAGCCTTTGTTTGAACTCCCATATCTTTTTAATTTTATCTTCTAATAGGTGTCCAGCACTTTCACTGTTCTTCATCTTCATCTTCATCACCACGTTAGCCTATGCCACCATATACAGAGATGAGATAAAACTATGAGAGAAACTCTCAGAAGGGCCTTTCTATGCTTCCCTTCATCCTACAGATTCTCCTGACCAAGTGCTCTTTGTGAACTGTAAATCTGATGTTTTTACCACGCTATAGCTTCCCACTGCTCTTAAGAAGACAGGCTGAGGGCTGGGAAGTTGGCTCAGTGGTAGAAGCGCTTGCCTTGCAAGCCTGAGGCCCTGGGTTCGATTCCTCAGCACCACATAAGCAAAAAGGAAAAAAGGCCGGAAGTGTGGCTGTGGCTCAAGTGGTAGAGCGCTAGTCTTGAGCTGAAGAGCTGAGGGACAGCGCCCAGGCCCAGAGTTCAGGCCCCACGACTGGACCCCAAAAAAAAAAAAAAAAAGAAGACAGGCTGGGTAGGTACTGTTGGCTCACACCCATAATCCTGCTACTGAGGAGAGTGAGTTCTGAGGATCATGGTTTAAAGGCAACCAAGGAAAGGAAAGTCTGTGAGCCCTGATCTGCAATTAAATACTGAAATCTCAGAAATAGAACTGAGGCTCAAGTAGTAGAGCACTAACCTTACACACAAAAAAAACTCAATGATAGCACCCAGGCCCTGAGTTTAAGCCCCAGAACTGCCCCTCCTCCCCAAAAAAGAAAAGAAAAGAAAAACACAGATGGATCTTTGGCATCCTGTTGGGTGCTCTGTCTGGCCCCAGCTCCTCCTCAGGCCTCACCATGATATCATCCTGTTTTGTATTTCAACTCATCACACTCTTCTGCACCATTACTGCTGGACCTGTGCCACTTCTGTCCCAGCTTCTTGCCCTTCCCCTGTATACCTTGCTCACTTGGTTTACTCCCATTTATTCTCCAGATCTTAGTCTGTGTATAACTCTATCACATAAAGACATGGTCAACTGTTGACTATTACTGGATCCTGTTTTCTGCTCAATAATAACAACAGATGATAACAAAGATGATGATAACAGAGATGATGACATCCTTTTAGTAGGGCCTGTTTTCAACCTATTCTTCCAACTGCTTTATAACTCATGTAAATATGGCAGTAACTTTATGGGATGGTTACTGTTGTGCCCTCATTTTATAGGTAGGAAAACACAACCAGAAAATTTAAGGAATTTATGTTAAGACCTATACTTACTAGAATAATTGTCCTAAATTTGAACCTCTGTGGATAGAATTTTGGAGGTGAACATCTCTAATCTAAAGGTTAAATTGGCCTTTTTATATTAACTGAACAGATGTATGCATTCCTATCACTTTCTGTTGTGGTTTCTTTTGTTGGTGTAACTGTAAAAATGTGACTCATCATAGAAGACTAAGTATTTTATACTTAATGGTGGCTATTTATTTGCTACATAATGTAACACATGTCCTGAATTTTCTCATTTAACCCTCAGAACCACTAGTCAACAAAGGTAGTAAATTCTTATTTTATGAATGAAGGATAAAAGACTTTGAGGCAGAATATAACATCTTGATCAGTCTGAAGTGGGAGCCCTTGATTTGTTTTATGTTTTCTTGTGTGGAACAAAGAGGTCTTCTCTGGGCCTTCTACAATATAGACTTTAACGAAGAGGACGAGAAAATATTGAGTAAATAAAAATAAATTGAAATTCATGAATTATGCCAAGAACAACCCATTAGAAATCAAATGAAAAAAATCCTATTTTATAAAAAGGTGAAACATGAGAGTAGAAGAATCAACTTAAGAAAAAAATATATGAATGAACAATCTTCTACTGAGAATTCCAAAAGGAGATCTGATGAAACAGAGATTTAATATTCTCAGATGGAAATTTAGTATGGTAACTATGTCAAGCTGTCTGTAATTATTTTTAAAAATTGATATGAGTCTAAGAAAACGTGCCAACTTTTGGAAGTAGTAAGACTAGCACAATTTTAAAAAATTGAGCATGATATAAACAATGAGCCAATGATGTAACATTATAAAATTATAATTGTTAGAAAAATGTAGTAAGAGAAATGATTGAGCAGAAACTTCAGCTATATATCTAAGAATGTATGAGAATTAGATATGTGTTAAAAGTGACCATATAAATGAATGGAGAAGATCTTTTCAATAAATACCATTGAGAGAAATTATAGTAATCATAAAGCTGAAATCCCTCAACTATCAAGTTGAGAGTCAAGAAAAACTTAAATGTGAAACCTTGAATCTATTAAGATTGCACAAGAATCCCCAGTTAAACTTAAAGACCATATTAAAACTATACTTTGCTAATATGTGGGGACATTCCACCCTGAATGTATACAGCATATTGAAAAGATTACATATATTAAAAATGTATGTCACCTTAATGCTTAAAAATAAAGAGTCAAAGAAAGAAATGCTCAGCAAAGCAGTAGACCAATATATAAACAGTGAGTAAGACAGCAGGCTAATATACATTCTCCATTTTCTTCTTTGCATACTGTTTTCCACACTTCTAAAACTTCATATTATTGTGGAATCAGAAAGAAATGAAATATGCTTTCATAGGGAAAATCCTGAGCGAAGTCATAGTTTGCTATGACTGTAACATCTTGGGAGGGGAAAAGTTAGATGTCTTCACTTCTGGAATTATAATGAATTTTTTGCATGTATCTACAGAGGGAAAGGTCTTTAATTCCCTTTAAAGAGAGAACTTTCACATCAACCGTTTTACATCCTATTGAAAATCAAAATTTGTCTCTTTTGTGTCTGATCTGAGGTAATTATGTAGAAAAATGCAAATGATCAGATTTAATCAAACAGCCTTTTCTTTGTTTAGGGAGTTGGGGATCTATCTGTGTAATAACTTGCTCTTCTGAATGTCTTTCTTTTAAACTGGTTGTTTTGCCTGAAGATACACTCTTAATCTTACTCTGCCACTTACCTCAGATTTTTCAGTGTCTTAGAAACTCTAGGGCATTGCCTGGGAAGTTGAACACCTGAAGGGGACACCTGGTACCTGTCTGAAGCACTTTCCATTTCCTGCCATACAAAAGAGAGAGTTATTGTGGGCTGATCTAGAGCTCTTCAGTGGCTGATTTACAAGTGTCTCCTGATGGGTCTGTCTGCAGTCAGCTAAGAGTCTTCAGGTCTTGCTACTACATTTAAATTATAGAAGAAGGAGAACAGGTGATTTTCAGCAAAGGACTCTTATCTTCCCATTTCCTCTGCCCTTTGCAAATAGATAAGGCAGGGGCTCAAATTAGTTCATTAGTCCAATGCAGATGAATCTATGGGTCCTTGACAAAGCCTACAGTGGAAGGCTTCAGAGAGGAGCCTTCCAGTGTGCAGTTCTCTTTTGAGTTTGAGGTTATTTTCCTAGAGAAATCCTACAGCCATAAACAAGCATCCTTCCAACCAAGACTAAAATAGTCTGGTATAATTTTGTTAGGGTAAATTGATAAGCTTTATTGATTTGGGACTTTGTCACAAATACCATTTGTTTTTTGTTCTTTATTTTATTTTTTGCATTTCAGGCATTTTATGCAAATTTAATCTTTTTTTGGGGGGGGTCCGGTTGTGGGGCCTCAACTCTGGACCTGGGCGCTGTCCCTCAGCTCTTCAGTTCAAGGCTAGTGCTCTACCACTTGAGCCACAGCGCCACTTCCAGCTTTTATTCTTTTTGCTTATGTGGTGCTGAGGAATGGAACCCAGGGCCTCAGGCATGCATGGCAAGCGCTCTACCACTGAGCCACCTTCCCAGCCCTGCAAATTTAATCTTAAGTGCATGACTGAAAGTTTTCTGAAGGTTAGAGAAAATGCTTAAAGTGCTATCAAAACATGTTTCTCCTGAATAGTATATTGAAACACAATTATTGTTTACTAATATTTGTATACAAATGTATAGTTTTTTAAAGGACCATTGTCTTTAAAGATTTGGTTGTAACTGAGAGATCTGAGGAAAATTTCATAGAAGCAGAGTAAACATTTTGGGAGATTCTGAGGCAGACACACATAGCTTTAAATGAGCATTACTACCTAAACTTTATGATTTGGGGCAAACTATCTTTTTGAGTCTTAATGTTTTTCTTAGTAAAAGAGGAATAACAATAATTTAATTTGAAAGAGGTGTTATTTGTATCCTTTCCAATTTAATTAGTACCCTCCCTCTCTTTTTCTCTGCCACTGATTCTTTTTAATGAGGAATCAAATTTGATCTATGGCTTTGGTCTAAGATTGATGAAAATGTGGTGACAGAATCAGACTGGGTGTAGGAATGAAAGCCCAGATTGACATTTGGCTAGTGCAGAATTTCCAGGTCTCCATAATGGCCCAGTTATGGGATATTCTATTCCATTTAGAGAATTGATTCTGATAATGTTTGCTCAGTGACATCCTTATATAATCCTCCAGTGTTTTTAGAGAGCAGAGGGAGGAATTAGTTAGAACAGAACACAGAATTGTAATTCTAAAGGAATTGTTATATCATCTCACTCAGTTCCCTAGTGGAAAGAGAAGTAAACAAATGCCCCAGAGATCATGACTTGCCCAAAGCCACAAAGTTAGTTGGTGGCACTGTTACCTGTAGAACATAAGCTGTGTTTCAGGCCATTGGTTTTACTCCGTACAACATGAGGTCCTTGTCTAAAAGGTGGTTCACATTATTGAAATGTTACAAATAAATGTCCAACCATATTATAGCTATATGATTCTTCTAAACATGTGAACCTTTTATTATATCTTTGTTGGGGAAAGATGCTGAAATTCAAACTCTAGACATTGAACTTGCTAGGCAAGTGCTCTACCATTTGCACTATGCCTCTAGCATAGGAATTTTCTTTCTGACAATGTCTACATTTTGACCCAGGGCCAGTTTCAGATCATGATACTCTGTCTATAACTTCTGACATAGGTGGGATCATAGACATGAATTATCATATATATGTTATTGGCTAACAAGGGATGTGAGTAATCAGCCCTTTTATCTGAAGTATTGGTGCAGTTGGGGAGTTATCATAACCTTTATTATGCATGTGGTTTTTCCAAGTTTTGTTCATGGTGCTAATGTTCTGTTTATTACCTACCATCAAATCCCTAAGATGTTGATTCCCTGAGTCTGACTGCTCTACTTCATCAGGAGGTCAGTTATATCAACTAGACATATGAAGTATAGTTTCTTCTTTTACTTTAATTTCCACAATCTCCTTCTATTTCCAATCTCTGCCTGGTCTGTCTCCCAACTTACATCTCTACTATCAACCCAGCCTTACTTCAATTCTTTTTATGAACCATTCCCAGAAGTTGTTTTAAATATTTATCACAGCTCTTTGTTTCAAGTGAACAATAGTCAGTATTAATGCTAGAATTTAAGATGCTCCATGGTCTAGTCAAAGCTGTTACATTAAAAAAAATCATGCAGCACTAGTCACCATAGCCAAAATATGAAATCAGCTTTGATCCCCCTCAGTGGATGAATGGATTAAGAAAATGTAGTATGTAGACACAATGGAATTTTCCTTATCTATTAGAAAGAATGATATTGTACCATTCGTAAGGAAATGGAAAGACTTGGGAACAATTATATTAAGTGAAGGAAGCCAGATGCAGAGAAACAAAGGTTGTCTGATTTCTCTCCTTAGTGGTAGATAGAATGTGCTGAGAGCTAAATAAGTAAACATACTGGGTGATAAGCAACCAGTTCCAAATGAATTAACTGAATTATAATAGATGCTATGGAAAGCTCAAATAGTACAATTTTTAAGAAATACTAAGTAAGTCAAAGTCCAACAAAATAAAAAAAAACGGTTACTTGTGGGTGTGTAGGGTGGCAATCAAATGGAGAGGGGTAGACAATGAGGCAGGGAGAGGGAAATTCAGTGAAGAATTCATTGTATATACCACAAATTGAGAAATATAAGGGAAGGGGGGGTCAGAGGGGGAGGAGATGGTTGAAGAAGGTGACACAGATTAAGACACATTATATTCTGTTGCTTTGTTAAATGACACCTCCCTTGTTTAAAAAAATCATGAAATATTAAGTAGCTTAATGTGACAGGAGTCTTGAAATATCTGGGCCACAATGAGGAGAATACTGAGTGATCAGCTGGGTGAGGTTCAATGGCTTGGAGATCTCTACTCACATTCAAGGCATAGGATGGTACACAGAACGGTGAAAAGACTGACAAACTCGGCAGACAATTTTCCCAATGAAGGTTCAGACTTCATTTCAGGAATGTGTCTTTGGCCTCATATCTTCCACATTGTCTAGCTGGGATCCAAATTTGGGCCTACTGACTCTTCAGACCTCTCCTCTTCCAAAGTGAGCTGCTTTCTTCTGCCAGTTTGTTTTTCTGCCTCATGAGAAGAGTTCATGTTTTCATCCCTCTGTGGTGTGGAGTCTCAGGGGTGTGGGGGTGGGGAGACATTTCTCATGCTAGTGCTCAGAAAATGTTCTTGTGTAGCCATATAGGTGCATGTATTCCCACACCCGCCACCCATGTTTTCTTAATTGTCTATCTTCCAACTGAAGTCAGATGAAATCCTATAAAAGATGACCCATGATTTTCAGTTTGATAGCAATTACCCTTCGATGCACAGTGTGGTTCTTGCTATGCTTCTAACTAAGTTTAAAGTCTCTGTGCCATGCCACTGTAATGTGCTTGTGCAGTATTGGGGAAAGCAGGAATAGAGCATAGGAGTCTTATTCCTGGCTAGCACTAATGAGGCCTATGGGTCCCTCGTGGGATTCCGAGGGACCTTTAAATTTATTTTCACTCACAGGAATATATTTATTCCTCTCAGGTTTACAGATTCTCCTCTTCCTCCTTCTTACCATTTCCTCCGCAGCAACTCCAAAAAATGATTTAATTGTGTCAAATAGTTACTATATACTTAAGAATGATTCAAGAAGGAATTAAAAATGCATTTTAAACCTACAAATTTAGTATCCAAAATTTTCACTCCTAGTAGAGACAGCAATTTTTTTTCTAAAAAGCAACAAACTGGATGATACATTTTCTGTTAATAAAGCAATAGGTACGACTTTCCTCCCTCTTTTCCTTCCTTCCTTCTTACCTTTCTTCTTCCTTCCTTCCTTCCTTCCTTCCTTCCTTCCTTCCTTCCTTCCTTCCTTCCTTCCTTCCTTCCTTCCTTCCTTCCTTCCTTCTCTCTCCTTCTCTCCTTCTCTTTCTTTCTCTCTTTCTTACTTTCTCTCCCTCTTTCCTTTTTTCTCTTCCTTTTCCTTCCTTTCTTCCTTCTTTCCTTCCCTCCCTCCTTCCCTCCCTCCTTCCTTCCCTCCTCCCTTCCTTCTTTCTTTCCTTCCTTCCTTCCTTCCTTCCTTCCTTCCTTCCTTCCTTCCTTCCTTCCTTCCTTCCTTCCTTCCTTCCTTTTTCCATCCTGAAATGACCCCTGTTGACTAGACCATCACTACATTAATATTGGAAGCTTTGTAGAATTAATTTTAGGAAAATGAAAATAATTTTTTGGCATTTTAATTTGGAAAACAGAACTCTATCCCAAGGAATGGGAAATGAAATTTTTAGAAAGTAAATCAAATCTATGCCACAGTAATGTGTCCCTAAAAAAACTAAAAATTCCTGACTTCTTAGTTTCCATTGCAACTCAATGCTTTGCTTGTACACATGCATACACATATGCACACACACACACACACACACACACACACACACACACAGCTGTAGCTGATTTGATTTTTACTAAGAAGGTAATAAAAAGGCACAAAGATATATTCTAGGTTGTGACCGATGGTAACTGGTGTCTGGGGGTATTTCTTGGACCAATACAAATGTAGTATCCTTTCCAGAACATGAAAGGCAATTAGAAGTTTGTGGCTTCACTAATGAAAGCATCGAAAAACTATGCTGTAAAATTTATAAGGCTAACTTCATCTCCCTCCATACAAATACTCTGTTATGATATGCTGTTAATTTTAAGCTACATAATGAAACACACTATGACTTTACAACCGGTGATGTTTTAAATGGATGGCTGACATACAGCTTTTGATATTATTTAGCACTTCACAGCAATGCATTAAAGGTAACTTCAGAAACTGTAGCATAATGACATTTTGCAGCTAATTAATTTGACTAGTCACTGTCAGCTTCCTAAACTCCTCTTATAGATGAATGGGAGAGGACAGAGGAAGAGAAGAGCCAAGTCAACTCTAGTAGCTGCCATAAAATCATGTGTCATCATGAGAGTCAAATGTTAGCAAACAAACAATGCATGATCTAAGCAACCTGAAAGAACCGTTCTTTTTGATTTAGGAATAGTTTTCCATACTTCTGCTTGTGACTATATTGTTACAATTTACAGAAAATGTCTTTTAATGGCTATTGATTCAAATGTGATGACCAGTCACTGGATAGATTTTTATTTTAAAAGTTATAAAGAAAACTGCACATACTTGGTTGTATTTAATATTCATTCAAACTGATTAGTAGTTTTATCCCTATACTAGGAAATAGGTAGTTAAATAGTAAAATTTAATTAAGACACTCAGTAATGTGGTATGTTATGTAAGAGAACTGGTGGCTCATGCCTATCATCCTAGCTACTCAGGAGGCTGAGATCTGAGGATCGTGGTTTGAGGACAGCTCAAGCAGAAAAGTCCCTGTGAGACTTTTAGCTTCAATTAACCACTCAAAAACTGGAAGTGGAGCTGTGGCTCAAAGTAGTAGAGTGTAATCTTTTGCAAAAGCTCCAGGGCAGAGCCCAGACTCTTGAGTTCAAGCCCCATGACTGGCAGAAAAAGAAGTACCTTGGAATTTGTTAGATAAAAATTGATTCCCTTTTTTTTTAAAAGAAAAGTCAAGGAAGACTACACTCACACGCCTCTATTTCAACATAGCAGGAAAGTATTATATATAAATATATTCTATACTCCATTTAAATGCTGAGGAATAGTTTCATAAATTGCCAGATAGGTTACAGTGCCATTACAATAAAATAGTATAGTAAATGCAGAGCATTTTGGATCTATAATATTTAAAGAGAGACAATGTTCACATGTGTCTAGCTCTTACATGGGTACCATGGATGGTGGGAAATTCCAAATGCTGTAATATTCCCATGGTCATTGGTTTCTTTGAAGCAATTTGGCTTATACTCTTGCCAGTTCTGTGCCTGCTATGCATTCTTCATCCTGCAGTAATGGAAGTGTGGAAATACTCCCTTTTCCTTAATGTCCACAAAAGGAAACAAAACCAGATTAACAAATGACAATATCCTTGGAACAGGTGTAGTATATTTGTGTGTGTGTGTGTGTGTGTGTGTGTGTGTGTGTGTGTGTGTGTGTGTGTGTGTGTGTGTGCGCAACAGAGAGACAAACAACTTGACATGGAACTTGAGACCCTGACTTATTTAAAAAGTCTGTGCTGATTTTAAATTTTAGGCTGAGCCTTTCCCTTTCTTGTCTCCTCTCTCTTTTCCCCACTTTCTTCATGTTTTCTGTGGTAAGAGGAAATATTTAATTCTTTTATTTTTTAATTGTATTTGTACTATCTTGAAGTAGTTGTACCAGGAGTTGCCACTCAGCAAAGCAGTTTATGAATACAATGCATCTTTATCAATGTCGCACCTCTCATCTTTATCCCTTATCCATCTCCTCCCCCTTAGTTTCATAAAATATACATTAACCATTATGACTGCATTCTCTCCCTCCCTTCCTTCCTCTACACCCATCCCTCTGACCCCCCCAACTTTAAAAAGTAAACAATTACATAAGTAAGTGAATAGTGTAGTGATATGCAAATACCTTACTTTATAATGGTGCCCAGGGGGATACTGGGACTAACAAACTCCCTAGTGACCGAACTGAAGTCAAGGCCTTATTTTACTCCTTTGATGGGGTTCTCTTAGTTTCATATACCACAAAGTAATTTTTCTTACTTTGATACTTCTTCTATGTCTTTATATTGATATTTTTCAAATGTTCAGACATCGGATAGAGTAATGATTTACAAAAATGTATTCACAAACTGGAATGGTTTTATCATAATCTCTTGGACTAGATTTTGATGTGACAGATTGTTCAGGTTCCCAAGGCAAGAGGTTCTGATACAGTCAATACAGAGTGACACCAAGGAATCTGTACTTAAGAAGATGACTGAGCCCATGAACATGCTCTGGACCTTTTAAGATTTCATTTTTCATCACCAAGTTAAGTAAAGTGAAGTCAATGAAACAGAGGGTATCCATCTAAGTAGAAATCTTTTTTTAAAAAAATGATTTTATTGTAAAGATGCTGTACAGAGGGATTACAGTTACATCTGTAAGGTAATGACTACATTTCTTGTCGAACATTGTTACCCTCTCCTTTGCTTTTCTCCTACTATCCCTTCCCTCCTAAGGATAAATCTTAAATGTGGTTTTACTGAATCCCTTTTCTATCACCAACTTTCTATCACTAACCTCTGTCCCCCCAGTCCTGAGGCTTGAACTCAGGACCTGGGAACTGTCCCTGAGGTTTTTGTTTTTGTTTTTGTTTTTTTCTCAAAGCGAATACTCTACCACTTGAGCTACAGCTCCACTTATAGCTTTTGGTTGTTAATTGGAGAGAGAGTCTCAAGGACTTTCCTCCCCAGGCTGGCTTTAAACTGCAATCCTCGGATGTCAGTCTCCTGAGTAGCTATGATTACAGGCATGAGCCAATGGGGCCTGGTGCCACTTGCCTTTTATTTCATAAGCAACCGTTTTGTTCCAGGGCTGTGCAGCTTTTGGTGTTATGTCCTGAAAACCCCCCTCTCAGTCCTGATCTAACCAGAGGTGTTGGTAGCCAGATAAGTATCCACAAAGAAGCAACTGAATCTTTTTTAGTTGCTGTAATACTTCTAAAGTATTTATGAATTGTCTATTTGTGGTTAAAAGTGTGGGAGACAAATGGTGGTGAGAAACAGAGAGGACTATTTTCATAGTAACTCAATGGGATTCTGGGCACAGAAGTGCTGTCTTAGGACAACTCAGAAGTGGGAAAGGGGACACTGTTATATCATTCTCATGTCTGTACAAATTATCACTTAGATCATAAAGCTGAGGTAGCTGGAGGGGGCCAAATGTACTTCTGGAACCTTGAAGATCCTCTTTATGACAAGTGGTGGTAGTTACCATCTGCTTGTGCTCTCAAATCTGAGAAGTCATCAAGAGAAGGCTTTTAGGGAAGTAATTTTTCCTTACAATGATAGCCTAATTGGGATATTGAGTATAACTTGAAAGGACACTCCCAGTTGGGTACCGGTGGATCACACCTGTAATCTTAGTAACTCAGAAGGCTGAGATCTCTATGTGTTTTCCTTTGGCTTAGTCAGTTTCTTCCTCCTATAGTATATCCCTGTTGTCACTGTATTTGATTTTGGTACTTTGCACCTTGTATATATATTTATCTAATTTGGAGAGGGGAAAGGGAATAACAAAATGCTGAAACAAGGACACAGGATGGCTCATTGCAACAATAAGACACACAAGACACTATGTTGGAAATGAACTTTACAACTTTGGAAGGGGGAGGAATGGGGAAATGGGGAAGGAAGGGATAGTAGGAGAAAAAGGAGGCAGTAAGAATGCTCAACAAGAAATGTACTCATTACCTTACTGATGTAACTGTAACCCCTCCATACAACATCTTCACAAGAAAATACATTTTTTTAAAAAGGCTGAGATCTGAGGAGCCTGATTCAAAGCCAACCCTGGCAGGAAAGTCTGTGAGACTTTTTCTCCAATTAACCACCAAAAAGCTGGAAATGGAGTTGTGGCTCAAATGGTAGAATTCTAGCCTTGAGCAAAAATGCTCAGGGACAGAACCCAAGCCATGAGTTCAAGCCATGGAACTTGCACTAAAAACAAGAAACAACAACAAAAAAAATTAAAGGAGACTACCTAGAAATATGTTAGTTAATTGTAAATATTGTGTGGCCATTAGGTCACAAGTAAGGCTTAGAAAATGAATTTTCCAAAAGTCCATTTTCAAAATAAATTAACTTGGTTACTATAAATCAATTTATTGTTTGAGAGTTTATAATTAGTGTATATTTCTTTGGATTCAAAGTATATTTTTAGCCATACTAAAAGTTGACATCATCAGAAGAGGCTTGAGTTTGGACAATGAGTAGTTGAGACATGCAAAAAAAGGGAGAAGTATATGGAAAAGGACAGAGCAGAGTTTGGCCCAACAGATTCAGAAACTAGACTGTCAACCATTCTGGAAAGGAAAAGTGTCACAAGTGATTAAGACCAGAAGGAAAATATGCCCAATAATTAGATGAATGAAAATGAATTCATTGAAGAAAGTAACTAGCACTGCCAGAGTATAAATGCTCAAACAGAAAACAATAATTTTGGTTTGACTGTCTAAATTTAGCAGAGCTATGTGTTGTTGTGACAGAAACAAATATTGTTATATCTAAAGATTATTACAGACAATTAAGATGCATGAGCAGATTTAAATGACTTACTTTCATCTTTTCGAATGTTACTGATAAGTAAGGTTTTGGGGGGAAGATTAGCCCTTGGTGGTCTTTTGGTACTTTTCCTTTTCCTTCCCAAATTCTTACCATTTTCTAATTTTGTTTTCTGAGGATAGAAAGACTATTGAGTTGTCGTTCTCATACTTGGGAATATTTCCTGAATCTATTTCTTATGTCTATTGTGACTATAATCACCAGGAATCTCAGTTGCCTCCTCTTCAAAAAGAGAAGACTAGATCATAGTGGGTATCTAATGTATCCTCAGTTTTTAAATTCTATGCCTCTAAGATAAGCAACCCCTAAAGGTAGTCCTTGATACCAATTTTTAGCCATACCTATGCCTGAACATTGACACTGTTTCTCTGAATGACATTTATTTTGAAAGATCTGGAAAACTGAATTCAAAGAGAAAATAAATAGCATGGTTCTTTAAAAAGATAAGCTTGGTCACTTAAATAAATATTGTCTTATAATAGTCACAGAATGGCACAAAGAGACCTTACTTTGGGCTTCTAATTAACTGGTGCTCTTAGAGTTGAGGAAGATAAAAAGAATGACATTTTACTCAAAAGATCAAGTCACTGCCCAAATATTATGCAATTACTAGGGTGTACAATATGCTGGTACTCAGTAAGTTGGAAATAAAGATGATAAAACATTTTCCTAATTTATTTTTTTATCTAATTATCTTATATTGAATGCTAATGAAACAGTTCCTACTCTTTCCAAATAAAGAATCCAGATACCCAGTTTGGAACAACCCAATGCAATAAAGACAGGATTAAATCAATCAGAAGTGAAATCAAATAGTTGAGACTTACTAAGTATGAACTGAGGGGATGGAAATTCTAGCACCCAAGCCATCTTTTATGGAAAGCTAGCACTGCCAATTGATGGTTCTCCTTCTTATTTGCAGGGTTGGAACGAATTGCACGAGATTCATCTTACGAACAGGAAGGGAAGGTCCAGTTTGTTATCGATGCAGTATATTCCATGGCATATGCTCTACACAACATGCACAAAGATCTCTGCCCTGGATACATTGGCCTCTGTCCACGAATGAGCACCATCGATGGAAAAGAGCTACTTGGTTATATTAGGGCTGTAAATTTCAATGGTGAGTTACAACTTGTGTGTGTGTGTGTGTGTGTGTGTGTGTGTGTGTGTGTGTGTGTGTGTGTGTGTGTGTGTGTGTGTGTAGAAATACTTGAGAAGTGACAATGTGTTCTTCGCCCTTCCCCCTGAATATAGAAGATACTCAAGCAGACTGGAAACCACAAAATTAGGAGCTATTTTTTTTCATCAGAAGTGCGAGTTTTACCACCTGCTTTTAAAATCTCAAACATTTTTTTGTGCTACCATTAATCTGCTCTTGAAAGGAGCCAAAGTTAAAAATAAGCTCCTATCAATCAAAATATCCTGCTTAAATATGACTGTTTCAGAAATAACTTAGAGGGCTCATTCAAAACTATTGACAACAGTTCAGATTTATTTGAATATGTTTTATTCTTGACATTTTTAGGGAAGGGGTTATTAGATATTTTATTTTGAAAGCAATTTGGAGGTTTTTAAATATGAAACCGATTTGGAGGAAAATGGATGATTTGGGGGTTGTTTTATGTACTCCATGAGTGTTTAGTTTCTGTGTCATCTTTCCTTGTATTTTTTTCCTAATGATTTCTTTCCTTGAGCTTTTCTTCGATGGCTGGGAAAGGAGCTAAGTACGAGACAGTGAAGATGGAATTTTCCTAGTGTAGAAGCAAGCAATATTGCTTTTGTCATGGTGACAAGAAACTGATACAGAATATGCTGGGTTCTCAGTACTTAGCAGAGCACTGTGGAACTGCCTGTCTGAAGTGATGGAATTAGTGAATACTGCTATTCTTTCATCTGAGTTGTAATGGCTGCTGCCCATGACTTTGGCCATTATTTTCAAATGAAATGATAGAGTGCTGTGAGCTGTCTCGTTCTTTGGGCCTGGCTGTAATCCACACAGCGGACATGCTCTGAGTCACACCCAGGGCTGTGCTGTCTATCACAATGCACTCCTGCGACCTCAGCTGCCAGCTCTTCTCAAAACAGCACAAGGTCATCCTCAATTTAGAATTCAAGTGGAAACTTCTTTTGCTGTTCCTCCTGCCTGCCCCGCCCCCCCCTACACCCCTCCCTCCAGGCCACAGAAGGCAGAATTCCATTTACATTCAACTCAAAATATCTTTCGCTCTAGCAGGAGTTTTGAAAAGTATTATATAACATTAATTCTTTTGTTAATGTAAGCGCTTAAGGGGGAGTTTAAAAATAATTTTCATGCAGTTATCAAACAGAGCAGAAGAGGATCATTCCAGGGCTAAGTTATTTACTGTAACTGTGAGGTTGGGAAACTTTTCATGGATCCAAAGGTGCTAGAAAATGGGATGAAGAGTGCAAATGAGTAAATTTCTTTAATAATGAAAGCTCTTCCTCAGATAGGAAATCTTACGAAGATGCACCAGATGCAAACATTGGAAAAGGTGATTCACTAATTTTACTTTTTATCTTAACCACAGATCGAAGCTTATGACTTCAATTAGTATATTATCCTGTAATATAATGGAGCTATTATGGACTGTTAAAAGAGTACCTTAATGTGTAATGGCTATTAAGACAATTTGCCTTTAGTGTCCGATGAACTCTGAGCTCTTCTGGCTACTTTTTATAGACTTGTCTCTTACAATATCCAAGTACCATTGCTGTGCTTGCCTTTAGGACTTATTCTTTCTAGAATGGGCTGCTTTCACTCTACTGTATGGACTGAGAAGCAAACATAGCATTTTGTTACTTTAGTCAAGAGATATTTATCAAGCATACAGATTGTGATCAGCATAAAGATATATAGCTGTCTGTACGACATCTTTTATAACATTTCTGTATTGTAAAGATGCTGTACAGAGGGTTTACAGTTACGTGAGTAAGGGGATGCGTACACATCTTTCTTCACTTGTTCTCCCACGATTCCTTTCCTCCTTCAGCCCCCTCGCTCCTCCCTCCTTCCCCCCCACCCCTTCCAAAGTTGTAAAGTTGAATTCCAAGGTACTGTCTTGTGGATATCATTGTGCAATGGATAATCCTGTGTCCTTGTTTCAGCATTTTGTTGTTCCCTTTCTAACATATTTATAAGAAGATTTCTTTGTTGCTTTGTATGTCCCTCCCCCATGGTATAACCCCTGCTCTCATTGTATTTGATGTTGGTATAATTTGTGGAGAGGAAGGGCAAAAACAAATCATTTAACTAGGGATACAGGTGAACCCATTGCAACAATGAGATGTACAAGTTGTTATGTCGAAAAATGAACTTTACAACTTTGGCCGGGGAAGGGGTGGACGGGAGGGTGGGTGGGAGATGGAAAGGGATGGGAAGGGGAAACAAAGGAGGAGGCAACAATGCTTGATAAGAAGTGTACTCATTATCTTGCCCATGTAATTGTAACCCCTCTGTATGGTATTTTCACAATAAAATAAAAGAATAAAAAAAAGAAAATAGATAAAACAATCCTGGGCTTAGAGTTTCTTGGAGACTTAGAAGACACCCAAAACTATAATTATGTAATCTAGTGCTAAATGAGAAGATATTCATTGGAATTAGAATTTACAATAGGGGAACTTCTCTAGGGTAATTTCTCTAATCTAGGGGAATTTATCATTTGTAATAGGGGAAGTTTCTAATCTAGAGAATTAGATATGAATAAACTTTGGAGGGGACAGGTGTCTAAAAAGATAGGGATGCAGAAACATAGCAAAACTATGTTAATACATATGACTGTATCCAAAGGAGGCCATGGAAAATACATGATTTCAGTGTATAAACTTGAAAGAGAACTTCTCTGAGCTTACTAGAGTTTTATTTTATGAGTCTTGAGACTTATCTGGAGTCCTTTAGCTGATTGTACAGGACAAAAGGCCTGAAAAGGAACAAATAATCATGTGATAAAAAATTCTCTTGATTTTTAATAATTTTCAGGATGTTCATGATTTTCATTTCATTATTGGTTTCTCTATTAATATTCTGCCATTATCAATACCTTTATGATGAAAAGAGAGGGATGTTCAAATAGAAATAAGACTTCAGAAGTATTAAATGAGGGAGACACAAATAAAGTAACACAAAGGATTCTGTTCATTCTGAGCCTTGCAATTAATCATGGAATAAGGGGAACTGCAAGGAAAATTATGCAATAGGAATACGTCCATCTATATTTCAAGATACAATGAATGCTCTTGGAAATTATCTTCAAAAGGAAGACATTCTATGGAATGTTGACACTGAAATAAGCAATAAAAATATTTAACAAAATTGCAACAAGACTAAAGCCTTCTCACTTGCTGTTTTGCATGTGTACTCACAATCAAGGCTAAGAAAGTCACACCAAAGTTATCACACCAAAGGGTAGTCCATTAAAAGGTAGTTTCTGGATGCATGAGGATATTCTCCTTGATGCAGATTTACAAACTTTTGCTGATGATATGGGATGGTACCCCAGGCTGCAAAGAATTCAAGAAGATCATCGTTATTATATTTCATTATGCTCTGCTTAAAAAAACCCCCACAACATCCTACTTATAAAACTAACAGCTCAGTCATTTAAACTAAGAACTGGGTTGAATGAGTTTGCATCATCTTGGCCAACCCATTTTTCTTAGTCTTATTTGCTAGTCTTAGAGGTGCCTTGAAGCTGTTTGGTTTTCTCTTCCAATGAACACTTACACGTTGTTGTTGTTGTTGTTTTGGTGGGAGCTTCACAAGCTGTAAATAGATGTTTAGAATGTGTGTTCTGTTGGGAATTTAGAAACTGTAACTTAGTGGTTAATTGGAGCGTCTGGCGAGGTTATATTGGTGATGGTTTGGGTTCTCATGTAGTGGAACAGCTCAAGGGCTGAGTACAAGGAGGACATTGGCCACATCAAGTAAACTTTAGGACAAGCATTTAAAAACCTGAAGTGTTCAAAGCTCCTTATTGTATACAACAAATCATATACTATCAGGGTTTTAGTAAAGCATAGCTATTAGCAATTGTTAAAAAAAAGGAGTTGTACAGGGCAATGTACAGGGAAGCCTTCAAGATTTACTGTCAGGATCACTGAGCTACAAAAATGTTCTCTTAAGTAATTAACAAAAATGAGAACCATTTCCTGGACTCATTTAGTAATGCCCAGTTTAATATTGGGTAATGACTGGCCCCCAATTTAATTTCTATGTAGATAACAGTGTCATTAAACTGTTTCTTTTATTAATGGTATTAATATTGGGATGCATTTTTTGTGAGTCCATTTTAGTTTGAGATAGTAACACCATAGCATCAATTTGGAGGAAGACTCTTCTGGCTTAAAGAACCTGGGATGCAGTACTCCCTAAATCACTGAACATGACTCGGACAAATTTACATGTAAAATTTAATCTTCCTGAAACTGTAACTGGGAGTTTTAACATGTGCTACTTGAACAACATTAAAAAAAACATTCCCCAGAATATTGTTTAATTGTCAGTGTAAAGAACATAAATGATTAGTGCTTCAGTACAAAATTATATTACAAATGACTACTAAAAGGTAAAATATTTAATCATATTACTCAAATAAGGAGTACTAGTTCACATCAAGAGCATGAGTTACACTAGTAGTTTGATTGATTTTAATAAACTGATTTTTTTTCACTGCTGGAAATTTTTACCTAAGCAATCTCCTGAATCTGTGTTATAAGCACAGACTCAGAATCATGGCATATCTAGATGGATTCAGATCTTCCTTCCAAGTTTAGTTGATCTTTTCTCTATTTGGGAAGCCAAGAAAATAAAGCATTGTCTATTAGGATTACTTTTTTATGTTACTACTTGAACAAAATGCTATTTCTATAAATTTTTTAAGTCTTAAGATTTATCAAAAAGAAAACATAAAATAAAGAAAAGGAGTTCAGATAGTTTAGAAACCTGGGCAACTATGTCAATTCCTTACTTTCAAGCAATGAAATATTAATACTGTACAGCTTGTTTAGAATCAAAGATTTTTCTGTTGCTCTGAGAACCTTCTTTATTATCATAAAGAAAAAAATGTCAGAATTCAAGAGATATCTCATAATTTCTGTAAGTATATTCCTATTACTACATTCCATTAGCTGTGATAATGTTAGGGACAAATCCAGACACAGTGATATATTAATCAGGATTCTTTGACTATATGTAAATATAACTAAGTTAAGTTTGCTTAATTAATCTAGCATAAATAATTTATGAACATATCTTATAGCAGAATATAGAATGATCTAAAGAAGAACCAGTAACAAAGAAACAAAACTTGTCAAAAACCTAAATATCCTTGTCTGTCTGCACTGTCTGATTCTTTTTGTATTGATTTTCTCTACGTGAACTTCATAATAATGCACATGACCATCCTACATTGCTAATATTGTACTATTCTTGGCTCTGGACATTTGCTGAGACCAAGAAACTGAAACTTAGTTTAAAAATATATTAATGTATATTAAAAATGTAAATAATATATATCTAATCTATGTTCCAGTTTCTTGTAAGCTTGAGTATTATCAAAGTTAGATTAAAAGTCAAATCTATTCTGAGTTATCAGTGACTCAAAAATCAAAATGATCTTTGTTCCAGGAACAAAATTCTTTGTCATGGAATGTTTCTTTATAATAAAGAAGCTATTTCAAAAATTTCTTTAAGTAGGCTTATAATGTATATCATGTATATACATGTATATCCATGTATATAAAACAATCGTGTATATAAAACAATCATGTATATAAAACAATGGGATAAATGATATGCAAGTCCAAGAAAGAGTTGAAATAGGAACACATGGGCTCAATAATTGAGGACTGAGGGCTGACTTTGCTCTAAATTTGATTACTTGCCCAGGATTACAAATTCCTAATCTTAGGAAAGTAACCTGATTTCCCTAAATATTTGCTGCTTTATCTATAAAACTGAAGTTCTGTCTATCTAAATATCTACCTATCTCTCCATTCATCTATCATATATTAGAGAAATTTGATGTAATTTTGGATATGTAATTGAGATTTACAGATAGACATATATATGATGTATATGTGTATACTTCCCTTGGCATCTAGTTTCAGTATAAAACAATGATACTTAGAAGGTGTTTAATGAAGACATACAAACCATACAATAAATGTAGACTATTTAATCAGTAGAAATATAATGAAGTGAGTATTGGTCCATCTGGCAATGATGATACAATGTGTGGCACAAGACTGAGGGCTTGAGAATCTTTAGGAAGACAAACCTACAAGACACTGAATTTGAGCACCAATAGTGGAAGTGAAGACAAGGCAGACATTGGGGAGGAAACGTCTGCCATGACACGGATCAAAAGATTTTCCCAGAAGTCTTAGCCACTTGGATGAGATATAATGGCTTTACATTGTTGCATGGCATGGAAAAGTACATTAAAGCTAAGATAGTCATGTATTCTGTCTAGAGCAGTTCAAATGGGGCTCTTTCTCTCCTTTTTCTCTCTCTTTCAAAATTATGTACAGTTTTTGAACTAAAGAAAGGTACGTAATGGAATAGCTCCCATGTTATTAGGGGCAATTAGTTTCTGGTGATATTTCACTTCAAAAAGAGTCTACCCGAAAATTAGAATGGAGCCCTGATTATTTTTCTCTTTAAGGCTATTAACTCTTATAATTACATTAAGCTTTAATCACAAAGTTAGTTTGAAAGTGTGGGATATGAATACAAAAATTCTTTTTAATTCTGGTGGCTAATCATTATGCCAGGGACTTTTGGCTTTCTTTGTCTTTTGTTTGTGCTGAAAAACTATGACTATAAAATAACTTTTCTTTTGAACCACTTGTCTGTAGCTAAATGAAAAATTCCCAAGTTTTAATTCTTTTCAAGAAGTTTGTGGGTACCGAGATTGTGTCACACACATTCATTACTGAACACTTTCTATTGGAATTGTGCCATGTGTAATTTTCCTTCCTTCATCTTTTGCCTCTTTTCCTTCCTTCATTTCTCTTTATATCTGCAACTTCTTTCCCTTTTTTCCTGTTCCTCTTTCGTTGGGCTACTTCTTTGAGTTTTCTTGCGATCATCAAATGGCCAAGAGTTTCAGCTTTTGAGAAGTATCCTTAGACTTGAGACTGGATAAACCAGTTAAACTTCATAAGCCTTTCTCTCCTTAGCACTGGATGGAAATAATGAGTAGAATGGCCTTAAAGTGTTACGTGAGCATTTAGTGAGCTAAGTCTTGCTTAAGGGCTCCAGGTGAGGTCTGAACACTGTGAATAATCAATAAATAGTAGCTATTATTATTTTTATTCCTGCCCCCTGAAAATAATAAATCCTCTGAATTTCAAGCAGCCATACATAAGCTCCTCAAAGTACAACCCCTCCCTACATGCCTCATATTGCAAAGCACCTGATAAATCCTCTACAATTCAAAATGTGTCAATTTATTATTTCTTCCAGCTTTTATTCATTCTTTTCTCAAGATTGCTTAGGCTGCTTTCTAGGTTACCTTTTCTCTTCCTGTTGCAGTCACTTTCTGAACTTTTCATTTATTATTAGTACCTTGGAGTGAGATAAGAAAATAAGGGACACAAATTCCATATTAATCTTTTTTTTTCCCCCTAGAGTAAAATGGCAGGACAGGTAGGGAGCTGGAGGCTGTTGCTTGTTGTGGTATTCAGGAAATGTGCACTAGAATACAATGTAGTTCCCCTGTTAGGATCTCATTGGAAGGTCAATCAGAGACTGGAAAAAAATCTGTGTAAAGAATTTAACTAGATCTCACTGGTCAGACCCAATGCAGACAGAGAAAATGTGAGCCAGTACACAATCCTATTTATTTTTTAGAAGACTCAACTCCACGTCATAGAACTGGCTAAAACTCATAAGCTCTATCCCTTTTCAAAATAGTCCAAATAGAGATGTAAAATAAATATTTTTGGCAGTAAAAACATTCTGAGCGTGGAACAGTACTTCCAAAGGGCCATTCCTCTAAGCTTCCTGAAGCACTCTTAACTTCCTTTGTGTTCCTCTCTGCTCTCTCTTATGAAACTTAGGTGTTTCTTGGATTTTATATGCCCCTCATCTCTAACTCCTTTTTTTGCTTCACTGAAAACCTAAGGTAATGAAAAACCATTGACTTCACTTTTCCTTACTTTAAAAGATATGTATAGAGCTCAATAAATTCTCTTAAACTGATAACACTAAGTCAGAATTCAGGACAGTATCACTCCGCATCCAGAACATAGAACCTAATCCCCAACTCTCCTGTTCCCTTTTATCCCAATAGCTTCTCTTCAAAAAGTCACTGTCCATATTGTTAATAGCCAGGATGGCTTGCTTTTGTATTTAAACAGATGAAGTTGCTTTTATGTCTGACTTCATATCACTGCAGTTTTTGATAAAGAAGAAAGAAAGCACATTTAAACTATCACCTTTCTCTATTAATGTTAGATTCAATTATGTAAATTTACTTTGTTAGATATTCAGTATTTAATTTTTAAAGCCCAATGAATTATTTCATGCAGTCTAACCTTTAATAATTATTAATGAAGTTTAAGTATATAAAGAATTAAATTTTTACTTCAATGCCTGCAATTTTCTTTGAAAGTGATAAAGAAAAATACTTCCTTCATGAACTTTTTTATCTTGAGCATGTTCCTATAATTATTAAGTAATAGATCTTAGTTTTTAGAGACATTTTTAGTTTTACAAAAAGTGGAGTGGAAGGTCCAGGAGTTGCAGTAGTTTATATTGGGGTTTATCACATATGTATATAATGTATACATATGTCTTGGTATTCCAAAAATGTACACTGTCAGTACTCACCAATATATCATACATAATTATTTCAATACTCTAAAATCCTCTGCATCACACATATCCAGAGAGATTTACCTCTCTCCAATCCCTGGCAATCACTTACCTTTTGTTTCCATAATTTTCCCTTTTATAGATTGTCAAATTTGGAATTCTACAATGTATAGCCTTTTCACATTGATTTCTTTCACTAAGATAACATACACAACACACACACAGACATGGGCTCTCTATGTGTTTTTTATGGCTGAGAAGTTTCTTTCTAGCATAAAATATTCTATTATGAGTATACCAGAATTTATTAGTTCACATTCTAAAGGGCATTTGGGGACATTTTGGTTGTTTCTACACTTGGACAATAGTAAGTAATGCTATAATAAAGATCCATGTTCAGTTGTACATTTTAAACCTCTTTGTATAAAGACGAAGGAGCTTGATTGCTGGACCATACAATGAAAGTGTGATTTTTTTCATTTGAAATTGCCAAACTCTTCCAAAGTGCTGTTGCCATTTGCATAATTGTCAGCAGTGAGTTACGGTCCTGTTACAGTTTTGGTAGCATTTTAGTGTTTTCACTATTTGAGTTCTTTCCATTCTAGTAAGTGAGTCATTGTATTACACTATTGTTTTAATTTTCAGTCACCTAATAACTAATGAGGAGTATGTTTTCATGTCGTTATTTGTCATCTGAATATCTTTCTTTGTTCATGTCTGGTGTTCAATTCTCAGTCAGGTTGTTTTATGTTAAGAACTTTTGAGGTTCATTTTATATTTTGAATAGCTGTCTTTTGTCAGATGCTTTTTTCTAATTATTTTGTTTTATTTTTTATTAACTTACTTCATTGTTACTGTGGAGGTGATATGCAGAGGGATTACAATTACATGTGTCAGGTAATAAGTACATTTTCTTTCGTCAGTATCTTCTGTCCCTCATTCTCTCCCAGTCCCTCCCTCCCATCTCCACCCAGGAGTTGCATAGTTCACTTTCACCAGTGTCCAGTGAGCTCCACTACTGAACTTTTTCACTGTTTTTCTCTCAATATCAGATTTTTTTGTAAATATTTTGTCCCAATACATGGCTTATTTTCAGATTTCCCTGAGCTCTTTCAAAGAGCAGTTTTTCCTTTTAATGAGCTCCAGTTTACCAGGTATCTCCTTCCTAGATCAAGCCATTCAAGTCTAATATTCATTTTGAGCATACTTGTGAGGTTATCAGGTCTATGTGGATTCATTTTCTTTTCTGGCATGTGAACATTCAGATGTTCAAGTACCATTCATTTCCTAAATAAACCCTCTAGGTTTATTTTTTGCTTTTATAAATTTGTTATTATAAAGGTGCTGTACAGAGCGGTTAGAGTTACATAAGTCAGATAATGAGTACATTTCTTTTGTACAATGTCATTCCTTCCCTCATTCAAACCTAGAAGTTTTGTCTCAGTATTGCCACAGGCTAACATAAAGGTTCTAGAATCATATATATATATATATAATCTGGGCAATTAATTCTCGAAAATGGTTTCAGGTAACTAGTCAAAGGAAATTTGATCATACTCATCTGTGAAAAGTATAGGCAAAAATTCCATGAAGCTAGACTATACTTGTGTGTGTGTGTGTGCTAGAATATACTTGTGTGTGTGTGGTGTGTGTGTGTGTGTGTGTGTGTGTGTGTGTGTGTGTGTGTGTGTGTGTGTGAGAGAGAGAGAGAGAGAGAGAGAGAGAGAGAGAGAGAGAGAGAGAGAGAGAGAGAGAGAGAGAGAGAGAGAGAGAGAGAGAGAGAAAGAGAGGATGTGTAATTGTTTTGTGGCTGTTGGGACTGGAAGGACATGAGTGTGTGATGAGGTAAATGAAAACCAGTAAGTTTGAGTTGAGAAACTTCCTAGTGAAAATAAACAGCATGTATAAGACACACTGTCTGGATGCAAGGCATTTGACTAATGCATACAGATGTGTGATGTATCTCAAGTACATTTCATCTTCCAAGAGGTAACATTCTCCATATTCCTTCACATATAAATCAACATGATAAAAAAATACTCCTGATTGCCTGAGTCCAGCAGTCTTTCTTCTGGGCACTAAAGAGAAGGAAATTATAGTGTTCAAACTCATTCTCTATGACTCTTCCAAAGTACCAAAGACAAGTGTATAGTTGGCCAACTATACAGATACATGTCATACTTTCATTTTGCCAAAGAGAAAACCACATTTGCTTTTCCCACTTAGTTGTTAATGACAGAAAGTCACACTTGTTACCAACTCTGGAGTCAATACAGAATAAAGTCTCGGATACTAAAGTGGGCTGTTAATAAAACCATCCTGTTCTTGAGGGCACTCCACTCCTAGTCCCACATTCTCATTTTCCTATTCCATCTTCATCTTCTGAAATGACATCATCCATTTCAAAACCAGCTTGAATCTGACATTATAGAAAATTTGGCACATAGAAAATTTAAGTAAGAAGTAGTTGAGGATAACTTTCTAACCCCAGGTAAACTTCAGTCAACCATACATAGGGCAGAAGATGGCATGGGGTGTGGGAATGAAATGGTTTTCCTCCTGCTATGGTCTGTACTTAACTAGTATATCTGGATGAGAAAGCTTTTTTTCCCTTCTTAAAATTTATCTGCACAGGCATCAACTATCAGATATGGTTAAAAGATAATGAAAATTTTATTGCCATATTTGAATAATATTCTTTTTATACTTTTACAGGTTGAGTGCTTCATTGCTTTGTAGCATCTGAGCCTCCAAGGGGATTGAACATACAAAATTTAAATAATGCTACCTTGGACAGTGATATGCTAATGTGTGAATGAACAAATATCATTTTATGTTGATTTGTTTGTTCTTTTAACATCACTTAAAACCATCGTTTGGCCTTAGAATATAATAACAATGTGCTTCATTGGTACTGAAGCAGAAAATAACCAGTCCGTGATTTTTCTAGCAGCTTCTACAACACAAAGTGCTTATGAAATTAAAACACATTAAGCAAACCAATGATGGTTTCGGTGAAGTAGCTTTAGGTCTTGAATCGGATCTGAATAAAGAGCAAATCCTGAAACAAAAGCTTTAGAGTTTACTAGGGAAGGTTTGCAAATACACACTATGCATCTGTATAACTCTTGACAAAGAAAGAGACAAATAAAGAGAGGTGTGGAAAGGCAGGATATATCTCCTGGCCAATGTCATGATAAATCTTCCTTTCTTCCTTTCCTCTCCCCTCTCCTTCCTTTCCCTTTTCCCTCCCCATCTCCTTCCATCCCTCCTCTATGTAGCTCAGGCTGATCTCAAACGTGGGATCTTCTACCCTCAGGCCTCATAGTGTTGGAATGATAGTCATGTGTCAACATGGCTACATTGGATGAGGTTTCTTATTAGGTGAAAGTTGAATTTTTGAATGCTTCATGTCTGTGTACAGCAACTGGGGGTAAATCCAATGACATTTTAGCTGCTGTAAATTTTTAAAATATATTTTATTATCTTTAGGTGTGTGTACAAAGAAGCTGCCATTCAACAAAATGGTTTATGAATGCAATGCATCCTGATGAACGTCACTCCGTCACCCTCTCCCCCTTCCTCTCTACCTCAACTCTTCTCTCAATTCTCTTAATTTTGTAGGATATCCATTGAGTTCTTGACTATATTCTCCCCCCACATTTCCTCTCTTCATTTGTGTTAACCTTTGGCTGGTATTTATAGAAAATATTTCGGAGCCATTACTATTACAACAACAACAACAACTACTACTACTACTATTATTGCATCTTAAGAACAGACTAACAATTTTTTATATGCTTTTTGGGGGGGGGTCTGGTCGTGGAGTCTGAACTCTGGGCCTGGGTGCTGTCCCTCAGCTCTTCAGCTCAAGGCTAGCGCTCTACCACTTGAGCCACAGCGCCACTTCCGGCTTTTTTCTTTTTGCT
The DNA here is from genome assembly GCF_024711535.1 of Dipodomys merriami. NCBI lineage: Eukaryota > Metazoa > Chordata > Mammalia > Rodentia > Heteromyidae > Dipodomys > Dipodomys merriami. Next base: position 58,253,829 of record NW_027206068.1, on the reverse strand, counting down.
TATGTGGTGCTGAGGAATCGAACCCAGGGCCTCATGCATTCAAGGCAAGCTCTCTACCACTGAGCCACCTTCCCAGCCCCAGACTAACAATTTTGTGAACACCATCTACCTTCTTCAGTTCAACTTTTAGGTCACCATAATTTAAGAGTAAATCTGGTCACAGACTAGTACTTAATGTTCTACTGTTAGTTATTAGGATGAAATGCAAGGTGTATGATATTTTATTCTGTATGAGCCTCATAGGAAACCTGTCTTTTATTGACATATGCCAGTTTGGATGATCCTATTTGATAGCCTGAAAGATTGTCCTTAAAGATTCACCATAACATAAAATATTAATCTTCCTCATTTCAAGAGTTCCTTGAAAGAATAGTTCCTGATTAGGCTATTCATCCCTGTCCCTTAGGTTGATTTAGGTCCAAACTGTTAAATAATATGTTACTATGCAGTGTTACTTCTGTAAGAGTTTAAATACTTCTCTTTGTGGATAAAGGACTGTGGTTATTTAATCACTATTGTTGAAAAGACTTTTTATAGTTTTCTGGCAAAAAGAGTACTGTCACAAATATATAAAATTGATGGGTGTAAGTGACTTTCAATGTAGAGTAGGAAGGATCACGTGAAATGAGTTATATAATGTTTAGGAAAACATTAAATCACTTTAAAGCTACGTGTGTCTCCCCCCTACCCCGCCCCACCTCTTCCAATCATTGGTGTTAAAGTCTAAGCATTCTGTAAATATCTGAGGTGAAAAATAATCTTTGCAATTAGGACTTTGTAAAGGTGAAAAGAACTGAATAAAAATGCTCCAGGGTTTTCTTATTTTGCACCTCTGTGTAAGAATTTTTATGATAAGTTTTAATTTTATCCCTGTTGAATATTTTTAGTTTTGAATTCAGTCAAGGAGCTACGATGAGACCTGCAATTCAGTCTTATGTTCCATGCTCCAAATATCAAGAGTCCAAGTAGAATATTGTTCTGAAGCCAGGCTCTTAAAATTTCGAATTCTGCATTTGTTCAATGAGTCATTACGTTCAGAAGACTGTTGACAGAAATGTTATATGTTCTAGAATGTTATTTATTTACTTATTTATTTATTTATTTTAGAGTTTGAAGTCAGGTACTCGAGATTGCCCTTTTGCTTTATTTTTCACATAGGATTTCCCTTTTATGCCAAGGCTAGCATGGACCAAGATCTTCTTTCTTATACTTCCTGTGTAGTTGAGATGATAGCATACTCTACTATGCCTAGCCTTTTTATCAGTTGAGAGGGCATCTTGCAATCTCTCCCCCCAGGCTGGAGTTAGACCTCAACCCTGATCTTGACCCTCCACGTAGCATGGCTAGGATTCACGTGGGAGTCACTGCACCTGCCTTTTATGTACTAGTGTTTGTTAGGAACTGGACCAGGGGCACAGTCCCTTCTTTCAAGGAGGAAGCAGGTAATAACGCAAACAGTCAGCCATCAGCCAACTGCAGCGTGTGAAGTATTACAATGAAAAAAAGAATAAAATAGAGAAACTGGGAAGAGAAGGGTCAGGTGAGTTCAGCAAGACAATTAGGAAATGTGCCCTTAGGGTGATAATATCTGAGGGTGAGATTACAAAGCAAAACTGAAGCAGAACTCTTACGACAAAAAAGACAGAAAAAAGATGCTAAATTCTTCAGTCCTGGGAATGAGGTTCCTTTTTACTATAGACCGTGGTATTTCTTGAAATTTTCATAGTATGATTGTATTATTTCAGGCTTAAAATGGCACATTTTCTTGTAAATGTTTTGTAGAAATCCACAGAAACCCACAAACTATGCCCAGAGAATTCAGAGTGCAGGCTTGTGATCCACATCTGCCTATCCTACTGTCGTTAGGTTATATGGATTTTGAAAAGTAAGGATTTTCTTTGCAGTTCCTGTTGAGAACATGCTATTACTGAATACTGGAGAAGCATTTTGACTATCCTTCCCTGATAATGATTGGAGTTGTTGGAAAGTATGACTTATGTCATTAGGTAATTAATAGGCAGTACTGTTTCTAATTCTCCCCGCCGTTGTGGTGATTGTTACGAACTTGAAGGACAAATGAACTTTCTCTATTTATTGAGTTCTCCCCTCTTTTTCTCCCCCCTCTTGCTCCTAAGGAAAAGGCTCATTCAGATGGGCACATTTGAAGTTCGAATACTACGCTTTTTGGTGGAGTTGTCTTCTGGAAAAAGTCACAGGAAAAGATTCTCATTAGAAGATTCTCAGGAGGGGACAGGGGACAGCAGTAATGAAGTGCTGAGATGTTTCTTTAAGCACACTGGTCCATTCTAGCCTTTGCTCTGTGGATTTTTCTTTTTCTTTTTAATGTCTGTCTACGGACAAACATTATTGTTCTGGCTAGAAGGCTTGGTATACAATCCTCTAATTCAACTCAAGAATTAGGCTCTGCTTCTGTAGCTGGCTCATTTTACTCTCATGGGAATAAAGAGCCCCCTATATTGTTTCCTCTTGTTTATGAATTTTTCACCATGGAGTTTGAAGCCACAGTCATAGCTAACTAAAGTACAGTTGTGCCTTCTTCCTCCTCCTTGAGGTTTATGCTTCCTTGGAGAACACGGTGAGAAATCATTGGCTAAGCCAAGGAAAGACTCAGACATCATAGCTTTCCTGTCCACAGGTACAGGTCCTGATAGAGGCTCAAGATAATATAAATCTTTTAAAGGTTGAAGTTGAAGTCCAGCTAAGATAAAGTAACTGTACACACAATGCTCACACACACACACACACACACACACGCATACACACACACACACACACGCACACACACAACATAGAAGGCTCAATAGGTACAAGAAATAATCTCCAAGAAATAATGTTTATTTGCTCACTTCCTTGGAATATAAGTCAAAAAGTTAAACACCCGGCTGCAATAACAAAGAATAAAACCATACAAAAACTGAAAATTGGAGAATGACACTTCTGTTGACCATGTCTTGTAGAAATGGTTCCTGGATTTAACATCTTTTATGGGGGGGGTTGTACCTTATTTAAACTTCTGATATTATGTATTTCTTGAATATTTCCAAAATAAGGTAGATGCAAATGCAAAAATGTATGATGTCCCAGTAGGAATAGGACTTTCACATGAGATAATTAATGTGTCCCATGCAATCCTCAAAAGAATGTAATGGCATAGAGATATTTTTATATGAAGAAACTGAGACACATTCCCAGTTTGCTTGCTTGATTTAGTGGTGGAGGATTTGAGCCCTTGAAGAATTACTTAGTTTGTATTCCCGGTGCTAATTACTATGGTGATTATGGTAATTACTTCAGTAATTAAGGTCTATCACCTCTAATGATAACACTATTGGAAAAGCAAATGAAACTTGTTAGGGAAAAAATACCCATGTGTCTAAAAGAGAAAACAATGAACATTTATAATTTTGGCTGAACTTTGGGACTAACGGAGTCAGATGAGTTTCCAGTAACTGTGTAGCTAATGGGAAATAAAGTGAAAATAGAGTGAGCAGCCCAAAACAAGTTGCTCTCAAGAACTAGAAGGCAATATTAAAACAAATCTGAAGTTAAGTTCTTTCTTGGGTATGTATGAAATTCATGACTTTATTCAGGGAGAAGATGGGAGACAGAGATTCCTTCCAGTCCAGTATTTTTCCCCCTATACTTTCCTGAGTTAAGGTTACACACATAGTAAAATCCATCCAGTTGAAAGGTACATTGTGATGTGACTTATACAAAAATTATAATCACCATCATAATCATGATTTGAGCTATTTTACCAACTCTAATATTCTGTAGTTCCTCTTTGCAGTTAACTTCCTGTACTAGATCCTACTTATGGGTAACCAATAGTCTATTTTATTTGCCAATGAATGTTTGCTTTTAAAATAGCTAACAGGGCTATCAGCCTACATTTTGTAGTGGTTTTGTCTGGTTCCCTACAGTTATCAAAATTCACCCATATGTGCCTATCAGTAGTTCATTCCCTTTGAATTTTGGCATGAGTATGTGAAAATTTGTTTGGCCATTTTATAGTTGCTAGACTTTTGGGTTGTTTTAGTGTTATTTACTTTTTTTATCGTCAAGATCGAAGTACAAATCTGTAAGGACCTTTGCCTTTATTTTTTCCCCCTTGGGTAAATAATTGAGAGTAAAATTCCTATAATGTGTGATAAGAGTATATTTAACTTTATCAGATAATGCAAACTCTTTTCTAAAGTGGCTGCACCATTTGCATTCCTGGTATAATCTGACAATCCTAGTCACTTTTCTCTAACACTGACAGTGCCACTCATTTTCATTTTAGCTGTTCTAGAGGGAATATGCTAAGTTCTCTTTGTGGCTATCATTTGCATTTATCTGATTACTAGTCTTCTTGCATACCTTTCCCTGTTCTTTTTTTTTTTTAATTGTGAAAATACCGTACAAAGGAGTTACCATTACATGAGCAAGGTAATGAGTACATTTCTTAACAAGCATTGTTGCTTCCTCCTTCGTTTCCCCTTCCCATCCCTTCCCATCTTCCCCCACACCCTCCCAAAGTTGTAAAGTTCATTTTTCGACATAATGTCTTGTATATCTCATTGTTGCAATGGGTCCACCTGTATCCCTAGTTAAACAATTTGTTTTTTCCCTTCCCCTCCACAAATTATACCAACATCAAATACAGTGAAAACAGGGGTTATACCGTGGGTGAGGGACATACAAAGCAACAAAGAAATCATTTTATAAATATGTTAGAAACAATTGCAAGAAAGAAAAAACATTTGAATCCTTATTTTGGGGTTCATTTTGCCTAACATCAACTTATCTGACCATTTCTGCTTGTCTTTCCCTGTTCTTATTTGCCATTTATTATCTATCTTTCCAAATCCATCTCTCCTTTAATACTATTTAAAAATTATATCATTGATTTCTTAGTATTGAACTGTTAAAATTAAATGCTTATTCTACCAATATTTTTTGGAAGTTTTAGTGTTATAGCATTTGTGTTTAAGTATATGATACAAAAGAAAGGTAATTTTTAAAATTAAGTATTGAGGCTCTTAAAAATATGGATGTCCAATAGCTTCACCTCCACTTGGTTGTGAAAATCAACTTCTTATTAATTCATCTTTATGTTTGTTGAGAAGTCATTGAGCAAATATGTGAAATAGACATTTCTAGACCCAAATTGCTCCAAATTTCTAATACGTCACTGTCTTTATTACTATAGCTTATTTTAAAATCAGAAATTTAGAACAAGTACTATAAATGTGTCTTTTGCATCTCCATGTCAATTTTAGAATTATTTTGTTAATTTATAAAAAAAGAAAAGGAAGAGAAAAAAGAGTTACTGCAGTTGTAATTGGGAGTACATGACTATAAGTCAATTTACTGAAAATTAATATTTTGACATCTGACCTTTAACTATGATCATGGTGAATTTCCCACATATTTAGATATTTTAAATTTTCTGTCTGTAATGCTTGTATTTTTCAGTGTCATGATGTTACAATCTTGTTAAATTCATCTTTTTATCTATTTTTGATGGTCATGTGTGTCCATAATTATTTAATAATTTGAATTGCTATTTTCTTTATAATAAGAAGGAGTGTTGCTTTTGTACATTTGTCCAATATCTAGAAACATTACTCATATTTTAGCTATTTTTTAGGCTCCTCAGGATTGTCTTCATAGATAATCAAGGTGTCTACAAGCAAACAATATCAGTTCTTCTTTTCCAATATGCATGCTGTTCAAAAGTTCTTTAGAATCCTGATTAGGTCCTCTCATATAGTTGTTAAATTAAAAGCATGAATAAAAGTGGTAAATGCAGACATTCTTACATTTCCCCTCTCATAGGCAGAAATAACTACATTTCAAACATTTAATACAGATGAACAAGAAAAATCTAAAAAATGTATATGATATAAGCTACTTGTAGAGAATTATTGAAGACATTATATATAATAATATACAAAAGTTAACAAATGATATGTCTTTATAGATATAAATGTATGTAAATGAATACAATGAATTATATAAATTCTTGGTAGTTATTTTAGTTTCTATTCTGGAGGGAGGAAGATAAATTAGATAGTTTCCAGTAATGAAACCATACAAATACAATTAAGGTTTTGTATTCTCAAGACTTGAAACAAAACTAAAGGAGGGAGAAAAGAGCAAGTAATTCTCAAATATATAAGGAAAATAAGAAAAACTTCACTTGCATATGTAAGCATAAACCATACTAGTGCAAATACTCTTTTTCTTGTTTTTTTTGTTAATAAAAATGTGAAATAAAAATGGTTAATATGCTGGCATCAGAATATGTATCTAATTAAAAACCCAATAGAATAATTTTGATTTGACAGTAAGCAGAATGGGAGGTATGTATATGTCACTGTAAAGCTGGAAGAATCCATGAACACAGAGAGGAAGCCAGTGATTAGGAGCTCATGATCTTACATATCTGAAACTCAAATGTAAATGCTTTATTTGTTTAACAAACGTTGGAGCAGGTGCAGTTATAAACAGTAACAATGGAAAACTATAAACAAGTAATCTACTTCTGAAAAAAATAACATCTCTATATATGACTATCTTCTAACCACATATTACAAAGTGATTTGAAGGATGACTTGATGGTTAACTATACTACTAACTATGTGGAGATAGTGTATGCAGTGTGGGAAAGGCACTGAAGATATACTTGATGATCACATTGCCCTTTAAATGAGATATATATTAATGAGTATACAATGTACTCAATATGCACTTGTATATTAGGGTATTTCATGCCTTATTGAATGTTATTTAATCATAGTTCTTAGGCAGTATAAGTTTAAATTTATTCCCAGTTCCAAAACTCTTAACTTTAATGAATAGTTCTGATGGAGGTCTCAATAAAGGAATACTATTGAAATCATAAAAGTTAATTTCTCTCTTCCAGACAACAATAAAAGAGTCTCCTAACCTGCCATTATGAAAGCTTGATGATATTAGGGACTTTTAAAGACATTTATAATTTATTAACATAATTTAAATGATATGAAAATCAGGGTACAGCCAAGAAGTATTTCTGTGGATATTACTATATGTTAATGGTTTGCCGTCATTATTTATTTTGCATGGAGTTATATTAATATTAAATTAATATTTATATTTAAATAAATATTTTATAGTTCTTTAATATTTTTTGCAATCTGCTTTAAAATCTTCTATTTTGAATTGTTACATTAAAGCAAAAAATTGTGGTATTTTATGAAAAAGGACCTTTTTATTCATTTTTTAAAGTCACAAAACCTTTAACAATGATAGTTATCATTATCTTAATCTACATTGCTTATGAACTCTATGATCTTTAACAATAACTTTTTTTTTACAAATTGGGTAATATTACATTCCTTCCCTTTTGCTTAGCATCAGCTTAAATAAGTAATTTTTCTTAGGTTCTTTTGGGGGGCAAATGAATGTCCAAATCAATACGAATTTTCAGAAGATGTAAATTTATTATATACCATTTTCCATTATACTTAAAAAATTTATTGTCAAGGTGATGTACAGAGAGGTTACAGTTCTATAAGTAAGGTAGTCAGTACATTTCTTGTCAAACTTGTTATTCCCCCTTATTTTTCTCCTACTTCCCCTTCCCCTGTCAATCCCTCACAAGTGGTACAGATCAGTTCCAACACATTGTCTTGGGTATATCGCTGTTGCATTGGTTCCCCCTTGTCCTTTCTCTCATCTCACCATTATGTTGCTCTCATTCCCTTCCCTAATTTGTATAAATGTATATACAATACGAGGGTACCAAAATCAAATACAGTGACAACAGGGGATATACCATAGGGAGAAGAAGACACAAAAGAAACAAATCACACAGCATGTTAAGAACAACAACAACAAAGAAAACCCTCTGGTGTCCGGGTCTTGGAGTTCATTTTCCTTAGCATCATCTTATATGGTCATATGTGCATAGCTATTGAGCTATTCTGAATGGAATTCTATGTTCCATCAGAAAGAATGATACCACCCCATATGTAAGGAAATGGAAAGACATAGAAAAAAAATCATATTAATTGAAGTAAGCCAGACCCAAAGAAACACAGGTCCCATTTCCCTTATTTGCAAACATTAGTATATGACTAGGATAATCCACTATACTTTATGAGTTACAAAGAGAAGTATACCCATTCCCAATGTGATTCTGAATCATTTTTCATTGTGAGGATGTCATGTAGCATCTGGAAAGAGGAAAACCCAGGATCAGTGAAACAATCTTGTGAAAATCCAGTGTACAAGAAGAAATTCAATACTCATGACTTAGGGAATATAGGTTTACAAGTGGAGATTGTCTGAGGAGATGGGATAAACAAGAATGACATTTCATGGATATGAGTTGTCATTACAAAAGAAAAAGCCTTCATATTATATTCTTACTATAGTATTAAGGACAACTCTTCCCAGATCATGAGGGAATACATTGCCATTTATTGAATATAGGCGATTGAGTATATGGTCTCAGTGCGAAATCTATTTTGGGGGAAACATTCATGTAAAGGTATTTAGAAGGTAACTGAATATATGCACACATAGTAAGATTCAAATAAATATGTGAATCTGCATGGCTAACTCTGAAGTATAGAGGTATCCTGGTAATAGTTTGTTGTACCGTTGCCATAATGTTTGTTTACTCCTACCCTGTGTGCCCTATAATCAGGAATGAGAAATAGCTTATTCAATAAATGATATGAATTTTATTGCTCCTGTATAGATAAAGAATGAAATTCAACAGAATGAAAATTGCAGAGAATACCAACATCAATCTAATAAAGTAATAGTTCTAGAACATTTAGGTCCCAGTAACTTTTTACTGTTAAACATTAAGCTCTGGGGAAAAAAAACCCTTTTGTTTATGTTCATTATATCTGAAAATGATAAAGTTAATATATTTATGAAATCATTAAAGTAATTCCAAATAAAATACATATTAAGATAAATAGCACTGTATTAAAACTGTTCCAAAACAGAAAAATAAATCATTCTCAGAAGAGAGGTATCTAGTTACATTCTTACAACTTTCTTTAAGGATTGTACTGATAGAGACAGTTGGTGTTTTCACAACTTTTTACATATTCAATTTCAAATATTATTTTATTTCAAAATTTCAGAGTCCTCACTTGGCATCCTTTCTTTAAGGAATACCAAGACAGAGAAAGTGACATTTAGCTATGACGGTGGTGTTACATATGCTTTTCCTTAATGATTATGATCAAACTCTAATTAACTATAGTTTAAAACCGCTGTCATGAGGATCAGTGTAGGGTATGATATAAAATGGAAATCATTTTAGTAGCACATGTACGGAAAGTCAATCTCTGTTCCTGGGATATTATCATGTGTATCTTCGAATGTTTAAAAATGAAAATGGTGGAGGTTTTTATTGGATGTACATTACGGTACATTAAACTATAATATCTTCATATGGGAGAATGGCTTTTTAAACTGCCAATTAACCGCATCTTTTCTCTTGAATCTCACTACATGTGCCTCAGGCTCAGTTATGCCGTAGTCTGTTTTTTCAGATATTAAAGACTCGATGGTTAATTTTTCAGAGCTGTTACTTCCAGTGTGTACTATGCATGAAGGTAAAGGCATCTTAGCATATACCAACCTACTGAGCTGGGTTTTGCCTTGTGCTCCATTAATGATCCTAGCTGCCAGCAGGGCACAAATATTTTTCCAACAATGAAATGTTGACTATGCATTATGCACAACATAGCAGATCAGGTTCCATGTGATAAAATGAAGATGCATTAGATATACATTCTTTCCCTAAGAAGGGAAATTGAAAGAAATTCCACCTTATAAAAAGCAATCATGGGGTTGGGAAGGTGGCTCAGTGGTAGAGTGCTTGCCTTGCATGCATGAGGCCCTGGGTTCGATTCCTCAGCACCACATAAACAGAAAAAGCTGTAAGTGGCACTGTGGCTTAAGTGGTAAGAGTGCTGGCCTTGAGCCAAAGCAGTTCAGGGACAGCACCCAGGCCCTGAGTTCAAGCCCCATGACTGGCAAAAAAATATTAAAAAAGCAATCGTTAAAACATATCACCATGAAGTAGTGAGTAGAATTCATAATGGAAACATGCACAAAATATTGTCCTAGGAAACTCAGTGGTAGAAATGACATATACGAATCTTAGAGAAGGAAGAAGCAACATGGCCAGGTTTTAGGAAGAGTGAGTGAGATTATCTTGGGTTGGTAGGAATGTGCTCAGTGGGGTATATTTAGGCCAAAAGAAGTAGGAGTCCAAACTCTAATAAAAGATACTGTTCATAGTGATTGGTAATGAATTATCAATGAGATACAATGGTCTTGGAAAACTGCTCTTATAAGTAGTGTCATGCAGGGTTAGGGTGGGTTTGAGATTTTAAGAATGCGTTAGACATTCACATGCTATTCAGTCAAGGGAAACAGTCCAGTATTTTAGGGAAGTTCAGAGTTCTAAAACATGGCTTCCTGCTGCTTCCCTCTCCTGTTCTTTGAGTTTCTGCGTGGATGGTAGACACTCTCTGATGGGGGATGCCCAACATGGATAGCTGCTCCTGCTATTCTACCAGATATGATGCTAAAAACAGAGAAACTTAGGTTGTAGGGGCTCCCAGCTTTTTCATTGGGCCTGTATGACTTGAAGGTTTAATTTAATGATTGCAGCAATCCTAATCATAATAATGCATGCTATCCCATTTCATTCTCCTTGTCATTCTCCAATATGAGTGCTCTTAGAATCCTAATTTTATGAATGAAGGATTTAAATCTTAGATAACTAGGTGGGAGAAATAAGATTTAAACACACTCTAACTACCATGCTGTACTCTCTTCTACAACTTTGTGTGTGTGACTCCTGTTACTGCTGTGGCCCTGGGAGATAAAGGAATCTGCCTGTAGCCTTGTATTTCCACAGAGGGAAAAGCGAGGAGTTTTGACTCTGTTTGTTGTACCTCCCCACACCTTTGCTCATTTTCTGACATACTGCTTCTAGCTTGTGTTGAACTGGTCTTCTTGAGGATATTACTGCTCTCCCACATTCAAGAATACATTTCCAAGACAAAAAATCCTGTCCTACTCTGAGGCTAATCAAAACAGAAAGCAATGTATGTTTGTATGATTCTGTACCCTTGCAGGAATATTATGTGCATCTCTGAACTAAGCAAAGCTATTGTAGGACATCTTTCCAGCAGAAAATCAAACACTTAACTTACAAGACTATTCCTTTCTGACAGTTGAATATAGAGGTTTGGGTTTTATTTTTCAGGGGTAGTTTAGAAGCATACTGAAAACCAATTCAGGATTTTTTTTATAATTTTATGGTTTGAAGTTATTCTTTTCCCCTTTCATTTATTCCCTTTTGTCACCATTTTTTATTCTGTACCCTTTGTCTTGTATATGTTTAGATGATTTGGGGAGTGGGAGGGGAAGCACAGAAACGGTGGGACAAAGGGTGAACCAATTCAGCAGTGATACTAGACACTATGATGGAAATGAACTATACAACTTGGGAAAGGAGGGAGGAGAAAAACTGGGAGAAAATAAGGAAGAGGGTGACATTGTTCAAAAAGAAATGTACTCATTACCTGACTTATGTAACTGTAATCCCTCTGTACCTTTACAATAAAAGTTAAATTAAAAAAAGAATTATGGAGAGAATATTGAACACATGCACATATATGCATACACTGATGCACCTGTACACACACATATTCTTAGAATTCTAAGAGCTCCAGAAAATGCTAGGCATGATGGCATACCCCTGTAATTCTAGCACTCAGGGGTTGAAGGCAGAAATAATACAGGTTCAAGGCCAGCCTGGCCAACATAATGAGTTACACAATTCAGAGCATGGTTCAAAAAAAAAAACTAAACTAAACAAAATACAAACCCAGACTGAGGTAGTGATTTAGGAGTGCCCAGTTATCTCTTTTCAACAAGCCTGTTGGAGGAGGCAATACAGTACAATGGAGGAAAGCCAGGTCTATCTGTTGCTGATTTTACTCCTAAGAGCTGCCAAGTTAGACAGCCTCTCTCTGAAGTGGTTCTTCATCTGCTTATGTGGTAATTTCATGTGGATTCTGAACGTACTCTAGTTATTACATCCAGTCTGGCTTGCGAAATACTGGAGGATGTGATGACAGGCAGATTCCAAAGAACCAGTAAGAAAACACTGTGCAGCCGAGGAGCTGTTTTCCTTAGGTGGAAAGAAAGATAACTCTGTGTGAAAGGACCCAGGAGAATTCAATGTTGGATCTTGTTTATCTTCAATGTGCATTCTTCAAGCATTAGAGTGAAAGAGCACTCATTTTCATAGATGAAGGAAGGGTTAAGAAAACAGTCTCACCACAGCATAGTATCCCAAGTTTAGGAGTGTTATTTTTAATGTTGTTGGTTCTATTAAAAGCTATAGTATGCCTAGTTTTATGAAGGTAGTTCTAAGAATTCTGACGATCGCTATGTCAGGCTGGCTGGGAGACGCTCTGTTCTAAAACAAAGAAAACAGGCTTTGGAGTGTTTTCAGCATCTCTCCTTTACTAGATGTGTTGCTAAGGAATACCACTTAGCTTTACTGAGTTCCATCTTCCTCTTTTCCTATAAGTGTGGATACAATACAATTGACCCTTCCTGTTGATGAGTTTAGCACTCACATGCTGGTATATTGAAGAGTAGCTTTCAAGGTTCTAAGATGTGTAGCAAATCAAGTGCTTCACAGCAGTCAAATCCCTTTCAGCTACAGAGTGTGAGTACTCAAGGATGCATATTTTCTTCTTGAAGCTATGAAAATCCATATCTTTATTCATATTAAAAATAGCCTCAAAAGAAAGCCAACTATTGGTGATAGAGCTGGAAACAAATGAAAGGGAAGGGAAGAAAAGGAAGGTTAAGGAAAGTTAAGGAAAGGAAAGGAAAGTTAAGGAAAGGAAAGGAAAGGAAAGGAAAGGAAGGGAAGGGAAGGGAAGAGAAGGAACGGGAGAGATCTTATACAGTGATGGTTCTCTGTAAACAGGATTTGGGATGAAGAGTAAAGTGCCAATCTCTGTAGTGGTTCAGATCCAAGTTGTGACCTGCTGTGCCATCATCTTCATATTCAGCAAGTAGAGAAAGGGGTTCCTAAATGCTGTAGTCTTTACAAAACAACTCAAAGGAAATCAAACAACAGTAAAAACTGCAATGTAGGTTACGTTGAAGATAGGCACAGGACATAATTGATAAGTGATTTAAACTTGAATGTAGGGTGTTTACTTTCTTCCTTTGATACAGGGTTTCACTGTTATCTCAGCTGAAACTGGCCTCTAATTAATGATCCTCCTACCTCTACTGCCTGAGAAGCTGGGATTTCAGGAGTGTACCACCATTTGCTGCTAAATGTAATTTCATTTTATTTTTAATTATCTTTACTTGTGCAAAGGAATTTCAGCTCAATATGTCAGTTTGTGAATACAACACATCTGAATTAATGTCACCTTTTTCATTATTGCCTCACCCAGTGAGAGAGGAAGAGTAGGTAAATACAGTCATAATATTCCATATTATGCATATATCACAATTGAACCAGGTAAACTGAATGGATGGGAGGACTTGGAGATAAATGTAGTTCTAAAGGCCAGACTTCCTAAAATTCTTTGTATTGAAATCTTTGCCTTTGTGAGAGTGTGAGGATATGTTCCTACCATACTTATGACTTATTATAGAGCTACTTGTTATCTATAATGTTCATGAAATTATACATATATACCTATATACACACACATATATAATACACTGAGTGTATTGTCTTAGATACACTGTTAGGCACTAATCAGTTGCCAATATTAGTTTTATTTTTTCTTCAACTTGTCATATTTATAATAAATTTTTTTTGGATAAAAAGATATAAATAATCTATCTAGCTATATAATTTTATTTTATTTATTTTGTGTTAGGGATGAACCAAGCTTCCCATACAGGCTAAGGATATATTCTACCAGTGAGTTACACTCCCCAGCCTGGGAGGAAGGTAATAAATAGATTGCTATGGTAGTAAATGCTGGTCCTTCAGTATTTTCTTGAAATTCTAAGTTGCTCTTATGTTTGGTTGACACCCATACCTGAAATAGTATGAGGTTTCAGGATGAGACTGCACTGGAAAAGCTATCTGTGGCAAGAGGAATTTGTCAGCCTACTTTCATGATAGTTCCAATCAAGAATTGTTGAGTTCAAATCAGAAATAATAGAATGTTCCTGCCACCATTGGGGAAACTCAGGTAGACTTGTAAATGATTCATTTGCCATCAGGGACAGAATGCACCTTTGATTCCCCTCCCCCTCTCCGACCTCCCCCGTCCCCCCCACCCCAGAAAGGGTTTTATTTTTAAGTATGCATGTAGTATTGGCACTTTACCCAACTTTGTAAAAGACCAGGGATCTCTAATCAGCTGGCAAAACATTTTACTTGGTAAGAGTTGTATCCCAGTGGAGGAAACCTGGCCTTGTGGTTACAGTGAGAGGTGACATCAACCTGGTATGTTATCAGTTAGAGCATCTCCTGTGACTGACAAGCTCTCCCTATTGTTTGAGAGCCAGGCATCCTGTTGTTTTCCTCAATTCGAATATCACATAGCATTTGCTTATGTAAGAAGTGCTTCACAGGAACACGTGCTTTGGGATCCCTCAAGTTGAACCATGCTAGCTCAGTGTGCTTATTAATAATTTTATCACCCGATGTTAGAGTTAGAAACAGAATAAGAAAAAACTTGAATAGGAGGTAGTGGGAGAATAACCAATCTCCAAAAGGTGTACTGAGAGACAATATTAGGAACACTAGACCAATGACTCAAACCTGAAGGGAAAAATTAATCTAAAACATTAATGTTCAGTATCAAGTGATGGATCAGAAGACCTTGATCTTAAGATGTGTATCTGATGAGCATCCCTTTTTATTCTCACAGCCTAAATGCACTTTATGTGTTTGGTATGCCTGTGTACAGACACACTTTGGTATACCTTTAAAGAAAACTCAAGGTAATGTACTAGAATTCCCAGCCACTGCTCCTGATATTGTTGCCTTTTGAATGGGATTTGGGGCATTGGACTAGGAACTAAAAAAGAATAAAAGTTCTCAATTAAAAATATTTCCAGCTGGTATAGTGGTGTGTGCTTATCATCCCAGCATTCGGGGGTGAAGCGGAAGCAGAAAGTTAGAAGTTTGAGATCTGCCTGGACTACATTGCAACACCGTGTGTCATCAACAAAACAATAACAAAGATAAGAAAATGAACAGAACTATTTCCAAAGACTTGGTTTCTACATACAAAAGATGGTGTCCAAGTATTGAGGAACAATAAGATACTGTGATAATTAGAATGTAAGTCACATTTGATAAGGAATGTGTCTAGGGCCTTTTCTTTCTTCAATAAATTGTGAGTAAAACCCCGCCCACGAGCAGTGTTCTAGAATCTGGATTTTTTGCTTCCCTTTCTCATCATTCGAGACTTGTTTCCTTCGGATCTGATCTGTACATTACTTGCTTTGCTGACTGAAGTGATCTCTCTGCAGCAACCAGAGATGTTTTATTTTGTGATCTTTTCATCAGCTTCTGTGGATGGTTAGTTACCATGATGGCTCCTCTTCCCCACGCTATTCCTTCCCCTAACAGCTCAGTTTGTCAGAATTTCTGAGATTTCAGTGTAGATGTTTCTGTCTTTCTTTCTTCATCTTTTTACCTCTTCATCTTTTTACCATTCTCTTGGTTTCAGCTGTCTCTTTAACAGATTATCCGGATTTCCATATTTGAGAACTAGAGATTTTATTTATCCACTTATATCCAGCACTGATCCGCTTGGATGTTGATCTCAAGTTCAAAGTTAATTTTATTACCCGACTCCTTGCCTATTCTTTCTCTGGAACTTCTTATCTTACTGAGTTAAAGGTACTTGCCTGGGGTACCATGTCAGAAATCAGAACTAGTTTAGATTCCTAGCTAATTAGTTCACTAGTTTACATTTTCTATCTCTGTTCACAGTGTTTTACCAGTGCTGAAATACATTTCAAATCTGTTTTCTCTCCTAAGACCATTCCTACTTCAAATCAAGGTATTACAATTTCTTGTGTAGATTATTGTAGTAGTTTTATGCTTGTTTTTTAAAATTATTATTTTGCTGATACTTGGCTTTGAACAGAGTTTTTTTTTTTTTCTTTTCTTATAGCTGGTGCTCTACTTTGTTTTCTTGCTCATGGATGGTGCTCTACTACATGAGCCATGCCTCCAGCCTGGTTTTTGCTGGTTAATTTGAGGTGGCATCTCATGAATTTCCTTCCCATATTGGTCTCAAACCCCAATCCTCCAGATCTATTTCTCTACTTGGCTCTCTTTGTGTCTTCCATAGAACAGTTAGAGAGCATGTTGTCAAATACTTAGGTTATCATATTTTTCTTTTGCTTAAAGTCACAAGAGGGCTTTTACAACCATCATTATCATGGCCCAAATTCTCAGGGAGTCCATCACCTTCACTGTGTAAATTTCTCATTTCCTGTCTTTATACTGCACATGACCTTATGTTTGGCTACATTGAACCTGTAATTCTACAAGTGGATAATTCTATGTCATACTTTCACTTTAACTTCTTTGTTATTCCTCTCCTGGAGAAATCTCCCTCTTGTCTTTGACATAACACCTTTTCTTTCTCATCTTTAAAACCTCAGTTCAAAGGTTATTTCTAGAAAGCCTTCTCTGATATGAGATTTTCCTTATTAGAGTTAATCTGATTTACCATGCACTCACCATGCCCCTTAACCAGTAGGAACCACTTACTGTTTTGCAATTAAATTGCTAATTTTACTTGTCTACTCCCACCCTAGACTATAATTTTCTTGAGGGCAGTAGTCATGATTTATTTGACTTCAGGCTCTGTTTAAGGTATTATATTCAATGAAAGTATATTGAATGAAAATATTAAACAATGGGCTTTCATAATGACTTTTTACAGATTTTATCATCAGTCAGGAATGAAAATATTGTATGCTAGCAAAGTTTTACTCTGTTAGATATAATAACATGGACACCAAGAAAAATTAGAAAGTCTATATTTGTCTACTTCCTGAAATGCTATTAAGCTGGGAAAATTTCTGATTCTTTAAGAAACATGACAGCATTTCCATAATGCCAACAACACTGACTGAAAGATTTTCTTATTGGAAATTTGGAGATGCTTAGAAATACATGCATATATGGCTTTATATAGAATAGCTATCCAGAGCTGTGAGTGATTGACTGTACTTTTCCATTTGTATTAAGACATTCTGGCATCATTTATCCTCAGAGGATAAATAGTGGCAAAGGTTAGAAATATTTAAAGCACTCCCTCCACTATGTATAATGAGAAGGACACAAAAACATCCAGATTGCAATTATAGACTCATAACATTGACACACATAATTAATGAATGACCTTGTCCAAATTACAGGATAGCCTGAATACATCAAGCATGAGAAATGAAGATGCTTTTGCTGGGTTCAGCAAGTTACACTAAAAAAGTTCTAAGCTGGGCACTGATGGCTCACGCCTGTAATCCTAGCAACTCAGGAGGCTGAGATCAGAGGATTGCAGTTCAAAGCCAGCCTGGGCAGGAAAGGCCATGAGACTCTTATCTCCACTAAACCACTCAGAAAACCAGATGTGGTGGGGCTGGGAAGGTGACTCAGTGGTAGAGCGCTCACCTTGTATGCCTGAGGCCCTGGGTTCGATTCCTCAGCACCACATAAGCAAAAAGAAAAAAGCTAGAAGTGGTGCTGTGGCTCAAGTGGTAGAGCGCTAGCCTTGAGCTGAAGAGCTGAGGGACAGTGCCCAGGCCCAGAGTTCAGGCCCCACGACTGGACCACCCCCCCACAAAAAAAAAAAGAAAGAAAACCAGAAATGGTGCTGTGGATCAAGTGGTAGAGCCTTGAGCTGAAGAGCTGAAGTCCAGAATTCATGCCCGACAACCAACCAAAAAAAAAAAAAAAAAAAGTCCTAGGACATTTGTAATCTGTTCTAGGGAGGGAAAGGATTATGTTTACCCATAGTTTAAGAAATAGCAAACAAGCTAGAATTTCATTAGTTCCTAGCTGTAAAGGTATTGTGCATTTCCAATTAGGGAGAAGAGACTTACGCATGCATATGTGTACTATGCTAGATTAAACCTCTGATTTAACACAGCACATTGTGTTGACTCCAGACTCTGGAGTAGATTACAGCATTGCAACTGATGTTTCCTGTCTTAAGTAGAGCGTTGCTTAATATTGGAAAATGTTCCATTTGTGCTTAGCCATGAGTCTATGGTATCCAGAGCTTACATTCACCTTCTGGAAGAAGTTAGTGTTAACAGTGTGTGCACTTCTATTGAAGGTATTGTATTCAAATATTGGGTTCTTCTGGTTCTTGAAATGAATTTACCATTAGCAAGGCTTTATTCCCATCCAGGGAAAGAATGATGGTTACTGCCAGGTGTCCCTGTTTCTGCTTACAGCTTTTTAGTGTTCCAGAGAACCCATTCCCCGCAGGTGCACAAATGGGACTCACATTGTCTCCATCTGCCTCTTTTGTTCGATGTCTCCCTTTGTTCTTGTAATTAAAGCTTTTGGATTGTGGGTACCATCTAAAAATGTTTGTGTTTACTTGATTTCAGTGTATTGCAAGGACAGGGTCTTTATAATACTAAGTAGAGCTTTTCAATCTGGAAAAATAAATAATTCATAAGAATCTTGGTAATAACATGGTGTCCTTTGTATAGGAAGATGGTAGAAATAATCATTCAATTACTTTCTTAGAAAGTAACCATTGCCTTAAAGTTCTTGATAGACATCACATTATTCTTCGCATTTAATGTTTAGTGATGATTTTCTTTTTGCACTCACATTTCTAAATGGAACAGTTCTGACCCTCAGTCTTACCTTTTTATCTTTTTTTTCTGACAAATTATTTTCAAATTGGGAAAAACTACTGTTGATTGCCAAATATATAGTCTGACATGACAATACATTATTGTATTATCAATTTCATATGTAAAGTGAAAAATGAAGCAAATTGTGCTGGGTATTGTCTCTGTGCTTGTATGTCCAGTAGTCTTTGCTTAAAGAAATGAAGTGTACCACTGTTTGGTATACCTATGTCAATAATTGTTGTCTGCTGTTGAAGGATTGTTTCATTAATAATATGGTGTGAACTTTCTTTTTCTCTACAAAGTAATTTTGGTTTGAAATCTGATTTACAGATAGATACTTCTGCATGCTTTCAGCAACCATTTGCTTGAAATTTTTCTTCCTTCCTTTCATTCTCTGCCAGTGTTTTCCTTTGTCAGTTCATATTTTCTCCAGTGCTGCTTTAATGTTCACTAATTCCTTTAGGGTTTATTTATTTTAGTGTTTATTGTGGAATGTTTTTATTTGTTCTTTGATTCTGAAGGATATGTTTTTTAAGTACACTAATCTCAGTTGATAGTTATTTTCTCCTAGAGCCTGGAATATAGAATTTCTTGTTTCAGAGTTGCTGTTACAATATCTGCTGTTAAACATTTACATATGACTTGTTACTTCTTTTCTGCAAATTCCAATATTCTTCATATGTTGTATATGTTTAATTTTTTAATCACAATATGTCCAGGTATGTTTCGCTTCTGCTTTTGCATGTTTTTTCCTGAGGTTGGGAAACTATGGTGAACATATTTCCTATGCCTCTAGCCTGTATTTCTTCTTCTATATTCATATGTTCATGGCTTATAGGTTCTTCCTTTGGATAGCATTCAAGAGGTTTTTGTTTTGTTTTGGTTTTGTCAGTTGTGGGGTTTGAACTCTGGGCCTGGGTGATTTCCCTGAGCTCTTCAGCTCAAGGTGAGCACTCTACCATTTGAGCTACAGCACCATGTCTGGTTTTCTGGTGGTTAATTGGAGATAAGAGTCTCAAAGACTTTCTTGCCTGGGCTGCCTTTGAACCATGATCCTCAGACCTCAGCCTCCTGAGTAGTTAGGATAATAGGCATGACCCACCATCACATGGCTCAAGAGTTTTTTATATTCCAATTTTATTTTGCTTGAGATTTTACCTGAATAATTTATTTCTCCACCTTATCTTTAGTCTCTGACACTGACTTTTCAACTAGTTGTCTGTAAAACTTTGAGTTTCATATGTAGATTGGGGCATTATTGAGCTTTTTGTTTGATATATTTCTTTCTGTTTTTGTTTTCTCATCATTTCTATATCTTCACTGAATTTCTCTTTCATATCTGCATTATCTTTCTTCATTCAGTTATTTATTTGAATCCTCTTTAACTTCATTCAGGTCAGCAGTTTATTTTCCGCATCTTTGATTTCATTAAGGTGATTATAGGTGTCCTTTGATTTTCTTGGCCATGCTTATCAAGTCCACTGTCTGAAATTTCATCCACTTCACTATAGTTCAATTGTTCTATTGTAGAATTTTTGGCTCTTAGAGGAGACAAGTTGCTTATGTTTTATTAAAAAAGATTCCTTGTATTTCTATTTTATGAATAACTTTCAAGAAGCATTTTATAAAAGATAAAAAAATTCCAAAGGTTGTAAAATAGTTAATTGAAGACTGAATTTTTATAGATAACTCAGAGATATTTGCTATTGTTATGAATGGTATAGAAGACTTAATTACATAATTTCTTAGATTTCTTAATGAGTTTTCTAAGGTTTTACAACAGATGTTCTTTTACAACTGGTCTTTTATCAACCTTAATAACTTGCCTGCAGTTTTCCGGTTTCATACATTAAATTAGTTTATTTGGAGTTATATTAAACATCTAATATAGTGAAAGCATATATAATTATATTTATTCTGGCTACAAACTAAATTTGGATAATGATTTTATACAAGGAATAGAGGCAGGCATATTTAACCACTTAGCATTTTGGTAGTATTTTCATTCGAGGGAGTGTTGCTATAGTCCTTTCCTACTCCAAACTGTATCTCTTATTATTAAAGAAGTTTAAATCTATGAAATTAGAAATATATTTTATGCCTTATTTATAGGAAGCCTTATAATATATCACTAAAATCATTTAATAAAGAAAAATCCTTCTGTCATTAATAATAAAAATAATATACTTAACTGATTGCATAATTTGACATTTACACACATTTATTAGATATCATAGAGAATTAGACAGTAAAGTATTCTTACTGACTTCTAGAAATATTGTATTGTAATTTACATGAATATATTCACACAGTTACTTCCCATCCCATCATTAGTGTAATGATGGAGAATTATTATAATCTACACTGCTTGAATCAAAATTTGAGTGTTTCCTTCTAGTGACTTATTACTGTTGATATTATGGAATATATTAAGTGAAGAAGTCCTGAGTAGAAAAGTTTGTGATTCCTAGAAATATACCTCATTAATAATACAATGTCAGAGAAAGCTTGGATAAATATTCCCAATTTCAAGAAGGGTTTTGTTTCTCTTCTCATTGCAATAATGAGATGTACAAGTCCTTATGTCGAAAAACGAACTTTACAACTTTGGTGGGGGTGGGGATTGGGTGGGGAGAGGTGGGGGGAGGATGGGAAGGGATGGGAAGGGGAAACAAAGAGGAGGTAACAATGCTTGATAAGAAATGTACTCGTTATCTTGCCCATGTAATTGTAACCCCTCTGTAAGGTATTCTCACAATAAAAATAAATAAAAAAATAAAAAAGAGATATTTTGCTAGCATCCCTTCAATTTGTTTTATAATAGAAAACTTGGAAACTATAAGCAAATGAAATATAGAAATTAGCAAGTAGAAATGAAATTTAAGTTCTTATGGTCCTCCAGACTTCCTTCACAACTTCCTAAGAGTGGACAGAAAATCTGACTTAATGAAATATGTTTTCGCTCTTATTTTATCTTAGTTAACCAGTATGGAACCTCGCCATTCAGTTTTTCAGGAGAAGGCACAGATAAGAAAATGTGTTTTCAGCCGGGCACTGGTGGCTCACACCTATAATCCTAGCTACTCAGGAGGCTGAGATCTGAGGATCCCAGTTCAAAGCCAGCCCGGGCAGGAAAGTCCTTGAAACTCTTATCTCCAATAAACCACCAGAAAACAGAAAATGGCGCTGTAGCTCAAGTGGTAGAATGCTTACCTTGAGCTGAAGAGCTGAGGGACAGCGCCCAGGCCCCATGACCAAAAAAAAAAAAGAAAAAGAAAATGTGTTTTCTTCACAAGTTTTTTCCCATACAAAATTTGGCTTAATATAGAAAATTAATCTCTATTCTTTGTGATCCAGTTAAACATAGAATTATATTCTAAAAAACCTACATATGATCATTTATAGCTTCTTCGACTTGTAACTTTACATTATGTTTGTTGAAAATACAGTATGTACTCTCAATTCAAGAAAATACATATAATATATATGTAAGTTTCTAAAATCAAATTTAATAACTTTACTATCTAGGTGTGAATGAAATTCTCCCAGGTAATAGATACAGTGTTTCTTCTGTGCTCTGTATCTAAACAATCTCTTTCCTTAATTTTATGATTTTTTTTCAATAGCTTCAATATCATCCCACTTTTGATACTTCAGAATAGTGTCTTTCTCTATATTGAGCTCTGTAGTTAGGCAATATTTTAAATTATTTCCCATAACAGAGTTTATCATATGATACTTTTTATCCAAATGTGTTATAATACATTTGGAGATGCATTTAGTCTCTGCATAAATATACAAGTTAATGCATCTTAGCTAGTCTATTTTTAGTGCTGTAAATTTTGACAGCTCTGCATTGTTTTCCAAAAATGATTTCTAAATTTTCTGGACTGAAATCCATGGCTCTATCTCAAAGTCACCTTTTCAAGATTACTTCTTTATTGTTGACTGGGTATTATACCCAGGACTTTGTGCATGTGTCTGGTAGGCAGGGAACTCTACCACGGAGGTCAATTTCCAAGATCCAAATATCTCCCCTCTTTACATTTCTGCTTAAGCTGCATAATCTTTATTTCCATCTCAAGTTATTTCTGGTTCCAAATCAATATATTGCCAATAGTATTCTTTGACACATACGTGATTTATGTGTATTTCTACTGGTAATCTTCCCAACTAGTTCTAACTGGACTAGAAAGGACTCCAAAATTACTGTTACATGAAGACTTCATTTCCTTATTCATTAGCCCTTAGTTTTCATTTCATGTTTCTATTTTCATTTTCCTAGTTGAACATTCTCAGAAGATGATAGTCTTATACATCTTATATTTATGTTCCCTTTGCTTGGGTGGGTATAAACCTTTGGGATGTAGACTTTTGCTCCAGAACTCTTTAGATTTGTTACATTATCTTCCAAAAACTTCCTGTAGTACAGATCCCTTAGGGAAGTCTGATTTGTATTCCTCTTTTTAGACTTTTTGTTTTGCTTCAAAGTTGGGGAGACACTCATTCTCATCCTCAAAATAGCCCAAATTATTGCCAAGGTGTTTGTGTGTGAGAGTTGTTGGAGGTTTGCTGGTATTCCAGGGCTAGGGTTCTCTGTGAGATCTTGAATAATGAGATAATCACAGACAAATAATTGTTACAGTGTAGATGTGTTCCCCCCTCCCCCTTCTCATCCCCACCCCCAAAGGTCAGTGTGCTTAACACTTGGTTCCCAGCATTTAGTGCTGGGATCATACTAATCTCATCACTGGGTTAACTTCTTAGCCAGTACATTGATAAATGGGCTAGTCGGAGCCAGACCTTGTTGGAAGAATTAGATCTTTGGAGCTGTGGCTTCATAATGTGCCTTGAACCATCTAGTTCTCTCTCTCTCTCTCTCTCTCTCTCTCTCTCTCTCTCTCTCTCTCTCTCTCTCTCTCTCTCTCTCTCTCTCTCTCTCTCTCTCTCTCTCTCTCTCTCTCTCTCTCTCTCTCTCTCTCTCTGCTTCTGGGCTGGCATGAAGTGAGCAGTTCTGCCATACTACACTCTGCCTTCTATGACACCTGACTCATGACGGGCCCAGGAATAATGCAGCCAAGAGTCTGTGGAATCAAGATTCTGAAACCAGGAATCAGGAAAAAAAAAAAAAACCAACACTTTTGTTTTTTTTTATATAATCTGTCACAGCAGTAGACAATGGACTAACACAGCAATCATGTGCAAATGTGTGTTCCTGAAGTAGGGCTCACACCTACTGCCTGCCAAATGTGGACTTCCATGGACAGCAGAACTGGCGCTGTGGGGATGTTGATAGGTGTCTGCTGACTCTACCACTCCTGCACACAGGACCCCACATATTTAGCCAATGGCTCTGCTGATGGCAACAACGCCAGGAGGGCAAACTCTAGGAATCTTCTACAACGTGGTGGCATAAATGAGCATTTAGGGGGATACCTTCTTTCAAGGAGCAAGAACAAATCCTCTCCTCAAGTTGGTAAAATGGGGACAGAGAAAGCTCTTCATTCACACAGATGAACACGGGTTTTTTTTTTAAAGAAAGTAGAAATGACCCCTTGTTGTTGTTGTTTTCTATCTTGCAGACACTTAGAACTTTTTGATTTGTATCTTTAGTTTCTCCATATTTTTTTACATTAAGCTTATTCTTTCACTAGTTATTATTTCCATTCCAAAATAGAATTTTTTTGATTAGTAACTCCTAAATTTTAGTTTGGATCTTCATTCTACACATGAATCACACCCAGTCTAGTTATTTTTCACCCCTTTGGTTGTTCTCTTAATAGTTTCTATAATCCTAACAACTTGCGGCCCTTACTATCCTGTGTTTAAATTATAATACAACTATCATTTTTCTTTTGGTTATGCACATATGATTCCTTATGTGATTCAAGCTCCTTTTCCCTCTCAGTATTGCCATTTTTCAAGGTTTTCATTAATCATATCCTCTTTCTTCTAGATACCAAAATATAACCATGAGTCCTAAAATTTATGTTAGTTCAGTGCTTATTGTGTTCAGGTGTTCAGGTTTTATTTTGCATCTTTCTTTCTCTTATTAACTCTTTTTTTAACCTGTTTTTGGTTGTGGTACTGGGGCATGAACTGAGGATCTCATATTTTTGCTTAGCTTTTTTGCTCAAGAGTTACTGCTATGCTATGTGAGTCAAAACGTTCACTACTAAATATATTTTTTCTTTTTGGTAGGTCATGGGGCGTGAACTCTGGGCCAGGGCACTGTTTCTAAGCTCTTCAGCTCAAGGCTAGAGCTCTACAATTTGAGCTACAGTGCCACATCTGGTTTTCTGAGTGGTTTATTGGAGATAAGAGTCTCACAGACTTTCCTGCCCTGGCTGGCTGTGAACCGTGATCCTCTGATCTCAGCCTCCTGAGTAGCTAGGATTACAGGCATGAGCCACCGGTACCTGGCTCACTTCTAACTTTTTGCTGGTTAATTGGCAATAAGAGTCTTTTGGATTTGTCTGCCCACGGTTGACTTCAAACCCTGACCCTCAGATCTTAGATTCCTGAGTAGCTAGGATTACAGGGATGAGCCATAAGCACCTGGCTTATTTTATTAACTTTTTAAAAACCTACCTATTCTCTGTGTAGAAGGTAGAAATCCTGAGATTCGTATTTACGTACAAGGAATGATCACAGTAAGGGGATGGGGGAAATAATGGAGGAAAGAAGGTGAAAAAGAACTAGAAGGTGTCTGGGCTGTGAACATCTGGGGGGGTCAGGTCAACCCTCACTCTCAACTTGGCCTCCATATACCTGAAGTATATGGACGCTTTACCTTCAAACCCTCACTCACTCACCAGAATGTGGAGACTGTTCATTGGAGTTTTAACTCCTTGGCATGTTTGCACAGGCCCTGTACATAGCTTCTTCTTGTGGCGAGAGCACACTGTCTGGTTGAAGAGAGTTGGTGCTTGTGTGTGTAGTGTAGCCGCCTGAAGACAGAGCAATAGTAACTCCTGAAAAAGGGAAGACATGGGTAATGTTGGTCTCAGCTGGAACCAAATGAAAATGAATGAAGTAAAAAGTGAATTGCTAAAGTTGCAGAGCTAGGCAGGAACAGGTGCTGTAATAGATGGCCACCACTGGTCATGGCTGTGAAGATGTTATGGAAGGTTGAGGAAATGAAAAGTGAAGGCAGCCACTAGATTAGCAGGGTGTGAAGGAAGTGCCTGCTGATGAGGATGAAGTTCGAGATAGTCTCAGTAAGAATTGGAAGTCTGGAGAACATCTGGTGTGTTAAGGCATCATGAAGTAAGCAGCGTGACTGGAGCAGAATGGGTCCTGGGAAGAAGGCAAGACAGTTGGACCACATCACACGGAACCCAGTAGTCCCCAGTGAGCTTTCCTTTGACTTGTGTCCTGTCATTAATACTGTTCCTTCTTGCCACCTGTCCAGTTTTTCAGTTTTCTAAGGCTTCACAAAGCTTTTCTATTGAGATGCTTTCAAAGATCTTCTCTTCCTGTGACTTTTCAGAGTCAGATTTGCATTGGAGTGGTTTTCACAGGCACTGGGGCTTTTGATGCTCTACTTTGTGGAGCCACTGTGGGTGTGCTGCTTTTGTGGGCATACTGCTTTTCTGCGATTTTTTCTCTAATCCTTTGTATGGATTCACAGACTGAGAAGACAACAGGGAAACATTCAGCAGCACTGTGCCAAATCTACCTCAGAGACTCTTTCGTTATCTTTGACATTACTCTTCTGTCATGGGAATTTCTTTCTCTTGTTCCCACACTGGGAACAAGAGAGCCAGTCCCCTCGGCCCCTACTTCTCCAGAAAGTAAAGAGAAATGAGTGGTTGTTCACAGATTGCAGTCCAAGCAGTGAACAGGCAAAGAACCAGACAGGAACACTGTATGCATGGTGAAAGGCCTTCATTTCTCCCCTCCTTCTCTGTTCTCATGCACAAATATTGGGGGACTAGACTAAGTTTTATCACAGCTTCTTTTTCCAGAACAGGAGATCTGCTGGGTTTATATCCAAAAATAATTTTAATTGTGTGTTTTAACATTGTATAGCTCTGCAGTAAAATATATCAAGTTATATAAAAACCTAAGGGATTTCCTGGGAGGTAGTGCAAAATACCAGATTATTCCTCCCCACCCCCCACCTCGTTCCCCTCAGATTTACTCTTAAGCGAAGTGGGGTGGATACATCTTGGAAGAGACAAAGAGGACTTTCTGTTCTCTGAGGTTTGGGACATCACAATCTGGTGCCCAAGCAAGTAGGGTATTTATATTATAGTGTAAATCACAAGGAGGGGTATCCTGGATTGAAATATTTCTGCTTTCCAGTGCATCTCTGGTGTGCCATGTTGACGAAACATCTGTACTCACCATTCTCTTTATATGCCTTTTCCACAGCATGGCCTCGTCCGAGAGAAACCTAGACTGTGCAGGCTGACATGAGTCTTATTCATTCCAAGCACCATATAAAAATGTACATCAACCTATGTAAATTGGGAGAGCTGGTTTCATTTCAATCCTCTCTGCCACCCCCTTTCCCCCAACAAATGGTTTTTTCCTTTCTGATTGAAATGTTGCTTAAAATCAGTTTTGAGGATAAGTATAGGAGATAAGCATTAAGATGTATATTAAAATGATCAAAATTACCCCTTTTGAAATTGTGTTTCAGATAGAATGCATTATGTTAGCTTTGATGGTATAGGGTGAGCATTGCTACCTTTCAAATAGGAGTTTATTTCATATTATTTGCAATATTTTCAACTCTGTCCTTTCAGACATATATCAAAAAATAGGCTGTAGCTAAAAGTCCCTTGAAATTATACATTTTCACAACTACAGAGAAAGTAACACACTCAAATCATCATAAAGCATATTTAAGATACCCAGGTGTGTCATGTTGTTTTTTCAAAAATTTTTTTCAGGATAACCAGTTGTAATAAGCAATGCTAGAATCTCAGTGGATTAGTATGACATAGGTTCAGTTCTTTGGTTGGTGATGCTGAGGGGAGGGTACTTTGCTGAGTCATTCATCCATTCACATTGGGATTTGTCATCCTGGGGATTCCCAAGATTTGATACTTGCTAATCAATAAATGAGCAGAAAAAGATGGAGGAGGCAGCAGGAAGTCCTTCAGAGCTAGGCCTAGAAGTGTCATTCAAACATATTTTTCATTTCTTTGATCAGAACTCAGATAATATGGCCTTACTGTAAAGGATTCTGGAAAAGGTAACTCTTTGCCAGGAGAAATAGAAATACAGCTTGGTAATCAATTAATCATTATTATATGTATAATTACAGAAACCTCAGGCCAACAGCTAAATTGGCTTTCTTCCTGAAACCATTGATCATGGCTATCTAGTAAATGAAGGTATCTCCAACCACAAAACGTGGGAACATGTTTTCTTATGTACCTCACCTAGACCCTTGTTTAAATGTGTGTACCCTGCCAAGTGCATTTGAACCCCTGGAAGCTGGAGAGGGCATTTTATGCACAATCCCTGACTTTTACAAAGCTGACTTTGTTTTTCTTCTTGTGTTAACTAATCAGGTCTCCTTGTGCATTGACCCCAAATTCTTTAATGCTCTGACTTTTACCCTTTGCCCAGAGTGGGTGAATTCAGGAAGATGTTAGTAAAAACAGTAATTTGCTTACTTGATTCACATTAAGATAGAGTTTATTGTAAAAATTCTCTTCAGTGCCGAGATATGACATCTCCTTGACATCAGCATTCTGACTTGTCACTTAGCCACATTCAGAGTATCTCTCTAGACCTTTATTTTCAGCATAGCTGACCTTCCTTTTCCCACTCCCGAAATCAAACTAAAGTGTGGCATCTGACATGGACACTGGTTTTCCTGACCTTTGACCTGTCGTGATGGTCTGGGCCATGGCAAAGCTGCAATTTTGCTCTTTCATGGTGTTCTAATGTCCAGGATCCTAGACGGTCTTTAACACTTGGCTTATGCTTTGTCTTGGATCATTTCAGGGGCCTCCATATCTCAAGCCTCTTAGAGCTTCAGGATGAGATCTATAGGCATTCTTAAGTCAATAGTTAACAGAAAAAGAGATCATTAGTTGATGGAATTCCTGAAACAGGTGAAATGAACAGATGTGGGGTTTCATGGAAGAGGTGGAATTATACAGCATCTTTACAAGAAAATAAAATTTTAAAAAAGAAAAAATATGCAAAGAAAGAAGACTAAGATCTTATGGATGTGTTCTGAGTTGTCTGGTTGCTTCAGTGAGGATTAGCCAGGATCAAACTGTAAGCAATAGGAAAGAGGTTGAAGATGATTTTGAGAGCTATCAGATACAAAAAGACTTGTTAAGCAATTGAGAGACATGATGTTAATCTTGGAAATAAGAACCATTAAAAGGCTTTGGCAAGCCAGGCAATAGTGGCTCACATCTATAATCCTAGCTACTCCGGAAGCTAAGAACCGAGGTTACAGTTTGAAGCCAGCCTGGGCAGGAAAGTACATGAGACTCTTACCTCCAATTAACCACCAACAAGCTGGAAGTAGAGTTGTGGCTCAAGTGGCAGAGTGCTAGCCTTGAGCATAGAAGCTCAGGGATGTGCCCAGGCTCTCATTTCAAGCTCCAGGACTAGAACACAAACTTGATAAGGTATTGGCAACCATTCACTGTGTATTAATGCTAGTTTGGGGGGCGGGTAGACAAAGAACCTGCACTGACCTCAGAACTTTGTGATAGGAACTGGTGTCTCATGCCTACAATCCCAGTGACTCAAGAAGCTGAGATCTGAGGATCACAGTTCAAAGCCAGCCCAGGCAGGAAAATTTGTGAGACTCATATTTCCAATTAACCACTGACACTGGCACTATGGCTCATAGTGGTAGAGTGCTATCCTTGAGCAAAAGAGCTCAGGGACAGCTTCCAGGTTGCAAGTTCAAGCCCCTCAAATGACAAAAAATATGTAGGAGATAGATTCTGTAGACTTAGTAGCACAGCAGAATCGGGTCTCAGAGGACTCATTTTCTTTTAATTAATGGAGATGTATTTTTTTTTCTTCTTTTCAGTACCCATGTTTGAACTCAGGGCCTTGCACTTACTTGGCTTGTTTGCTCAACTGGCACTCTTCTACTGGAGCCACACCTCCAGCTCTGTAAATATTACTAAATAAGTGTATGAGAAGAATAGGTCTATAGAGAGAAAATGAGTTTTTTGGTTTTGGTCATGTTAGATCATAGCTCCTCTGGGATGTCTAGGTATGGGTCAAATTGGAAATGAATAATTTTTAAAAATCATGGCGTTCAAGAGTGAAGTAAAGGAAATATAGTGTAGATGTAGATTTGGTGGTCTAGTCTATCATGTACACATGGGAAAGTTAGCTACCTGCAGATACACAGCTCTGAGGACTTCACTGATGCAAACTGCCTTGCAAATTCTATGCTTAGGATGTTTGATTCTTGTCCAATTGTCAACAAAGCAAACAGGAACAACAACAAAACCAGTATACCAATAAAATTTACAAAATAGAAGCGAGGACTAGGCCTCTGCAGGAAAAACACCCTTGATCTATTTTCCCTCCAGAAGTTGGGAGGTAGATGTATTTGATAATACTTTTAAATCCAGATGGAGAGACACATTGCCCATAGACAGCATGGTTTTCAAAGAACATTTGCTAAATTAATGAGCACCAATAGACAGGGGAGTGCTGGGACAGTCAAGTCTAAGAGGAAGGAAAAGACAGAGAATAGGAGGAAGAAATAGTTGATTTCTGATGAACGTGGGAATCTATCTTCAAAGTCAATTCCAAGGAGGAATTTAAAAATAAGTGCTCTAGGCTCGACTAGAGCACCAAGAAAGGGTTTAATATCCCAAGGAAGACACAGATCAGAGTTCTTTAGATGCATGCATTATAGTACACTTGGTAAGAGAAATCTTTTTCCTTTATCACCTCATTAGGTTCACCCTCTGCAAAGCTTAAAGGGGAAAGCAGGGTCTTCGTGATGGCGGCTCTTCACCATTGTGAGACACAGTGCAGGGTTTGAGTCTGAACAGAAAAGATTTCTTTTTTGATTGTGTGGATTCAGGATCAGATCCAAAATTGGGTGCCTTTGACTTTGATCACCATTCAAGCTGAGCACCAAGGCTTTTGACATTGTGAAGAAATAGAGACAGATCAAGGGATTGAAAAGAAAAATCACTGCTGATAAAATTGGGTTCACACATTTTTAAAGACAGGTATGTGCTGTGTATGGTTGGGGTGTGGGGTCAAGCTGTTAGTGCTGATAAGATGGCAGCTCAGGGGAGCAGAAAACATTTTCTGTTGTGATGACAGTGAATGACCAACACACTGATCTTTCATCTCTGCGTTTGCTAGAGGGAAAACACAGAAGAAAGCTGCAAAATAAACACTCACAAGGCAGTTTCCCGAACAACTAGCTGAAATCCCTAAGTCCCGCCAGACTCTTAGTGATACCAATAAAAATTCCAACCCCATGAAGTGAAAATGGACTTTCCCCTCCTTTTCTTCATTTGTAACAATCGGCCAGAATTACAGTGGAGTATCAAATTACAGGAAGTATTACTCTATTATATGAGGTTCAGCTTTGTACAAGAAATCCATAAGGCATTTTTCCTAATTGACTGACAACCATTGGATAGTTTCATAGTTTATTAGACTAAGAACAAACGTTGGAATTAAAAAAATTATGTGTGGGTATCTTAGATGTCATTTAGTTGAGCTCTTTTGTAGGTTTTCCATTTCAAGAGATTATACAGAAATAACCAGTTTTAACAAATGGAAATTTGCCTTCTTTACATTTGTATGTAATTCTCATACTAGAAGAGCTATTTGTCATAGCTATTAATGATTATTCCTTTAAGAAATAATGTGTGAGGATTACATGAGTTAAATATATACAAAGAAAGATAGAAGAAGAAAGAAGAGAGGGAGAGGGGGGAGATGAAGGAGAAAGTAAGAAAGGTTGCACTTAAGGTGAAGAGTTATTCCATCTACTTTTATTAGGGATGTTATAAATTAATGATCCTGTTAAAAGTTATGGCTATTGCTTTAAAAATATTGGAATTAGAAGAAGGGAAAAGGGAAAAAAATGTGGCTTGGTATAGAAACCAGTAAATACTTTGTATTTCTTATTTTTTTAATACTTAAGATTGCCTTTTATCTTAACAGCTGCTGCTTTGAAGAACAAAAATCCACCCACTCAAGTCTTTGTCTATTTGTAATTTCCCAGCTCCCTGAAGGCTTGCTGAATTGTGTGGCATTTTTCCAGAAAAAAAAAATTGCCCAGCTAATCCACTATAGTGCATCTCAGCCTGGTGAGACCCCAGCAATCAGAGCCCTGATCATGTGCGTGTGGAAGGCATAGTGGTGGTCCTGAGGCCCTGTGCTGTTACTCTTCACACAGGGTGCCTGTTGTTGCCTGCAACAGTACACTTTTGTAGACACAGACTGAAGTTTGACAGAGTCCATTTCAACTACCTTTAGGGCTCCTTTTAATCATAGCTACTCAGTTATTGGCTATAGTTAGACTTTGGTCAGAATCCTCTAGGCCTAAAATATTTATACTTTATGGAGTAAATATTTAATTGTGGACATGGGAAATAAAATCTATGTATATGTTAAAACATAATATTCAATCCATATTTATGTCAAAAATACATTAAAACCATCCCACTGACCGAGAGTGAGGTCTGAGAGTGTCTGCCTAGCAGTTATGAAGCCCTGAATTCCAACTCTATTACTAAACCCCCCCCCAAAACCAGCAATTACTCCCTATTTCTGTATCTTTTAGGGACTCAATAAGATAAAAGCATTTAATGTACTCTGTAATCATTTGTTATATCCACAATACTATATACAGTGCCTGCATATTATTTTCTCATGTCTTAATGTATTCTTTACAATAAATAAAGAGATATGTGGTTCACAAAGGTTAAATAACCTTCCTAAAACTGGCTGCCCCTTACGATAACCTAGGAATTTGATTCCCATCTATTTAACTTTAAAATCTTGGCATTTCTGTTCTCTCATCGATGCTCAATATTGATTATGTATTACATTTTTGAGGTGCATAAAAGTGCAGGAGAAAACTTAGAAAGCCTAGAAATTTCCTTTAGAAGCATGGAGGGAATTGATTGAGAAGGTAGAAATTGATCTGGGAAGTTCTGAGAAATTAATAATTATAATGAGAATCCATTGGAAAGGGGCTGGTACAAATGTCACAGGAACTCTGTGGTTTTTGGTCAAGTCGAGACAGGAAGTTATCTGCCTTTGCCTCTCAATTGCCATGATGCTATGGCAAAACAACAGAGTTGGTGGAGGTGTTACTTGGGCAAAGTTTTTGCCTCTAGGTCAAACTGGCAAAGCAACTACTCAGCACAGAAGGAAAGCCTACGACTGCACATTTGACACTTCTGTCTCAGAAGTGTCTCATCTGGCTGTCCATGGAATTCCTGAATCAAAACCTAAAAACTCTCTGAATCTGTTTTCCTCCATTCTGAAATTTAAGCCTGAAATAGTCTGGCTCAATATACTTGATCACTGAAAAGCACTTTTTGTTTATAACTTCCCAATATGGAGCAAGTTTAATTTGCCTTTGGAAGAGTGAACAAATAATGAAAAAGCAGTAAGGTTAAGGAAGTCATTGCCATTCAAACTAATGGAGTAATTTTTTTTCTTTGATGATTTTTTTTTTGTTGTTTGAACTCAGGGCCTCATACTGAGTTGTCTAGCTTGCTCATTCCATGTGTGCTCTACTGCTGGACCATGCTTCCAGTCCAGCATGTTCTGGTTACTTTGGAGACAGAGTTAAAGACTTTCCTGCCTATGATTGTCTTTGAACCCACGATCCTTTGGATCTCAGCCTCCTGAGTAGCTAGAATTGCAGATATGCACTACTAGTGTCTGGTTTTCTTTTATTTGGAAGGGATGGGTACTAGAGTTTAAACTTAAAACTTTGTGATTGCTCAGCCTGGCACAATATCATTGAGCAACACTTCCAGGCCAAATTTTCAATGGTTATTTTTAGAATAGTGTTTGCTTCCTTTCTAGCTGTGCGTGATCTGCCTATTTATGCTTCCTGTTATTACTGTAACAAAACAGGCACATACCAATCCATCTTGCCTCCTTTCCACTTCCCCCTTCTCTCTGGAGATACAGTCTCAAAGATTTTTCTTGCTGGCCTAGCCTTATAGTTTAACCTCTCTTTTTCATCCTCCTATATAGCTTTGGGTGGTGGGCATGCATCATCATTGCACCTAGCTATGGGTTGAGATGGAGTCAAGTCTCTATGATTACAGGTGTGAGCCCCTGTGCTCAGCTAGTTATTTCAAACTGTATCAAAATCACATCTCTTCCAAAGAAATCCATTAATGTTTTGGAGATGTGGTGGATTCGGTGGGCTGAGTGGGATGTGAGCATCATGTTTACATTTTCTTCATACTTGGATATGATGTATTTCGGTATTATTCACCTGCCATCAGTATCTTTCCCCCTCCCTCCTCCCTATAGCCTTCCAAACAGTCCAATAGTTAGAATAATGTTCTATGCATGTATATATCAAAATGCAAGTCTTTAACCTCTAGATCTTGCAAATGCATGAAAACATGTAGTGTTAGCCTTTTTGAGTTTAGCATCTCCCCCCTCAACCAGGTGTTCTTCAGCTCCATCTGTTTGCCTACAAGTGACATAATTTCATTTCTTTTATGGTTGAGTAATGGGCCGTGATATACATGTATCATATTTTCCTTATCTATTTATCCATCCCTGGGCCTCAGCTGATTCCTCTTGAGCATTGTGAACAAATCCGTAATAAGCTTGTATAGGTAGACGCCTTTCTTGCACATTCATTTACATTTCTTCAGAGTGGAACAGTGGATTTGTAGGTAGGTCTGCTTTTAGGGAATTTTTTAAGAACCTCCATGCCGCTTTCCACAGTAGCTATGCCACTTATTTTATTTTCAGCAGTGTAAAAGTTCTCCCATTTATGCCTGGACTGGCTTGGCCTGGACTGTCATCCTCCTATTTTTGCTTCTGTGTAGGTGGAAGACACATGCCTCAGCACTTAGCTTTTTATTGGTTAAGATGGATGTCTGTTCAGTTTTTGCCCAAGCTGTCCTTGAGCTGCATTCACCCTAGTATCTGCCTACTAATTGGCTAGTGTTACAAGCATCAGCTATTGCACTTGGCTTCCACTTATGTTCTTGTGAGATGTACTTCTAGAAATGGGTAAATTAGCTTACTCTATTTTTTTGTTTTGGTCGGTCGTGGGGCTTGAACTCTGGGCCTGGGTGCTGTTCCTCAGCTTTTCAGCTCAATGCCAACACTCTACCACTTGAGCCACAGCATCACTTCTAGCTTTTTTCTGTTTATGTGGTGGTGAGGAATTGAACCCAGGGCCTCATGCATGAGAGGCCTAATACTCTACCACTGAGCTACCCTCCCAGCCCTTACTCTTAAATAATTTAGGCTCTCAAATTGTTTTTCAAAAAATTCTTCAGGTGTTAACCATAATTATTGCTAACTTAATGCCCTTGTAAATTTGATTGAGTAAATCATTGCTTTGCAAATTATACTTTTATGTACATGGAGACCAGTAATATTTAATTGGGAGTAACATGCACTTTCAAATAGTAGATAACACAGTCCTTGAAATAGAACTACAGATTACACTAAGAAATATAAGCACTGAAGCACAACCATTGTTCATTGCAGCACTGTAGCCAAGGTAGGGAACCAGCCGAGATGCCACTCAGTGGACAAATGGATCAAGAAAATACTGTATTTATACATGCATTTGCAAAGAAATGTGAGAACCTGGAAAAATTATGTTAAGTAAGTCAGGCCCAGAGAGACGAAGCTTGAAAGTTTTCCCTCATATGTGGAAGCTAGAATTGGTTTATAAACATGTAAGTGAGTATGTGGGGTGGTAGGCAAGCATATACAAATGTATTAACCGAAATATGGTAGATTTAAGGGAAAACTCAAATAGTATAATTCCTTAGAAAAGCAAAGTCGAAGTTCAACAAAATAAACACCAGGAAATGGGTACTTGAAATGGGTACTTGAAACAGGAAGAGTGGGGTCAAGGGGAAGGGAGTAATGAAGAGGAGAAGGAAGGGGCAGAGAATGCAGTTAAATTCATGTATACCCTACAAAGTTAAGAAAAGTCTGGAAGAGGGTAGATTGAGAGGGATGTGTGAAAATGTTGAAAGAGGTGACATTTCTCAAGATGCATTGTATTTATAAGCTGCTTTGTTCAATGGCATCTCCTTTGCATACTTAAAGAAGATAACTTTTATAAAAAAGGTAAATCCTGATACACCAGATATGGAAGGAGCCTGGTGATTGACCTCTGTTATTTCTCAGTTGTCTCTTTTTAGGGCAATTTGTTTACAGTTGCATGTCCTGGCCAAATGTGGCCTGCTGTCTCAGCAGAAGAAAGGCCAGTTACTGGCTGTCAGTCCCGAGCTGTACCATTCCACTGCATATCAGGAGCTAGGACGGCAGGATGCCATTTCCCCCTCTGTTCTGTCAGGCCTGTCACTGCTTCTATTTCCATTACGCTGGGCTCAGAACCACTGACTGTGCGTGCCTTCTTCCCTTTTTTCCAAAATTGCCATGTAACTTGTGCCACCTCTTTCATTTGCTCTGACCACGATTGCTCACTTCCTATGGATGCTTGAATATGTTTCCCAGGAAGGTGGTCCCATCTCCTAAGCAAGTGATCTTACAGTTTTGTTGTTTGTTTTTGGGGGGTCCGGTCATGGGGCCTGAACTCTGGGCCTGGACACTGTCCCTCAGCTCTTCCGCTCAAGGCTAGCACTCTACCACTTGAGCCACAGCACCACTTCCAGCTCTTTTCTTTTTGCTTATGTGTTGCTGAGGGCCTCAGGCATGCAAGGCAAGCGCTCTACCACTGAGCCACCTTCCCAGCCCCCATCTCAAAAAATTTTTAAGCCATCATTATCCTATTCCAGATTTCCTTAACATGTTTGTGATCTGTTTTTATCAATGGAAAAGGAGCTCTCTTGCCTGTTTTCATTTCTTTTCCTTCCTTCCTTCCTTCCTTCCTTCCTTCCTTCCTTCCTTCCTTCCTTCCTTCCTTCCTTCCTTCCTTCCTTTCTTCCTTTCTTTCTTTCTTTCTTTCTTTCTTTCTTTCTTTCTTTCTTTCTTTCTTTCTTTCTTTCTTTCTTTCTTTCTTTCCTTCTTTCCTTCTTTCCTTCTTTCCTTCTTTCTTTCCTTCTTTCCTTCTTTCTTTCTTTCTTTCTTTCTTTCTTTCTTTCTTTCTTTCTTTCTTTCTTTCTTTCTTTCTTTCTTTCTTTCTTTCTCTTTCTCTCTTTCTTCCCCTTCTTCTGTGTCCTTGATCTTCCTCCCTTCTGGTTTCTTCTTTCAATCTCTTTTCTCTCCTCTCCCTCTTTGCAGGTTCTTCAGTCTGCAAGCTACCTCATAGACCCAACATGTGTGAGAGGGAAGAGTGTTCCCTACAAATACACTCAGAGAAATGGAAGCCTTGACCCTTATGTTTCTAAGTGCAGATACAGATGGATTACAGTGTTGCAGTGCTTTGAATGAAGGAATATGTGAGAATGAGGGAGAAGGCATTCCACAGGAGCATTGTGGAATGGACAATTGAAATTTTAAGCATACTGTGTCATATAGGTATACCAGTAACTACTTTTGAGGCCCTGGGGGAATAATATAGGTAGATACCACAGGGGAGAAGAGTATATTATAGAAAAGAGTAGAAATTACAAGACTAACTGATCCCTTTCTAAATTTCAGTGCATTTCCAGGGAGAAATAACTTAGCTGTCAAGTATACTTCTCCGCCTAACTGCTTTATAACTCCAGATAGTTATAGAAATTGTTGCTGCCAACATGATTTTTAAATTAAGCCAATTAGAGTGCATAGTCACATCTAAAACCCTACCTATATGTAAGGAAGGGAAAAATGTTTTGATAAAGAAGCCAGGCTAGCCTTTTAGAAGGAAAGAATTAATGTATTTATTCAATTTGCATGCCTAAATTTAAATGCTTTTTAGTCTCATTCAATCATATAGGGTAAATTATTATTAAACACCTACTACATTCCTAGCTATTCTAGGGAATGCAAATATTTTTATGACAAGGTGATATAAAATCTGTTTCTGGTCAAAGGATTTATGCATTCAAAACTTTAGAGAACACAGTTGGATTTTAAGCAACTATGGAAATATATGCTTAGTTTTCTAACTGTAAGAACGGTCAGAAAAGAAAAAGTTAGTGTTGGCAGAAAATGCCTACAAAGGAGAAAAGAAAAGCTATTAGAGGGGGTGGAAAGTATTTGAAAAGGAAAGAACTAGGTATTTTAGCCCAGTGAGCTTAATTTTTTCCATAGAAAGATGGATAGAAGCCTGGGATAATTATTGTAACATTTGGATACTGGTGCTAAAAAGATTAGAATAGAGACAAATAGAAAGAGGCGAGTTACTGTTTCCATGAAGTTTCTTTCTGTGACACTTGTCATTTTAGCTTTCCTGTCCTTCTTAGCAAACCTTTCTTTCACACATATCAGAGTAGAATTTCATGACCACAAGCCATGGCTCTATAGTCAGATATCTGATTCCTAACATTGGTTACACAATGTAATAACAACTGATGACAAATTGTCAACAGGCTACCATATCAAGGACGAGTAAACCTTTTGTAAAGTTGATGCTATATCAAATTATGTTCTGCTGCTTTCTGACTATCATTTCCTGTTCTCTTGTCCATTTGTGTGAGGCCTGTGTAAGTCCTGTGCACGTTTCACTGAGCTGTCTTCTTGTTATTGAGTTATGTGAGTTTCTTCTATCCCTGGAATATTAACACATTATCAGCTTTTTTGTTTACTAACAACTGCTTCAAGTACATGTACTTTCTGATCATTGCGTGGGTTGATTCCTTCATTGTGCAGAAACATTTTAGTTTGATTTAGCCCTATTCATGTGTTTTTACCTTTGTTACTTTTATTATCATACTAAAACATCATTGCCAAGGAGAATATCAAAAACTTATTTTTGTTTTCTTCAAGGATTTTTTTACATGGTCAGATCTTACACTTAGATTCCATTTCCTCCCCCATTTTTGACAGTCCTGCTATTGGAACTCAGGGACTCACACTGGCTAAGCAGTTGTGCCGTATGCCCTTTTTGCTTTAGTTATTTTTCACATATTTTGTGTTATGTATTTTCATGTATTTTGTCTGGGTCAGACTAAATCATATGATGTTACTGATGCCGCAGGAATAAATAACCGGATGACAGGCATGGACCAATATGACCAGCTAATTTTGTTAAGATGGCGTCTTGCTAACTTTTTTTGCCCAAGGTGGTCTTGAATGCTGATCTCAGTCTTCAAGCTTCCTGAATAATTGAAATTATAAGCATGACCATGATTAGTAGTTTTTTGCATATGGAGTATTTGATGCTTTTCATGTTGACATTCATTTTTGCCTGACATCACTTATGGGAAACACTCTATTGTGTACACTTGGTGTCATGATCAAATAATGAACTATATAAGTATGGATTTATTCTTGTCTATTCTGTTCCCTTCAGAGCCTGTGTCTTTACTGTTTTAAAGCTTTAGTGTCTAGCATAAACCTAAAGTGTAAGAAAAACAATAAAATGTTTGGCAAATGAATGAAAGATCACTTCAATGATGCATTCCCTGGTGTTCCACACTCTTCCCCACATATTCATCTATTTCAGAGATGAATTTGGTCTAATACATGCATAAGAACTCACCACAGTATTCATGTTGCTTTAAGTTTGTTTACATCTTCATATTCTCATTGTGATTCTAGAATTTGATATAGGAAACTTACTGTTCTTTGGACTACAAAAATATAATACAGGCTTTCTATAGAATAATGATCATAGTTTCTTCATGGAGGTTCAAGTTAATATGCTTCTTTTCTCTGATGATCTATTATAAGTAGATAAGAGGAGAGGGGTAAGATGGTTGTAGTAGTTTGGAAAGATTATGTGGTAAACGTGCAGAAGACGGATTGTAATGAAGAAACAGTGTTTCTAGGTGGACATGAGGCACAAAAAAACCAGTACTTGAATGAGTGGGTTTAAATTTCACATTTAGAGCGAGCATGTATTTGATGCTGGGTATAGATTAAGAATGCATAATGAGGGCCATTGGAAATAAAAACATATAGAGAATGCTTTTGAAAATTTGCAGGGTTTTGGCTCTCTGCGGCAGATATTACCTGTATTTGCCTTTTTCTTTTGTTTGAAGACTGGGTCACAGGGTACCTAGTTTGTTGGAAATTATCTTGGTGTTTCCAAGAGAATGTTTTGAGGTAAGATTACGCTTAAGTTGTTAGACTGAGTAAAGCAGGTTGACCTCTCCGAAGAGGTTGGGCCTCACACTCAGTTGAAGGGCTAGATAAAACAAGAAAGATGACCCTCCTCTCAGTAAGCGAAGATTCCTCCTACTTTGATTTCCTTTGGATGGGTCATAGGTACTTCCCTGCCTTGAGGCTGAATTGACAAAAGATCTTCCTGTTTCTCTTGCTTCCTGGCCTTTACTCTGGGCTCTCTGTATCTCTCTCTCTCTCTCTCTCTTTTTTTTGTTGGTCATGGGAACTGAACTCTGGGCCTGGGCGCTGTCCCTCAGCTCTTCAGCTCAAGGCTAGTGCCCTACCATTTGAGCCACAGCACCACTTCAGGCTTTTTTCTGCTTATATGGTGCCGAGGAATCGAACCCAGGACCTCATGCATGTGAGGCAAGCAATCTACCACTGAGCCAACTTCCCAGCCCCTCTCTGTATCTCTGACTTGCTCAGATCCTGAACTTGTCAGCCTTCACAACATATACCAATTCCTATAACAAATCTCGTTATATATATAAACCTATGTGATATAAAATCTGTGATATAAAACCTCTTTAATATACAAGTGTACATTATATGAATATATATCACAAATTACATAAATTGTAAATATACAGGTAGACATTTATATATCCAACTTATATATCAATCTTCCAGACAGTTTGTCTGATGGACAGTTTATCTCAGATTCACATAGATATCAAAATAAATAAGCACATTTTTTGCTAGCATCTTACTCCTAATTATACTCCCATTGACATTAAATTATCACCTCTAGCAACTATGTATTCACCTCTATCTTAAAATAATAGCACTTTTACATAAAATTTATTTCTAAGTGATCTACTTGGACTTTCCTTAGTTGAATTAGCCTTTAACAAGCCAGACAACTTGTAAAGTAATAAATAATTTGAAAGAAATATAACGAAAGTTTACACAAAGTTGCTATCACTCCTGAATAAATATGCCAAGCTATTTAATTTTATTTTATTAAATGTGAATCACTCTGATGTAAGGGTTGCTCATTTAAAAGGTTTGAGTCTCTCCAGTATTTTCAGATAGTGAAAAACCCTATAAGTTTTTAACCTTCAAATGACAATGAATTACAGTAGCACATTCCTGGCAAAATGTTTACATGTATTTCCTTAGGCAAGTACATAGACACATACATGTACATATGCATGCATATGAGTGTTTATATATGTGAGTGTGTATATATATATATATGTATTTCTGTATGTATATTTATATACCTATTTATATACCTACTTACACATTTATGCATATATAAGGAAATAGGCTTACTTATATACAAAATTTTTATATTAAGTCACACAAAAATATTTAGGTGTATGTAGTTACATATCTAAACACTGACTGATATTACCAGTTTTCAGTATATAGTAATAATCACAACTACTACTACCACAATGGTATTTATGATTATTATGGTAAAATCTGCCTATGGGGCATGCTAAGGAAGTCTGTGCACCAAGCAAGAAACTGACCTGGTGTGGCACAAGGTATCATTGATATTTTGAATGCCTTTATATATAATAGACATAATAGAAAGTCAATTTGTGAGTAGGTATGATAGCAAGGCAAGAAGGCTACAGGAGTTGGTTTCAGGACTATTGGCCTCAATTGGGAATATGAAGTCAATACACAATAAAAGACCTATAGCAGGCCATACAGTCTGATTTGATCATTTGCTGGTGGCAGAGGGAGCAGAAGAAGTCAGATCTTTCCTGAATGTGAGGAGTATTCTGAATTATGGAGGAGCACAAGCTGTGATTACTGAGTTAATGGGGTGAAACTTGGATGGCTTTTCTATGTTCCATTGTGATAAGAGATAAATACATGGATGCACTCTGCCCCCAGGCCTTGAATCATTTCTTCTTTTGTTTTTCTGGCATTTTCCAAGAGTTATGCAAGGTGGGATCTATAGCAATTTCCTACTTGTGAGATTTTTTGGCTTAATAGAACTCTCACAGAATTCTTTAGGATTGATTCTTGATCATAGTAATTAAAATAAAAAGTAGTCTTATAGAGTAAGTTTTTCCAATGCAATTTGGAACAGTCTGCTCAGTAATCACTGGAAGTGTTGACTAAGGACCCAGATTTTGAAAAAGCAGTTCCTTGCTGGACATGCTGATTTCCTTTGGGGGAGCTCAGGAACCCATTTCTTATGAAAACTATCAGTGACTCTGGTGCATGGCTAGATTTAGGAACCAGGACACTAGAAGTGTCTGAGCTGCCCTCCATATTGGCATAAGTACCTTTCTTCCACATAATTATTGACATTCACTGAGGCCAAAGATGTAATGACTAATACGTCACTGTATCTTCCTCATACTGTACTCTGGGTCCAATGGGCCCACCTCCAAAATCCTAGGTTTGCATCTGAGAGCCAGTGTGCCTAGCCTAATTCCAAAACTAGCTGGCTCCTTTCAGTGCTTCTGTTTTCTCTTTATACCTTGAAATGTTTGTGATGCAGCAGACTGTCCTATATGCTGTGAGTACTTGGGAATTATGGGTGGATATAATCTCTGGTGAGTGCATGCTGTGTTTATTATAGAAGGAAGGAATGGAAGGAGGAGGGGGATTCTTGGAGGGAGGGAGATGAGATGGGGTCAAATTACATGCTATTTATAAGAAAATAGCTGAGAAACAAATGAACTGTTCTTAGGAAGAAATACGCATTGAAGTCTCTTGGGG
The DNA here is from genome assembly GCF_024711535.1 of Dipodomys merriami. NCBI lineage: Eukaryota > Metazoa > Chordata > Mammalia > Rodentia > Heteromyidae > Dipodomys > Dipodomys merriami. The sequence goes on along the minus strand of NW_027206068.1, from coordinate 58,210,839 downwards.
AAAAGGCATTATGTCAGCCATTATTTTAAATGACTGGCTGAAAACTGAAATTTTATCAGACTGGGTTTTTGGTTTCTGAGAGCTAAGGTAGTGAGTTGTATTTTTGAGAAACATTAAAACTAAACATAAGTGATAATTTAATTTTATTTTGATGATGTAATAGGTTGAAGTAAAAAAGGCTATGGGTTGGATGGGCTCAATCAGGACTGGGGTTTGAGAGGCCTCTTTTACCACACTTCTTAAATTATATGTTTTATTTCTTTAAACTTTTTATATCCCAATATGTAAATTATAGTAAGTTCTTTAAAATTTTAGGTTATGAGAAAATGATAAATCAACTGAACTAATAAAAGAGAAATATTGTTAGGAGAGTCGGGTGAGCTATGGCATGAGGAAGTATCAGGAAATATTAAAAGTGAAATATAAAAATGATTGTTTGCTTCCTTGCAGACATAAGATTTCTTCAAGATCAATCATTAAAGACAAATGTGATGTCCCATGCTGGGTATTCCAGCCCAGGTGAAAATGTGAGAATCCATGTCATTTAGTAATCAATGCATGATAGATCATCTCAGTTGTGTGAGAAGCCATAGGTAGAAGGATGGTAGTCTGAGGCCAGCTCCAGGGAAACAGCAAGATTGTATCTGGAAAATAACTTAAAGCAAGAAGGACCAGAGGTATGGGTAAAACGGTAGAGTGCTTGCTTAGCATACTCAAGACACTGAGCTCCAACCCAAGTACTGCCTCCCACCTTCAAGAATTGATCACTAATTGTTAGAGTATTATTTAATTAGGTCATCATTTGTTAATAGAATCATGCTGTATTTCTGTTCAGTTATGGTTTTTAGCCTTATTTTCACTACACTGAACTCTTGATTTCTTTGAGGTCCAGTGTGCCTTCTTTCATTCACTGACACACAAAAAAAACACTCTTCGTGTGCATTAGTTGTCTAGGCCTTGTGAGGTTTCAGTTGCTCCATCTGTTCATCTGCTCTACGCCAACCTCCCACAAAACACAGTCACTGGTAAAGCTGATTGGATGACTGAAGCAGCCTTGCCAACTACCTGAAGGGAGCGTGCCTCAGTTCAGATTTTCTCCTCTCACATTGTGGTCCCAATTCCAGTTCAGTTACTATCCTCTCTTCCCTCATGCTATGACACTCCTTAGCAAGAAAAAGATGTCATAGTACCTGCTCCCCACCAAAAATCAGGTTATCAACCAGTTCTATGTCTCAGTTCATTATTTTGTTGGTCTAATAAAATGCTTGAGGCTGGACAGTATATAGAAATGAGGTTTATTCAGTCTCAGTTTGGGGTGAGATAAAATCCAAGATGTGGCTATCCCATCTGTTGTATTGTTGATGAGGGTCTCGTGACACATGGCTTTAGGAAGAGTTCATGTAGCTAGGGAGGGAGCTGAAGAGGTTGAGAGATCCAGCTTGCTCTTGCTCAAGAACAGATCCTGTGAGAAAAACATTAGAGGGCCTACTCACTTCCCATGAGGCCTCTGGTTCTTAAGATTCTACCACCTCTACTCTAGGGATGAAGCTCCTAGTATATGGCCTGTGGAGACCCTCATTCAAATGACACCCCACTGTGACAACCCAGATCTGTATGACTGATGTCTAGAAAACACTCTCTTGAGACAATATTTACCGTGGTCCTGTGCATTGCAGCTAGAAAGGTGCAGCTGGCTCAGGCAAGCAGGCCCTTAGTGAGCTGCAGGCATATCTGGGACACTCTGGTTTTGGAGTCTAGCAATGATTGTGTGGCAGACACCATGGGGAGCTCCCTATCAGATGCTGAAAATGGCACCTTGGAGCTTGCAAACTACTTTCAACTGCTTCAGGAAAAAGGCAAAGATGCAGAAACATAAAAGACAAATTCAAAATGTAATAGAGAAATGAAATAGGAAATCAAAGAGGATGAAGGCAATAAAAGAGAACCTATGAATTGCTTTTTGTTTTTCAAAAAAAATTTTTTAGCAGTCTTACCAAAAGCATGGAGAGAGTGTTTCGCCTATCATAGTCAAAAGTCCTTGGGCATCTAATGAAAATATCATGAATTTTCAAAATGCTTTAGATTGTACATTTTTGAAAGCAAAGGGGATTTTCTTACATTATGTATCAGTCCAGCAGACACAAACTAGCACTAAGAACTCTAATAAGCTTATTTTTATTGAATTCACTTGTCACGAAAGCAGTATGGTTACAATTGAGGGAAATAATGGAAAATGATTTTTGCCATGAATTTTGATAGCTTTATTCAATCTTTAAATCCATCCTCATTCCTTCATTAATGTCTTCTTTTCTAGTCCTTTGATGGTAGTCCTGTTTTACAGATGAACCTATCATTTCCTTAGAAGGGTTACGATGGGCCCTGCCTGGCCGTCAGGTGTAGGGTTAAGATTAGATCAAAGTTGCCCAGGTTCTCATGATTGCTAAGTTTAGATGACAGCCACCCTCATTATACAACTAAAACTATCAAGCTACTTTTCCCACCACTCTCAAAAAAGAAGCCTTATGGACCGTTACTGTGGATGGTGTTGTTGATAGTTTCCAAGATCAGGGAGCTAGATGATTACTTTCTACTCAGAAGCTGACATAATTCCAGGAGTATTCTTCGAAGAAATACACATGAATTTCAATTTATTCCATGCCTGTGTAATTAATAATTCGGTGAACATTTGGCCTGCCAACATTCTAGGTACTACAACAGGCTCTACTGGTGTTACATAGGCAAATGGCTCATAGAGCCTGCCCAGTGTGATCCATCATTTTATTTCTTCATTCTTTTATTGATGACGGTCCAAAGCTGCTGTTAAATTCATGAGAACATTGTCTAGAGAGTATCTGGTGGGTTGGTGTTCACAGCGATAGGGTTCTGGGTCATTCTAAGTGCAGAAATAGCCCTGACATACTCTCTCCCATTGAAATCCCAGAGCAGAAAATGAAGTGCTATTTAGTGAGTCTCCAGGAGAAAGTATTTAGTAAGTTGCATATACACTGATAGACTTGGGGTGGTTTATGGCATAAGTGTAATTGAAAAACAATTTTAATATAAGACAAATACATAAGCTTGAGAATCAACTTTAATATATGGTAAATATTTATAAAAGTACTGGATCTTACAAAACAACAACCATATTCTTTTGTAATGTTTCCTTTTTCAAATTTTTCTTTCCTGGAAATGTTATGATTTGATTGTGTAGTTTTCCTTAAAAAGGGCGAAAAACAGAAGAATTTTATTGCATTGTAATCCTTTCGCCACCCTTTAAATGAAAGTAGAACAAAGAGTAAGACACTATATACAAGTTAAAATTTCCCCTTCCGCTTATCGCAGGAGTAAAAACAACTCTTAAGATTAATTGTGAGGGGTTCACCAGAGTATTGCTTAATTAAAGATGACCAAAGAAGAGAGAGCCAGGGGGACTCCTTTAATTTGACAGACACTTGGCATGTTTGAGGGTAGTTCTTAGAGGCAGATCTGCAATCTAGTTCTCTTGTATATACCTCTGGAACTTCACTCACACAGTAGTGGTACACAAAGGAATATGTTGCTTCCACAAATAACAAACACTTACGGCCTTTGCTTGCATTGTTTCTCACCTGCTTAGTAGATATTTTATTACTGAAATAGAAGAACTGTTTGGTAGCACAAATCACTCCAAGGCATCCACTTCAGTGAACCTGGGGATGTAGCCATGACAGCCAGGAGTATAGTTTCCACCGGAAGGTTGGGTAAGAACATTGGAGAAGAGATCTGAGCAGTACTGAAGCACCACTTCTATTATTTTCAGCAAACTGCGTTTAGAACTGCTTTGTTCATCCCTCATCAAAGCCTCACATTAGTAAATGCTGATTGATGCTTAAAAGAGAGAGGATTACAGGAAGATAAGCATTGCCTGCTAATTTCTCCAAATGTGAGAATGGGAACACAAGAATGAAGATAGATGGGAATAAATGTTATACACACCTCAGAAGAAAGAGAATGACCCACAGAGGTGTGGTGTGTGGATAATATAGCTCTCTCTCTCTCTCTCTCTCTCTCTCTCTCTCTCTCTCTCTCTCTCTCTCTCTCTCTCCTCCGCTTTCCTCCTCCTTTCCCCTCTGCCTTTCTCTTTCTTTTCTTTTTAGCATTTAAAGTGTACAATGTGATATCTGGATACAATACCTACCATATCATGAAAGGATTGCTATACCCATCACTGGGAAGAGTTCATTTCTTTTGATGGAGATAGAAACTCTCAGCAAATCCCAAAATACAATTCAGCATTACTGACCTTAATCCACACATTCTACATCTCTTGATTTGTTCAAATATAACCGCAGCTTTGAACATATGTCTCTCCATTCCTTGCTCCCATCTGGTCCCCTGAAACCACCTTTATATTCTCTGTTTCTATGAGTTTTACATTTCTTAAAGATGTAAAAGTAAAAGACGAGCAGTGTAAGTAAAAACACAATATTTTTCTCTGACTCATTTAAACTTCCCCAAATGATAAGATGTCCTTATTACGGCTGAATAATATTCCATTCTGAGTGCATGCCCACACCTTTGTTAATCTGCTTTTCCTCAAAGGACATTTAGATTGTTTCCATAGTTGGTTATTGGGAATAAGGCTGCAACAAATGAATGCAGGTATATATGTAATAGGATGGTCCATTTCCTTTTCCTTTGTATCTGGAAGAGCGGTTGCTGTGCGATTTAGGTTCACCTCTTGATTAGAACTCCCTTACTTCTCAATCCCATCCTCTCTCTCCCTGCTGCTCCAGTTTTATTCAATTGTCCAAGCAACAAACCTGGGATATCTCAGGCATGCCTTCCTCTTTCTTTTTTCCTTGGGTCTCCAAACATATAATCGACTATCATACTTCCTTTTATCTCTTGAATAACTTCTTCAGAAACATCGTCTCTGACAAAGATCCTTAGTAAGTCTTTCCTGAATTGCTTAACTATTGTTTTTGTGCTAATGTATTTCCCAGTCTACTCTGATCTCTTAGTCCTATCACTGCAGCCAGAGAAGTCTTTTTAAATTGGGAATCTCACCATACCCTTGAATTTGTAAAAATCCTTCAGCAATTCCTTATTAGCACAGAATGGAATCTATAATCCTTAGCAAGGCATATCAGTAGGGATACCAGTAAGTCCTTCATTTTCATTTCTTTCCATTGACCATAAGACTTCGGTTGGAATACCTGTAGGACAATCAAGTGTGTACTTGCTCTTGTTTTGAGCCTCTAATCTCCTAGATATTCTGCCTGAAATTCTCCTCCCTTAACACTCAGTTTGTAGGTTGCATTCTCCAGGACTTGTGGTCTGTGCTAGCTTCCATTCAGTCTTTTCTCTGTCAGTTTCAGACTCCCTCTTGTAGTTCTCATAGTTCTGCAGTGTGCATTCTGGTATGAGCTCCTTGGGAACAGAGCTGTGCCTTACATCCCTGTGTCTCTAGTGCACAGTGCAATTCTTGGCAGGAAATAAATATTACCCAAATACTTAGAGACAATCTCATGTTGGATATGTTTTGTATCTTATTGGAAATAAAAAGAGGATTTCTTTTGAAATGACTTCACATATTACTAATCTAGTATTTGGATGGATCATGATTTGTCCATCTGCCTAAAAATTGTTAATATTTTTTTCTAAAATTCACACCCCTCAAGGTCTCCTCTCTCTGTCCAAACCTACCCCCTACTGATAATTCTAGTAACAATGGGAGTCCTGAGAAATCTTTTTTTTAATTTTAAATAAGTTTTTTTATTGTGAAAATACTGTACAGAGGGGTTACAGTTACATGAGCAAGGTAATGAGTACATTTCTTATCCAGCATTGTTGCCTCCTCCTTTGTTTTTACTCTACCATCCCTTCCCTCCCACCTCTTCAACTACACTCCCCCCAACACTCCCATTGCAACAATGAGATGTACAAGATGCTTTGTTGTAAAAAGGTACTGAGAAATCTTGACATTGTTTTCTCACGCACTCAGAAGACAAATTGTAGATACAAGGGAGGACCAGAACTTACCAGATTCTCATAGAAGGCATTATAAGGAAATGAGACCATTATTGTCCAGAAAAAATGCCTCTAGCTGCACCATGGAGCTGGAAACTAATTCCTGTAACATCTAGTCTAGGAAAGGGCTTAGAGGGACAAGCATATCTCAAGGGTGTGACTCACCCAGTCTAGTATCACTTAATTGCAAATTCACGAAAGCATCATTAAATCTAACTCGTTTTGCCTAAGTAGAATGCAGATGTGAAACAGATCTAAAATAAGACATAGTATATTTAACACTCAAGAGCTTTATCACATTAAGGCATGCTAACAATTTCCCATAGATATGACAGTTATGGGGCAATTAATGGAATACTTCACAAATCAATTGCAAAAAAAGAGGGAAAAATGGAGTAAGTAATAGCTGAAGTAAAAAAATGAAGCTGCTATAAATATAGATAATAGCTTCCATTAAAAGTGTCTTCCAACACTGGAAAGTTTAATCACAGTTACACTCAAATCGTTGGTCACACTCTATTTCACAGTTACCCAGCTTAGGAAAATCCATACACCATTAAACATGATAGGTCCTATGTTTTTATAATATCTGGTCAGCAGTGGAAGTTTTTGTTAGCTAATTTTATTAACAAGTTTTAGTTTTGTTTCATTCTGACAGTAAGAATTAAAAAGCAAGTTCTATTTTTTTAAGATTAATAATTAATCTTTAGACGGGGAGGAACATTTTCAACTATACAGAAACAAGAAAATAAGGAAATAAAAATAGATTTAACCCAGTAAAATAAACATTAAGTTAAAAATTTGAAAAAATTCAACAAAATTAAGTTAAAAATAGCTGGGAGAAGTACTTATTCTCAGTATATGAAAACATTCAATACATTGAATATTTACAATGATAACATGTTTCTTACAACCTTCCTTAAAGCTTTTAGACTATTAACTTACAAGAGGTATCTTCAAAAAATTCACAAAAAATTCACAAAAGTAACTGTTTTTCGGTGATACATTTTCAACTATTTAGCCCCAGAAGTAATCGATAAGACACATTAAAAAATTTTTTATTATTGTGAAAATACCATACAGATGGGTTACAATTACATGGGCAAGATAATGAGTACATTTCTTATCAAGCATTGTTTGCCTCCTCCTTTGTTTCCCCATACCATCCCTTCCCCTCTCCACACTCCCATTCCCACACCCCCCTACCACCACCACCACCCCGCCCCTCCATCGCCCACCCTATCAAAGTTGTAAAGTTCGTTTTTCGACATAACGTCTTGTACATCTCATTGTTGTAATGGGTCCACCTGTAACCCTATTTAAATGGTTTTTTTTTTCCCTTCTCCTCCACAAACTATATCAGCATCAAATACAGTGAAATCAGGACTTATACCCTGGAGGAGGTACATACAGTCAACAAAGAAATTATCTTATAAGTATGTTGGAAACAATCGCAAGAAAGAAAAAAAAAAACGTTTGAATCCTTATCTTGGGGTTCATTTTGCTTAACATCAACTTGTCTGACAGTTTCTGTTTGTCTCAGACATATACTAGTTATTGCAAATAAGGGAAACCATGGGACCTATATTTTTTTGGGCCTGGCTTAATTCACTTAATATAATTTTTTCCAAGTCTTTCCATTTCCTAACAAATGGAGCAATATCATGCTTTCTGAGGGAGGCATAGAATTCCATTGTGCATATATACCACATTTTCTTGATCCATTCATCTACTGAGGGGCATCTGGGTTGGTTCCAGATCGTGGCTATGGTAAATAATGCTGCAATAAACATAGTTGTGCTGGTGGCTTTAGTATGTTCTTGTTTGTGATCATTTGGGTAAATGCCCAAAAGTGGGGTTGCTGTGTCATAGGGGAGCTCTATGTGGAGTCTTTTGAGGAGCCTCCATACTACTTTTCAAAGAGGTTCGACAAGTTTACACTCCCACCAACAATGCAGTAAGGTTCCCTTCTGTCTACATCCCCTCCAGCATCTCTTGTTATTATAGCCATTCTAACTGGGGTGAGGTGGTATCTCAATGTTGTTTTGATTTGCATTTCTTTTATGGCTAGGGAGGTTGAGCATTTCTTCATGTGTCTATTGGCCATCCTTCTTTCCTCTTCAGAGAAGTTTGTCTTTTTTTAAGTCTTTAGCCCATTTATTTATTGGGCAGTTGTTTCTTTGAGGATTTGTTGTTGGGGGATTTAATTTTTTGAGTTCCAGGTATATTTTAGATATGAGACCCTTGTCCATTGTATACCTAGTGAAGATCTTCTTCCAATCCATAGTCTTTTTATTGATTTTGCTAGCTATATCCTTTGCCACGCAGAAGCTCTGCAATTTCATGCAAAACCATTTGTCCAACCTTTCTTTGATTTGTTGTGTTTCTGGGTCTCTATTAAGAAAATTTTGGCCTGTGGCCTAGGGTTTCTCCTATTCTATCCTGTAATGTTTTCATTGTCTGCTTTGACTCTGAGGTCTTTGATCCATTTGGAGTTGATCCTGGTGAATAAGACACATTTGTAACATGAGATACATTATTTACCTTCTAAATCAGAAAATATTTTCAGAAAAATATCAAGGGCTGATAAGAACAGACATTGGAATGCTATTTATATACTGCCATATTATTAAATAAATTATAAGTGGAGACAAATTCTAGAAAAAGATTGGCAAATTTTCTCCTATTGCCCTTTGAACAAAAACATTACTTGCTATAATTTTACTCTAAGAAGTAATGCACAGTAAAAGTATTGGTGTATAAGAATTTCTTAGAGATTTTTAATGTTAGAAATAAATGGAATATAATTCAGGTACAATACTAATGTTCACAATAATTTATTCATATAAGAACATACTGTGAGTATAAAATATGCAATATATATGATATGATGTCTAATATTATATGCCAAATGACTGAAGGAAGAATGCTTTCTTCCTAATTAATATTGTTTTTTTTTTTTGGTGTGTGTGTACCTTTTCTATCTCCTTGATTTTCCATAAGGGATATTTATTGCTTTCATAATCAGGAAGAATACATTACTAATAAAATTAATTTGGTTGTAAATGAATTATAAATGAATAATATTAATATAACACTGTATTTTATCCATGAACCTCTAGTAAACTAGCACATTCTTTGTGGACTACGTGGGTATCTGTCCTATGATTTGTTACTTAGTAAATGAGTACTATGGTCTTGAAGGGAAGGTGGCATTACCAGTTAATAAATATTCATCAGATTTCAGGTGAGTATGGGGTTATACTCTTCCAGGCAGCTCTTCTCTACATGGGTGTGGGTAAATGGTCAATTATTTTAGCACACAAATCTTTGTGCAAAAAATAAAGGAGGTAGTTAAATAAACAAAGCATTAGGTTGTAAAAAGAAAGAGCCCTTAAAGAATGGCCAACTAATTTTCTGACTTTACATTTGTTTTACAAGATTGATATTTGGATGGAGGCATTTTCACTTTTTTCTGGATTTAGGCTGTGATGGAAATTAGCTTCTGAAAGAATAATGCATGATAGAATTCAACGTTAGTTGAGAAACACTTCCACAGGGAAGTGAGAAAGTGTGTGTGTGTGTGTGTGTGTGTTTAAATCTTTAGTCACACAACATAAAATACTATACTCTGCAGTTCCTGCAGCAATATTAGCTGTAGTCTTGGAGATTCTGATCAAGTCTCTGTTTTCTTGTACAAATATGTGTTTGCATTATGAGCTGTCAGATGACTTCCATCTTCCCTGGGTGGCATAATGAACACATCTTCCTGATGGGGAGAGATGCCTTGTCCTAAAGACAGAAACTTCTTTCTCTCCACCTTCACACATTACCCACAGTTGACATCAAGGACACCCATACTTCTTAGTTGTCCCAGGGGTTGGGGATAACCAGATGCTTTGGGGACTATTTGAGAAATTTCCTACTATTCTTTTAGCCTCATTCCACAGCAAGTCTTTATTTCTGCTATTTGCTCACAATGTGTCCTAACTATAGAAATTTCAAGACTGTATTTGAAAATTAAGATGGTGGTAATCCATGGTGCTTGTATGACTTCAGTGACACATCATAAGACTCTATCGTTCACAAAGTTTGCTTTATCATTTGAGTTTGTCACCCTGTCATTTCCTTGTTGGTCAAAGCCCTCATTACAAGGAAAGCCATGTTCTATTAAAACTAGGAAATCTTGAACTTAGGGCCTGGGCATTGTCCTTGAGCTTTTTTTAAAGTAAGACTAGCACTTTATCACTTGAGACACAGCTCTAGTTTTGTAAGGTATATTAAATAGGTAGGTTTCATTAGGTAGTTGATGAAGAGTACACCACACACTATTCAGGCAGGAGAAGTTTATTTACCTTACTGCTGCCCAGGCCATGCATGGGGATAGGAATGGCTGAAAAAGAAAGCAGGGGTGGGTGGGGATCCACCTCAGGGCCAGGACTTATCTAGGCCAGGGACAGGAAGAGGTGTGGCCAGGTGGGTGAAAGGTGTGGCCACATTTCATCTGGATGGGACCTCCAGGGCTGGGACCCTCCTAAGGTCAGATGGGAAGCATGTGACCCGAGGTGGCCCTGGATGTGACCTAGCAAGAGGAGAAGGTGACTGCTTCCAGGTCTGCCAATTAACTAGGTAACAGATACTGGGTGGAAACTTAGCCAAGACGGAGGGAGGTGTCCCTGTGCAGACCTTATGTAGTTCTGGCTTTTTCATGATTAATTGGAAATAAGGCTCTCTGGCCCTGACTGGCAATCAGCCAGCCTGAGTAGATAGGATTATAGACATGAACCACTGGCACCTGGCTGAAACTGCTTTTAAGTGTTAGAGATTTCTTTCATCTTTTTTTTTTTTCTTGATGTGGGACTTGAACTCAGGGACTGAGCACTGTCCCAGAGTTCTTTGCTCAAGGCTAGGACTCTACCATGTTAGCTACAACACTACTTCCTGTTTTCTGGTAGTTAATTGGAGAGAAGAGTCTCATGGCCTTTCCTGCCTAGGCTGTCTTCAAACCATGATCCTCAGATCTCAGCCTCCTGAGTAGCTAGGGCTACAGGTATGAGTTACCAGCACCTGGCTCACCTTTTCTTGTTGATACTTACAGTTCTATTAATCACTGATGCCTCTTGACAATTTTCTGTAGTCAAGAGTCCTGTTTTCCCACTTAGCTGTCTGAATAAGGTGAGAAAGAAGAGCCATGGGTTATTTGTGTTGAGACCCTGCATCTTTAATCCCCTGGGAAATATGAATGTATGTTTTCAATATTCACTTTTCCTCTGTCTGGTACTTTTTTGTTTTCATCATTCCTGCATTTAACTGATAAATTCCTTTTGTATATTCCACAGTACCTTCAACATCTGACTACCAGGAATGTGCTCCAAAGGTTTTGTTTCAACATACTGAATTTTGGGATTGAGTTAAATATAAGAATGTTCTGGACAGGTCAAGTGATAAAGCAAGCTGTAGATTAGGAGATGAGGTTTGAAATATACACAGTGATGGAGTGGTTTGTATAAATTCTGGAATAACCATAAAAAATCATAGCTACAAACAGCGAAGAAAAAAGGAAACTCAGTCAAAAAAAAAAAAAAGACCATAGGCTGTGACCATGTACTTGTCATACAATAAAGAAAAGCTAGAATGATTCTAAACCCCATTCAGATCTGGAAAATGCAATTTAGTACAACACAAAGATAGCAATGTCTATCTGTAAAAAGGGCTCAAGTTAAAGAAAACAGAAAATATCTGGTCTTGCCAAGGTTCTGAGTCTATAAGGATTCTCAGGCTTTGCTGAATGGAGTGTAATTTGAGCCAATTGCTCTGTAGATCAGATAGGAATTTTGTGCTCTGCTTGAGTGTAGACGCTGGCTCATCCATGAACACTGTTCTGTCTGTACTCAATGGGAATATACATCCATTTCTAAGGGAGGCGTATGTGAAAGAATTTTGATATTAGTCCTGTACATAATAGTTTAAGGTAGAAATACCCTACACATTCATCAGTACCAGAATAATTGCATAAATTATAATATATGTAGATAATGGAATACTATTCAGTAATGAAAATGAATACATTGCAGATGGCTATAATAATAAAGTTGGTTCTCACAAACAAAGTCAAATGTAACCAAGCAGATAAAATGATTGCATAATTTTCTATTATATACAAAGTTCAAGTCGGAAAACTATATTGCTAAATTTCTTTTATCCAAAAATATTTACGTGCCAGAGAATCTGCTGGGCAATGTAAGATACAGTAGTGACAAGTTTGATTAGTTCTTCTTCCATTGATGTTACTATTTCTTGTCTTCATTCCTTAGTTTTGGTTTATTTAGGATCCCGAGGAATATTTTGGTAACTAACTCTCAGAAATCAGAATGCAGTACAAATTTACTCATTTATTTATTATTATTATTTTTTTTGTCGGTCGTGGGGCTTGAACTCTGGGCCTGGGCGCTGTCCCTCAGCTCTTCAGCTCAAGGCGAGCGCTCTACGCTTGAGCCACAGCACTACTTCCGGTTTTCTAGTGGTTTTATTGGAGATAAGAGTCTCACAGTCTTTCCAGGCTGGGCTGGCTTTGAACTGTGATCCTCAGATCTCAGCCTCCTGAATAGCTAGGATGACAGGCGTGAGCCACCGGTGCCCAGCAATTTTCATTTAGGATGGTATTAAGACACTAATTTACTATCTACTCATCATTCCTAAATAAAGATAGCAGAGGGAAAAACATACCCATCACCAAAGACAATAAATGCAACAAAAATAACTAATCTCCATGTACCTGCCTTGTTTGGTAATCATAGACCATATATAAGATTTTAGTTACCTGGTTGAGAAATGAATATTAGTTTATATTAATTAATTTATATGAAAGATATTTATTCTGTAAAGTCAGTTAAGGGCAGGTAGGAGAGGAAGAAAAGTAGGAAAAGAGGAAGCAACACCTATCGAAAAGGAGATGGAAAGAGAAAGGGAAAAGAGGAAGGCTTACTAAGTTTTGCTACTATTGGAAGCTAAAAAAAAAAGTGGTTACCTTATGTGTGCCTTCTGAAAGGATAATTAATTGTTTAACAGGAGTTTTAGCTCTTTCTCTGCTCTCAGCTTGAACTATCAAGGGCCTCCCTGGGAATGAGTTAGCCATGACTCCAAACAGGGAAGAAAATTAGATGAGAAAGAAGCATAGACAAGTCCAATGCTAACCCAACCCCAACTGGATTTACATTAGGGCTTTGACTGTGTGATATTCAGTTCCCTAATGACCTAGTTGTGTTGGAGTATAGCAAGTAGGTAAGAAGTGAAGCTGTAGCTCAAGTGGTAGAGCGCTCACCTTAAGCTGAAGAGCTGAGGGATAGCGCTCAAGCCCAGAGTTCAAGGCCCATGACCAAAAAAAAGAAGTGGAGAATTTGACAAATAGAGAGGCCCCTTGGGGTAGAAGTTGAGTCTCTATGTCTCTCTCAGTCCTTCACCTTTGTGGTCTGGTCTTTTGACATATCCTACCCTAAGAAGTGAATACATTTGCTCTTAAGTCCTGGGTAATAAATATAATAAACTTTAAGTAGTGTTTGCAACTACTCAACTTTTCTGTAGTAGCCTTGAGCAGCTACAGGCTATAGATAGATAGATAGATAGATAGATAGATAGATAGATAGATAGATAGATAGATAGATAGATAGACAGATAGACAGACAGAGAGACAGAGAGATAGAGAGAGAGAGATACACACCTATATGTATGCATTAATTATACATGCATGTACACATATAAGTATAATGTACATGTGCATGTTTAGATGTATATGCACATGTATGTACATATATGTATGTACTAACTATATAAATATGTAGTAAGTAAAATTATGTTGTCATAAAAACAATGGTGGGCGAAAATAGTGGAGAGCACACTTTGTTGACACTTGTCCTACTGAAGAAAGCCTAGAATTTAAGCTAATGCTGCCATATACAGGATGTATAACCTTTGCCAAGTCACTTAACCTCTCTAAATAGCTGTTTGCTCATCTGGAAATTCAGGATAAAATGCCTATGTAATAGTATCTTGAGAATTAAATCATACCATTTATGAAAATTACCCAACACAGTCCCTGTTATTTATTTTCAGTTCAATAATGGACAGCCCTCATTAGTCTATTAGTCCTTGCATTCACTCATATTCATTGTGCAGGCATTTAGAGAGTGCCACTTGAGTCAGGCATATAGTAGGGTAGGATACAAGAGTATGAGTATGTACCATCAATATATGATCTAAGGGACCTCAGTGGAGAAGAGACAAATGAACAGATGTAGAAGCATTTGTAGGTAATTAATCAGGGCAAGCAACAGTACTAGATTTAAAAAATACCCATTTTGGTTTTGATGATCTTTATATTTAGCAGGGTTGATAATCTAATGCATTTTGGATCTGGGGATGGTAGCTTTTCCAAGGAAAACGTATTCATAAAGAGGGGTTATGATTAGGCCAAGAGGATTAACCAGAAACAATATATAAAGTTGATAAATTAAGAAGGAAAATATGCTGCAAATTAAAAGCAATGAATTTTGTCATTGTTGAGTACCCGTCTGCGTACATATTCGTTCTTATTAGCAACATCGATTTGGAGTCCACTGACTGGGTTTTTGAGCTTGCTATCTGAGAGTAGTGGGCTGTTATTCTGAGTCTCAAAATGTCTCCAGGTCCATGTGGTAAATGAAGTGTTTGTCCTCAAGATGGTGCTACTGAGCGGTTGTAGAAATGTTAGGAATTGGAGCTTTATGAAGGTCTTTGAGTCACTGAGGTGAAGGTAGCATCCTGGTCCCTTCATCCTCTTACTCATTCGCTCCATCATCTCAAGATGAATGACTTCATCCCAGTATGCACCCCAGTCAAGAGGCACCAGAGCCGTGTCGAAACAGGACTGAATGATCATGGAAATAGCTTCTAGAACTATGAGTCAGTGCCATAGCCTTAAATAACTCTTTTTTCCTTATAAGCTGATTATCCCAGGTATTTGTTGTAGTAATGTAAAACTCATATAGAATTGTTCTTAAATCTTCCTCTTCACACATGTATCTAGCAATTAGAAGTAAATAGCTATCAAAATGGCTAGGAAGTCTGTGTAATTGAGAACAAGCTGAGATTTATGCCTTATCACAGGGACCTCCTGTGGAGGAAAATCCTAAAATCTAAGTCTTAACTGCCATCTGAAAATTTTTCTTTTCCCTGATAAGAACTGTATTCCAGGATAAGATGTACACATGGTCATTTCTGGCCAGTTGGTCATCTTGTGTTAACGCGGCTATGCCAGGCAGTAGCACATACAGCTCTGGGGCATTAGGACAGCACCTGTGGTAGACTCAGCTCTCATGAAATACACAGGCGACGGGCTGTGTGGCAGCTTTGAGCTGCAGCAGTAGGCACACTTACATTACATAACGGCGTCCTGGTGGGGAATCTTCCCTAAAAGTTATTTTTATTCATTTTCATTACCCTTTAAATAGTTGTACAAAGGAGTTACCGTTCAACACAGCAGTTTATGAATATAGTACATCTTGATCAGTGTCACGCCTTTCAACATTCTTACCTCCCATTTGTGGGAAATCTTAACAGGAGACTCAAAGGGAGCTTATGGGCCTACATTACTCTATAGGCAAGAAGCTATAGATAAGTCATAATGAATATAGGAGTTCAGGGGTCAAACAATTGACACCTACTTAGCTATTTATTTTCTCTATCTGCTAGCCATTTCAAATATTCCCCAAATACTTAATACAGGTTCATGTCTCATGAACCTGTAAAAATGGCATTTCCTTTATTTTAAACAGCCACACACACACACACACACGTGTGTGTGTGTGTGTGTGTGTGTGTGTGTGTGTGTGTGTGTGTGTGTGTGTGTGTGTGTAAGTTTGCATGTATATGTGAATATAGGAATTTTCTACTGGTAGATTGGGTTTTTTATTTTTTGGTTACTATGATTGGTTCCTGGATGTTAGCAAAGACTTGGAGGTAGCAAGCACATATTTCTGGGCAAATATAACAAACGTAGTTATTCTTGTATCTTCTTATGCAAAGCCCATTGCTAAAAATGTCAGCAGTGCACCAAGCAAGCAGACAATGGTAAAAGGGGGTACCAGTGATAAATAGGTTAGTTATGGTTCTTCAGCAAAGAACTGGTCAAAGAAATATGACTGATATATAGGTATATCACACACACATCCATACACACATATTCACATAGATAGGTTAGTAGGTAGCAGATAAATAGCTTTTTTTTATTGTTATTATAAAGGGTGATAGACAGAGAGATTATAGTTATATAAGTCAGGTAATGAGTACATTTCTTTTGGGACAATGTTACACCTCCATCTCTCCCAGTTTTTCCTCCCATCCCTACCCACAAATCATATAGTTCATTTTCCACATAGTATCTGGAGAGTTCCACTGCTGCATTTGCTCACTCTTTGCCCCTTCACTTCTGTGTTCCCTCTTATCCTCCCAAAGACAGATAAGCAAACAAGACAGAAAGAAGCACTTCATTTTATATGAATGACGGTGTGACTGACCAGGCAGGGCTAGAGGTCACCTTGTGAATTAAGTGGACAGTCTTCTACTGACAGCCTCACTGTTGGTATACCATAAATAACTGCCCTTCATGATGGTGGCATAGCAGAGAATTTGCCACTTGCCCCTTAAGAAACCTTGTTGCAGCTTACTCACACATGTTCCTAGACCTGTAACCAGAGGCAAACCCTCCCCTCCACTCCCATCTCTAATGGGTCCTTTAGGGAGAAGTAGCCTGTGACAGACTTGCGATTCATCACCCTATTTTTCTCTCTTCAAGGACCTCATAATTCTTGTGTCTCCCATTACTGTAATTAGAATTAGATTGTTTGTTAATTACAACATACTAATGTAGGTCCTGTTCATTACTGTAAGCCCACCTTCTCCCTTCCCTCTGGCATGTAGTTGATGCTCCAGTCATATTTGGGGCCTGTGTTTCCACTAATAAAAGGAAAACATTTAGCTGAAAGATCTCTACAGATCTCTTTCCTCCTTAAAATGCTATATTCATTTTCTTTTAATGTATCCCCATTTCTAAACTTTGTATCAGAGGAAATTCTAGCCTTTAATCACAAACTGTTTTCATGCATCCAAAAATATTAAGTAGAATATCCATTTGGGAAAGAGTTCCTGCAGTCTGTACATTTTATGTTATTATTCTAGTGGTATCACACTAGACTTATGGACTATTTAAGACTGGGCTAGTTAATTATATGATCCTTAAAGGTAGGGACATGCTTTCTGTCATCTTTTTAATTCAAGATCTAGCACTGGTCCTGCAAGTTGGAACACACTCTTTATGAATTAATAAGGAAATCTAAGTGAATGAAACAGTAGGAAAACAGAACAATGCAGTAGAAATCTTTGCTGGTGGCAGGGTCAGGAATTCGAATAATAAACTGGATCAAACACAGATATTGAAATAGGAAGTCTTCATTTCTACTAATGACTTATAGAGGTTTAGGCAGAGATTTCAGAGTTTCAAAACAGCTCTCATAAGATTAGTGACAGTCATTTTTGTCATGTAAATTTAGCATTATAGAGGGGGAAATTTAATGCTTAGTTGGAGCTCTTCTCATTCCAACTCAACACAAATCAATTTTGAAAAAGGTCTTCTTTTCTGACATTCAGATAGGATCTGAAACCATCTCCATGACCTGGTATTCATCTAAAAAGGAAGCTGCAAGCACTTCAGATGCATCAGCTTCTCCGTGCAGCTAAGTACCTCTTCACGGAAGATTGTTTACAAAATATTTTTTTTCCTTGGATGGAGGACTTCTAAGGGGTGCTTTTAGTTTATCAGAAAGAAGAGACATGCTGCTTTGAAAGTACTTTAAGTAGCTCGAATGAAGCTATTTCCCCCTTTTTTTAAAAAAGAGAAGGTTATTGTCATTTTTCTCATCTTGTCTTAAGAATCTAAGTACCACATTTTCTTCCCTTTAAACTTCACACATATATAACATTCCATGGCCCTTTATGGCTGCAATAAGTTGAGCTCTTTAACAGTAACAACATAAGCAAAGGCATCTCGGAATCAGATTACTCAATGCCATTATTTGATCATTTTCTTTTAATTTAGGATATTATTCTATTTACTTATGATGTATTAAGCACCTGCTGTATATGTCCTGCACATAAAAGAACCAAATATAAAAAACAGACGGCAAGAAAAACGTTTTTAGACCTATATGAAAAACCAAACCCTGTTGAAGTACTTTCTGCAAAGAAATGATCAAATTATTGTTAAATATAAAGTCTTAATAGTGCCAATGTCCCTTGATGTTTCTTCAAACAATTACCAAAATCTTGACCTATGTCCTTCTCAAAGACCCTTGCTGTCTTAATTCTACCACATTAAAGGGCAAGTGTTGGGCAGAGGAATTTGGGGAAAGCCCAAGCATTCGGTCCATACTCTGGAAGATTGATGAGACTGACCCATAAGCTGATACATTTGAAGCATGTGTGTGTATGTGTGTGTGTGTGTGTGTTTGTGTGTGTGTGTGTGTGCGTGTGTATGCGTGTGTGTGTGTGTGTGTGTGTGTGTACTTTCTCTCTCTGCTTAGAAACAGGACAGGAATCTCAATTCACTTATTCGTTTTGAATTACTTTTCCTTACACAAGTTTTAGGCTTAAGTGTATACAAACCCAGCAGCAAATACTAGATAAGGTTTGCCTATGAATGTCTCTTAACTGTCCACAGGCTTTTGTGTTACCATGGTAACTTACTCTAAGTCAATGTCTTTTATTCTTGTCTAAAAGGCATGTGACTATTTTGGGTATGTTTTTCTTTATTATGTTAATTACATTAGAGTTCTTTTTTACTTTTACCCTGAATTCTCAGATGTTAGAAATTACATCTAGTAATTTCTGCAGTATCTAACACAGTTCATGGTATAGTTAGCTTTGCTTGAAAAATAAGTTTGAACAGTTCAAGAGCCTGACTGAACATGGTAACTGCCATGAATCTGGCATTATTGATATCACTGGAATACTGCCCCACACTTAGTGAGCATTTCTATTGATACAAATCTGGGGATGTGAGTACCAATTTCAGGAGGATCATGTGTCATCTTATACAGAGGAGAAAGAATACCAAGTAGAAAATATCAACTAGAAAATATTATCACCCACATTTAAAGATTATGAGTAGGAAAACACACCATGCAATGCCCATTTTAATCCTCAGTCCTTATGACTCAGACAACTATAAATCTTCTCTGTTGCTGCTTGGGGATTCTTAAATCTTTTGTTAACACTATAGAAGAACTGGAGTATAGATTTTGTTGAGGCCTTGGCATGAAGAGGGGAAGAAAATTAATGGAAGAGGCCAGTAGGTTGAGAGATGGGATAAGAATGGGAAGAGATTGAATTGTAGTGTTTGAGTTAGGTAGAAATGATGTTCAACCAGAGTACAGTTTATATTGCACTAAATCAGTTCATGGAATTGAGGACAAAGGTCTGTATTGATACATTTACGTTATCAATTCACTGTGCAGAATCACTGGAGAGGGCTAATAGAATGCCAACCAAGATTAGGGAAAATATTAATAATATGTGATCCTTCTCTAGAGTGTCTCATAAAACCAATGACTCTGAATTGGAAAGTTTCTCAGAGGTCATACAACCTACTTCTTCCCGTATGTCTCCTCAAACTTTCATGTCAAAGACAGATTTCTGAACGTTAGAATTCAGAGCAACGGCGTGAGAGGATTAGGATGTAACAACTATGAATCAGTTACCCATAATTAAAACTCAGCTTCTGCTAGGACAAATCTGACAAGTGCAAGCTTGCATATTAAAGAGAAAAGAAAGATAACGACTCCCATTGTGTTCTTAGGAGATCCCTTGCATCCCCTTCACCTCTCCATGAAGGGCATGGAGGATTGTAACCCATGTGTCATTGCTTTGTGGAACTTGTCTTTGTCTATAAAGTAGGAATCTATTTCTTGGGTGAGGCAATAAGATTTGTCTCAGATAGACCCACTTTCAATACAGGTCTAGGTACCCTACAGGCCAGTTAACTTCCATTTGAGATCCTCACATGGAGTTGTCCAAGTATGTTGTGATGCAGTCAGTCTATCCAGCATGTGAGTTCTGCTTCCAACAACAGGTGAAGAGGGGTGCAGAAGTCTGACACTGTGTTCTTGTTACTGTTCATGGTCACATGTTGCTCTTGTGTCTTGTCCTCTGTCATGGCTGGCCGTGGATGCAGCAATGCCACAGTGGCTCAGCTCTTGTGCCCCAGTGTATCTTGTCTTCAGCATCTGTTAGCATCTGTCCTGTCTGAGTCCAGCAGTCTCCCTACCCCTCACGTCCCTGTTTTTTATTAAGGCAAAAAGGCGAACCGCCTCTTCAGTGTCTTAAAAGTTTGGCTTCTGGGAGTCACCTGCCACCAGAGGGTGTCTACTTTCTTCTCTAGAAAGCCAATTCTGCATCGTGGTGAAGACTGAAGTGGAAAATTTTAGGGAACAGTGGCTTGATCAATCAAAATCAATTATTTCTTTTATTCTGCTTGAGTATTTGGTACCTTTTTCTTATAAAATTTTGACTACATAGGCAAAAGAAATGATCTATACATACAAGTATATGAACACAGGCACCTGGAAAATTGTTTGGAACATTTTCTATTTGACACAATCAATTAAAATTTATCCTTCCCACTTTTTACCCAGAAGACAAATAGCAAGTATGATTATAACTATTCAAATTTCACCTTTCTATATAGTAAAGGGTTTGGGGTAATCTCTGCTTCAATTTACTTAATTGTAAAGTAGTGATTGTAATCATGGAACTAAATGTTTCAGGTTGTGGTGAAAATTTAAAAGGCACTAAAGTCTGTTTGCTGCTAGATCAATGCATAGTGCTTTTGAGTAGCAAGTATTATTATGTTAACAGTAATGTGGTTGTTATAATAATAATCTTTATTATTGTGCCCCCATTTTTTGGCCTGGCCACTTGGGACTGGGTGTGTTTTAAAATTGGTATTACTGTTTTTTTTTATTATTATTTAAAAGGCAACATGAAGACTGGAAAGATTATGTAGCATTATCAGCTGAGCCTGAGGAAGAATGCCATCATGATTTCCATATGAGAGCCTTCACATAGTCAGGAGATGACATCTTCTATATTTCAGGTCAGGATTAGGTAACAATGAAATTAAGTGTCTTGGTTTTCAGACTGTTTGGATTTCAGAAATACAGACAAAAGATGGCAAACCTATTGCTTAAATTCTTTTTAAAAATAACAATTGTAGTTTTTATATATGCCTCCCAGTTTGCCACTGCTGAGGGCTCTTAACAGAGAACATGTGATTCTGGGTGTGACCTGCTAGGATTAATAGAATTGATATATCAGTTTCTGGCTTCCAACAGCAATCCTCAGATCTCAGCCTCCTGAGTAGCTAGGATTATATTGTGAGCCACTAGCACCTGGCTCTTGCTAGATTTTTCAATCAACAATCTTTACTTCTTTTTCATATGTGCTATTAAATAAACTCATGTCTCTTACTGCTTCTGTGCAACTGGTCTTTGGAAAACAAGCTTCTCCCTATGAAATTGTTTTCTCTTCCCATAAAATTTATTTTTTTTAGCTCTGGCATATTTTCTTGATCTGATGAGATGATTTTGGATTCTGATTATGTCATCTCATATCTACTATTGCCCCGTATCAGATGTAACTTTCATCAGCATGTCTTAATCCAATATCATGAGAAAAAATATTGGATAGGACAGTGCCAAGGACAGAATTCACATTGCCTATTACTGAATATCAATCAACACTATTTGAAATGATCACTTAGTGTATTAAAATAACATCAAACTGTGACCATTCAAATTTCTATCCTTGTTTCTAAGAATATTGAGAAGATCTTTTATTTCAAGTCTTGTTACAATGCACATTTGAAGCTGGGGACCTGTGACTCATGCCACAAGAAGCTGACACCTTAAAATTGGTGTTTGAAGTCAGCCCAGGCAGGAAAGTTCCTGAGATTCTGATATCCAATTAGCCACCAAAAAGCCAAACATGGAGCTGTGACTCAAGTGTTAAAGTGCTAGCCTTGAGCAAAAGAGTTCAGGGACAGTGCCCAGGCCTTGAGTTCAGGTTCCAGGACTCTCTCTCTCTCTTTCTCTCTCTCTTTTTCTTTCTCTCTCTATCAAACATACACACACACACACACACACACACACACACACACACACACACTCCATATTTGATCTATCTATAGACCCCCATGCAGAAACTGCAGTAATCCTAATGAAGAAGGAATTAAGATAGGCTCACCTGATTTGGTCCTTATGAACATAAGCTTTGTTTCACTTATTATATCTCCTCTCTCAAAGCCATTACAAAAGTCTGAGTAAAAATTTGTTTCTCAGATTATCAAACTTAGGTATTTTCACATATAGATGTATTTATATTTAATACACCATTATCTATATCACATGTATTTTCTTTCGACTTTTGAAAATTAAAACATCTGCTCATTTCTACTTGCATGGCATCACTTCTATTTTCAATGACTTTCCTAAGGTTATTGCAAACAATAAGATATACATTCTGTTATCATGTTGACAGATGCTAAAGATGACCACATAATTTATCATCCAAATGCATACAATCTTAAAATAGATAAGAGTCCTATTAATACTTACACCAAAAAGACAAGCATGGCATAAGCTTCTCTTCGGCAAAACAGAAGGCATGTTTGCCCATGAAGTGAACCTAGCTGAGTCTTCATTCAGAGAGAGAAAGTGCTTGTAGAATGTTCTCCATTGGCTAGTTTCTTGATATCCATTCCAGCCATTAATGGACAGCAATCTTCTGTCACAGAAGAGCTTGAATATTACCATTCCATTCATAAAGCCCCCCAAATCATTATTTATTCCATTGCTGAGGACCAAATGATGTTTGCCTTCATTTCTTGGATTATATGATTATTTTGCAAGGCTATAATGGAGGATAATATTTTGCAGCCATGTTTATTTTTTCAAATCTTAGTTTACTGTAATAGTATTAGCTTTCTGAGCTGTGGAATTTATAAACATTCCCCTCTTTATGCTTTGCCTCTTTATCAACATTTGAGGTCATCAGAGATTCTTGCTGATCTTTGATAGGCCTTCCTCCCCTTTCCTTTCTTTTATGAATTATATACAGAAGAAAAAAAATGGCAGTTTCTTCTGGAAAGTCTAATAACCCTCAAGCTTTTTTCCATGTCAGAATCTTAGCTGTACTTTCATGCTTCTCTTTATTGAAACTTTAGGAAGCTTCCCATCTTAACACTATCTATCTGATTAAATTGACCCATCCTCTCACTAGATCCCATGAGGCTTGATACATCATAGCCATTTTCTTCTGTCATTTTTCACTGTCAATCTACATGATGGCCAGAATTGTTTTGAACAATATATTTTCTTCATTCCTTATTATATTCTCTTTAGAATAGTTTACGTGTTTCTCATAAGAGATCTTTTTTTACAGTTTTGTTTTCTTGAAGCTGCTCAATTTACAGAGAAAGTAAAAGTAAAGTCCCCAAAGAGTCTACTACCAAATATAAATTTAGAGTGATCTGGGAAATCTGAAGGTATTTATTATAAAATGAGAAGTGAATAGGACAGAAAAGTGGGCCGTGGCACTTTAACAGCTAATGACAATACCTTTCCAAGAATCTATCAAAATGTATGCTTTGCGCAAGGAGTCTTGAAATCATTAAACAGGAAACAGGAAAGAAATCTGGGCACTGTGAAGTCTGAAGCAACCTCTCATTAAAATGGCATATATTGATTTGAAACAAGTTGTTAAGGAGTTCCTTTGTCTCTCTTATTTCTGTAAGGGAATTTTAAATCTACTCTCTTGGAAAGAGGAGTGGAGCAGTGCACTTTCTGAAGCTTTTTTGTTTCCACTCCATGTCCCTGCTATTCAACAGAAGTTCACTTAGCTGGCCTACTGTGTGGTGCAGGTTGAAAACTGCATATAGCCTATTCTCCATAGGACAGAAGTATTATAGGAAGAGCTAGCATTGGGGGTATTTATTATCAGATGCTGCAGGTGTTGGGTTTCTTCCTTTTGCTGTAACTATTGAAGGAAGGTCTGCTCAGGATTCCTGTGATGGGTCAAGGTCCAGATGTCCCCTGGGGCTGAGTAAAGGGAATGAGTTAGGAGCTGCAATGTATTCTTCAATCCTT
Organism: Dipodomys merriami; assembly: GCF_024711535.1. Taxonomy (NCBI): domain Eukaryota; kingdom Metazoa; phylum Chordata; class Mammalia; order Rodentia; family Heteromyidae; genus Dipodomys; species Dipodomys merriami. The sequence continues at coordinate 58,186,597 of NW_027206068.1, read as the reverse complement.
TACAATGATGCATTTAAAGCCCTGATTTTTCTTTTTGACAGCTAGTGCTGACATTCATACTCTAACATTATATATTTATACTCTACTGGACAGACCTTGGAAGTGATTAGAGGAGAGGTAAGATTTTTGAGTTCACCTTGGGCTTAAAAAAATAATAGCATTTCTAGTGCTCTTTAGAAACATGACATTTTCAGATACGTTCGTTAATTCCCTCTTGGAACTTTTACCAAGAATTTTGGCAGCATGATTAGTCAAGGGTATTTTCTGGAAAAAAAAAAGAGAATAATTATGGTGGGATAATTGCACTGAAAGTAATTAAAACATTATTCAGCCATTCTGATTTTAATGTAGTCGCAGTGTTCTATTACTGCCCAGGCAAGATCGATGGGCGTCAATAAAATGTCTAGAAACATATCCAAACACCTGTAGTCATTTAGTCTGCAATAGAGGTAGCAATTCAAATGAATGGGGTGCAATGTATATTATTCAGAATAACGTGTGTGTTGGCATGAATAGGGAAATCACTAAATTTAGATTAATTTTTATCGTATTATCTTAAATAATGTTCATTGGGGTTGAGCATTTATATATGTGCCAGACATTCTGCTAGGCACTTTAAAGGGATTAGCCCATTTATTACTCCTAACTGTCCCATGTTGTAGAAACTATTATTAGCCATACTTTATCATGAAAAAATTACAGCACAGATCAGATTAAATATTGGATGAGTGGAAGCAAAACAGAGCACCAGGTTAAAGTCAGTAATAGGGAGGACTTACAACCTCCATGCATATCACTAAAGAACTAAGTGAATGTACTTCTGAGTCTTTATTTGTAGGTGTAGCAGAGAGGAAAATTTACAAAACTTCTCACCAAAAGCAAATTCTGTGAAGCCAAATATTCAACTCGGTAGAAATGTAAAGCTTCCTATGTGGAAAATTAATTATCATCAATGAAATAATACATGGCATTTGAAATTCACAGGACAGAGAGTGGATTAGCACATGGAGGGCAGGGAAAACTTAATGCCTGGAAAGCAAAATGGACAATAATATGAAATCTGTTCATGGAAGAATTGTAAATAGGCCAAAATATGGCAATATCAATCTTGCTAGTAAACAAATAGGTACAAATAGAATCCAGGACATTAATGTGACTTTATTTGAGATAGTAAAAATTTAGAGACTAAGTTTTTAACTTTAGAAAGTGCCTAAAGGAATAGAATTTAACATAAAGTTTTAAAGAATGTTTTTAAAATACAATAAAATAAGGAAGTACACAAGGTTTGTTCAAAATAAAAGCATTAGGATTCCAATTTTATTTTTAAATGAGACACAGATATGCAAATAAATACAAACTACGGTTCCATGTACCAGCCTGTTAGCAGTTATTATTTTTAAATAGAAAGATTGACAGTGAATATTCTTGTTCTTTTTTCTCTCTGGCTTATTTTCTAAGAATTCTAAGCTAGGACTGACTGGTGGCTCATACCTGTAATTCTAGCTAGTCAAGTGGCTGAGATCTGAGGATTATATTTCAGAGCCAGCCTGAGCAGGAAAAGTCCATGAGACTTTTTTTTTAATGTAAATGTGATGTACTTTTTAAGGGGTTACGGTTACATGAGTAAGGTTAATGAGTACCTTTCTTTTTGAACAATGTTACTGCCTTCCTCATTTTCTCCTACTTCCCCTTCCCCCGAATCCCTTCTCCCTCCATTTCCAACATAGTATCTAGTGAGTATCACTATTGCATTGGTTCACCCTCTGTCACACCATTTCTGTGATTCTCTATCCCTTTCCCAAATCAGGTAAACGTATATACAAGCCAATGGGTACAGAAATATCTCCAACAGACAACCAAAAGCCAGAATTGGGGCTAGTGGGGCTGTGGTTCAATTGGTAGGGTGCTAGCTTCAAATAAGAAAAGCTCAGGGACAGTGCCCAGGCCCTGAGTTCAAGCCTTAGGACTGGTACAAAAATAAATACATAAAACAGAAGAATCTATCTATATCTGAACCAGATACTTTGGGGGGTAGGTGAGGTTGGGTTAGATAAAGAGGAGATGTACTCATACGACAAACATATCATATGATTTGAAACTAATTTATACAACCACTTAAAGATCATATCTATATATATTTCTCTCTATATATTTATGTCTCTATAGAGATAGATATTTGCAACTAGAATATCTCTATATATGGAGAAGATGATAGTTATAAGCATAGAGATAGATATTATCAACAAAAAATAAACACTGAAATCTAAAGTCCCTTTAGAGTATGTTTCTTTTTTTCTGGTTCCTTTTTTCGAGTTTAAAAAGATCAATTGCAATATACTTCCTCATTTAACAAAAACAGTACCCCAGGCATATTCCCACTGCTGCTTGTAATAGCTTAATTTTCTTTTTTAATTTAAATTTATTTTAACTGATACATAAAACATTAAAATTGTACATATTTGTGGAAAGTGGTGTGATGTTTTGATACATGAACTAACTTAATTTCCTACTGCATGCATTTGAAGGTTACAGGAGTCTTTTCCCAAACCCTCACTATTGGAATTCTTGTGCTAATTCCTTCCGGTTCCTCAAAGAACTTCATCCATACTGCCTTTGTTCAAAGAACCAAAACCTCCATGTCAGTTGATCTAACATGCAAGAAATTCTTTACACTTGACTTGTTGCTTGTGTCATTATTTTTTTTCCTTCATTTCTCTTTTGAAATTCAGATAGCCCTTAAACATGCTAGTTTATTTAATTATTTTTCAGTTAATTCACACAATTTTAGCCTGCAGGTCATTAGTTTCAAGTTACTGTTTCATCTTTAATGATAATATATCATCGGCATCTCTTTAGTTAATTTCAGTGTGTCTCTTTACTTGATTTCAGTGGTGTAGTTTCTGAGAAGACAGACCCAAAATGAAGATCAAGGAAGCATTTGGCTACTGTCCACAAAAGCCTTCTTTCAAGCACCTCACACTCATCCAGCAGAGGTGCATTGTCTGTTGACTCCTCCTCTTTCCTGTACTCCCCACTGGATGGTCCACTGATTCAATGACTATATTTAAGGCTTGGGATACATTCTCAGCTTGCTTACTGTGGGAGTAAGTTGACACACACATATTAGTTTTGCAATTTACAGTTAGGCAAATATTTCCTAAATATAGCCGGTGTTATCCTGTGTAGTTTATTTTTTCATTTTTCATTTCTTTGTTTTTCTTTTTTTATTGTGAAAATACTGTACAGAGGGGTTACAATTACATTATTTTTACCTCTGGAGTTTACAAAGAGGGAAAGTAAGGGAGAGTGATATAGGTCTGGAACTATTATTACTAATGGAATCTGACATAAACTTTTAAGTTTGTAAACACTTTGCTATAGTAATAAGTACATGCTAGAAATTTCTACTTACCATATCTACCAACATTGTGTTGTTTCTCACTATTCATAAACTAGAATTGAAAGCTTTTAGAGAAGAGACAGCTCTCCAGTTAAGAAAAATGTTTTGGCTTCCAGATCTATTTGAATCAAGAAACTTCTCAGGATCTTTTTTTTAAATTTTCTGTTCTGGTTTTTGTCTATAGAGCCAATCTGACTCATCTGCTTTGACTCTATATCTGTGCTTTATTTTCTTTAACAAAATAAAACAATAACAACAACAACAACAACAAAGACTGGAGGCAATACCTTATGGAATTGTCTCCAAGAATAATAGAAACCATTGTGGCACTCAGTAAATATAAATTGCTGCATGCACAATACTAAATCACAGCCATTGTGCTGTATGCATAAGCATTTTTTTTCAATCTGGGCTCTTGGCTAATGCATTAATCTGTTGCCAGAGTTTAGACTTTCTCTGCAGCCAGTGTCAGAAGTGAATGAATTTGTTACCCAGAGTTCTCAGAGCCTTCAAGACAATGCTTTCACCCAGGAGAAGCAGTATGTTTAATTTGTTATTATTAATAACAAGCATAGTTTGTGAAAGCATCTCCAATAAGCAGAGCAACATCTCCTCCTCTTTCTACTGTTGTTTGCTTACTGTTCTTCTAGGTAGTCTTGCTCCCAAAAGGGTGGTATGAGGAGTGGCTCTTATTCAGAAGAGATGCCCTGAGCAGTCAAGGCTGGCTTTCACATTTCCCCTTCACTTTCCTTCCTCACTGTCCCAAAGAGGACACAGGTGCCACATCCTCTCACCAGTGTACTTGATTATAGTGACACAGTTTTGCTTTCCAAATCCCCAAAGCACTGACATTCAATGCCCCATGACATTATTTTATAGTTATTATTTCTGCTTTGTAATTCGGAACTTATCCTTTCAAAAAAAGAAAGCCAACACCGAAAGTTCAGAGGACAGTTTCCTGAATCTGATCACCGATGCATTATTTAGGATAGGTTTTATTATTTATGGTTTACTGCCAACTACGAAGAGATGGCTGAGCACAGTAGCTATTTGCCAGAGGAGGGAGTGCCAACCTTAGTCCTTTTTCTGTGCATTTCCTTGATACCTGTATCTAAGAACATGATTCTGATGTTCTCTTTTTTTCCCAGGTGCCATGCTTTAGAAACCTGTCTATCTTGGACATCAGTGAAATCACATGTGGGTGGGTGATTGAAAGATTTCTTTTTTGATTTAAGCAACACAAAGCACCTCCTTTAGCTTTGGATATGCTATTTGGATTCTATCATTTTTTACAGCTTGAATAGTAGCTGAGAAATTAAACCAGGAACACAGACTAAAATGCCTCATGTGCCTAAGGCATTTAACGAATTCCTTCTCAGGTTCATCTGTAGAGAATATTAGACTGGGATGAGACTTGTTCAGGATGAATAACTAGTATTTAGGATCAAGAAGTCTGAGACATTTCACAATTTCTAGCTCATTTTATATGATTATAGGATAAAATTGGGATCAAATCTCCTGTGATAGAAGGGTGGAAAAGCTTGTTGTACAGAACTCCAGATGAGCTGATAAGCTGAGTTCTGAGTATAATGTTTAATGAATGAGTGAATTGTGGAAGAGTGAATGAATATTCACTTTCAACGGATGCTATGATTGTCTTTATGATAATATGAAGTCATGAAAGCAGATCTAACCAGGATTAATAGCCCTGTCTGAGAAAAGGAAATCTCTGTTGCACCTTCATTTTATATATCTCCTTTATTTTCATTCTTTGGCTACATTTCTTGAGGAACATTTCTTCAGGTTTCTTGCCAGCATTAGCCATAGTCAGTTCCTCCAATCAATGTTAATTAGCACCAGCTCCCTGTGGCTCTTCCTGGATATTTTTTTCCCGCAGAATAGTAATTTTTTTCTTTAACACTTCCTACTGTTTTAATTTTCACTCCTGTTTTAAATTCTTCATTAACTTTAATTAAGCTTTCCTAGGGCTTAAATATCTATAAAACTTAAAAAAAAACTTAATCATTTGATTTGGCTGTTCAGCTTTCTTAGTCTTACCTAGTTTTAAGATTGTTAAACCTAAAATTGTGCCTTAGAGATGGTATGAGTACAGAGGGGAAAGAAGGAAATGATGGCATTGTTAGTGAAATTAATGATGAATTTCACTGGGGAAAAAAAATCTCACACTCCAGTGCTCTTTGTGTTTCATGCTGATAAGCAGCTAATAATTTTCAATGCCTTCATTTTGTATTAAAAACACTTATAGGTTTAAAGTCCACATAAATACTAGGTACAGGTTTACGTAGTCTAGAGGACAATGTACCTTGTATTGCTCTTTGAGCCTTTTCTTGCTTACTTCAGCAAATCGTTTTGATTTTAATTCTGTAGCCTATTCATTATCCTCTTAAACTGTGCCCTCTATGTTTTCCTGATTAAAAATTTAGAACTGGAGATTATCTTAAAACAATTTCGGATTTGTTGCTTTTCAAGAGAAGAAAACCAAAGTTCAAAGAGGTTAAGCTTGAAGAACCAGATCCCAGAAGGGCCTGGGAAGAGCCCATGCAATCAGTTGGCTTGGGGTCCACCCACATACAGATCACCAAAGATGTTTGGTGTTACCATGGATTAGGGAGACCTGCCCATTGCTCTGGAAAACCACTCTTGTCACCTATACCTAGATGCCAACACATATCCAAATGTATAGGAAGGATAAACATGCTCATCTACCGGTTTAGGGCACTGATTATTTCTAGAAATGGTTATAGGGTTTACTATAACTCTAATAGAATGCTTTTCCCTTGGTGCCCAGGAAAGTTGTAACCCTCTTATGATCCTGTCATATGAAGTTGAGAACTATGCCTTTCTGAATTGTAAATTCAGCAGCTGTTTATAGTCTGTTTATAGTTACAAATTATCAAAGGATATCTTCTGCACTATCTTAGGTTGCCCTGAGTCCAGTTCTTTTCCCCTTCTTGCTCACAATGTATATTGCCAGGATAGGCTCTGTTAACAGTTTTAGGGAAGAAAAATAAAAATATAGATTGCTCTTTGAGTAGGCAAAAAGTAGTCCTATGAACTGAACTGTATGAAAACCCAGATATAGCTAAGTATTTTGTTACTTGCCCTGGACTATTGCTTTTACTTGATCTTTGTGGGTTTTGAGATTTCCATATGTATGCCAGTCATGGCTTGAACTCAGTGCCTGGGAGCTGTCCCTGAGCTTTTGCGCTCAAGGCTAGCACTCAACCATTTGAGTTTCAGCTCCTTTCAAGCTTTTGGTTGTTAATTGGAGATAAGAGTCTCATATCCTTTCCTGCCCAGGGTGGCTTTGAACCATTATCCTTAGATTTCATCCACTTGTGTAGTTAGGATTACATGTGTGAGTCACCAGTGCCTGGCTCATAATCTGTTTATACAGTGAACCCTTTTGGTATGGCAAAGTTTATGTACATTTAGAATCTGTAAATTTTATTTATAGATCCAATATAATTATTTGCATGTTTTTGCTAAAGTTACCTGTTTGGGGATAAAATTGGGACAAAATTATTTTGACACACAGGAAAGATGAGCTTAGTGACCACCTTTTATACTAAGGATAAAAAACTTTTTCATCAGGATAAAACATCCTCAAGATGAGCTTTGTGTTCCTGTAACTAATTACTAATCACTAACTGAAATGTGTGCTGCAAAGATTTCTGATACTGGAAGGAGACACATAAAATTTATAAACCAGAAAATACCCTTCATGCTTGCTGGAGTGATCAATCACTTGAACCACTTACCCAGTCCTGTTGCTTTTGGTAATTCCAGTTAATTTTTTTTCTTTATGCTGCATCTTGAATTCAGGGGCCTCTCATTATTGTTCAGATTATTTGTTCATGGCTGGTGCTCTACCACTTGAGCCATGTTTCCAGCCCATTAATTCTAAGTAAGAGTCTCATGTATGCCATCACCATCTTCTGAGCATAATCCTTTTGCCTCTCTTCTTCTCAAATAACTTGAACCACAGATTATACTACCACACCCAGATTATTTATTTATTTTTTTGTCTGAGGGAAGCAGAACTAGGTGGGAGTTGAAGAAGAACCAAAGAGCAAAGGATGATTTCCTTCTTCTCTCCCTGCATGTAGTCATTTCTTCCTTCTTTCAAGTCTTCAGTGAGTGTCCATTTAAAAGTAGATAGGCAAGCCTGGTATTAACTTAGAGGCCAGGGGAAGAGTGAAATATACAAGAACCTATGAAGATGCGCTCAGAGCGTGTGTGGAAGTAATGACCAAAATGCACAGAATGACATTCAGTGTCATGGAAGGGACATTTTCAGGAGAGAGAAATAAGGAGGAGGTAAGTAACTAACTTTGAAAATGTATCTGTGGAGAGAATTAGTGGCCAGGCCATTATGAGTTTTATTTTCACAGGGAATTAAAGGGCAACAACATCAGCTAAAGCAGGAAGACATGGGGTAGGAGGCATACCTGGAGGACAACAGCCAGTGTTTGTGGAGCACATGAGAGAGAGCTAACACATTGTGAAATGTTCTGGGATTACCAGGTTGTGCTGAAGTCTTTTTAATGTACAGGAACATGAAATTAAAGTGATACTAATCAGACAAGACCTATTTTTATCCTGCTTCTCTCTGTCCACAAAGCCATTTTAAAAGTCTGATGTTAGATTGAGTGTAGAGAATAGATTGAAGATTAAATACGATTCAGAAGCAAGGAGACATTAACATCCTCACAGAGGACAATACTTCCTTTAGGGAAGGATCCCAACCCAACTATCTTGGTGGGATCTCATAGACCCTAGTCATGGCTAACTTTATAGAGAATATATATCTCAAGCCAAAAATAAGTATTCCCAATTATATGCTAAAGACCTAAATACACAAGTATTTACAATAGGATACAATAAATGGGTCTCATCAACATAAACAGGACTCAAGAAACAAAGGACCTCTTCTTCATTTGTCATATCATTTCTAGATGACCCCAGGTCCTTGACCCCAGATATGGTATATATGTGCACATCTGAGGGAAGCTGGGAGAAAGGCACAGATTCAAAGGGAAACAGAGGGAAAAAATACAGCAGAGCGGCCCATCAGCTATACTGGACATTGATGGAAGTGAACTAAGCAACTTAAGGGCAATGATGGGAGAGAGGGAATGAGAGAGAAAGGGGGAACAGCTTACATTAAGCAAAAGGAAAGAAGTGTACATATCACCTGATTTAGAAAAAAATAGCTGTTGTGTTAAAGTTTGTAGAGACCATAAGCTTTATAGACCATGATAATGACAATGCCTCGTGAAGGTTAAAATGTGTGTGACTTTAACTAAGTATCACTATCCCACAATACTGTGAAATTTGTGAAATTTATATAATCACTTAATCTCAATAAAGAAAAAAAATGTGTTTCAGTTAACCCAGTGGGGTTTAGTTGGGATTTCTTCTATTTACCTTTTCATCTTGGGATTTCTTCTATTTACCTTTTCATCTATCTACTGAAAAACTTCTATAAGCTAACCATGGAAGTTAGGTTATCCTATCATGTAAAAAACTTAAGTGTATACAGGTACATCTTCAAGATATACTAAGTAGTGGGTAATCCATACATGAATAAGTATCTCTGGCTAATACTTGTGGAGGTAGAAAATGAAAAAAAAAGTAGATTATTCCATTGGATTATTTCATTGTTTTTTTTTCTGAAGGCACTTAAGCAACACATTTTTGTTTGTTCTGAAGAAGAAAAATTCCTATATCTATGAAACTAAAAACATTGGTGAATCTGTTCACATGTTTATTTGCTAAGTATAGTATCAGTCCACAAAGTCTGTCTTTAACATCCAGATGTTTGTCTTGAGAACCGAATAGTAAACGGAAATAATTCACTGTATTGCCAATTGTTCTTCCACTTCAGTGGGATTTAGAAGGCATTTGGAAATTGGCTATAACGTATAATATTTGCATGGTAGATTCAGCCTCTCTGAATTCTAGCAACAGTCTACTCCAAATGAAGTACAAACTATGCATGGAAAACTAAGCAATGTTTCCAAGAGATTTTGATTGAATATACTAATTTCCAGAAGGAGGAAGTCATCTTTTGCAGCATGACTTAGGGACTTGGGGAGATATAATTTCTGTCTGTGGAAAGCACTACCATATGGCTCTGATAGCAGGCATTTTTAATCCTTGAAAATTAGACTTCAAAGTAGAAAAGCCCAGGGATGGTGTGAGTTCTTGCACTTTGTCTCCATTCCTTCCAAAACTGCCAACCAAATTATGGCAAAAAAAAAAAAGGGAAAATTTTCACCATAAAGTGAATTTTCAAAATTCCTAAAATGCTTTCCTAAACATTTATTATCCAAGTTTTGAGGCCACTATGGATAGGAGGAGTGATTAAAAATTTTAAATGATTAAAAATGATTAAAATGTTTAAAAAATTAAATGATTAAAAATTTAAATCACACACAAAAAAGAAGTTACCATTGAAATTAATTCTATACATCAGATCCAAATTGGTTCATTAGCAGTTAGTTCTTAGGGACACATTTTGGAATTGTAACATTGTTCTAAAATACCATTTCATGTAAGATTTGTCATTAATTTTATAAGTAGTTTGTTTCTGGGGAAGCAGATTACATGTATATCTTTAAAAATAAGAGCTTGTTTTCCTATACCTTTACTCAAATGATTTGTTTTTCTGCAAAGTTGAATCTAAGCCTTCCTCTCATTCACAGTCTGTGCGTTCCTCATGATCTTTGACCTAAGCCCATACAATGGTGTGCCGCTTCCCCAAGCCCATGCTTATGATCTTGACCTGCACACTCCCCTCAGGATTGGCAGAATAATTTAGAAACATATCGAAGAACACTAGGTTTTGTTTGCATTTCCTATTTGGTTGAATCCACTGTTTCAATTTTTCTCTAAAAGAAATATATGTTACTAGATATTAAACAGCTTTATTTAATGTCTGACTAGCAGCTAGAAGCTGTCTAATGAAACTCTATGGGTCTCAGGAAATTTTGTTAGCTTTTATAAATCCTCTGACTTATTCTAAGGGTATGAAAAATTCTGTTACCTTTAGCTATCGCTTCATGGGTGTATTACATACTGTGGCTACTTGAATATCTATACATTTAGATAGACTTTATACATACATAAATATATATGCATAGTTTTAATTACATGCATATATCTCATTTGTTAGGAATTATAAAAGACCTAAAAGATAGTAGTAATCTACCTTTATTCCCCTATGGTGATTCATTGCCTCAAACATATTACTAAGTGATAGCAAGCAGTTATTCAGCATTTCCTGTGTGTTAGAGGCAATTTTTAGCAATCTATTAACAGGAACTCATATAATCTGCATAGTGTAGTATTGTACACTATACAGTATAGTGTACTGTAGATAAAGTGGATTCCTCAAGGTCACATAGCTCCTAAGCTGTGGAGCCAGAGCAATCTCCGATCCCAGCAACCGTATCTTTCACCATGTACTATAATGCCTCTCCTGTGTCTTGTTTTGATAATCCTTTGCTTGAAGTTGTTACATAGCATCCGATCACATTTATAAAGAAGATGATTAAGTCCACTTGTGTATGGAATGACCAGTAATAATAATAGCACTGTGGTGACAGGGATGAACATAAAGCACCTTGAAGACATAGCCAAGCTGCACGCCGTCCCTGACATCCATTGTGAAGTATATGTGTTGATACAGGGAAATTGTGGTACAGGAACAATAAGTAAGAACATTGGGAGCTACTTTTTGTTGCACTGTTCCTTACATGGCTCACTCAGTGAGACAGGATGTGAATGAAAACCCGATAGGATAGCCACTGATGGTGACTAGTTTAATACTATCTTTTGTCTAAAGGGTAGCCGTGTGCACACCTAGCCTCCAGCTGAGGGCGCTCTAGGGTAGTTCTGACCAATGAAATGTAGTTGGATGACAGGATAGTTTGGGGATGTGATTTTTCTCCCTCCAGATTAAAAGGAAAAATCTGGGCACATAAACAGACATACTCTAATAACTCGAACATGCCTTGGATTCTCTTCCTCTTATGCCACAGCTCATGCTGTACGCTGTGCATTTCACCTCCTAACCTCCTCACCTGGCTGCAGTATCTTCTCATTAGAAAGAGGCCTCCTAGCCATATAGCTATTTTTTTAACCAAATTATGAATCTTCTAAGCATCGTCATAGTCAAAACAAAATAGTAAAACTACCTGTTTGGAGGATGAGAGAATTAAATGCAATAATGTGTGAAAATTATCTCACATGTTACAAAACAGGCTTTCTCCTGTACTTAGCAGAAGGGATTTTTAGCTTTTCCTCTGAAGACTGCTCTTGCAATGTTCTTATACATAAAAACATTCTGTGTTTTCTTCATTTTCATGAATAATTTCTGTATCTTCCTTAGCAAACAAATGGAAACTTTGAGGAATCTAGGGAGTCTTGTTTTACAGTATTTGTTTTCAACTGGACTAAAATTGTATGTTGTTCTAGAGCTTAAGCTAACCTGAATTTATTTCACAGACTTTTGCTTTGTTTAGAGTTCTGATCAGCCGACGGTCAGTTTAAAAAGGTTTTATTGAATAGTCACAGATCATTGCACTGGGGACAAAGAGAGCAAGCAAATAGATGTAGGCTAGAGAAACTCAGAAAAAGTCAAGTATTCCCATCGCTAACAGAGTACTTGAAGAGTATAATTCAAAATCAAATAAATATAAGTCGATATTTACAAATGTAGTTTGGGGGGACTACATTGGAAGAAGGAATAAAGTAGCTGATACGATACTTTATATTAACTTTCATTAACATTGCTAATAATAATATTAGAATACATTGTTCCACACTAGGGGATGGAAAACCCTCTGGGGTTAGAAGATACTACCCTTTCTGATGACATATTGCTCCGTTGTGTGTTCTTTTCGTTATTTGGGGATTAGTTGGTTATCTTAGTATAATCTCTTTTGCTGTTATAGAATGCCTAAGAGTAGGTGATGGTGACATATGAAAGTCGAGGTGTATTTTTCTCCTGCTTCTGGACACCGGAAGTCCAAGACTGAGTGGCAATATCTGGCAAGGGCCCTGTCCTACACAATATGGTAAAGGAGTGGAATTGTAAAAGCTAGTGCGAGGGGTTGGGGAGGGCATGAAGAAGGCAGGGTGGGGGGGAGGGCACGTGTTTTTACAATGACATGCTCTCATGAATGAAACCAGTACAGTCAGAACTTTTTCACTTTCTCCCTCAGGAATTTATGGCATCTCTATCAAAAGATATGAATCACCCTCAGTGAACTGAGTAACTTTTTTTTTTTTGTCAGTGTGGGGCTTGAACTCTGGGCCTGGGTGCTGTGCCTCAGCTCTTCAGCTCAAGGCTAGTGCTCTACCACTTGAACTACAGCACCACTTCCAGTTTTCTGGTGGTTAATTAGAGATAAGAATATCACGGGACTTTCCTGCCCGGGTTGGTTTTGAACCACCATCTTAGGATCTCAGCCTCCTGAGTAGCTAGGATTACAGGCGTGAGCCACGGGTGCCCAGCTGAACTGAATAACTCTTCCTGGACTCACCTCCCAACTCTGCCCAGATCAGTTAATTTTTATGTGAGTTTTAAAAGGGGCAGGACATATTCGAACTATAACATGTGGCATGAAAAAGATACCTTTGCGTTTGAGACATCCCTACTTGGACACAACTGAATTTGGCAAAGGGTAAGAAGGAGAGAGAACAAAAAGTAAGGTGAAAGACATATGGCAATTCAGACCAGAAATTGTCTACTTTCACAATGGGGCAGAGATGGAAGGACGTTAAGGAGGTATACATGGTGAAAAAGCAAGCCAGAGGAATCAACTCTGTAGAAAAAATATGTGTACACACCCATTAGAGCTGTTAACCTACCCTCTAATATCTAGCAATGACATTCTTAAAAAAACAAGCAGCTGGGGGGAGGGGGGAGGCTGGGAAGGGATGTGAAGGGTAAACAAAGGAGGAGGCTGCAATGCTTGGTAAGAAATGTACGCATTATCCTGCCCATGTAATTGTAACTCCTCTGTACAGTATGTTCACAAATAAAATAAAATTAAATTAAAAAAAAAAACAAAAAAAACCAAGCAGCTTTGTTTTTATATACCTCAAAATGGTAGCTGGTGCTCAGTTATTCTCATAAACAACAACAACAACAAACCATATAGCCACCGCTGGCAGAAGGGATCCAATGCCAATCAAAATAATTAACATCTTTACTCCTATTTATTCTATACAAACTACATAACAAGGTAGCATAGCTCCCTCTTAATCATGCTGGTGTTACATACAATTTTTTTAAACAAGTTCCCTTTGTCTATAAAATACGTTCTTCTACTAAGTTAGGCTCAAAGTGAGGCTATTGGAAAAAAATTCATATCCTACATCCTTCCGCTACTGTATTATGGCTCCTATGCTCTGGTTATATGTTAATAGTTTTCTGACATCTGAAATAGCAGCCCCATTTGAGCCACATGGAGTGCTTTTATCTCAAAGGGATTCAGCCTTAACTACAGATGGGCTTGTCGGCATGGTCTAGATGACATTTTTATAACCTGTAATGTTCTTCAGCAAGATGTGGTTAATGAACCTTCACATCAGCCAGCTAGAGAGTGCTTCGTTCCTAGAGGAAGGTCTCATTCACACCAGTTGCTGAGCCTCCTAAACACGGAGTTATTACTGCGCGAATCAGCTAATGAAAATTGAGACATGGCTACATTATTCATTTGATCATGATTGGAATGAATCCCAATATTTCAACCTTGTATTTGTACCCTTGTCATACTCTTTGAGCACAGTTTCATTTGACCTTTTGCTTTTGTAACAACCCTCTTCCTTTGCTTGGAGGGAAAGGATGGCCCCCTAACTGTGCTTCCTCTTGCTTGGCCTGAACTTCAAAATGAGCTAGTCCTGCTGCAATCTGGCTTCCAGACATTTTACAGCCTGGACTCAAGTAATGAGACTGACTGCTTAGAAAAGTATCATGAAGGATACAGGAAAATCTTGAGTGATAGGTCTTTGGAATACCTGAGACTCACTGTCTTTCATATGTCCCTTCTATTTGCCATAGTCTATTGTCTATTCTCTTAAGTTTGCCTTTGGAGCTTTTGGATCCTACAATGGTGGATGTAAATTCAACAAAGTGTGGTTGAGCATCTGATTGGAGTAAGGCACTGTGCTCTGTGGTGGGAGGTCCCCACTTCATACAGTCCATAGAGTGAGATCATAAGTAGGCTACAATCATGATGCAATGAGCAACCTAGTGATGTCTTCATTTTTATGGCATTGCCATGCAGAACAGAACCAATGCCATAAAGGGAGATAGAAGCCAAATGCTGAAGTTATTTCCAAGTGGCATACAAGGAGAAAGTACCAAGGAGCTGGCATCAGGACAACTTGGAGGGAGATTCCAAGTTTGTTAGCATAAGGAGAGATGGGTTGTCTGTTTTGGGGGCTGATTGAAGAGCGTAGGCTGTTTTGGGGTTGGTGGATGTAATAGCAGAGAAATCTGGTATGTGGCTTCAGTGGGTCATGTGGCAAGAATAATTGGGCAGTGAGATTCAGAGGTAAGTGAAAAGGAAGTGAGACCAGACAGAAAGCACATGGCTGGATATGTGATGTGCCATATGGAAGGGCAAGGAAACATCACTCACCTTGATCTCTCTTCCAGGGGGAGGCATCAGAGGTTTCTCAGTAGTATGATCCTTCTAATGCCCAATGGAGAATGATAGGGGCCAATCACAAAGCCTGTATATTGGATGAGGGTGCGTGATCTACAGTCATGGAACAAAAGAGAACTATACAGATGGTGGAGAACCTGATAGGAAAATTCAGAGAAAGAATGAAGACTCCAGAGTATGTACTAGGAATGCTGATGCCTTGTTCTTCAGAGTCCTGCAATCTACATTTATGAAGAGGAAAATGCTATGGGAGAAACCCACTAGTCACCTGTGCTTGATAATTGCTCTTAATCTTCCTGGCACTATTTCTGGCTGACCTTCTCATTCTCTAGTTCCTCTTTCTCTGGGCTGATTTATGATTTACGCCCACCCAGAATTCCCTTTCAAGACTAAAGCACATAGCACATCTGTATCCACATGGTGAGAATCATCAGAATCCTCCATGGTTAATGAAAAGATGAAGTTGTTTTTGCTAAAATATTAACAAGTCTGTGAGTTAATGTCTCCAATAGTTATGGTAATGAGAGTATTCTCTGCCCTGTGCCAGAGAAATAGGAAGTTATCTAGAAACTTCTGTGTTATATAAGGCACATCCATTTGTGGAGGAACAGAGTTTGACCTTTCTGCAGACATGAGATGGAAAATGGTAGAAATTAACCAATGATATTTAGGCAAGGATGGTTCACAAGACAGAAATAGATGCTAAGCAATGTTTAGTTTCAAAGTGTAAATGTATTATTTCTTTAAAATGTCATATCACACTGATGTTAGAAAAGTGTGATGTGTAGTGCTATTATATTATTTTACTTTTTTATATTATATAAATATATATATTTATATATATATAAATATATATTTATATTATAATATTTTACTTTTATTTTATATTAGGCAAAGTGTTGATGAGATAAGTTAGGGGAAATAGTCATAGGAGACTGACATTACCACTAACACTGTCCTGCTTCACCTCTATGAAGATTTCCATTTCTTTCCCAGGCACTTCCTGGCCAATTTGCATGATCAAGCCTCAGGGGTCTAATTGTTCATGTCCAACACTTCTGTAATATAGGAATCCTGTTCTTTCCTTCTGAAGTGCAGAGACACCTTAGGGGCAGGTGATAATGACCACTTGAAAGAGCATAGACTCCTGTAAACAGATTAAGGGTAGAAGTGACACAGATTATAAGAGACTTCTAGGGACTTCTAGGCAGCTAGAACATAATTATACAAATTAAATTTGGCCTAAGCAAAACAGGCTCATTCATCTTTCCTTGCCACATTTTTCAGGGAGACAGTAATGTGGGACATTGTAAATTTTCTGTGCAAGGAGTAATAGATATTTTTTTAAGCAAAGCCACTGTTGATAATCCATTTTTTTTCCTATTTACCTTTTGGCTCTTTGGCATCTAGAGATTTCTAGAACCCTTTATTATTTAAATATTTATTTACTTTTAAAAATTGAATTTGTTTATTGCTTAATTGGAGTAAATTGACATTAACAAAATGTATCATTTCCATCATAATTTAAAGATCAAGGTATTTTTTAAATTTTATTTTATTTTATTTGTGAACATACTGTACAGAGGAGTTACAATTACATGGGCAGGATAATGCGTACATTTCTTACCAAGCATTGCAGCCTCCTCCTTTGTTTACCCTTCACATCCCTTACCAGCCTCCCCCTTCCCCCCCTAAAGATCAAGGTATTTTAAAGACAAGTTCGTTTACTTCTTTCAGGCCACCACTGTCCTCCTTTTCTTGAGTCCTTGTTTTCAGCTTCCTAGTCATTTCTATTTATATGATTATACATAAAATATGTACATAGATAAAACCAAGGTTTTATATTGCTTTGTTTCTCTCTACTAACTAAAGGTCATGTCGTATTGAAATTACCTATTAGTTAAGTTATCTAACTTTTTTTCTGTTCCAAGATCCTGTGCAGGACACAGGATATATACTAGTTGATCATCTCCTTAGACTTCTCCTTGGCTGTGAAAGTTGTTTTTGGCAGTGTTGTTTTAGGAGGCAATCATAGTTACCTTTTACTTGAAGCCACTTTTTATTCTTTCTTTTCTTAATTAGTAGGTATTATTTGCACAGAGTACAATGGTACATAGTTTCCTTATGAAATTTCGTACATCTTTAATGTAGTCACTGCCTGTGAATCAATTCTTATTTCCCCTCTCTTCTCCCTTTCCATTCTTCCATTCCTCAAATTCACTTTTCCATTTTAATATCCTTTGCCTCCCTCCCTCGATTCCCCATATGAGAGAAAACATGCATTATTGGCCTCAGTGAAACTGACTTGTTTCATCTAACATGAAGATCTCCAGTTCCATGCATAAATCTATCAATAAAAATGGTTGTCCTCAATGGGATTGCATAAAGTTGCAGAGCTTCTGCATGGCAAAGGACATAGCTAGCAAGATCAATAGAAAGCCCACAGATTGGGAAAAGATCTTTACTAGCCATACAACGGACAAGGGTCTCATATCTAAAATATACTTGGAACTCAAAAAATTATACCCCCCAACAACAAATCCTCAAAGAAACAACTGCCCAATAAACAAGTGGGCAAAAGACTTAAAGAGAAACTTCTCTGAAGAAGAAAGAAGGATGGCCAATAGACACATGAAGAAATGCTCAACCTCCCTAGCCATAAAAGAAATGCAAATCAAAACAACATTGAGATACCACCTCACTCCAGTTAGAATGGCAAAAATCAAGAACTCTAATAACAACAGATGCTGGAGGGGATGTGGACAGAAGGGAACCTTACTTC
Source organism: Dipodomys merriami (assembly GCF_024711535.1). Lineage (NCBI taxonomy): Eukaryota > Metazoa > Chordata > Mammalia > Rodentia > Heteromyidae > Dipodomys > Dipodomys merriami. Next base: position 58,168,707 of record NW_027206068.1, on the reverse strand, counting down.
ATTGTTGGTGGGAATGTAAACTTGTTCAACCACTTTGGAAAGCAGTATGGAGGTTCCTCAAAAGACTCCACATAGAACTCCCCTATGACCCAGCAATCCCACTTTTGGGCATTTACCCAAATGTTTACAAACAAGACCACACTAAAGCTACCAGCACAACTATGTTTATTGCAGCATTATTCACCATAGCTAAGATCTGGAACCAACCCAGATGCCCCTCAGTAGATGAATGGATCAAGAAAATGTGGTATATATACACAATGGAATTCTATGTCTCCATCAGAAAGAATGACATTGCCCCATTTGTTAGGAAATGGAAAGACTTGGAAAAAATTATATTAAGTGAAGTAAGCCAGGCCCAAAGAAACATACGCCCCATGGTTTCCCTTATTTGCAATATCTAGTATATGTATGAGTCAAGCAGAAAAGGTCAGATAATGTGATGTTAGGAAAATGAACCCTTAGATATGTATTTTAATGTTTTTTTCTTTCATGCATGTGTTTCTAACGCATTTATAAGATTATTTCTTTGTTGCTTTGTATGTCCCTCTCCCACAGTATAACCCCTGCTTTCACTATATTTGATGTCAGTATAACTTGTGGAGGAGATGGGGAAAAACAAGTCGTTTAAGGATACAGGTGGACCTGTTGCAACAATGAGAAGTACAAGTTGTCATGTCCATAACGAGCTTTACAATGTCTGTGCAGGGGGGCGGGGGTAGGGGGGGTGGAGGGGGGAAGGATTGGGACTGGGGGAGGCTGGGAAGGGATGTGAAGGATAAACAAAGGAGGAAGCTGCAATGCTTGGTAAGAAATGTATGCATTGTCCTGCCCATGTAATTGTAACCCCGCTGTACAGTATGTTCACAAATAAAATAAAATAAAAAAATTTTCAAAAATGGTTGTCCTCAAACAGTGGTATCATGGTAGACAAGTATTTCTATAATTGTATTGTTATTTTGCTTATCTCTATGTTTCAAATAGATATAAAAGTCTCTATGATGAATATTTTAAATTAGAATAAAAATGAGCATTCTACTCTGAGTACAATAAAGTCAACTTCTTTCTTAGCATAATTGATTATTTCTACTACTTCCTATTTTCAACAATAAAGATGAACAATTACATATGCTTTGTTTTAAAAGAGCAATAGACAAATGAAACATATTTAATTGAGTTGAATACTGGCTCTTGGATGTAGTTTTCTTCTCTTGATGTACCATAATCTAGGGCCTGGACTGTGGAAATGTGAAAATTTAATTTTCCCTCTTTCTTGATGAGATAGTGTGATTGCTAATTTTTGCAAGGTAACATCATTGTACATCCTTTAGATATAATTGAACTGTATCAATAATGTTACTTGCATTGAGATGGCGAATAAATTTAGCATTAGTTAAATATGACGAATGAACAGCAATACATTTGAAAAAGATTTATTGCTGAAAGGTCAGAAGCTATGTGACATCTAATTAAAATTTTCATGAGTTAGGTGCCTGCTGCTTATGCCTGTAATCCTAACTACTCAGGAAGCTGAGATCTGAAGATGGCATTTGAAGCAAGTCTGGCCAGCAAAGTCCATGAGACTTTTATCTCTAATCTCCAAAAATGGAGCTGTGGCTTAAATTGTAGAGTGCTAGCCTTGAGCAAAAAAGCCAGAGAGCAGTGCCCAAGCCTTGAGTTCAAGTCCCAGTACTGGCACAAAATAAATAATAAATAAATGAAGTTCTCTTCAAGTTGTATGCTTTTATTTTTTTCTATTTTCCCATTTTATATTTTATTTTATTTTATTTTTATTTATCAATCCTGTGATAACACTTCAAACTACAAAATTTCTGATGACAGACAAAAAGAACATATTATTTTAGCTTCAGATTTTGATTCTGCTTCAGATAAAAGAAATTGGAATAATCTTGTTCTCTATTGCACATTACATACACAATCCTCCTAGGCTGTTCTCAGATTAAAAAAATATAAAATATATATTTTACATGTGTCAGAGGGTGTTTTAGTCATAAAAATGCTTTTCAACAACTCCAGGGAACTTCACTTTAGAAAACATTGAAGTCAGAACACATAAAAAACACAGCAATTTCAAGAGAAGGAAAAGAGTATTTCATATACATCAAAGAAAATTTTTGTTATTATTCTGTTCAGATACTTGTTTTGGACCATGTAGATGGAATACAATATTTGGAATGCTATCTTCATTAGTTTGGGATATCAATTTTCTAAAGGAGAAATATTTGGTTTCATTAGTGAATTTATGACCTATGAATGTTGGTATGCAATTTAGAAATTTAGTAGTATTTCAATAAATGAGTAAATGTGTGATTTCATCGTTTTACTCTTACAGTGAGTGAGCAACTGATGGTTGAGCTGACTCCCATTAGTATAGAATTCTAACCAGGGCATCTGCAAGCCAGATGACAGCCAATGCTGTGCACAGCAACAACATTCTTTTCTCCATGTAGGACATAAATAGGAATGCCACAGGTATTATCAACTTGAATATGCTGTTTTCCCTCCGGAGGTGAAGTGTAGCAATATGCCAGACTTTGTATAGACTAATATACAGAAAATTAAATAAAAACAAACAGAATCTGGGGCAAAAATGGTCTTATTTCTCAAAGAAGATAATCAATGCAAACAAAGTTTAGTTTCATTCACAGGAGCAAATAATTGTACTGAATCTGTCTGTTAAACTTGGGTCTTCCTTGAAGGAAATAAAGATCAAAGTAAAGAGTCTTGTGGGTTCATGCTTCTGCCAACCACCTTTTCTTTCATTTGGTGAGACTCAGATCAGTTTCTCAATTAGCCAAATATGGAGGGGAATGAAAAACAGAGCTGATATTAATTCCCAACCTGAACATATATAGGTCAAGGGTATTAACTCATTTCCCATGAGAATCCCTATTGACATATACTAAATATCAACTTGGTTAATTCTTTTACAGTCCTGATCAAATCGATAGAGAAAAATAAAATTACTGTTTTTTACTTAATTAGTCATTTGGTTGTACAAAATTATGGATTGAAATTATTGATTGATTCTAATTTTATAGACATGGCACCAAAGAATGAAAGGTCTAACAAATATTGACAGCATAGATTTTTTTTTATTGTGAAAATACTGTACAGAGGGGTTACAATTACATGGGCAAGGTCATGAGTACATTTCTTATCAAGCATTGTTGCCTAAAAATTTTGTCACTTAATACATTAGCCACCTTTTAACATGGATGGTGATACTTCCTCCAGTCAGTGGCCTGAGTAATCAAAAGGGATAGTTTTTCAAAGATCTCACAATTGCGCATTTTATAACTACAATATTTTCTTTATCCAAGCATCAATTTTGGAGTCCCTAGGCTGGTTCCATTGTATCAGCTACATGGATGTGCATGTATATCTTGCATATATCGATTTACATTCCTTAGGATAAATGCCCACCAGGGTGTGTGTGTGTGTGTGTGTGTGTGTGTGTGTGTGTGTGTGTGTGTGTGTGTGTGTTTCTGTTAGTCTTCTGAGAAAGCTCCATACTGGTTTCCATAACTGCTGAACTAATTTCCACCAACAGTGTTGCCAGTGTTGGTTGGTTTTGTTTTTTAATGTTAGCCATTGAGCCTGGGATGAGACTGAATCTCAGTGTGTTTTCCACTTTACATTTCTTTCATGGCAAAAGATGGCACACACTTCTTTCTTTATGTAGTTTGCTATGTATACCTCTTATTTTGCGAACTGTCTCTTTAATTTGACTTCTCACTTATTGGTTGGATTATTTGTTCTTTTTAAAAATTGTTTTGTTGGTTGTGGGGCTTAAGCTAAGAGTCTAGGCACTGTCCCTGAGTGCATTTTGCTCAAGACTAGAACTCTACCACTTTGAGCCACAGATCTATTTCTGGTTTTTGAGTGCTTAATTGGAGATGACTCTGACAACTTGTCTGCTCCAGCTGGCTTCAAACCGGGCCCCTCACATCTCATCCTCCTGAGTAGCTAGGATTATAGGGGTGAGCACAGGTGCCTGGCTTATTTGTTCTCCTGTTGTTTACTTCTTTTGAACTCTTTATTTATTCCATGTATTAATCCTTTGATGAAAAGCTTGCAAATATTTTCTGCCATTCTGTGGGTTCTCTCTTGATTCTGGAAATTGTTTCCTTAAATGTGTAGAAGTTTTTATTTTCTCTGACTTTTTATTTGCTGCTGCTCCATTTGTCATCTCATGCTCTTAATTGATGAGCTACTGGAGTTCTGTTCAGGAAGTTGTTGCTTTGCCTGTATCTTCCACCATTTTCCAGTGCTGTCATGCAGTAGATTTCAAGTCTCATATTAAGATCTTTGCTTGCATTCAATTGATTTTAGTATAGGAAAAGAGACAGAGGTCCAGTTTCAGCCTTCTGTATGTGGATATCTACATTTCCCAACACTATTAGTTATAGAGACAATCTTTTCTTCAACATGTTTTAGGCTTCTTTGTCAAAATAGATGGCTGTAATTGTGGTTGCTGGGTCTTTTATCCATTGGTCAATTTGTCTGTTTTTGTGCCAATAGCCTGCTGTTTTTAATTATTATGGCTTGGTAAGGTAATGTGAGTGGTATTGTGATACCTCCAGCATTGCTCTCTCCCTACCAAGTTGCTTTGGTTATTCAGTTTTTATGCTTCCATATGAACTTTTGGATTGACTTTTCTATTTTGATGAAGAATGACCTTGTGATTCTGATGGAGATTGAATTGAACCTGAAATGGGTAAAAACTGAATCCATTTTCTCTAAAACCCTCTTATTCACTATAATGTCAGAATTCCTAACCTAGTATTATTCTTCATTCCCTGTTAAACAACATTGCTGAAATTCTCAAACAAATTTTGAGGTGACTTTTTAAAAATGGCAGTATGGAGTCTGAACTTAGCACCATATCCTGGCTAGGTTAGAGTTCTACCACTTGAGCCTTTTTAGCTGTACTTGTTTCCAGATAGAATCTCATGTTTCCAGGGAAATGTTTGCTCCTTCTTGAGTGAATAGAAACCTTGAGATGGGCTCAATGTGCTGGATTTCTTCTCCATTGCTCACTGCTATGCATGGGAAATCACTGTCAGACCAAATTCCAGCATGCGGTGTAAGTCTGTTAGTTGAGTTTCTTCTGTGACCAGGACTGCCAGCCAATCTCTCATCACCAGGACATCTGACTGGTCTTATAGCTTCAGGCCCCCATCCCCTGGGGCAGCTGATGATGAATTTTAAGACTGCATGCTTTTCTCTGTATTGCCTTTCCATTTCTCTGTGCTCTAACCTGTCCAGTCATCCCTTTCTTTATTCCAATACTCTTCCTCTCCTTCCTAAAGATGTAACTCTCCTTTGTTTCTCTGATGTGCTTTATTCAGAACTACAAAGAGGAAATTCTAATCCTCCATTGTGACTTCAAATATCATCCTGTGCATTTGAAATACACTGCTATCTTGTTAACCGTACTCTATAGTTGTAATTTCAAAATCTCCCAGCTACGGAGTTAAACTAGATCTTAATTTTTTTTAAACACTGGTGATTATTGAATTTTTTAAAAAACTTGGTGTTGTTCCTACTTTTAAAGCATTTTATGGCTTTGATTATTAAAAAATAATGACAATGAATGATGAATATATCTGGCAAATATTTCATGTACACTTAAATATAACATATTATTTAAACATTATTTTTATCGAGTTCAGCTTGGGAAATGGGCATGCTAAACTCAGTTTTAAGATTTTTTTTTGACAAATTTTTGTCTTCATATAACTTCATTGTTTTCTTTTATTGTACTCCGTCTGATAGTATGTGTTCAGTAGAATCTCAAGTCACCATAGCAACCGACACAATTCACATTTATCACAGTGGCCTAATATACATTGACAGTTCATGTAATTACAGAAAATCAGCTCCGTTATAAGTAAATGATTTATATCCTTTTAAAATTTAATTTATAAACTCTTATTAGAGATGAGTAGACCTCTAGAAGTTTGATATTTTACTCATATTTTAGACATTTTGGCATCTGTTTCTATAAGATTCTTGTATTTGATTGACTGACTATAATTCAGAAAATATTATCAAAATATTAATTCTGAAATGCAGTGAAAGGCTGTATCTTAATGATATTTCAGACAATGAGTTATCACAAAGGCATGCAAAACCCAAGATAAAGGAACAATTTGAAACTCAGCAAGAATGAAATAATGAGTCAGCTGTGAAGAGACAAATTTCAGCTTTATTTTATTCATACAAAAGTTCCATGATGAAATATGAATTAAGCTTTTGGCTTAAAATTTTCATGATTCTAATCACAGACAGTTATTGTTTATAAACTGGAAAATATGACAGAAGGTTGACTAACATAAGATCTAAAAATATACATAAATTTGCTTTAGAGAATTTGGTGAGGTGTGTGTATATGTGTGTGTGTGTGTGTGTGTGTGTGTGTGTGTGTGTGTGTGTGCACGTGCGCTCATGTATGACCTAATTTGTTTGGGTTCCTAGATCTACAGGGACAATTCAAATTCTCAAAGGGCAAAATGAGAGGCCTAAGTATAACATTCAATTAATTCATACAGTTTAAAAATGAAAGCATCTTTCCTTTTACATGATTTCAATGCAAACTTCTCCATTTAAAAAATATTAATCACTTTGTTATTTCTACCTTTGTTTCATTTCTCTATTTTAGTCCATTTTCATTTCATTCTCTTCCTTTAAAAGCACCTTGTCCTTCACTCTTCCTCTTCCTTCTCCTCTTCTGTTCCTCTTCCTCCTCCTTCTTCTCTTCTTCTTCTTTTCTTCCTTCCTCCTCTTCTTTGTTTTTCTCCCTGACTTCTGAGCAAGTTCTTCATGTTCACTCATTGTTCACCCATGTGATGTCTACTCTTACTGATTCAGGTATTTCACTTGTTTAAACCATATAATATGTGCCTATGAAAACTAACTAACTGCCCCTCCCCTCAATAAAACTTAGATATTGACAAAAAGCTATTTCTAAGCATGTATTTCCAGTACCAAGCTACCCTATTACTCCTGAAAAATCAACACCATACTTTTTGTCCATCATGGGACTTGAACTCAGGATTTGGGTCCTGTCCCTGAGCTCTTCTACTCAAGGCTTTGAGCGACAATGATTTTTCTGGTGATTAATTGGAGATCAGAGACTCATGAACTTTCCTGCCCAGGCTGGCTTTGAACCATGTTCCTCAGATTTCAGCTTCCTGAGTAGCTAGGATTACATGCATGAGCCACTAGTGCCCAACTCAACACCACTCTTGTAAGACAAATCCATTTGTCTCTCATCTGTGTAGATTTCCCAAATGAATACAATTAAAAATCAATTGTTTTTCCTTTGTAAATTGCATTTTGTGAACTTATTTGCTCTATCTAATGTTGGTAAGATTCATTTAACATTTTGGGTTATCTGTATAGCTCATCCAGTTTAGTAGATGCCTGTACCACAATTGATTTATTACTCTCTCTGGACACATGGATGGTTCCAATTGTGTGCAATAAAATATTCAAGTAAGATATTATCACAATTTTATACAAACTTTTTCAGGCATTAGAAAAAGAGGGATTATTTTCCAAATCATTCTTTGAGATAGACATAATCCTTAAAACACAGCAAGAAGGATATTACAAGAAAAACAATTTCAAATTCATTTCACTGATGGGTATGCATATAAACATTCTAATCAAAATATTATCAAATTGAATCTAATAGTGCATACAAATATGAAATATTAAATCCAGGTGGTATCCATTCTAAGTTCTATAACAGAACATTAGAAACTATATAAATATAATTTATTACAGTAGCTCATAAAGGAGAAAGAATACCTTAGTTGATGTAGAACAAGAGTTTGCCAATATTGAACTGTACCTATGAGAAAAAGTTCACCCTGTTGAAGTTAAGGAGTACTCCAAAAGTGTTAGATCCAACATAATATTAAGTGGAAATGTAGGAGGCATTTTTAAAGTTAATAATAATGAAAGGGTGTTGACTATTTCTCCTTATACCAGAGTTTTCCTGAATGTCCCAGGGAGTACTGTGGCAGTAAAGAGCAGATATTTAAGAAGTGTAAATGGAAAAAAATGAAAGCAAAAATGCACCTAATATGATTTTTTACCTTAAGCTATATTATTAGGTAAATTAGGAAGACTTAACAAGACTTTCTTGACCTTGTGGCTACTGACTCTGTGGATTTGTTATAGTGGGCCATCTTGCATAATGTGGCCTGTTGGCATCCCTGGTCTTTTTTACTAGATGTCTTTATTGCTTTCCCAGTGTAACAATAAAAATATTTTCAGACATTAGCTAGGTGCTGGCTAATTACAGATATGGCTCTATATTCTACCTCATCTGGAGGGTAAATTTATGTGGATTGAGGCTTGAGGCCAGCCGAGGTAAAAATTTTCCTAAGAACTTTTCTTTATCAATAGCTGAGTGTAGTGGCATGTGGCTGTTATCACAGCTATACATGAGCTAAGCAGAAATCAGAAGGTTTGTAGTTCTAAGCAGAGAAAAGAGCTGGACATGGTGGCATGCACATGTCATCCTAGCTGTAATGGGAAATATAAAATAGCAGATCATGGACCAGGTGCATATCATGAAAAAAGCAAGATCCCATCTCAAAATAATCAGTGTAAATGAAGGTTGTGGGTATGGCCCAGTATTAAAGCATGTTCCAAGGAAGTGTGAGGCCCTGAGTTTGAAAACTACCAGTCCATCCTCCACCCCCCAAATATCTTCAAGTATTTGCAAATATCTCATGGGGACACAATCACCTTTAGGCCTTGAGCTAATTGTAAGTTATATACAGAAAAATGTCAGGTATACTTTATATACTAGCAGCAAAGAAGTAGATTATACAAAGTAAAATACATATATAATGATATTAAATAATATTCAGTACCTAGAAATAAATATATAAAATCTTATATGATGCTATGGAAACAAACTTTTATAACCGATGTGGATGTATCTCAGTAGTAGAAGACATGCTTATCATCTGTTACAAATGAGAGAGAAAGTGGGGAAGAAGGGAAGAAAAGAAAAAAGGAATAAAAGAAATAAGAAAGGAAGGAAGGGAGAAAGGAAAGAAGGAAGGAAAGAAAATGAAATAAAAGGAGATTATAAGTGATTTAAGCCAGGTGTCAATGGGTAATGTCTGTAATCCTGGTCCTTGGATGACTAAAATCTGGAGCATCATGATTGTAAGTCACCCTGGATAGAAAAGTCTAGGAACTTCCTCTCCAAAACAACAGCAAAAAGCAAGGCTGTAGGCATGGATCAAGTATTAGAACACCAAATCAGCAAATGCAGAGAGAGCCCTGAGCTCAAACCCAGGGTTTAATAACTAATAACTTTTAGGCTTTGGGGCAAAACCAGATTGATTATACAGACATGAAAACATTAATTATTTTAAAAAGATAGATTGGGTTATTATAAATTTAATGAGCATTTTGTTCTTCTCAAGTAACACAGTGGATTATTTTATTAAAGTCCTACTAGTAGAGCTAATTGTAAAAAACTGGAATGTATGTAAATGATTGTAAACACACACACACACTTCTCTCTTGTAAGTCTTCATCACTGGAAGATATACAAGCATTTATTCTTATACTGAAAACAGTGTAGTCAACCTCTTATTTAGAGGGTATTTAATAATCACTGCTAAATTGTGAAGGACTTAATTTGTCCATGATGAAAGGAGTTCTGTTAAAGTAGATGTTGGTTTATTACCAAATTCCCCTTTAGATATATAACTTAATCTTCCCTAAATGTTATATATTCTTCTGATTCCTTTTCTTTAAACAAACATTTGATACTTAATAGTCTCTTTGTCAATTTTCTGATAAGATTCTTTGATTAAACCTTCTAATTTATCTAATTCCTTGAGATATGTATCACTAAGTAATGGATTGTTTATTTTGAAATTCATTCATCATATTTGAGTGCTTTAAATGCAGTTATAAGTTGTACTTCTATTTCTCAAGTGGAACTATGAATGATGATGACGGTTTGTGATCTGAAAGAACCTTTAAGTTCAAATACTTTCCACAAGAGAAGATATTACTGTCATCTCAGTTTGTTAATGGACAAAACCAAGAAGGAGAGTGTCTCCAGAAAACTGGAAATATTCAAGTATCTTCCTTATCCTGTACTTTTTTCTTTTTCTTTTTGGTTTAAAACAACAGAAGTTTATTTTTCTTTACAGTCAATGTTAATAGGGTTTTTTAATACTTAAATTTTATTGTAAAGGTGATGTACAGAGGGGTTACACCTACATAAGTCAGGTAATGAGTACATTTCTTTTTGAACAGGGTTATCCCCCACCACCACCACCATTTTCTCCCATTTTTCCCCTTGACATTCCATCCACCACTCTTCCAGGTTGTAAAGTTCATTTCTAACGTACTATCTAGTGAGTATCACTGTTGGATTGGTTCACCCTTTGTCTCACCATTTCTGTGATTCCCCTTCCCTTCCCATATCAGATAAGCTTATATACAAGACAAAGGGTATAGAAATGAAAAACAGTGACAAAAGGGAATAAACCAAAGGGGAAAAAGAAAGAAAACATAACTGCAAATAGTATAATAAAAAATCTCATTTCCATTTTTTGGAGTTCATTTCAATAAACATTCTTTATAGTTATATGCACATAGCTATTGAGCCATTGTGATCCTCTTCTAAGAATATCTTCCGATATTCTCACTGTGAATACTTAGAATGCTGTTCAATTAATCATGCCCAAGTGTAATTATTTGTCTTTTACTATCCATTGGATTTACTTATAGATTTATAGACATATTCTAGTTATTACAGATGAGGGAAACTAGGTTGCCTATGTTTCTTTGGATCTGGCTTACTTTGCTTAATGTAATTTTTTCTAAGTTCATTTCCTTATGAATGGAGCAGTGTCATTTTTATGGAAGCATAGATTTCCATTGTGTATATATACACCATATTTTCTAGATGTATTTGTTTACTGAGGGGCATCTGTGTTGATTCCAATCTTAGTATGGTATACAATGCTGCAATGAATGTGGTTGTCCTGGTAGCTTTAGTATAGTGTATTGGATAAATTTCCAGGAGTAGAATTGTTAAGAGAGGTAGGTTAAACCCAAAGAAACCTAGGCTGCATGGTTTCCCTTATTTGTGGTAGCTAGAAAATGTCATAAATCTACAAGTAAACACATTAGAGATAAAAGATAAAATATACATCAGGACATGATAAATTATATAGGTCTCTGTTTTGGAGAAGGTAAGGGAAACAGAAAAAGTGGAACAAAAGGTGAACAAATGCAGCAGTGATACTCACTAGACACAATGTTGAAAACTACAACTTGTGGGTGGGGATGGGAGGGAAAAAGTGGGAGAGTGCAGAAGGCAAATAAAGGGGTGACACTATTCAAAAAGAAATGCACTCATTACTTGACTTATATAACTGTAATCCCTGTGTAAATCACTTTTATAATAACTACATATATAGATATAGAGCTCTCTATATTAATGAAAAGACACCACAAAAGTCCATGTATGCTTCCATTTCTCTATAATTTCATGTGGATGAAAAAGTATTTTAAAAGTATTTAATGCACATTAAATTAAAAGTATTTAATGTGCATTAAACATACAATATCTAATGTGCAAAATGGAAATGAATAAAACACGAAAACCTGATGGAGCATAATTTGTGGCATAAAATGGATTTCTGAATATTGTCTATCTAAACAGAATAATTATGTTATATTTCTTATCAGTGTTCTTAAACCATAACAAATCAACAAATAATATTGAGACATTTGCCATTTAAAATATTTTCTGAACAAAATGCCACTCAATTTTGTTTTTTTATGGTGGCGGATTTTGTATAAAAGTTATTTTTTGATGATGAGAAATCTGTACAAAGCAGTACACAATTAACTATTTGCTTATGGTCTTTAAAGGTGCTCTTTGTTGCACAGAACAGTGTATGGGGAAATTGTTTGAGATGAGTCAATATGCAAGGGAGGCAGGCCTTTATGAAGAGAGTTTACTTAACAGTAATTCAGCTGTTAAATTAGCCCATGACAAGAAAGCAGATTAGGAAAAGAAGATGCAAGAATGATTATCAATAAAATCCTGCTTCAGCTACAAATAATTAACTCAGAAATATGACACATTTTGTTTTGGTTTCCAAAGTCACCCTGATAACAAAGAGAAAGGGCTGATGAAGTCTCTTCATTTGTGAACATAAAACATGAGTGGTAGAAATCACTTCATAATGTTCAGAAGAGGATGAATGTGGGTTTGCTTGAGAGAATTAAGAAGAAACCTCTTTCCTGCCTGCTTATAAGTTATCAATGGTTCACTCAGTGTTGGGCAATCTTTGATGCATGCTTACAAAGAGAACACACACCTTCTATCTTCACCCAGCCTACAGTTCCGTGAGGAATGCAGGATAGATTAGCACATAGTCAATTCTTTATAAATGCCTGGTGAATAAATGTTGTGCTGATGAATGCAATGGATGGTGAACGTGTGTGGAGTAAAGTGAATGGCACGCTTTGATGGAGTGGGTGAGGAAAGGAAGAGGTACTTGGGTACTCTGCTCCAGGTTTGGAAGAGGAAGATTGTACAAGTGCATGTCCCTTGGGCCATACCTAGATCGAATTAATCAGAGAGAAAAGGTTATGAGAAGAAGGAGGAAATTTGCTGTTCAAAGACAGGATGTTAAAGCACACAATGACAGATCCAGAGAAAGGGACTTTAGGAAGATGGGACCTTTTGCTGAAAGGGCACAAAGATTAGTAGGAGAGAGACTTTATAAAAAACCATACTTGCTCACTGAGGTCATATATTCGCCTATAGAAAGGGTGTCTTAAACACAACATTGTCATAAAACAACAAAAGTAAAAAGCTATACTTGCATAGAGCTTGTCATTTACTTACACATATTGATTTGCTTAATAATTCTCATGGAGTCCTCTGAGATGAGAGTTGCTGTTTGATTACTTTAAAGGGGAGAAAAACAATACACCATCAAGAATTCACCTTGTAAAGTTAGTTTTTTGACATAACATCTCATCTTATACATCTCATTATTGCAATGGGTTCACCTGTATCCTTATTTAAACCATTTTTTTTTCCTTCCCCTCCACAAATTATACCAACATCAAATACAGTGAAAACAGGGGTTATACCATGGGGGAGGGACATACAAAGCAACAAAGATATCATCTTATAAATATGTTACAAACAATAACAAGAAAGAAAACCCATTTGAGTCCTTATCTTGGGGTTCATTACAACTTTGGCGGGGGTTGGAGGAGGGTGGATGGGAGGGCAGGGATGGTAAAGCGAAACAAAAGAGGAGGCAACAATACTTGATAAGAAATGTACTCATTACTTTGCTCATGTAATTGTAAACCCTCTGTACGGTATTTTCACAATAAAAAAAACTTGTTAATAAAAAAAGTAAAAAAAAAAAGAATTTACCTAAGGGCAATAACTTCTTTTTTTAATTTTAATTTTTTTATTGTGAAAATACTGTACAGAGGGGTTACAATTACATGGTCAAGATAATGAGTACATTTCTTATCAAGCATTGTAGCCTCCTTCTTTGTTTCCCCTTCCCATTCCTTCCCATCCTCCCCCCGCACCCCTCAAAACAAGCATTTTTTATTTTATTTATTTATTTTTTTGGGTCCGGTCATGGGGCCTGAACTCTGAGCCTGGGTGCTGTCCCTCAGCTCTTCAGCTCAAGGCTAGCGCTCTACCACTTGAGCCACAGCGCCATTTCTGGCTTTTTTTTTTTCTTTCTGCTCATGTGGTGCTGAGGAATCGAACCCAGGGCCTCAGGCATGCAAGGCAAGTGTTCTACCACTGAGCCACCTTTCCCAGCCCCCTAAGGGCAATAACTTCTAAAACGTGATAGATATTGATTGGGCTTTGACCCTGACCATGAGTTCAGATTCATTACTTCTTTCACAGATTGTCCTTTAATGTGATGCAAAAATTTGATGTTGTTTTATATTAAATCATATTTGTGCTATCAGATTTGGCAGTTCTTGTTTTTGTGTTAATGCAGTTTTTATCCATAGATATCCATGGAGAAATAGGAGAATAGAGATGTAGAAAGAGCCAGCACGTATATATAGCCACAAGGGTGCATTGAGGGGAGGCCATTACAGAAGTGACATTTTTCTATCTAGAGAATCATAGTAAAAAAAAAAAAGGAAACAGCTGTTGTAGGAGATAAGAAGTCATTTGTTCAAGGAGATGACAATATTGGGGATTGACTCACAAAAAAAAAAATAAAAAATTGCTTTATTTAGGAAGCCTATGACCTCAAAAAGTTTCAAAGCGATAATGTAAATGTCAGGAATTGATCACGCTACTTAGAAATTCATAACAATTTTTTTCCAGGCAGAAATCCCTTTCTTACTTGAATGCTAATAAACCTTGGTTTAGGCGTCGTTTAAACAACTTTCAAGCCAAAGCCTGTTATTTCAGTGACTCTCCAGGTAGAGACAGAGAGTTCACAAGTTTGAGGTCAGCTTTGGGAAAGTTAGCAAGATATTTTGTTGGTGTGTGTGATGAAGATTGAACCCAAGGCCTCCAGCTTTTAATCTTTTATGATTTGAGTCACACCCCAAGCTTTTATGCTTTTGTTTTGTTTTGAGAGAGAATCTCTCAAACTTTACTGGCTCTGGACTCAAGCTTGTGATGAATCCTTCCATCTCTGCCTCTCGAGTATCTTCGATTGCAGACATGCACCACCATACAAGGGTACAATCTTCCTTTTATTTAGACATGTTGGTGTTTAGTAAAAATGAATACAGGATGAAAAGTAATTCATTATTACCTCATTCATCCTTCCAGGAACTTGGTGAGGATTGACTCATTTAAGTTCTTGTAACATCATAGTTGAGAAAACTGTTAAACCTACCTAAGATCAGTAGAATTTGCGAATGGATTTTGTTGAGGATAACAAACAGGTTTCCACTTGAATAGCTAAGGAGTCATAGAATAGTGAAGGTAGAGAAAAAAAGTTCCTATTTTCTTCTCTAATTTATGATTCTGTGCTTGGTTTATTAAACCTTTTCCCATAGAAATTAATGAAAATTATAAGTAGCAATAAGTTACATATGTTATTTTTTTAGTACTTTATTGTTAAAATTCTATTGGGAGTGACAAAGCAAAGACACACTAGTTGGAAAAATAGGTGATGAGTGGCCTTCAAGGGTCATCTAGCTCCTGACCCTCATGCCATTCACTTGTCCTGTCTACACTGTGTCTTAAGGGCTCAGCAGTTCTTAACAACATCACATAACTGTGGCTTCCTTCTAGATTTCACACGATGTGCAGATTTGAGGAAAAAAAAATTAATGGAAGACAATGTTAAATGCCTGCATTAAAAAATACCAACTCCTCAAACTTTTTCTCTGTGATTCTGATTATGTGTGTTTTGCAAGTTATCACCTATTTTGATAGTCATTTATTTTGCTTGATAAGCAAAGATACTTTAGAATTGTAGTGATTGATTTTGGTTAACTATACACATAAAACAAGACAGTCATTGAAAATGGAATGATTAAAAAGTTGATATATTTAACTGCCAATTACATATAATTTTGGAGAACATAATATGGAAAGGAGATAGCACAGAACAAAAACTGTGTATTATGGATTGGTAATTGACTTTACTATTCTTTTTTATGGTTTATATCTATATTTATTATCTTTAAGTAGCTGTACAAAAAAGTTCCCATTCTACAAAACATTATATGAGTATAAAATGTCTGACAACATTGTTACCCATTGCTCCTAACCCATTCCTTCTCTCACTTTTTTTTAGAAAATTGAGATTAGGTAATTCCATAATTTCACATATTTCACAGTATTGTGGAATAGTGATACTTAGTTAAAGTCACAAACACATTTCAAGCTTCACATCGTTATTATCATGGTCCATAAAGTTTGTGAATTCTACGAGTTTTGACAATGCAAATTATTTCTTCCACATCAGGTGATGATTACATTTCTTTCCTTTTGCTTAGTGTAGGCTGTTCCCTCTTTCCCTCTCACTCCTCCCTTCCCATCGCTGTCCTTGGGTTGCTTAGTTCTTTTTCTTCTATGTCCAATGCAGCTGATGGACCCCTTTGTTGTATGCTGTTCTGTTTCCCACTTATTCTGTGTCCTCCTCCTGGTTTTCCTCCATTGTGTGCATATATCTACCTTATATATGGTCAAGAACATGGAGTCATTTAGTAATGATAGGACAAAATGAGTGGCTGTCCTTCATTTCTCAAGTCCTGTTTATTTTGTCATATCTTCTTGCATTTTGGCTTTAGCATGCATGTATCAGGGAGACCGTGTGCCATTTGTCTCTCTGTTCTTGGCTTACCTTGCTCAAAAAATTTACTCTAGTTCCATCCATTTCCCTGCAAATGCCATTATTTTGTCCTTTCTAATGGCTACATGATATTCCATTGTATATAGGTACCACAATTTTTGGATCCACTCATCAGTAGTGGGGCATCTGGGGTGTTTCCTGAGAGAAGATGGGCCCCAAGAAAAGGGACTGCTGTCAGCTGGGTGGGTAGAGGCAGCAAAGCAGAAGTACTAGCATGGACAATTTCTTTAGAGTGCAGTTGAGATAAGGTCCAAGTCAGGATTCTGGTTGTCATATTCTACTGCCAATTTCAAGTTACTGTTTGTAGTTCATATTGTGCAATAGCTGTCACACACCAAGACATTTACATTTTTCTCTATTAACAGCCATTCCGTACATCCAGTCCTGAATATTTCACCTATCAACTTCTATTTGTTATCTGCTATGCACATTGCCGAACATGGATGCTTGTCATTTGGTTTCTAATGTGCATAATAAAGCTCATCTTATCCCTATGTGGACATCTGGGGTTACTTTTCATGTGAAAAATATTATGCTATCAAGAATGACCTTGCAGGGAAGAGGATCTTTGTATCACTTACTTCATGCAGTATATTTTAATCTACCATTCAGCCTTATAGGAAACCAAACACAATGCTATATCTGACTAAAACTTTATTAACACTCTTTTCTAAATCTTTATAGGCAGTGCTGGTACACCTGTCACTTTTAATGAAAACGGAGATGCTCCTGGACGTTATGATATCTTCCAGTATCAGATAACCAATAAAAGTACAGAATACAAAGTCATCGGGCACTGGACCAATCAGCTTCATCTCAAAGCAAGTATCAGTATAAACCTCTGTCAATATACACAGATGTCAAGAAGGAATGTGTGTGTGTGTGTGTGTGTGTGTGTGTGTGTGTGTGTGTGAATCTTCTCTAGAGGAGTCTCATATCTCTAAGGATTTAGTGAAATCTTTCTCCTTTTAATTGGCAATACTCTGAGAGAAAATGTCTTTGTTCTGAAAGATACATGGTTTAAGCCTTGTATTCTGCATGTGTGTGCACTTGCTCACAAGTGCATGTACATGTGTCAGGGTAGGTTTGGCTGATTTGTAGTGAATTATAGTGTTTGAGCTAAGGGAAAGTCTGTCCCACTTTGATTACATCATAAGGTGACACCTTAAGGCTACACACGATTGCCAGATGTGGACAGTGCTTGTATTTTATCACCTCTTTCAGTTGCAATAGTAGGAAGGTCAATGGATCCAAGACGGTGGTGAGCTTATGTAACAGCCCTTCTAGCTGCCTGCTGTCCTGTCTCAGGCTCTCTTGCAGTCTCAGCATCACAAATTTCACACTTATTAGAAATAGCCATATTTCCTGGGTGTTGCCTGAAGCAGCTGGGAACTTGGTTTGACTGTGTATTATTCATCCGTAGCGGGGCTCCATCTTGACAGGAGTCAATGGGAAGCTAGTGATCTGGGCACACCTGGATGGCAGCTGGGAGGAGTGTCTTTATGTATAGCTGGCTGGTGGAGGGGCTCTAAAGGAGATCTTCTATGGTAAGGGTCATCTTCAGGCACTGAGACAGTGTCACGATAACTCAACCAAGAACAGTATAGGAGTTGGTTCCTGCACTGTCTCTTCTACAGAAACAGAACTATCTACAGGATCTTAGTGCCAAAGAATTTACTAGACCAGCTATATGACTTACAGTTTTCTTTTGTAGTTGTTGTTTTCTTTTCGGCAGTAAGGGGCTTTTCAAATGCTTTCACCAGGAATAGAAATATGTTCTTTTTATTCTTCTATTGTTCCAGCGTGTAATTAATTCATCCTTTATTTTCTCTCCTCTTGATTCTTAAAGCTACCTCAATCCTGTGAGTGTGCGCATGTGCTTTCCTGAGTTTGAACCCATAGGAAACATCAGTGGGTATTTTTTGAATATTTTTCTTTCTTTGCTGTGTCCAAATATGTCCCCCAAAGTGATATGTTTTTGCAGTACCATTCACCCTTGTTCTCAGCCACGGAGATGATGAGAGATTTCAGAACTTAGAGGAAGGTTTCTCGTTTCAAGGAAATGATTCCTTAATAATTATCACAGCTCTGCATCCAGCAATGCAGAGACAGTTTCTGCTTCCAACTGTTGTAATATGTCAGCCTGGGTCTCTACAGTTTATTACCCCATGTAGCTGCTTCATGAAACCTTACTCGTTCTTTTGAGACTTATATTGATTTATTGAAACAAAGCTTTGAAAACTCCACAGGTTATGAATAATCTGAAAATCAATAGCTTTTGGACCAATGCCCTTTGGAACATAGATTTATTCAATATGACAAAGAGTTTTGACAAGTGTTAAGCCAGGCAAGTTACTTTCATCTGACTTTTATAAATGCCCCAAACGCCTGTTCAATTGAGGATTCACACGAACAGAATTCAATGTCCTAGAAATGCATGCACAATATATATAGTACCATGATATAAAAATAATTACACACACAAGCACACATGCGCACGTCTATTTTTTGCCTAATGTATTTATTGTAAAACTTCGTATCAAATCTCAAGCTGCTCTTTTATGTATATTTAACGGCCCATGAAAGTTTTATGTTTATGACTGTGTTATCGTTCATAAAATATATCAAAACAATTTGTCAGAATTATTTCCCATGTGGTGATGAGCACTTATAACTACCCAGTGGTGCTATTTGTACTGAAACAGTGAAAATGTAGCTAGTTCTCAGAAGGAAATAGTATGTATGACTGTGGAGAGGAAGTTTGTAAATTAGGGATTGCATTCTGGGGACTGTCAAGACAAACCAAATAATTCTCCTTGGGAGCTGGGTAAACCACTTTTATTATTAGCAGCAGCAGTATTCGTAGTAATATTAATTATTAGTATTAATTATTTTGTGCTGGTGCTGCAGTCAAGACTCTGTCCCTTGACTTTTTCACTCAAGGCTGGCACTCTACCACTTGAGCTACAGCTCCATCTCTGACATTTTTGGAGATAAGGATTGCACAGATTTTCTTTCCTGGTCTGTTTTTGAATCCCAGTCCCCAGATCTCAGCCTCCTGAGCAGCTGGGTATGAGCCACCAGTGCCTGCCTTAACTACCTATTTTTATATATAGGGTCTGGGTGTTCAGAAAGCTACTGATTTGTTGACATTCTGCTTAGAGCTTAAGTAAGTGCAAAGTACATAGCTTGTCCTAATATCTCCCAAATGGAAACCCTGGTAGCAGCCACTTTATAGGGATACAATAAAAATTAATTGAAATAGCACAATAAATCTTCTAGTTCATTGCCAGGCATACATGAGATCCAGAAATATTACTTGGTGTTATTTCCGTGTTTCATGATCCTACCTGGGAAATAGGAGATCTGATTATGAATATGCAGAGTGGAGAAATTATGTTAGTTGTTTCTACCCATCTCTGATAGTAGCAAATTTCACTGCACTTGAAATATACATTTCATTTAAGATAATACATAGTATCTTTTCATATGCTAGTAGATGAGTAGATACTGTCACTTAGGAAATGTGTGTGTGTGTGTGTGTGTGTGTGTGTGTGTGTGTGTGTGTGTGTGTGTGTGTGTGTGTGTGTGTGTGTGTTTTCAATATCCTATTTTGTTTTCTGTACTGATACTGGCTTAAACTCATGGCCCCGGCAATGTTCTTTAACTTCTTGACTCAAGATGGACATTCAGTCACTTGCAACACAGCTCTAATTTCAGCTTTTTACTGGTTAAGTAGCGATAAGAGTTTCCCAGACTTTTCTCTTTGGGCTGGGTTTTAACCATGATCCTCAGATCTCAGCCTCCTGAGTAGCTATGAATGAGCCTGGATCAATATCTTAGTCATTAATACATGTTATAATCTCCTCCTCCTCCTCCTTCTCCTCCTCTTCCTTCTTTTTGGTATTACTTGAGTTTAAACCCAGGGTCTTCTCTTGCAATTGCTTGGCAAACATTCTAAAACTTTAGCTATGAGAGCAGTCTTTTTATTGTTTTATATTTTGGATATGATCTTGTACTTTTGGTCCAGGACAGGGCTCTTATTGCAATCTGCCTACCTATTTTTCCCACATAGCTGGTAGTACAAGGATGCAATAGATTTGTCTCATTAGTGGGAATGAGAGCTCACTAATATTTCCCATGGATTGCCTTCGAATTGTGATCCTCTTGGTTTTTTTGTCTCCTGGGTAGCTTAGATTATAGATGTGTGCCAAATGCTCTGCCTAATGCTTAAAAAACTTTAATTAGAAAATTAATTGTACTAGATGCCAGTGACTCATGTCTGTAATCCTAGATACCCAGGAGACTGAACTATGAAGATACGGGTTCAAAGCCAGCCCCATCAGGAAGGTCTGTGAGACTCTTATCCCCAATTAACCACCCCAAACACACTGGAAGCTCAGGGATAGCACCCAGGTCCTGTGTTCAAGTTCCAGGACCAGCACACAAAAAACATTTAATTGACTACTACTACTACTACTACTAATTATGCATGGAATGATTAAAACATTCAAGTGAACAAATCCATCACCTTTCATACTAATCATTTTTTGTGATAAAACCATTTTACTGTAAAACTGCAGCTCCTCAAGTAATCAGGAAGACCACATTGCAGTGCTCTTTCTTGTAATCATTTTCTGTGATCAAAGGAACAAAGCTTCAGGTAGACTGGAGAAGTAGGCAGTTACTTTATTTTTTTTCTCTGTATTTAGGATTATGGATGTGAGTCATTGGTGACTAGCTTAGGTAGGGTTTTTTGTTGTTATTGTTTTTTCTGGGCCTTGAACTCAGAGTCTGGTAGCTGTCTCTGAGCCTCTTTGTGCTCAAGGCTAGCACTGTACCACTTGAGCCACAGCACCACTTTTGACTTTTTCTGAGTAGTTTATTGGGAATAAGAGTCTCATAGACTTTCCTGCTTGTGCTGGCTTCAAATAATGATTCTCAGATCTCAGCTTCCTGAATAGTTAGGATAATAGGCATGAACCACAGCACCACTTTTGACTTTTTCTGAGTAGTTTATTGGGAATAAGAGTCTCACAGACTTTCCTGCCTGGGCTGGATTCAAACAATGATTCTCAGATCTCAGCTTCCTAAGTAGCTAGGATTATAGGCATGAGCCACAAGTGCCCCACTTTAGGCTGTTATTTTTTAATGGGCTGGGTTACTTAATTCTGTGCTCACATGATATGCGAGGGTATAGGACCAGAGTTGATATGTGATCCCTCACTTAGGGCTCTTATAGCTTGGATGGGGAGAGAAGAGACTCGCTCTATCAAAGCTAGTCCCCAGGGGCAGTGCAAGGAAGACAAAGATGAATCCACATGTGTGTGATGGAAAACTAAGGAGAAGGTTCTAGATCTGACCACTGGCTGAGATCATTGTAGGGGAAAGGAAGGGAATGGAGAGGAGGATTTATTTTCCACATGTGCTATTTCTCTTTATTCGATTAAGCCAGATTTACGATTGGCTTCACAATTTCAATGGTAAGCATTTATCAGCCATTTATTGAGCTGAATTCTTCTTGTTTTCCAAGACCCAGTTTTTCTGGCTGAATTCAACCATTGTAAAATTTTGCACACAGAGAGTACATGATGAGGCCTATTGGAATTCAACAATTTATTCTGAATGTATCTTAGTAAAGTGAATGAATTTTTTAAACCAGCAGATTATTCTTTTTCCTGGAAAATGTCTGAGGCATGTATATCCACAAAGGAACTGCCCTGATTGTACAGAATATTATTGTATTTTCTTACAGAATGGAACAAATCTGTTTTCAGTGTGTCAGTTAGAATCAGTTAATATAGACGTGTAGTCTTGTATCAGCTATCATTTCAATAATCTTGGTCCACACCTAGAGGGTATATTGTCCACTTGGAAGTGAATCTGTTTTGACATGGCTGGCTCTCTTAAGAGACAGGTGGTCCTTGTTAGTGATTACAAAACATACTATAACCCAGAGGTTCAGAGTAAACAGAAGCAGGCAAACTGTGGAAAGAACAGCCATATGCTGTTCTGAGTCCATGGGGAGAAGGTTATTGAGGTTACTGGATGGGCTAACATAACTCTGGGCTCACTTCTGTATGCTTTCAAAAAGAACTACCTTTCCTGGATTCCTGTAGGAATGAGATACAGCTTTTTGCTGCCTTTCTTGTCTTATTTTCTTCGTTGTCTACTCAAGTAAATAATTAGAAGTAGATAAAATAGCACAGAATAGTGATTTCATGATGGTGCCTTCATCACAGTTATTAGTGGCACTTATTAATTAGAAGGTAAGGCACGTAAGAGACAGGCTCCATTAACCTGATTTGATTTTTTAGTGGGCCATTCCATAGAAAAACAACTTTGGGTGAAGGTGGAATAATAATGTGAATGGAGATTAAAGGCATTGGCATTTCAGGTGTGAGCTGAGTACTCTGTGGTACATTGTTGTGAAACCTTTCTTAAACTCAAGTTTATGGTCTCCCAGGATACTATAGTATCTATTTCTTCAATTTCTTGAAATCATAAGGGATATTCTGTATACAGTGACCCATAAACTGACTGACATTTGGTATTAAATAAATGTAATAATAATAATTTTTGCTTGTTTTGTTAGTGTAACCAGCCTACTGCTAAGGATCTAAAATCAAAATGGAAGCAGTAGACAAAGACTTTGCTTGGCATGTGTCTTGAGTAGGGAGCATAAAAAGTTATAAAAATAATTGTATCCACTGCGATAAGTTGTTTGATTGTATCTCACGAGCCTAAAACTTGTCCTCCCTGATTCAACTGCTTTGGGAACAAACAAAAATTTAAGCAAACTGTCCATTGGCATTTAATTCCTCTAAATCAGTTTTGCTACAGACTTATTGAACTTCTGCTGTGATATTTTAATTGCATATATGGCTCTCTGTTGATAACTATTCAAACATATACATACTATACTGTGCTTTCCTTTATGCACTTAGAATACAGAATTCTTGATTCTCTTCATTTGCCTGAGGGGGTTATTGATTTGGATAAATATCAACAGTTTTTGACCAAAATCCTTAGGCTCATTAATTTAATACAAGAGCAAATTTGATGTAATGAAGACAATTAAACTATACTTGATAGACTGAATGAGGTTGAAACAGTGTATGAGAATGTGTAGGCTATGGATTCTAGAGGTCATATGCTTACCTATGCCCTGTTTGCAAAGCTGTTTACATTTAAAACTGCTTTCTCATACTGTTGTACATATAAAAGTTTACAGTAAAGTTACAACTTTTAAAGTGAAGGAGTAATATTGTATATCTCTCCCTTAGTCAGAATCAAGTAAATCGAAGCAAACTTGAAAAAAAGACACGATTTTTATAAGCATCTCTTTCCTACAAGCATGAATTTAAGTCAGTTCCCTATCCTCTCTTAGAACTCTGAATGCCACTGGAGCTCCGGCTTTTCACTCTGCTCTGAAAATCCTTTGTCTTTTCCTCATAACAAGATGCTTCATCTTCAAAACCATATTTTACTTATTAGATGCTAATTTATTCTGTTCAAAAAAAGTCATTTTGGTGCCATTACTTTTATCTCTGTTTATAAACTAACAAGCATTTGGTAAAGTCATATTTTTTGACATGTCGAGCAAATGTTAAGATGATTAAAGTTTAACTATATTCTTGCTAGACCCCAAGTAGGTGCTCAATAAGTAGTTATTGAATATGTCATGAATAATATCCGGATTATTCCAACATGCTGACTGAATGTGAACAAAGATCCATGATTATGTGTACTGAAACAGTGACTGCATTTTTTCAATCAGGATTATAAGCCACAGATGGGCACAATGTTCAATAAAACAAACAACTTCCCTCTGTCCTAGGATATATAACCAACCAAATCAACTACATATCTGAATAACAAAAGTTGAACCACAGTTGGATAGGTATAGATTAAATAATAAGGCATGTGAATTCAGAGTTTTTGTAAGAGCTAGTTATAACTTCTTGTTTGGCTCAGTGTTGAGACATCGCTCTTAAACCTCAGACCTTACTGAGCTCTCTGATGATGTGGAAAGCAAAAATGTGGAGTCAGAAGATTAATCTAGCTGGATGTCATGAGCCACCACACATGACTTGCATGTGAAATGAGATCTCACTAATGTTTTCCCTGGATTGTCTTCAAATTGGGATCCTTCTGTTTTCTGTCTCTTGAGTAGCTGATGTTATAGATGTGTGCCAGAATGCCCTGCCTTGTGCTTTAAAAAACAAACAAAACCCAACAAATTTAATTTAAAAAATTAATTGTGCTGGGTGTCAGTGACTCAGGCTTATAATCCTAGATGCTTAGGAGGCTGAGATCTGAGGATCACAGTTCAAAGCCAGCCAGGCTGAAAAGTCCTGGTGAGATTCTTACCTCCAATTAATCACCAGAAAACTGGAACTAGTGCTCGAAATGATGGAGCACTAGCCTTGAACAAAAAAACTCAGGGACAGGGCCCAGGCCCTGAGTTCAAACCTCACGACTGACAAAAAAAAAAAAGAAGAAGAAGAAGAAAGTCTTCAGATAGATTTATGATTTCTTACTCAGCATTTAAGACTTCAATTCTTATGCTCACAAAATAAGTCATTGCTATTCATTGGAATTTCTTCCAGATCTGTTGTTTTCTAATTGGGTATCTCAGATATTGAGAGTTAGATTATAATGTATTTGCCTATTGGTTTTGTTCATTCAGAAGCAAAATTTATTCTAATACTTTTAAGGCCTCAAATGTGTATCTACAAAACAGCAATACTGGCACATAGACCTCAATGTGTTTAATCATTCTTATTTTCAAATTAGGGGTATCTAAAGAAGTATATCTACCTGCAGCCTATGAAAAAAATAAGACTGATTTTGGAGAGAATAATAAACCTTAATTATTATGCTGTTTCTAATTTAAAAGGTCAAAATCATTACAATGAGTTTGACATTGTTGCTTTTTTTTTGTTCTTGCAATAACATAATTTTGTAATGTGCCTTTAAAAACTAGGGCTCCTTGATACCTTTAGTCTATTAGATGGACTGATCTGAGTGACATTAAGTTGTAAAGACTATGTGATTTGTGACAAGTGTTCAGGGCCCTTTTATTTGGTGCGTGAGGAAGGTGTGTGTGTGTGCGTGTGTGCGTGTGTGTGTGTGTGTGTGTGTGTGTGTGTGTGTGTGTGTGTGTGTGTGTATGGGGGATTTCCATGCTGCCTCCTTCCTTGCACAGGTGTATCCATTTTTTTTGGAGCCTACAGAGAGCTCTGTCAACGTTGTGCAGATTTCCCCATATTTTTATGTGAAACTTCTCTCCTGAGACAAACTCATAAATCTCCTGCTGCCTGGCTAAGCAATTAGTGAGCATTGCATGACAAATAGAACATTTTTGCATCCTTGAGGATATTGTTAGGAAATAATTGGCCTTAGAAAGTTAATACCATTCTCCTCTGGTTATGGTACAGGGCCCCAGAGGACAGAATTTGGATCACTTTTTGGACTTTGAACATTAGAAGATGGTTTCTTTTACAGATTTGTTTTTAAATGGTTAAAATCCCGAAGGCTGAAATAACTTCTAAGACGATAACTGTAAGTTCTTTTCCCAGTCAGCATTTTCTCAGTAACCTTTCTCAGAACATTGGTTCTATCGACTTTTAAATGGCTGCTACATATGCACAGTGAGGCTTTCTGGTGAAAGGAGTGTGGAGGATGTTAGGAGAACTGGTTTAGTTTTATTTTGTTTTGTTTTCCTGTAAGAATTTCTAGAGGCTACAATATGCAAATATATATCATGGTTGAGTGAAAATTGGGTACTGGATTGAACTGGTTAATAAACTGAGTAATTCTCAAATGTATTTTTTATGTGAAGAATATTTTGTGGTACCAGTATTTCTTGAAGCTGCCAAGAAGCGTTTGCTTCATTGGAATTTTCTGGATATAATAGCTGTTACATTTAAAGTTTATCATAACTTATGAGTTAGGCACTCAGAGAAAGCCCATTCCAAGAATGCTAGCACAAACCCCAAATTCCAGCATTATCCCAGTCATCTCAGAGGGTGAGATTAGAGGATTCTTAATTCCAGGTTAGCCCAAATTGTGCTCTACTCAATCTCTCTCTCTCTGTCTCTGTCTGTCTGTCTGTCTGTCTGTGTGTCTGTCTGTCTCTCTGTCTCTCTCTGTCTCTCTCTGTCTCTCTCTCTCTCTCTCTCTCTCTCACACACACACACACACACACACACACACACACACACACACACACACACCCCAAAACAACATAGATAAGGAAACTAGGATTTATAATATAATAAGATGCTTTTATTACTGTCATTCAATAGGAACATAGGGAATTTTTTCTTTTTCTTTTCCCAGGGGTACTAAGATTAAGTTTGAACTCAGAACTTGAACTCTACCACTTGAGACATGTCATAGTCCACTTTGCACTAGTTATTTTCCAACTATGATTTTATGCCTTTTGCCTGTGCTAGCCTCTGCCTGGTCTCCTTTGTAGCTGGGATTACAGTGTGTGCCACTACACCTGGTTTATTTGTTGAGATAGATTCTCACTAACTTTTTTGCTTGAATCACAATCTGCATAATCTCTTCCTCCCAACTAACTGGATTTACAGGCAGATACCACTATGCCTAGCAACATGGATAAAATTTAAGAACACATATGGATGATTCCAGGGAATTCTAGAGAATTTGAATCAGGCAGAAATTGATTACTGACTGGACATAGGAAAAGGAAGTAGGAAGACAGGATGACTAGGTGAGAACACAGAAGGAAGAATTCAGGTAAAAGGAAGGGAAGAGTTGAGGAAGTCACACTTAAGCTAAATGAATCTAGAATGTTCTGGGCAAGGGACAGGAAGGAAAGATACGTCTTGGTTAAGGAATGGACTGTACCAGGCAGCAAACAGAGGGAGTCATGGAATTTTCATGATAAGTTAAGGGAGACAGATGAATATCTTAGGTCTTTCCAAGAAGCAGATTTTAGAATTTGATGTTAACTTTGAGGATAGATTTCATCTTATAAGTGGTGTCAGTTACTATAAAGAAATCCTCTGCTCACAACAGGCCCCTAGAAAGATTCACTCATTCATTTATTTTTTTAAAGATTATTTTTAGAGATAATTGCTGATTATCAGTGCTACTTGGCCATTCTAATTATTACTAAATAAATGTGCTTTTTACCTCCAGCTTATTTATTGAAATTTGTTTATCCTAACTAGAATCTTTCTTTAGTTTTTCATATCAAATAGGCATGTTTCCTTTTGACAAAATACCCTATTTCATTATTTTATTGTTTTATTTTACTGTTATGTTTTTCTGCTGCTGGGATCCAATCTAGGGAAGGAATCTACCACTGCTCTTCCCCCCATATCCTCCTGTTTTTTCTTTCCCATAATATTAATCTGGCCTCATTTTAAGGAAGTTAGGGATCATATGAGTCAGAGATAACATTATCATTTTAATCTCATAAGTATTTCTGTAACATTGATTAATATCATCAGAATACCAAACAAATTCCGTATTGTTCAAATTCATTAATCTTTACTATTCCCTTAAATAGTACAATTAAGCATGTATAAAGGAATGATTTAGTGGGAAAATTCCAGAGATACCTGGCCTGGGCTTTCCGTGAGGTTGACAAATAACAGACACTTATGGTGCCCTCCAGCCAAGAGGCAAGTGCAGTTATTTCTCCTAGAATACAGATGGCATCTGCCTTTCCCATCAGACAGCTCGGCCAGAGGATGTACCAAAAGCAGAGCAGAACCCAGCTGTAATGTCTGTTTCCTGCTGTAGGATTATGCAAAGGTCAATTCTGTGGCACAGAGGCCAACCCAGCCAGCATGCTACTGCTCTGAAATCAAGCCTCATCTGTAAATGGAAGGATCCTCTTTTATTGATCAATATGCTATAGCATTATAAACTATTATTTGTGAGAACCATAACTATTCTGATTAGAAAATACCAGTCACAAAAGTTTAAAACAAAAACAAAACCACTACCACCACCAATTTAAAAAAAGGCCATCAAAATCCCAAACACCAGTTTTCCCCTTTATTCTGAGGGAGAATTTATGATATTTTGTGAAGTAAGCATACATTTAATCAGTATTATATTGACATCTATTTAAACAGAGATTTGGATAGTTTGTTTTCCGGTGTCTTTTTGCATGAATGGAATGGAGAGTTGGTCTCTACTAAGATCATAACCATGGATAGGTCTGGCATGGCTATTGGCACGAAGTTTAGGTTCCAGGGACTAAAGTGGGAACTGGGAAATTCCCTTTGGGAGTGTCACTTGATTATTTACGCCTTGCTTCAAATGGATAAGGTCAGGCTAGGAGAAATTTTTCTTTTTCCTTTAAGCCTCATAATTGTCCGATGGCTCTTGCATAGTGTGAAATACAACTCAAATTAGAGGGCTTAATTATAGACCCAAATTAAAAATGGTAATTTCCTATGGATGTGCTCTCTGCAGCCTTGTAGTAGGTCACAGCATATAAATGTAACTGGAGTCCTCGCCATTCCAGAGTTCACCTCCAAAACAGGATAGCCATCTGCTGCTGCTCCCTAGTGGCCGCCCCACACTGCCCAGCTCTTACATACAGCCTGGAAGGGGAGGGGACAGCAGCTGTTCAGGAGCTCGGTGGCTGCCTCTGTCCTCCTCACCACCTGGCTGGTGCACAGTTCAGCTACTAGAGCAGCAGACACACTAAGCCAAGCTGAATCCCCTTCCATACCATTTGCTCATGTCTTGCTTGAACCACTGATCCCTACCTTGTGAGCATCTTCTCTTAGTTCCAACCTGACTTCAAGTTGCTAATTGGGAGACTGAGACTGGTCACAGAGCAACGCAGAATTCTGCTGTCCGTCTCACTACTGTTTCTGGAATGTATGGAAATATATTTTATAATTTCATTTCCAATCAGTGTGCTATAGATGATAAAGATTACTGTACATATGTATATATGTACATATAAAGCATATATTATATAAATATAAAATATAAATATTTTTATATAAATATAAATATAAACCTCTATGTGTATACACATAAAAGTTTACTGAAGGAATTTGTCTATTAAGTTTGTTTGAGCACAAGTATCTAGCTGATGAATGGAGAGACAATCAGTATTCATTGAAATTAGTTTGATACTGAAAAGACCACAGAGAAAGGAATAGATTGAGGATGTGAGAACAGGGAAGGGACCAAGGATGAAACTTTTATAGGGGACTTTGAGAGCTACAAAAGAAGAAAGAGAGGCTCTTGATCAATTTCAGAATGAGAAAGATACATGCTCAGTTAGAGAGAGAGAGAGGGAGAGACAGAGACAGAGACAAAGAGAGAGACAGAGAGAGAAAGAGAGACAGAGAGAGAGAGAGAAACAGAGACACAGAAACCCAGATACAGACACAGAGACAGAAACACAGAAACAGAGAAAAAGAGTGAGAAGGTTTGAGACTGAAAGACCTTCCGTAGGAGAAATCTTGCTCAAGAGAGATGCTAAAGGAGGTTAAGAAAGCTACCATTTATTTTTTGGATTATTATTTTTTGATATTGTTTAAGAAAATCTTTTTGGTGATCACAATTCAAAAATTAGCTTTTCAAATTTTCTTTCTAATATGTCAAACATATAGAAAAGAGTGATGATTCAGAATGGAAAAAGGAAGTAAAGCAATTCTGACTGGATGGGATGTGACTCACATTTTTCTTCCTGCAGGTTGGGCTTGGAAACCCACTAATGCTGCAAGGAATTTAAGGAACTGAGGGTCAAGGGCAGCCTAGAGCTCTTTGTCATGTATGTAGTTGCTGTCTGAAATAGGACAGTCAGAACTCATGCGTAGTCATGAACAGTGAGTGATGTGGGAGTTGGTGGGATTTAGCTTGGAATGCTTTCCTGCAGTCCAAGGCTAACTCTGTACTTCTTTTTTTTTCCTTTTCTTTCTTTGTCCATTGTGGGGTTTGAATGCAGGGCCTGCACTCTGTCCCTCACCTTGTTTTTCTCAAGGCTATGCCTTTACCACTTTTAGCCACAGCTCTATGAATTATCAGGTGCTTAATTGGAGATAAGAGTCTCACATACTAGACCTGCCCAGGCTGTCTTTGTTCCTCAGATCTCAGCCTCCTGAGTTGCCAGGACTTCAGGCATGAGCCACAAGTGCCCTTGAAACTGTAGTTCTGATGAAAATACCTTGCTGATCTAGAAAGAAAATGGCAGAAGTGATGGAGATTAAAAGTTTATAGTATATCTACACTAAGGCTTTGATAGTAAAGGAAGGCATATGCATGCATGCATGGAGGCTGGAAGGAATTCATACACTGGCTTAGATATTGGGACTTTATTATTAAGATTTTAAGGAATAGAGAAGGGGAATATTGAAAAAAATGGAGGTTTGAGGATGAGCCAACCACTTATCGTATGATTGAAAACTATGATTAGTTAAAAGCCCTAAAACTCCACTTGGAAACTAATTTTCTTGTGTAATAGTTAAGAAGAGAGAGTAAAATTCTTCATACAGCCTGAGGAAACACAGTCCAGTTTTAGAGCTGGCGCCTCATAAGTTTGAATACCATAGACTCACAAAAAAAAACAAAGCAAAACAAAACAACAAAAACAGCCTGGCATTAGTGGCTCAGGACTATCAACCTAGCTACTCAGGAAGCTAAGATATGACCATCACAGTTCAAAGCCAGCCCAGGCAGGAAAGTCTGTGAAACTCTTATCTCCAATAAATTACCATAAAATCTGGAAGTAGATCATTAGCTTAAGCAAGAGAAATTTAAGGCCCAGGCCCTGAGTTCAAACCCCAGGACTGGAAATACAAACAACCAAAAAAGAAAACATTGGTGTATATAAACAAATGTAATTTTCCAAGTCCCAAGTGGATATCCGGTTATTTGATTATGATGATTTCGTTAATATTTTATTTCACTCCTCAGACCTGATGATAAGATCCATGGATTAACCAGTAAATTTACCAAAAGAACCTGTAGTCTATCCTTGCACTAGTTTAGTAGAGAAAAATTAGCTGGGGGAACAGGATCCTTCAGAGAATGTAAGAAGATAGCAAGCCTGTTTCGCAATTCAATAGGGCTGATAGAAGACAGGGAGGCTTGTTTTGCTCTCCTCACATGATGGAGTCAGCTGTCAAGAGGGATCATATTCGCATGAAGTATCCATTGCATGCTTTAACAGCCAGGTTGATCAGTAGCATCAAGACAATAGTCCCAGTCTGGGACCCTATTGGCTGGGAACACTGGGAGCCAGTGTTCAAAAAGACCTAGGGGGAAAAAAGTACACTATTCTTTGGGTTAATAAAAAAAGAAATGTTGTTGCCCTTGGGGAATTTCAGATCATCAAGTACTTAAAGGTTTAGCTCTGTAGAAAACAAAAAACAGAAAGCAAGGAAAGTGAAAACAGAAAATACCTCCAGGTATTCAGGAAGTGAAATTTTCAAACCCAGGTCTGTTCTGAAGTTGCAGCTTCTTCACTAATGGTGTAATACCAGTGGAAGGTTTTGGCTCCTTAATAAAAGGCTTGTTTACAGCCAGCATTAGGTGTTCCTGATGAGTCTGTGGGTCTCTGCGTTTGCCACATTGGTTCCATTCTTCATAATCATCACATCCTTCTTTCCACCCACCCTACATCCCAACAGCTTGCCATGCCTTCGCTCAGTGAAACTAGAACTCTCCAATCATCTGTTCAAGAATTGTTATCTCCCATCTGAAATCAGTGGACTTGTCTAAGTGCATCATTGATAAGAGTCCAACTTCTTCTAGTAACAACAGCAAAGAGTTTGGTGCAGTGCTTTATTAGACCACTGGTTGTCCTAGTGAACAATGATGATTTCCTGAACCTACAAATAGGCATTTGGTTTCACATTAGTTGGTGATGACAGTAATGTCCCTGGAAACAGTGGTGTACAGATGAATAATAATATTTTGAGGCTTTAGGTTTAGAAAATGAAAATTCTTTAACTAGAACTCAAGAATATCTGAGCTCATCTCTCCAGATCTTTGGACCTTCCCTAAGGAGACAACCTCTTTTAATTTAACTCCAGTTATTATTTTTCTATTTCAGCTTCTTCATTTATTAAATTTTGTTCATTTTCACTGTCTTTCACACTGATCTTTTCCTAGTGACTTCTTTTTATGATATTGTTTGGAGATTGTTTTGTTGGAGGAGGGGGGATGCAGTCTAGTAATTTTTATGAAATCCCCCCCTCTATCAATACAAATAAGCTTCAGGTTTGACGTATATCTTGACTCTTTGTGTTGGAAGAAAAATATTCAAAAACATGTATATTTTGTGCTGCTCTTTCTTCCCAATTATACAGTTTAAAAAAATGATACTGGGGTTTGAACTCAGGGCCTTGTGCTTGCTAGGCAAGTCTACTACTTAAGCCCTGCTTTCAGTCCACTTTTTAGAAAAATTATCTGAGTTATGCTTTGATCATTACATCTTTAAAGTGTTAACACAGACATGCTATATAAGGACAAACAAGCATTTCCTTTCTTTGTCCTTGGTTGACTAAAAATAGAAAGCAAAGGAACATTTGGTTTATTATGACCATGTAAAATAAATACTAAGTACTGGGACAAGACTCCATTTTTTTTTAATGTCAATAAACCTGGGCCAGAGGTCACTCAAAGGACAGAGTTGCTGGCTCCAAGGTCAGATGCATTCTCTTTTCTGATATTAAATCTATTGTTTAACATTCACATACATTTTACTAGTTTATATTTTTATTTAAAAACTTATTTTTTGATGTTCTAGCTTTCATTCACTTTATTTTTCCTTGCATACTACGTGTGTGCATTATGTTCACTTGTCTATGATGCAATGGTAGACAGAAAATTCAGAGCTAAGTCTTGCCTGTATAAAAAAGTTTTAAAATCAATCACGTGAAATGTTTCATTGTAAAGTATAATGTTTCATTGTCAAGCTGCTGGTGAGTTGTACAAAGGACTGGATGTAGAAAAAAAAATGACAAATATTCTAGAAAAGACATTGTAGACATCCCATTTGCTGAGAGATCTAGTCATGAATATGTGAATGAATTGGAAATCTTTTCTAGAAAAGCTTCTAGATTGTGCTTTTGCTTCCCTAATTTTCTTAAAATGCTATGACTAGAGGAAGTGCTGTCATGTTAATTCTATGAATGGGGCATCATGGGTGGAAAATGTAAGGGAAGGCTCCTGAAACTTTTAAGAGTTTTATATTCTTTAGAGTCAGGTAAAGCAAGGTTTTCAAGAGCTCTCCAACTCTCCAATGAATGGATAGATATTGGGAATAGCATTAAGTCAATTATTCTTAGTGACCACTTCCAAAAACTTCTTTAGAGACTTCTAGCCTTTGTGACTAAGAGAATTGCTACCTAAGAGTACAGATGATATTCTGAATTTCTAGTTTCTAGTTTATTTTGCACTCATTCAATGAACTTGGCTATTGCAGCTGGGATAGATTAAGACTTGGAGCCCTAAAGTTATAATTTAAGAAATATCCTGCCTGACAGATGTCTAGGATTCACATCTCCCTTCATGCTCACTGATGCAAGGTTCTTTGATATGATGTTTTTCTATACTGTCTCCCAGTGGGGGAGTGCAGGTGAACTGAAACCAAACACAAAATCACTGAAGGCCAGAAAATATGAATATGTGATGTAGACACAGGGCAGGCAATAAGGAAGATGCAGATGGAGAGGAAATGACAAGAGAGAGAGAGGAGCAGCCAGGGAAAGGAAAGAAGATAACAGACAGTAAAGGAAAATATTAGCTTTAAGAGCTAAGAAGATTGGAAAAATACAATGTGGTTTGGAGCCAGGGTAGGGTTCAAAGGAGAAATCACGATTTCAGATGATGACATCCAACTGAAAAAGCAATGAACTCCATTTCATGGGACTTTGGAGAAAGACAATTTTCTTAGAGGGGAGTAAGTTGTTCATCAAGACCTGTTGTATAACTTCCAAGCATTTTGAAGGACAAAGCTTGTACTGGGATAATTCTAGGATTGATATTGTTCAGGTCTGAAAAATCAGCAGAGTTTACCTTTAGATAATTGGCCTTCCTGTATGGGCCTTGGAATCGTAATATCTCCCTCCCTTTCTAGACAGATGCTACTACATTTTGGGATAATTTATCCTGTCAAATGGGCCTGAGAGAAATCATAGTTTAAAGCACATCACTGGGAGAAGCTGCTTAAGCCCTTCCCTTACCTCAGCAAAGCTGAGGGACTTTCTCCTCTTGGAGAGTTCTCTGCCTGCTTCTGTCCCATTCTCCTGACAGTTTGCCTACCACAGCCTCTGATGTGCTGCTCTGTCAGCATGTGACTGGCAGCTCTGATCTGAATATAAAGTGTCCTCCTTCTCCTATGGTAAAATCAAATTAAAAATAAAATCCAGTTTCAGCACTTTTGTTTCTGCTTTGAAGAATTTCAGTTTATCTTCAGTGAACAAAAACTCAGTTGCATGGAGCCTGTCAAACTTGTTAAACATCAAGGGTGAGAAGTATGTCTTTGTAAACAACAGTTACTTGACACTCCTGCCAGCTTCACTTTATGAGGTAAATTGGAGAATTGCTGGCTTGTGGCTAGATTATGTGAAACACAAAACACATGTAGATTAAGAAATGATTCAGTCTTTAGAAGACTCACTGTTTGGAGAACAGAAACATTTTCCTCCTCCCTCCCTCCCTCCCTCCCTCCCTCCCTCTCTCCCTTCCTTCCTTCCTTCCTTCCTTCCTTCCTTCCTTCCTTCCTTCCTTCCTTCCTTCCTTCCTTCCTTCCTTCCTTCCTCCCTTTCTCCCTCCCTCCCTCCCTCCCTCCTTCTTTCCTTCCTTCCTTCTTAGTTTCTTCCTTCTTCCTTTCTTAGTTTCTTTTTTCTTTCCTTGCAGATTATAAAATATTTATTTACTTACTTTTTCTTTTTCTTATTATCTTTAAGCAGCTGTACAAAGGAATTGGTATTTAACAAAGCAGTTTATGAGGTTCCTCAAAAGACTCCACATAGAGCTCCCCTATGACCCAGCAATCCTACTTTTCAGCATTTACCCAAATGATCACAAACAAGGCCATACTAAAGCTACCAGCACAACTATGTTTATTGCAGCATTATTTACCATAGCTAAGCTATGGAACCAACCCTGATGCCCCTCAGTAGATGAATGGATCAAGAAAATGTGATCTATCTATCTATCTATCTATCTATCTATCTATCTATCTATCTATCTATCTATCTATCTATCTATCTATCTATCTGTCTGTCTGTCTGTCTGTCTGTCTGTCTGTCTGTCTGTCTGTCTGTCTGTCTGTCTGTCTGTCTGTCTATCTATCTATCTATCTATCTAATGGAATTCTATGCCTCCAGCAGAAAGAATGACACCACCCCATTTGTTAGGAAATGGAAAGACTTAGAAAAAATTATATTAAGTGAAGTAAGCCAGAC
Source organism: Dipodomys merriami (assembly GCF_024711535.1). NCBI lineage: Eukaryota > Metazoa > Chordata > Mammalia > Rodentia > Heteromyidae > Dipodomys > Dipodomys merriami. The sequence continues at coordinate 58,132,865 of NW_027206068.1, read as the reverse complement.
CCGAAGAAACAAAGGTTTCCCTTATTTGAAATAACTAGTATATGTCTGGTATAATTTTACCACACAAGCAGAAAAGGTCAAAAGCAATGCACATATCACCATATAAGATGAAGCTAATCAAAATGAACCCCAAGATAGGGACATAAGAGGTTTATCTTTGTCACTATTGTTTTTAATGTACTATGTGATTTTTTTGGTTTCTTTCATTGTTTTTCCCCCATGGTATAATATAATCCCTGTTGTCTCTGTATTTGATTCCAGTGGCTTGCATCTTGTATATACATATATATACATATATATATATATATATACACACACACATATATATATATATATATACACACACACACACACATATATATATATATACACACACCTTTTTCTAATTTGGGGAGGGGAAGGGAAATAACAAAATGCAGAAACAAGGATTCAGGTTAACCCATTGTAACAATGAGATGTACAAGATACTCTTGAAAATCAACTTTACAGCTTGGAGGGGGGCGTGGAGGAAGAGTTGGGGAGGTAGAGAGGGAAAGGATGGTAGAGGAAAAACAAAGAAGGGGGTAATAATGCTCCATAGGAAATATGCTAATTCCTTTACTCATGTAACTGTAACCCCTCTGTACAGTATCTTTACAATAAAATATATATATTAAAACAACAACAAAACAGTTTATGAATACAATATATCTTGGTCAATGTCAACCCTTTGAACATTCTTACCCATCCCTGGCCTACTCAACTCTTCCATCACTCTTCTTAATATTGTAGGATATACATTGGATTCTTGACTACATTCTCCCCCTCCGGAGAAACATTTTCTTCATTATAGAATTGGGAATCTTCTGTGTGTTTCTTTGGAGCAGCTAAAACTTGGAGGCAGAATAAATGTAAAGACTTCTAATTTAAAGAAGGGTGAGCCAGTGGAATTTTGAAGACACATCAGAGAGGGGCAGAGTCATTGACGAATGATTCATTTTCACAGGATTTGCTCTTCTCTGGGATTACATACCTTGATTTGGTCCCTCTTCTCCTTGTGCTTCCTTATGATGCTCTAATCCTTGCTCATGATTTCACATCACATGTTTAGCCTTGCTAGATCTCTAATCCCTTTGTAATGGTTTCATCTCATTAAAGAGCTATGAGCAATTGTCACACTACTGAAGCCAACACTGAGGTCCCAGCAGCATTCTCTGTGTTTATTTAATTGTGATGTTATAAACCTTAGGAAGAAATAATTCCATTTTTAAAAAAACCAATTGGCATTTTTAACTTCATTGCAGCTATTTATAACAGAAGAAGATGAAGGAAAGCATTTTCTTAGTATTTTTCAATAGAGAACAGATTAATGATCAGCTTTAATTTTGTAAAATCATTTACCTCAGTATTAAGAAAGTTATATACATATGACCATATAACCTGATGCTAAGCAAAATTAACCTCAAGATAGGGACACAAGAGATTTTTGTCTTTCTTGTTGTTCTTTTAAATGTACTATGTGATTTTTTTTTGTTTCTTTGTTCTTTCCCCATGGTATAACCTCCCCATGGGAGAAGGGAAGGGAAATAACAAAATGCTGAAATAAGGATACAGGGTGTATCCATTGTAACAATGAGATGTACAAGACACTATGTTGAAAACAAACTTTACAACTTTGCTGGTAGGAGGAGGAAGGAGTTGGGGAGGTGGGGAGGAAAGAGATGGTAGGGGAAAAACAAAAGAAGGGGTAACAATGCTCCATAGGAAATGTACTCATTACCTTTCATGTAACTGTAACCCTCTATACAGTATCTTTACAATAAAAATATATTTAAAAAAGAATATACTAATGTTTGCAATTATGTTAAAATAATAGTCCATAGAGGGATGGGGGGACCTGTGGAGAGAGTGAGGAAGGCAGCAAGAGAGTCAGACAGACAGACAGAGACAGTGAGACAGACAGAGAGAGACAGTGAGACAGACAGAGAGAAAGAGAGAAAGAGAATCATGTAGTTTTCTTGATGAAAAGTAAACCAAACAAGAAGATGTTTCATAGATGAATCAGATAGCCTTATATTGCTTAGGTTTCATTCACCCCTTTGATGATAGGGCTTGAACTCACACATTTAAATGAATACATTAACTTTTAAAGTGATTAAAAAGAAATAGAATCAATGGACAGTGGAGAAGGAAGCTCTAGACCATACTGTAGTCATTGTGGTGTTTATCATTTTGGTAAAACTATGGTGGAGCATCACAAATTGTTTTTTGTTTTTTTTTGTTGCTGTTTTTTGTTTTTGTTTTTTTTTTAATTGTATTTTATTTTATTTGAGAACATACTGTACAGAGGGGCTACAATTACATGGGCAGGATAATGCATACATTTCTTACCAAGCATTGCAGCCTCCTCCTTTGTTTACCCTTCACATCCCTTCCCAGCCTCCCCCCTCCCCCCCACCCAATCATACCCCCCTCCCCCCACCCAATTATACCCCCCTCCCCCCCCCCCACACCAACATTGTAAAGCTGGTTTTGACATGACATTTTGTACTTCTCATTGTTGCAACAGGTCCACCTGAATCCTTAAACGACTTGTTTGTCCCCATCTCCTCCACATGTTATACTGACATCAAATATAGTGAAAGCGGGGGTTACACTGTGGGGGAGGGACATACAAAGCAACAAAGAAATAATCTTATAAATGCGTTAGAAACACATGCATGAAAGAAACGAAAACATTAAAATACATATTTAAGGGTTCATTTTCCTAACATCACATTATCTGACCTTTTCCGCTTGACTCATACCTATACTAGATATTGCAAATAAGGGAAACCATGGGACCTATGCTTCTTTGGGCTTGGCTTACTTCACTTAATATAATTTTTTCCAAACCTTTCCATTTCCTAACAAATGGGGAAATGTCATTCTTTCTGATGGAGGCATAGAATTCCATTGTGTATATATACCACATTTTCTTGATCCATTCATCTACTGAGGGGCATCTGGGTTGGTTCCATATCTTAGCTATGGTAAATAATGCTGCAATAAACATAGTTGTGCTGGTAGCTTTAGTGTGATCTTGTTTGTAAACATTTGGGTAAATGCCCAAAAGTGGGATTGCTGGATCATAGGGGAGATCTATGTGAAGTCTTTTGAGGAACCTCCATACTGCTTTCCAAAGTGGTTGAACAAGTTTACATTCCCACCAACAATGAAGTAAGGTTCCTTTCTGTCCACATCCCCTCCAGCATCTGTTGTTGTTAGAGTTCTTGATTTTTGCTGTTCTAACTGGAGTGAGGTGATATCTCAATGTTGTTTTGATTTGCATTTCTTTTATGGCTAGGGATGTTGAACATTTCTTCATGTGTCTATTGGCCATCCTTCTTTCTTCTTCAGAGAAGCTTCTCTTTAAGTCTTTCGCCCACTTATTTATTGGGCAGTTGTTTCTTTGAGGATTTGTTGTTGGGTGGTTTAATTTTTTGAGTTCCAAGTATATTTTAGATATGAGACCCTTGTCCGTTGTATGGCTAGTAAAGATCTTCTCCCAATCGGTGGGCTTTCTATTGATCTTGCCAGCTATGTCATTTGCCCTGCAGAAGCTCTGCAATCTTATGCAATCCCATTTGTCCAACCTTTCTTTGATTTGTTGTGCTTCCGGGTCTCTATTCAGAAAATTTCGACCTGAGCCAAGGAGACCTAGGGTTTCTCCTATTCCATCCTGTAATGTTTTCAGAGTGTCTGCTTTGAGTTCAAGGTCTTTGATCCATTTGGAGTTGATTCTGGTGCAGGGTGATATATAAGGATCTAGCTTTAGTTTTCTACATGTAGTTAACCAATTTTGCCAGCACCATTTACTGAAGAGGCTGTCTTTCTTCCTGTTTTTTGTTTTTTGTCTTATGGCTTTGTAGATTTTTCTTCCTAAAAAAGCACAGGAAGGAAAATGTAAAAGATGATAATTAGATCTAGGTAAAATAAAGAATTGGGCTAATATGAATTTCAATGTGTGAAACTCTAGTATGATCAGTAGATAATGTAATGTTTTTGTCATAGGGAGAAAATCTTGACTTATAGAGTCTTACATAAACAGCTGAATGCTGCTATCAAACTAGAATTTTCTTACTCTAGGCTCAAACTAAGGAGAGTCTATGATTTCTTAGTTTACTATAGGCTCAAACTAAGAACAGTCTATGATTTCTTAGTTTGCCATTGTAATTACTACCTATGGGTATATTTTAGTAGCCTATTTAAGTCAACTTGGTAAGTATATATTTAATTTATTTTTATGGAGTGGAAATAGTATCTATATACCATTTCTAGATAGGATCAACCCAAAACTTGTTTAATCCTATCCTGGAGTTAGAATTCAAGTACTTCAGCATTGTATTTATAGGATCATTATAGTGCAGCTGTGTAGCATTTTTAGTCTTCAGGAGACCTGTTGCAGAAACTAATCTAATTACCCTATCAGGTCTTAAGTACTTATCATACTATGTTCTTATCCCAAATGGACATTTTTTTCTGTAGTAGTAAATCTTATGTATGATGTCCTTTACTTCTTTATACAATACTCCTCAGGACTTAACTGGTTTGTTTGGTCTCTATGCAGAAATTTCCATTGGTTTATTGACTCATTTATAAGTAATAATGGAAAGGCTGACTTCCAGCACTTTCGCCAATGATTTGTAATCTCAAAATGTTAACAAGCCTGTGTCTAGAGTTTCCAAAATAAGAATCTAATAATCTTATATAATAATTTTATTTATTCTTTCAGCTTTTGCATTAAATAGTTCAATGTTACTGTTTGGGGGTTGAAAAACCAGATGATAAAAAGATTAGTAAGTAGTTAAAATTAGAAACCTTGCTGCTAATTTGATTTTTGGTTTAAAAAAAATCAATGACTTAAATGATATCACTACTGTCAGCTAAAAAGTATGTGGGTTTGAAAACCTCTCTGTTCAACACCTTTATGCTCTTTTATCTGAAATAGCAGTTCAGTCATGCCTTTAAAAATGTAGCACAGGCAGCCCAGGATATCAGTGTTGCTGCTGGTATGTAAGTACAGATTAGCCTTCTCTCTGACAAAGCAGCTTCCCGTCTTTGGGTTAGATTTCAAGTGGCAATGCATTTGTTGCTCTGGCTTTCTCAGATCAGAAAATGATCATGTCTGTTGACACAATTACAGATGCTGTTATTCAAGACTAGAGAGTGACTGAAGAGAATTTCAAAGAGAAAATGCAACATACATGGTTGCAAATTGAGACAGGAGTGATTCTCAGAAGGCAGTAACTCACTACTGTGACGCTGAGCCTACACGGTGCAGAGAATAAGATTGAAATTTTCAGTTCCAATTTGAAATAATCGTTGAAATTCATCCCATCCAAGCCTCTGAAGGTTCCAATTTGCACTGAAATATATTCCCGTAGAGTTGAGACAATGCACTGAATCAATTGAGAAATTTTCAGTTCTTGTTTTAAACACATTTCTCTCTACGACCCAGTTTAAGTTGTCAAGCCATTTCGACGACATTTTAGAGGGAGTTGGGACACCACTAGACAGTGTGATTGGTTCAAGATGTATCCAACATGACAGTAATTGAGATGAGGTTTGAACCTTGTTGTGAAGTCGAAGAGCTCCTGTTGCTCTTTGCTTGGTGTGGAAATCATATCTAGCTGATGTTTTCTTCTTCAGTGGGAGAACTGAATGGTTTTGACTTCCTAGCCATGTGCAGACTATATTTCTTGTGTGTGTACAAGTCCCTATTTCTCTCCATAGTGCTTAAATGCCTGACTCCTAACCTATTCCTGATCTCTGGTTATGTTCATTCCTTTGGCCTTTACAATTGATCTTTAAAACCAAAAAGTTTCTTAGCCCATTTTGATATTAAACAATGATTTATTCTTTTTTGTGTGTGTGTCAGTCGTGGGGCTTGAAATCTGGGCCTGGGCACTGTCCCTGAGCTCTTCAGCTCAAGGCAAGTGCTCTACCACATGAACCACAGGGCCACTTCTGGTTTTCTGGTGGTTAATTGGAGATAGGTCTCACAGTTGTTCATGCCAGGGCTGGCTTTGAATTGAGATCCTCAGATATCAGCCTCCTGAGTAGCTAGGATTACAGGCATGAGCCACCAGTGGCTGGATGACTTATTGTTCTTTACATAGCCTAGACATTTTTACAAATACTTATTTCAGTGCATGTTGCTTGGAAAACAGCACACAGAGGCTGAGGGTTAAGCCATCTGAGCTCTCCTTTGCTATTTTGCCATGACTCTAGCACACGCAGAGTTGTCCATAGGTAAACTGAGATACACAAAACTTTCATTAGATCAGCTCATGATTTTGGTGTTCGCTTCTTTCATGTTTTAATCCTTGATTTCCAATGAGTTCCAGAACATGAAGGGTGTTAAAGAATGGGTGAGTTGGGAGCTCCTCCAGGGGGCCACTTGTAGTTTGAGTGCAGTCCTCTAAGAGTGAAGATTGGAGGCTGGCAAGACAGACAGAAGCAGCCAGGGGAAGTCTTGGGCTGGTGTGAGGATGGGGGAGTGCGTTTGAGGTGGGGACACTGCAGCTTAGTCTGTCACTGGATGTAATTCTCTCAGTCCCCACGTGGCTTGCTACTCTGGTGGTACTGAATCTTGAACTTCTCCTGGTCTCCCCCGCCCTGCTGCAGCTGCCTTGGCTTTGTCTTAAGAGCACATAGTTCTCTTTGTACAAACATCTTCAGGACAAGAAGTCACCAGGGAGGACAGCTGGGCTCCTCTGGGTTTGCCAGTTGGGGAGTGCGTATCCTGAGAAAGGTCCCTGATCCCATCTTTATGGGCTCAGCCTCCCTGAAGCGGAATGACTTTCCAGAGGAAATGTTTCTTCTTATGTCATCCTTTGGACTTATCTCTTAAAATATATATTTATTGCTATCTCAGTATTTTTTCAAGTAACTTAGGGAATTCTAAATAAACCTACAGACACCAGCAGAGAAACATTGATATTTGTATTTGATTAGAGAAAAAATAAGATGGACAAAAGAAGTTTTCAATCACTTTTTTCTTGGGCCAAAAGATATATTTCGATGTTTTGTTTACATTTTTTTTTTTGCCAGTCGTGGGGCCTGAACTCTGGGCCTAGGTGCTGTCCCTCAGCTCTTCAGCTCAAGGCTAGCACTCTACCACTTGAGCCACAGTGCCACTTCTGGCTTTTTTTGCTTATGTGGTGCTGAGGAATCGAACCCAGGGCCTCATGCATGCAAGGCAAGCACTCTACCACTGAGCTACCTTCCCAGCCCTGTTTACATATTTTAAAAAAAAATTGATTTTATTGTTGAGGTGATACACAGAGGGCTACAGTTCCATGCATAAGGTCATAAGTGCATTTCTTGTTGAACAGCTCCACCCTTCCTCATTTTCTCTGTCAGTTTTAATCCCTCTCACCCTCCCAAGCTGTAAAGTTCATTCCCAACATATGTCTTGTGCGTATCACTGTACATCTTTTTTAAAGTCTCTGTCACGATTGATATTTACAATGCTGGAAGTTCCTTCTGAAGAAGAAGTATTCCTAACAAAACCTTAACAAGACCATATACATTCTTCCCTTTTTATTTTCAAGAAGATTTCTCTAATATAGATCTAGCTATATTGTTCTCCTTAGTCCTGGTTTAAGGCCTTATGATAGAGGTTTCCATCTGAAAAAAAATCACAAAACAATAACTGTTTTTCACAACTATTCCCACCTTGAAGCTCAGTATTCGCTTGTATACATATAAACTATCACCAAGCACAAAACCCAAACAACTCTGTACAAGTTGGAACAATGGTAATAAAATGCTAATAATATTTTCATTTAATCATCAGAAGTGTCAAATATGAAAAGCCTTTTGAATAAATTTTTCTTTCAGGTTAATATAATAATTATGGTACAGCAATATAGGAAAAAAACATAACTACAAGTAATGCATTAGTTAAAATAAATATAGTCCATAATAAATAAAATAATTAAAAATGGGTTATAACAAGTAAATACAGATATTTGTTATAATAATGGTTCATTTTCCAGTAATTAGTAGATTAGCCCACAGGCTTATCTAATGTGGCAAGTCAGAGTCTGGTTTCCAGTTGCTCCCAGCATTGGACAGACCTAGTGATAGGAAGCAGTAGAAATACTGCCAGATCCTGTTGGATTCTGCTGCCCTTTGGGAAGGGCATGAAGATAATCTCTTGGCCTGAACCATTCCTACTCTGCTTGTAGCTTTGCTTGGCACAGTGTCTTGAATCAAGCAATGATTTGTACCTACCTTCCTCTTCTCTATTCACATGGTTCAGATTAAACATCCTAGGAATCTATCAAACAAATAAACTGTTTCCCCCTCCCTTTTCCCTCCCCACCTTGCTGTTTCTGTTCTAAATGATGTCATTTGTATTCTTTGTGTTTGCCTGGTTTTGAAGTGTTTCCCTTAGTTCTGAGATCATCTTTTATCCTAACTGACTCTTACTCTTTCATTTGAGTTACAGGCCACATGTTAATCATGATGTTTCTCTGGAAAAACATTGGAAGCTCAAATTCCCACGTGGTCATCTCTTCTTTCTTTCTTTCTTTTTTTCAATTGTGAAAATAACGTACAGAGGGGTTACAATTACATGGGCAAGGTAATGAGTACATTTCTTATCAAGCATTGTTGCCTCCTCTTTGTTTCCCCTTCTCATACCTTCCCATCTTCTCCCTTCCCCCCCCCCCCCCCCCCCGGCCCCTGGGGCCAAAGTTCGTTTTTGGACATAATGACTTGTACATCTCATTGTTGCAATGCGTCCACCTGTATCCCTATTTAAACAATTTTTTTTGCCCTTCTTAACCATGTGATGTTCTTTAAATATTCTAAACAAATTATATAACTTAGTGTCTTACTAAGGATCAAAACTCCTTCTAAAACTTTATACCAAAAATAATTTGAATTAACTATGCTTCCGTAAAAGCTGCAAACTACTTCTGAGCTTTGCTATAATGAATGCATTCTCTTGTGTTGGACTTTAGCTCCTACCTCCCTTTTGCTAAATTCATTCCTTAAGTGATTTCTCCAAAGCTTGTTTTTATATTTTCATTTTCACCTAAACATTTTTTGATATTAGTATACATGCCTTTATATATTTACCCATTAGAGATATGCAACTTCTTACTTCTCCAAACTAAAACCCAAAGCAATTTTAGAATGTTCTATTTAATTCAGTTCGTCTGAAATCTGATTTGAGAAATGATTAAGTAAATAGTATATATTTCTACAGTATCACATATTGACAATGACTGGATAGTCGCATGAAAAAGATAGACTTTCAAGTGGAAAATATTACCATATCAATGCTGAGTGTGGAGTTCATGTCTATAATCCCAGCACTTGGGAGGCTGAGGGGGGAGCTTCTGAGTTTGAGGACAGCCTGAGCTACTTAGTGAAATCTCCTATCAGACCAAGCCAAACATAACACACAAGTACAAAAATGTTGGATGTGTATAAACATAAGGAGGAAGCACTATTGCACTTCGCCTGTGGTCTGGTGAGTAATGAAATTAACATCCCTGTCTCAGCCAATGCAAAGCACAAGGTGCTTTCCTGGTGATTTTACATTTGAGTGATGTTGATTTGCTTTCCAGCCATCTCCAGGTGATGTGTGCATGCTTTTTAATAAACATTACCACTTAACAAATCTCTGGAGACAGGAAAAAGAACTATTGTATTTAAATGCTGAAGATGATGTTTCATAGGTAGTCAATATGATTGGGCTAATGTCTAAGTGCTTAATATCTGAGTTCAGAGGTAGAGTCACTAAGCCTCCATAATTGTTTGGACATAGAGAAATTATCATCCACACAGGGCAGAGTATTTCACTGACTTTCACTCATTCACGTGACACATTCACTCTTGATCAAAGAAAATGTTACCGCCACTTTAACATACTACTTCAGTATTTAAAATGACAGAAGGTATATTTTTTAGAGATGTATTTTTATATTTAATTCAAGAAATTGAAAAGAATATAGCACATAAAACAATGTCAGTCACATCGTAATAAAACTACAGTAATGATGATGCTATAAATTTTCTGGAACAAATTTTGTCCAGAGCACTCTAGATTTTTTAGCCAAATAATTCACAGTTTTACAAATATGAGGTAGCAAATAGCAGTTTAATCTTACTTACACAGTAGAGGATATTTCAAAACCATTTGGTGGCTGAGCCTGGTAGTATATGACTGTAATCTCAGCCCTTGGTTGGCAACAACAAGAGGACCACAAATTTAAGGTCAAACTGAGATACATAAATTCTGTCTCAAAAAACCTAAAAAATAGATATTTTGGGGGGAAAGAATAGCAGCAGTCAAAATGTTGGGGACCAAAAGGAGGTCATGGTAAGTTACGATGAAGTTACTGCCTACTTCTCCTATATCTACCTATAATAGGCCTTTTATATGGATCCATTCAATCCATTTCCACAAAACCATTTGAACAAATGTATTATTTATCTATTTTCATAGAGAATATCAGAGGAATGCAGTTAGTAACTTAAACATCAGAGACTTAAGCCCTGGTTTGATTTAAAATTTTATGTTAAATTTCCAAAATGCCTCAGGTAAAATGGTTTGTAATCTGTGAAGGATAATTCACTATTGGGTGCTAGAAAATTATAATGACATAAACAGGCAGATACACTTTCATTTTTAAAGATAAACCAAACCAACCTATCATTACGTATAGCTGTTTAAAATGTATACCATCAGCTAAGATGCTCAGAGCAGCCTGTGCCCCACTGTAAGTGCGGGGACATAGAGCAATCATACATTTTGCTTTACATTTCAGAGTGAGGTTAACAGGAGGCGTAAGCCTGGAAATTGTGTATAATGGAGAGAAAGTGTGCAGAAATGGATTTTGCAGTGTTAGCTTGTATCACGTAATTCTCAAAAATGCACAAAGGTGATAGGGCATATTTGCTTCTTTGTGTGCTATTATTTCCTACTGCCTTTAAAAAATGCGAGTCGGATTAAATTATTTCAAGAATGTACATTAAAATTGTCATTAGCACTTGTGCTTTCTGTGGAATGCTAAGTTAAATGATATGGATCTAAACAGAGCATATTTAGATGTATATTTGGCACTGCTTTTGGCTTCAATGAGATTAAAAGCAAATAAAATAGTTAATTATAGCGTAAGGGTGGAATGAAATTATTATACAAATGATACAAATAAAATTGAATGAGTTGAGAGGAAAGATGGGCCACTTAGGGTTTAAATGATAAGGGATAGATTAATGGAAGGAAGTATTTGACATTCTGAAAGAAATGGTAATGATTTGATCACTGAGAGGGAGCGAAAGGCTTTTAATGCAGAGGCGATGCAGGAGTAAATAATTACAGTCAGCAAGCAGAGGCAGATATAGGAAAAGATGAATATAAAAATTGTCAGGTCTGTGCCTGTAATTGTAATTGCTCAGGAAGCTGATACCTGAGCATGGAAGTTTAAAGCCAGACTACATAGCCCTCAAGACTACCATCTTCAATTAGTCAGCAAAATGCCAGAATTGAAGCATGACTCAAATGGTAGGGCATCAGCTATTAGTGAGAAAGTGCTGTGGAAGTCTTGAGTTCAAGTCCTGGAAGTGGAACACAAAAATTAAGTAAACGATATACCTGTAGGATCATTTCATATGATGGTGAAATGATTGGAGCAGAATAGTTGAGGGCATCAAGTCTTGTTACCATTATTCTTTTGTAATCGGCAAGAAATCAAGATGAGAGAGGATATCTAGAACATTTCTTTTATCAGCCCCTATGTGCAGGGTAGATTAGAATACTCACTAGGGGTAGACAAAGGAAAACAAATGTATAGGGTAGATAAAGATATTTTGAAAAATAGGGAAGTCAAGAAGAAAATGCTGTAGGCTTGGGGATGAACTTGCTTGTAGACATGACAGGCTTCCTGTCTTCTTCTGGCTCTGGCTCACTTTGCTTGGTCAGTAAGGCTTTGGAAACATTCCAGTTTTTAAGGAACTAAATGAGATTGCAACACAAAATAAATGATATTTGATGCCAAGGAATGGTTGGAACTCTAACAGAGAAAGATAAATCCAGCACTCATAACAAAAGGGGGAGAACCAATGATAATAATGTTCAGGTGGCAAGAAACTTTCAGAAGAAGGCTGGATTGAGGAGGTCTTTTGGTTTGAATGCCAGTGTTTTCTCATGCACACTTATGGAGAGTAGATGGCAAATGTTACTTTGGAAGGGAATGATGGGACAGAGGACAGAACCCACTGTTCCTTAGGAATGTGTCAAGAAAGAAAGAGGAGAAAGACTGCAGCGGCCAGAGAATATAACTCTGAGGCAGAGTGGAACGATTGCAGTTTGGGAATAGCCCTGGCAAATATGTAGTGAGACTACCATCTCAACTATTTGTGTCTCAGCTATGAGGAGAATTGAAGCAAGGTTAGTCCCAAGTGAAAACATGAGACACTGATGAAAACGTAACTAAAAGGAAAATGTTTAGGATTGCGATTCAGATAGTAGAATGTGCAAGTAGGAAGCGCATTTACCTGAGTTCAAACCCAAGGAAGGAGGGAAGGAAGGAAGGAAGAAAGGAAGGGTCTTATTTCCTTACCCCTTCATTTCTCATATTATTTTTCTGAAATAATTGTTTTGGTTTCTCCTTAAGAAATATTGCCGGTATTTTTTATTTTTACCAATAATCAATTTCATCTAATTTCTTTTATATTTTCTAAATATTTTCCACCTCTCTATTTTCCTTCCTCCCACTATTGGAGAAGGTGTATAAATTAGATTCTACATCAATAATCTGTTTTCATGCAAACTCCATACGGTAGTTCGTGCGCATTTCCTTCTTGATTTGTACTGAACATTTCATTTTCAACTTCTCAAGCTTTGTTTCTCATCTGTCCTTCCATTGGGCATTTTTGTCTTCATTTTCAATCCATTCTTGTTTAAAATTTTTATGAAATTTTCATGTTTTTAAAAGTCATTGGTCCCACAAGACTTCTTTTGAAAATGCCAGTCCTTGGTATTTCTGCCTTTAATTACAAATAGCCTAAGGTAACTGTATTTAACTTTTTAAATTAATGGTTTTCTTCATGTGCTTTACTAGTTTTGTCCAAATAACTTACATTTACCTTCTTCTTAATTTTTTTTCTGTTGTGTTGCTTATGTTGACTCCTTACAATGGACAAGCAAGAACAATTTCCTAAGCCTGTCATTAGGGTTAGGCTTCCAAGTCTACCATCTTCCCTAAAGAAAAACACTGTAGAGCTGGGAAGGTGGCTCAGTGGTAGAGCGCTTGCCTTGCATGCATGAGGCTCTGGGTTCAATTCCTCAGCACCACATAAGCAAAAAGCAAAAAGCCGGAAGTGGTGCTGTAGCTCAAGTGGTAGAGCACTAGCCTTGAGCTGAAGAGCTGAGGGACAGCGCCCAGGCCCAGAGATCAGACCCCACGACCGGACCCCAAAAAACCAAAAACACTGTAACTGACATTATCAAGGCCCCACAAATGCTATTCAAACAGGTGCCAACAAAGGTGCTTTGGTTATCTTTGCTTTCCTGGACAATTATTGTTATTCTCACTGTAGTTTATTATTATCATATTACTAATAATAATTGTTTATGTATTTATTTATTGGTTTGATTGCTATAGATATAAATACTATATGTATGCACCTATATGCAGAGATTATATCTGTAGATCTAACTCTATAGACATTTATATAAACATAAATATATCTACAGAAAAAGATATATAAATAATATATATCTATATAAATATAGGTTCAAATAGCTATATACAGAGAGATAGATAGATATAAATTTGTAGATATTTGACAGTTAACTCCCAAAGAGTCAGATCAGAGGGTGGCTGGATAGTTAACAAGACTATGTTCATGGAGATTCTCTCTACCCAATTTAGATAAGTATCTTTACAGGTATATGATACAGTTTGCCTCCTGGAATCTCCCTTCATCTTTAATGCTGGAGACGTTCTTTCATCTCCTTTGTCATGAATCTTCTGTTTCCTGTAACCAACTTCCATTTCCTGTTATATTTAGGTACAGAACATCAATGCTAGCTTCCTGAACTGAAAAGTGAAGTTTTTTCCTCCAGCTCTTGAATACAAGTAGCCCAGCTAATTCACATTTTATTATTACTATTATGCTTCAAAATAGAGAGTCAGGTCTAGGTTGGAAATCATTTTACATCAGGATGAAAGATGCTATATCTTGGTTTCTTGTGTCTCAGGTTTCACATAATCTGTTCTCTGCAACAGTTTTGGGGAGGGATTGTCTTTAGAATCCTTTAAGATATTTTGTCTACTCCCTATATTCTAAAATCTCAACAAATATAACTTAACTTGTATATTTTTAAGTGCTATGTGAAGATCTCAGTAAGGCTTTATATTTGAGAATTTTATATTCTTTCATCCTGGAATTAAAAACATACTTGATAGCTCTAACTACAAATTTTTCTTCCTTAAATTATTATTTTATAGCTCTTGGGCTTCCTGTATTGACCCTTTAACTCTTTATCTAGTCTTCCTGATTTTTCTATGTTTTCTTGTTCTAATTTGTATGAGATCACTTCAGATTTGTATTCTAATTTTTTATTGTTTTCATTTCTGAAATTCAGGTTAATAATTCTATAATTATAATTATAATTTATTATAAATAGTAATTACTAATCATAACAAATGCAACTATATATGCATATTTTCAATTGCCATAATGTTTGTATTAACTTCTACACTCTGGTGAGCTCTAGATATTCTTTTTTATAACAGTATTTCTTATTTCAAAGATGCAATGGAAAAAAACTCAAGTTGTATAGTCTACACTTTTTCTAAAATCCCTTTTCTCTTTAACATCTATTTTTTATGACAGGATATTTCCTCAAATGCAAAATGATCCTTGGACTTAGACTCTTATTTATGAATACATAAAATAAAAAGCTGATTTTAAACTTTGTACTGTAGATATATTTCTTAACAGTGGGCTTCACTGAGAAGTCTCTTTTTTTGCCTAAATATGAAGAATATTTAGGTCTTTTCTTTCAGGTTGCTGAATCTAAATACCACCAAAGTGGAATTTCTAAAATCCCCTTTTCTGGAAGAATACAAGCCAGACTGATAATATTCCCTGTCTCAAGTAGAAAAGAATGTTCAAAAACTCAAAACTCAGAACTTATATTTCCACTTTATTTTATTTTTTTTGTTGGTCTGACCTCTGGGCCTGGGTGTTGTCCCTCAGCTCTTCATCATATTGCTAGCACCCTACCACTTGAGCCACAGTGCCACTTCTGGCTTTTGTTTTTTCTGCTTATGTGGTGCTGAGGAACCAAACCCAGGGTCTTATGCATACGAGGCAAGCACTCTACCACTGAGCCACCGTCCCAGCCCCTATATTTCCATTTTTTTATGTAACACGTAACCTCAATTCCAACTAAGCCATATAACTTGATCCCAAGAAAGACTTTGTTTTACTTTTCAGGAAGGATATCGCTTAGGATTACTTTGGAAAAAAAAAAAAAAAGAAAACTTGCTAAATTGAAAGAGTAACAGATATGATGTTCTTATATTGCCTTAAATAGCTGCAGTTAACCTACTAGGAGACAGTATTTCATTGTAATGATTATGAGGGGAAAAGGTTCACTATGGTGAACAGTTCTGTGAAACCAATTTTCATCTTATTCTAAGGCAGATGTTGTTAGCGTTCTGTTACTGTAACAAATTCTTGAGATATCAGCTTATATAGAGAACAAGTTTATTTGGGCCCCTGATTTTAGAGGTTCTGTTCCACGGCTAGTTGAAGCTTTGCTTTTAGTCCTCCTGAAGGGGTAACAAATGGCACAGAATGTGTGGAAGAGAAAATTTCTCACCTCATGCTCAGGATGTGACAGAAAGAGAGGAAGGAGCCAATGGACTACAATCACCTCTGAAGGGGCTGACCTCCAGACCCAATGACCTTGAGACCTCCCACTAAGCTTGGCCTCTGAACGGGTTCACCACCTCCCAAACACTATCCTGTTGGTGACCAAATATTCACATGGGCCTTTGAAAGACTATTGAGATCCAAACTAGAGCACATCCCAAGAGTCCAAAACCCTTTAAATAGAGAATAAAGTTTGATGACTCTTTCTAGATTTTCTCCAGACTTATTCTTCCTTTTCCATTCCCAGTGACTCACCCTCCTGGTGTAACTCATTGTTCTCCTGTTTCTATCTGAGGCCACACTCTTTGTTACTGCATTATTATTTTAAACAACTGATGTCTACTATGCTGTCTCTTCTGCTCCTCTTCTGGATGCTCTGAATGCAGTCAGTTTTCAAATGTGTTTATTTATCTATTATGTTTGCTGTGTATCACATACTACCTTGGGAACATTGTGAAAGGCAATAAAATGTGACCAAATTTGTGCTTCAGGTTCTCTAGGCTCGAATCTGCTCACTCTCATTAAATAGCTGTGTCATAGGATGTGTATTATACATTGGTTTGAGATATCTTAAACAAAATGGGGCATGGAGTAGATGCCTAACTCACAGCGTTGTTTTAAGTTTGTTTTTTTTTTTTTTATGGTCGGTCCTGGGGCTTGAACTCTGGGCTTGGGCGCTGTCCCTGCCCTCTTCAGCTCAAGGTGAGCGCTTTATCACTTGAGCCACAGCAGCACTTCCGGCTTTCTAGTGGTTTTATTGGAGGTAAGAGTCTCACAGACTTTCCTTCCTGGGCCGGCTTTGAACCTTGATCTTCAGATCTCAGCCTCCTGAGTAGTTAGGATTATAGGCATGAGCCACCGGCCCCTGACTTTAAGTATTTAATACTAATTTCATAGAATAATTCAGTCCTATACTGTACCCTCAATAGATAGTGTCTGCTACTATAATTAGTTATGTTTAGTTGGTTCATTATTGCTATTTGCTAGTCAAATATTTATCCTAATCCCTTTGTTTATCTCTTAATGTTTTGAATACCTTTAAATTCTGTAATCCACTGGAGGCTGAGTTAAATGCCTGGCATATGAGGTCAGATTAAAATGGAGAAGTGTTTTGCACTGAATAAAATATCTATTATGTTCAGTATATCAGAAAATCTTTTATAATAACTGTTAGTTTCTGCATGCATAAATCAAATTAGTGCAGAAAAACTAAGAAATATAAATAATTAGATGGAATACTGTGAAATTTTACAAAATTGATACTAGAAAGTAATAGTCCTAGGGTAACTTTTATATTAATTGAATATAATTACTATAAATAACTGGTATCATGTATTTAATATAGTTACTATATATATGTATGGCATTTAACTCATATATTAAGACTTAACAAATTTCAAGTACAAAAGTGTTAACACTATGAATGGTTTTGAATAATAAGTCACTAAAAACTTAATATACTAAATCATCCTGAGAAGTTTAAATAGTCATTGTATAGTAAATATTGAAATGAATTATTCTTGCAAGAAAAAATATTGATAGGAATTATTTGGAACTCTTTATTTTTCCTATCTATGAAAATAGTTATGAACATAGTAACAATCAAATTTCAATGGCTTTGATATAAAATAATCACCTACAATGAAAACAAGCATAATTTTACAATTAAGAAGATTGGGTCTAAGAAGGTGGCTCCGTGGTAAATTGCTTGCCTCGTATGCATAAGGCCTTGGGTTCGATTCCTCAGTACCACATAAGCAGAAAAAGCCAGAAATGGAGCTGTGGCTCAAGTGGTAGTGTGCTAGCCTTGATCTGAATAGCTGAGGGACATCGCCCAGGCCCAGAGTTCAGGTCTTACAACCGAGCAGAAAAAGAAAAAATAAAGAAAAAGATTATCTGTTTTAAAACTACCTGACAAGCCAGGTAGCTCATACCTGTATTCCTAACTCCACAGGAGGCTGAGATCTGAAGATCCTAGTTCAAAGCCAACCCAGGCAGGAAAGTCCATGAGAGTGTTATCTCCAGAGCCCTGGCCTTGAGTCAAAAAGCTCAGGGACAGCAACCAAGCCCCAAGACCAACAAAACAAAACCAACAGACAAACAAAAACTATGGTAAATATCACAAGCTTCATACATATTTTAATGTGTTGTTTAGGGCTTAAATACTATCAAAGATCTGCTCTATACCATTTGGAAAAAATAGAACAGGTCCAACATCTTGTACTCTTCTTGAAATCATGTATTCCCTACCACATTTCCAATACTTCCTTACCCTTAAGCTCAGAGGTGAAACTCAGAGTTCTTCATAGAACTAGCACGGAGTACAGAGGATCCCCAGATAACAGCATCAAGAGCTGACATTGTGCAAAGATATAGCTAAACAAAGTAGGTCTGGGTGGATTTCAAAGACAGTTACTTTTTACTTGTTGCTGCTCACATTTTTTTTCAACAGAGAAGCTATAATTGATTATATGAAGTGCATTCCTCCTTTTTATGCTTGCTTTCAACTCTAAATAATGGTATAGTAAGAGTTCTACATATTTTACATTTTCTATTCACAAAACACTTTCAATGGTTTGACTTTTTATATCTTTTAACATTCCATTAAGATATGTGTCAGAGTGTTTAGTTTCCTTCTGATTAATTGTTACGAAACTGTGGATAAAATAATGTAGAAAACACACAGATTTAGGGAAAAAAGTTTAGTATTCACGTCCACCTACAGCCTAAGCCGAGACACTCAAAACATCAACTAACAATTATAAAGTCAAACTTGTTGGTTGGCTTACCACATCTTCTTTTTTGTTTGTTTATTTTTATCTTTTTGTGCTGGTGCTGGTGCTTGAACTTAGTGACTGAGCATTGTCCCTGAGATATTTGTTTTTGCTCAAAGTTAATGCTCTACCACTTGAGCCAAGGCTCCACTTCTACCTTTTGGTATTTAATTGGAGACAAGAGTCTCATGGACTTATCTGCTCTGGGTGGATTGGAGCTGAGATCCTCAGATCTCAGCTTCCTGAGTAGCTAGGATTACAGGCTTGAGCTACTATCACCCAACTAGTGCATATTCTATTTATCAGTCATTCTATATACTTGTAAAAGCACAGAATTCCTATTGAATCCTACCTTGATGACATAATAGAAGGTAAAACTAAAATATTTTGTCCCTGAGATCAATATATTTTCTGACTGATGTGAAAATAAGCACATCATCATATAGCTACGAAATAATGCTAAAGAGTTACAGTAAAAGAATTTACTGGAGATAGGAACATTTCTACTTGTTTGGTGGGAGTGCTGGAAGGAAAACCATAGAAAAGTGAAATTTTGTCTCCAGAAGAGAACCAGAAACGTTTAAACCTTTGTCTTAGAAAGCTGGATTGTCTTTGCATGGTACTATTTGATTCTTAGAGTCTGTCAAGCTATGTTTTTGGGTTTTCTTCACCAAATCTTCTTAGTCTGCTTCTTAAATTCTTCTCTGTCCAAGCTTCTACTTGTGTTGTTTCCTTTGTATTTTCTATCAGTTCTGTGGATGGTAACTCATTGATAAGTATTCATGGATTTAATTGCCTTGCATATGGTTATGCCTTTGACATTTTTATCTCTGGCCTTGAGTGTAAAAGCTCAGGGACAGCCCCATGACCAATCAACCAACCAACAACAAAAAACCACCAAAAGACAACAAAACAAACCCTATTATTATATGGTAGCAGCCTTTCCAGTAAAGGATGCCACTTTTCATTCACTTGTTTTTTTCATTTATTCAATTGATATTTACTGATTTTATTACATCTCAGTTACCACGCTAGACTCCAGAATGCGATGGTAGAAAATTGGACCTGGCTTTTACTCCCCTGAGAAAAATGAACTTTAAACTAGAGCTTACCAAAATGTGTCTCATAATCACTGTGTACTAATCACTGGAGGAAGGCGTATGTCTTATGAAAATTGTAGGTTAGTGTCCTTTCCCAGACCAAGTAAACTATAATCTCTAAGTAGCAAGAATATGCATTTAGGATAGAACCTAAAATTTTAATGAACACTTTCTTAAATACAAAATAGCAAGCAAATACATAATTACAATAGAAAGTAGAACTAGGAATGTTTAAAAGTAATGGACAAGCCATCCATATCCTGGGAGACAGACAAGGCTATGTAGCTTAGTGACTGGTCAAACATGAGAAGTGGCAGTCAGTGTAGTGTTAGAATAAATGACATGTCAGAAATCTAGATGTCAGCTTTCACTTCCTTTCTTGTCCTCACTTAACATGCCTTAAGTCTATCTACTTTTTCATCACCATCACTCACAAAATTCACAGGCTCCTGCTTTGTGTAACATTATGGCTATAGTTGTCCTATTTATTTATTTATTTATTTATTTATTTATTTATTTTCTGGGTCTTTATTAAGAATGGTTCAACCTGTGCCAAGAGCCCTAGTGTTTCCCCTATTCCTTCCTGTAGTATTTTCAGGGTACTTGTTTTTACCTCAATGTAAAACAGGGCTAGGGACACAGGTCATATAGTTCTTTAATTCTTAGTATAACTTCTACTTTACTCTTCTTCCTATTTTGTTACCATAGTGACTACATCAATACTAACGAATAATATCCTTCTTTGTATTTTTAAAACTCTTCAGTCACTCTCTTTAACCTTGAGAACAGTCTGAAAACATGGTGCTTCTTATGGAGCTTCTCACAATGTGTCCATGGGCTCCCTCTGCGTTCTTGTATTCATGCATACTATAGTCTAATCATGCCAGGCCACTTTTAGTGATTACTCTGTATCTTTATTCATGGGATAGGATGCATTTCTCTGCCTTTCTTAGTTCCTATATATCTTCCAAAGCAACCCTCACCCCCGAGAAACTCCTTTTGCACCCAGGTGTCAATGCTGACATATCCTAACTTGATTTCCCTAGTATCCTTTGCCTACTTATTACATCACTTATGATTTCTTTATTATCTTTATCTGTTTGTCACATTCAGAGTGATTCTGAGACAAGAAACAGTATATGCAGTTCCTACTGTGAGCCTTCGTTATTAAGAGATGAGCATAAAGGGTCTACCATTTAGAGTCTGTGCTAGTTTTATTGGGTTCCAAAACATAGTGTCATAGTCTGAGGTGTTTAAACAGCAGTTATTTGTTTTCTCACAGTTCAGATATCTAGAAATTCAAAATCAAAGTGTCAGTGGAGTTGTTTTTCTTTGTTTTTGTTTTTTTTCCTGAAGCTTTATTTTCCCCTTGACTTGTGGATGATGGATTGTTTTTCCTCTTGAGTCTTGAGATGATTTTCTCTTTGCACATGTCTACATTCTGATTTACTCTTCTTATAATTACTCTTCTTATAACTCTAGTCAAATGACTAAAGAGACTTAATCATTTGAAATATTGTCTTTGAATATAGCCAATATCTGAGGTACTGACAACAGTTCTTCCACATAAAAATGGGGAGACACAATACACAGCCCCTTAGCACTATTGTGACATTTGGTGGTTAGAGTGCTGATCTTGTCTTCAAGAATTTTCCTCTTCAAGAATTGCTTTCTGGTGCCTGAAAAGCAATAGCCACAGAATTTGGTGATGGCCATAAAGATGTATCCAACCAACTCGTCCTTTTTCCTCATCTACAAATAAACTCACATCCCTTTAAGGGAATGCAAAGACAGGGAAAAAAGGAAGAATAAAATCATTCCTTTTCATTATATAATTAGATTACCAAGAGACATCTTGGATTTTGATAGGGATTGGACTAAATCTGTACAAAATTGGGGGCATATTATCATTGTTTAACATAACCTATTAGATGCAAATATTAATGCATTGATAAGATTCTCATTCACACATGTATGTTTTTCTTTCAGGTGGCTGGAGACTTTTAAGTATGATAGAAATCCATATTTTAGCTATACATTGAAAGATTTCTTGGTGAAAGGGAGTATATATATTTAGCAAGTTTACTAAAACATACATGATTTTCCATCATATTGAAATAGCACCTCCATTAACTAAATGAATTTTATTTAAAGAAAATTCAGAACTACAAAAAGCATGTTTTCCATAATCTTCATAGTTCATTTCTCCTTTATGGAAACCATTTGGCCATTGATTTGATGTATAGAAAACTTAACAAAGATAATTTCATATTTTGCTTATGTTAATACTTAGCCTATATAATGAGATTTACTCAGTATAGATATGCTTATTGGCTAACAAATCATATTTAACTTTGGAAAATAAACTATATTCGGAATTAAAACATCAAAAATGTGACTAGAGAAGATAATCTTCAATATTTCTGTCAATCCTGAAGTTTAACATTTTTGTAATTTTTTTGCTGTTTTGGGGGAGAATAGATTATAATATTATAAACCCATAGAAGCACTACAAATAAAATGTGAAAGTTTGATTTTGCAATAATTGCCTTTGAAATGGAACCTTCAAAGAGCATTTTTTAATCTTCTGAGTCTATTATGGTATAAAATCAATATTTTAGCCACTTGACAGAACAGTCCCCTTTTTCAGCATTTTTGAAAGATGTACTCTTAATTTAACATTTTTCTTTCTTTATCCCATAAGCAGATAAAAAACTCTTTAATTCATTAATAGTTAATAGTAAATTAATAGAATTATAATAGATTGGTTTTCTTTTGTAGTGAGTAGACAGGATAAATCTAATAGTCTTATATGATTATATAATACCCAAAGTAGCATCTCCTATATAAAGGGAGGATGTTTGAAATTAAAAACTAAGAAGTCCAACTTGTGCAGATTAGCTTGGGAGCTGCAGTGTGCTATCCTCAACCATTCAAGGGAGACTCACAAGGGAGAACTATCCATAATAAAATGACAATCATCTGTTGCTAAAGGAAGACAACATTAGAAGTGTTGAAGGGACATTGATGAAACTATGAATCAGACATTTTTTTAGATAAGTGAGTGTGGCTTCTCAATAGATTGTCATGTTAGTGTTAGAATAATGATGGCCATAGATTGGACAAGCCTACTCAGAGTATTTTTGTTTTCCATTTGCTGCATAAAAATAACCTAGGTTATAAGTTTAAACAAAAAGATTTATTATCCCATATCTATTCTATAATTGAGAAATTCGGAAGCAACATGGCTAGGCTGTTCTGGCTCAGAGGCTCTTCTGACCTGAGTCAAGATGTCAGTCTAGGCTTTGATCATCCAAAAGCTTGGCAGATGTCATACAATTACATTCCTGTCTATTTCTTGGATACCTGGCAAGTTGTAGCTTGTGACTGGTATTCCACAGAACTCTTTGAGAATTTTTCCCTGGAATGAATGGTACAAGAGGAGCAAAGCAGAAGCAAGAATATGTTTTATGACCTAGCCTATTGTTTGTGTAGGTCAGATCTATTTAAAGAGGGATGGGACCATGTGTGCATAGCTTCCTGGCGGAGAGGTTATT
Organism: Dipodomys merriami; assembly: GCF_024711535.1. Lineage (NCBI taxonomy): Eukaryota > Metazoa > Chordata > Mammalia > Rodentia > Heteromyidae > Dipodomys > Dipodomys merriami. The sequence continues at coordinate 58,109,501 of NW_027206068.1, read as the reverse complement.
GGAGGCTGTCTTAGAGACTGCCTAACATATAGAATATTTAAGTCTACTTAAGTACTGGTAAGAAGCCTGGTCTTGGTGAAATGTTTTATTTTTCCCTCCTCAAAAATAAAAACATTTAAAAATATCTCCACAGTGAGATATAGAATCTTCCTTTTCTGTGCCTCTTTGAATTACTACATATTTCCAAATCTCAGGACTTCTAACATAGCCTACCCTTGATTCTTCAAGTCTTCTCCTACTTTTCTTTATACATTCTGCAAATATCTATTGAGAACAAATTCTATGTCAGGAACTGTTCATACCAGTCAGCAGATCATTCCCTTCCTAGGCTTTGTTTTCCTTATGAACTTTATAATTTTACCATTAAATAGTTGTACAGGGGTTTAAATTTAACACATGTATTTGCTAAATTTATTCTATATCTAATAAGATGAAAAAATCAAATATAGATTGGAACTATCACCTTCAAAATACATTGTTTCAGTAGCTATGTTCTGTGATTGGTAAGGTGAAACTTAAAGGCCATTAAGGTGACTGCTAAGCAAGTAGGGGTCTTTCTTCCTTTGTATAAATTTTATGGCTTACATCACTTAAATCCTTCAATATAGGACTACTACATTTTCCCCCCAATGGAGAGGATTACCATTATGCTATCTTATTCAGCACATGCTTCTTCACAATGTGGGGATGCACATTGGGAAAAATGTGTAGACTTAAAGGAGGGTGGGAGGTGGGTAAAACAGAAAATTGCTATCTCCAAAAACACAGGAGTAAGTCAGACGTAAAATGACGTTATGTATCATTCTCTTTCAAATGATGCAGTGTGATAGAATGAATTTCTCCCAATAAGGCAGAAAGGCGTAGAGCATCTTTTCTATAGATTCATATCCTATTCCAGTATTTCAAAGATTCAAGGATTATGATTAGCCCTGAAACATCCCTCTATGGAGTCTCTTATCTTTGTGTTTTTTTTAAAATATTTTAAAAAGTTCTCGTTAAAACTATTTATACCAATAAATCTCTTTGCCGAATGTCAGATCAGCCTGCAGTGAAGAGGTAAATGGAAACTAATGACACCGATCAAGTTGATGGTGTGAATGATTTATTGGATCCAATCACTTAACACTTTCATAAAGTCAATATCAGGAAAAGAAAACTGGACTCTTATTACGGTCAACTCTATTTGTACTGTCAGCACCCAGTGATTTATGACGAACCTATGGCTGGGATTAGGATATTATAAATGGAAGAAAAATGGAAGGCTCATTAATTTTCCTTTTTTTTTTTCTCTGCCCACAGGTAGAAGATATGCAGTGGGCTAATAGAGAACACACACACCCAGCTTCTGTCTGCAGCCTGCCGTGTAAGCCCGGGGAGAGGAAGAAGACCGTGAAAGGGGTCTCTTGCTGCTGGCACTGTGAACGCTGTGAAGGTTACAACTACCAGGTGGATGAGCTCTCGTGCGAACTCTGCCCTTTGGATCAGAGACCAAACGTCAACCGCACGGGCTGCCAGCGCATCCCTATCATCAAGCTGGAGTGGCATTCTCCCTGGGCCGTGGTGCCCGTGTTCGTTGCCATCTTGGGCATCGTCGCCACCACCTTTGTGATTGTGACCTTCGTCCGCTACAATGACACGCCCATCGTGCGGGCCTCGGGGCGGGAACTGAGTTATGTCCTCCTCACGGGCATCTTCCTCTGTTACTCCATCACCTTCTTAATGATCGCCGCGCCCGACACAGTCATCTGTTCCTTCCGAAGGATCTTCCTAGGCCTTGGCATGTGTTTTAGCTATGCTGCGCTTCTGACCAAAACAAACCGCATCCACCGAATATTCGAGCAGGGGAAGAAATCTGTCACCGCGCCCAAGTTCATTAGTCCGGCCTCCCAGCTGGTGATCACCTTCAGCCTCATCTCCATACAGCTCCTGGGGGTCTTCGTGTGGTTCCTGGTGGATCCCCCCCACACCATCATCGATTATGGGGAGCAGCGGACACTCGACCCAGAGAACGCCAGGGGAGTGCTCAAGTGTGACATTTCAGACCTCTCGCTCATTTGTTCACTCGGATACAGTATCCTCTTGATGGTCACCTGTACTGTTTACGCCATCAAAACGAGAGGCGTCCCCGAGACTTTCAACGAAGCCAAACCGATCGGATTTACCATGTACACCACCTGCATCATTTGGTTAGCCTTCATCCCCATCTTTTTTGGCACTGCCCAGTCAGCAGAAAAGGTAAGCAGCAGAAAATGCATGTGACAGCTCTTTTCGCGGATTTAAATTCTTCCTTTGGGATGCTTTTCTTCCTTTGAGGTTCATTTATATTCTCTCAAGATGCTTTAGTATGTGTTATTCTCATTCAGAAACACACACACTATCTATCTGAAGGTCACATTTCTTTCAAGTATATGTTGACTAAAGCTGATTTTCCATGAAAATTATAAAGAAAAAAAATCCACACAACTAAACACTCTATTGCATCCTCCTTGGCAAGGTTGAAGATTGACACGACGCATACCGTTTTTCCAGGGCACTCTTCCCAGCTCTGTTATCTAAAAACTCCACTGCTCTGTTCCAAATGTTAATTAAAAGAGAGTAGGAGAAAGGGCAGATGTGGCTCACAGAGGTGAGCTGTCCCAGACAGATCTCACAGCATAACAAATGCTTCCTCTCCTGCTCTACCAGAACTCTGGGTGAAGAAATAAATTCCCTGATAATTATGATGCTTTTAGTTATGGAAGTTTTAAAGTTTAGACTAAAATAATCAATTAAAGAGGAAGTAAAATGGCTTACTACCATCGACTCATCTTCCTGAAATTTTTCCTCAGTCTCTACTTTTATTACTTTTCCATATGTGGAAGCCAACACAGAAGGATTTAGAAGGCAGCAATGGACAGTTATTTAAAGCATGTGTGTGTGTGTGTGTGTGTGTGTGTGTGTGTGTGTGTGTGCTGGTACTGAGGTGTGAACTCAGGGCCTGGCCACTGTCCTTTAGTTTCATCACTCAAAGCTAATGCTTTATTACTTGAACCATGATTCCACTTCCAGGTTTTTTTTGTGGTTAATTTGAGACAAGGGTCTCATGAGCCTTTTCTGCCTGGGCTGGCTTTGAACTGTGATTCTTATATCACAGACTTCTAATTGCTAGGGTTACAGACATAGGGCTACAGCACTGGCTTTAAAGTGCTTTTTAGAAGGTGAGGATTTATCATGTCTCCCAAAGTAATTTCCTTTGTCATTAATCTCCCATTCACTTTTCAACTAAACACAGTTCGTAAAGAATATGTAATATAAGAGTGTGTATTGATTAGTTGGGATGCATATAGTATTATGTAGAGAGAAGGCGAGAGCTACAATTAAATCTGAATGGCAGGATTGAGGTGGTTGGATGGAGAACAGAGGTAAGTACTGTCTTTCTGTAGTGAGAGGCCCTTAGCTCCAATGTGTATGTATGGGAGATCTTTCCAGTGAGGACTTAAAAGGATTGGTCCCTTCTGCATTATTGCAAATGGGACAAAACTGGACTGTGAGGGATGCTGTATTGCCTGGGATACATTTTAGGTAAGGTTCAGCATGACTTAAAATCCCAGCAAAGTCAGTAACGGGTTCTCAGTAAGGGGTGGCAAGGCTTATTTGGCTGAGCACTCATCTTTTCTGGGTAAATGTGGTCTTCAACTAAGAAATTTTAAAAATGTGTTTCTGCCAACATTTCTGAACAGCATGGGTTCCAGACCTTTTGCACTTTCCTGGTTGTATGTCTCCATGGAGGTCCACAAATATTTGGTATAGGACTATGACTATGGCTGGAATGTAAAAGTGAGACATTTGAAGCTCTAACCCTAACAATCTGAATGTGTTTTTAGAATATAAGGATGGAAAGTTGTTAGGATCAAACTGACACATGTAACTTATGAAAGGATGTATGAGCTAAAAAAATAACTCTCAATTCTATTTTTAAACATGATTTATTGAACCAGTCAGTGCAGAATATTATTTTTTCAAAGCATGAAAATGTCAACCTTATATGAATTTTTAATAAGCTTGACTTACTTTCTTATATTTATGTTTGAATCTTTCTCTTTAGTTTTACTTGGAGAAGGCTTTCATTAGTGGCTTTCCTCTGATTTCTGCTAGATACAAAGTATTTATACCAAGTAAAATCTGGGTGACATATAGCTTCGTTTACCTTTTCTTCTCTTTTTTGACATCTTTAAGAGTATAACTTATCTATTTTAACCTAGTGATTTTCACTTAAGAGGTCAAACATGTACATAAATAAGATGGTTTTCTCTCTGTTGTTACAACTAAGTATGCCAACTTTTAATCCAAATAAAATTGCCCTATATCAAAGTATTATACTTTGTCATAGTAGTCACATATGCCTTAAATGTTACTTTAACTATTTTATCTTGGAGCTCTGCTATTGTTGCTGTGTAGCTTCTCCCTGAGGAAGGAAGATGGCGACAAGAATTTGGGGGTTAAATGGACACTGGAATATGGCAGAGGGTGTAGCTTCCCCTGTGTTGTTGAGCCTAGAGGAGCTAGATGACATCCACTTTAAAACCTGGAAATTACATTTATTTATATATGTATGGAAATATTCCTGCATAATCAATTTCCTATTTTTTCCTTAGCTTTGTAGAGTCAAAGTATAAGAAACAAATTATAAAAGGAATGATAGAAACATGCTAGTTGGTTTTGTGTGTGTGTGTATGTATGTGTGTGTATGTTTGTGTATGTTTATGTTTAACCTGGTGTTGAACTCAGGGCCTGGGCTTTGTCCCTGAATTTTGTGCTCAAGAATAGCACACTAACGCTTGAACCACTTCTGGCTGCTTTTTGATGGGTAATTGGAGATAAGAGTCCATGAGACTCTTACAATGGATTCGTGAGCTGCCTGGGCAGATTTCAAACCACAATCCTCATATCTCAACCTCCAGACTATCTAAGATTACAGGTATGATAAAATTAAATACAGGACAATTTGAAAAACCAAATAAGAAGCAATAACTCTTAGGATTATTAGGCCATTGTAGAGTCCTTGTATTATTTCGCCTTGGAGTTGTTCTATTTAGATTGCTTGTATCATAAATAAGGTCTTGCCTCTGAAGTATCTTATGTAGTAGAAGTATGTACTATCCTAAACTTACCTTAAAATTTGCTACCTGCTATTCTTTCTCAAATTTATCTTTTGTCTCTCAAAACAAGATAAGATGCTAGAGGGTATTAATTCTTTTATACCATTACTAAAATATTTATTGAGAAGAATATTATAAATAAACAAGACATGTATACTTCTACAAGAACTTCTTAAAAAGTTTATTGACTTTGAAAGAGCAAAGAACTGGTCATTCTTCCATTTTAATTTATAATGCTCAGCCAATTAGCTTCACATTACCAACGTGGAGCATTTATAATAGCCAGGCAGACCGCATATCCATTCATCCAGCAGATCCTTATCGAGCATTTGTCCAACATTGTGCTGATTATTGAACTCATGTCAGTCTGCTTCTCTGAGCCTTCTTTGTAAGAAGCTCATGCCTTCTTGTTGCCTTCCAACTCCAGTGAAGTGTGAGGCTCAAGGGCCCAAAAGATGGTGAGAGGAGATGAAACAGTAAGGAATATACATCCTTCAACAACACATAGTGACATGGAAATATCAGAAAAAGCATAAATTCTTCCTGCATACATTTGATTATGTCATCTTAGAGTAATTTCTGTAGCCAAAACTCATCTCACCACACACAGTTTTCTGAAATTACAAGAAGCAGGAAGATAGAAGTAAATTATTTGAATATTTTATGCAGCTGTTTTGGAAAACATTTTGGTAAAATTAAGCTTTAAGGAGATGGTTGCAAAGAAGTAACAGAAGCCTGTGTTCATTCAGGAACAAGACACCATTTAATTTCTCCACATTCTTTGTTTTTATTTGATTTTGAAATTAAATCATGTTTTTTCAATAGCTTTCAATAACATTATGTATGCTTACTCGTAAAATCTGCTAAGTCATGATATAAATGCACCTTTTCTCTTCCTATTTAGTGGTGTCAAGGGTGGAGGCCAGTAAGTAAACACAAACACATAATTGTACTAAATAGACAAAAAGTAATCATAACAACAATAATTAACTTAATAGGAAAAGAATCCTTAGGAGTAGTTAGGAGCTGCTAGGATGTCAGAAATCCCACACACACTCATTTTACCTTCCTAATTGGGCTTATGAAATAGAAATAACCAGACAAGGGTTATAACACTGCTAAACTCCAGGGAGCATTGTGCTTCAACCGAAGCATCAGACAAAACAACGTTGTTTCAAAATGGAAAAGAAAATGAAGCTCAAACTCTTTCTCCTCCCCCCCCTTACACACACACACACACACACACAAACACACACACACACACACACACACACACAAAACAACAGCAACAACAACAACTAAAACCTAATACTTCTTGAATGAGCTTTATTTCCTCCTCTTTCTAGATATATACTGCACTGTACCTACTGCATACATCCTGATCTGGTCACTCAAGACAGTAATCTGGGTCAACTTTGGTCCCACCCTCTACTCATTCTCATCCTTTTATTTCTTGTATGAATTTATAGACTCTCAGTAGTGTTGATATGATGTATTTCTGAATGAATATGTCAATGTACAGCCCTTCAAATGGTATCTTCTCAAGTACCTATTAAAGGAGTGAATGGAATATCTTGTACAACACTAGCATATTGTAATAATGTAAATGCCTACTTTGGATTTACATTAGATTATGCCATAATGTGAATTTTTTTTTTTGTCTGTCATGGGCCTTGAACTCTGGGCCTGGGTGCTGGCCCTGAGCTCTTCAGCTTGAGGCTAGTGCTCTACCACTTGAGCCACAGTGCCACTTTCTGAATTTTTTAATATGCATCCTATTGTGATCCTCTTTACAAGGTTATTTCTTCTGGTTGTCTCCATTTAATGATAGAATGCATACATCACTTGAGCTTTTTTTTTTTTTTTTTTGCCATTATCACTTACTCTGAGTAAGGACTATTAAGTATTTACAGAAAAGGCAAAGAAGTAATCCAGTTACCGTTCATTCTATTAAAATTTACAAAGCAAAGTCCAGTCAGTTCTTTGCTCATGTTGCCCCACCTTTGTGTTTTTATGATTTCTGTCTCTCTGGAGGCAGATGCAGGGATCAGTGAGGAAGAGGGTGAACTCTGGAGAGTCAGGACTTGTTTTGCTTTCCTCTAAGCTAACTAAGAAACTATAAAGAAGCTTCTTCAAAAAGAAGTAAATTCCTCCAAAGAATGCAGATTTGTTATGTCGTCGAAAAACGAACTTTACAACTTGGTGGGGGGGTGGGATGGGAGGGCAGGGATGGTAAGGGGAAACAAACAATGCTTGATAAGAAATGTACTCATTAGCTTGCTCATGTGATTGTAACCCCTCTGTATGTTATTTTCACAATTAAATACTTATTAATAATTAAAAAAAGAATTCAGATTTGACTATGGAATCATAATGTAGTGGCCTATTATTTGCATCCAGCCTTACCTAGTTTCAAACTAGAGCAGATTTACTGGGAAAAAGCAGGAAAATGTTGACTTTTAAAAAATGATTTTGTCTTATTATGGTTTTTTTTGTTTGTACTAATAGATATCCCCTACTAGTTTTGCAAATACTTGCAAACTCCATGAATCATGAAAACGTTTAGTACATAATAAGCAGTGACTAGTGTTGACTATGATTACCCGTGGGCTATTATCCATGACGAAAAAGACTTTACTTGATTTCATTCACCATTATTCTCAGCATCTGGCACAATACCAGGATTGAAATAGGTTCTTAAAAATATTTAACAACTGTTATACTCAAATAGATTGAGTTGGAGGATCTAATTTGATTTATCCAAATAATTGTCTCAATTTCTGTAGTCACTTAAACCCTATCTGCTAAGTCCCCTAACTGGAAGTGTTTTCTCCAACATAGAAGCTTGTACAAGACTGAAGATCTTGCAATTGCTACAATGAAAGAGTCCTGCAAGGGAGATATGAGTCTGTGGGATTAGGAGAATTAATTCTTCCTGCAGCAGTACTTAACTGCTTTCAAATACTTAGCAGAAAAAAATGGAGAAACATAAATTATTTTCAGAAAACATTCCCTGAATCGCTCATATTGCAATTTGAAATTGTGAATCGCTTTAACAAATTGTGAGAAATGGTCTTTGGATTGTAGCCCACATGAGCCAAGAGCAAGACAAGAAAGAAAAATAAGACTTTATGCAACCTGGACAATGATACAAGAAAGATACAAGATACATGAACCAGAAATCATTCTCCAGCCTCTCTTGTCTCTTAACATTTCCCTTATGAAGGGGGAAAATGGAAACAGTGGTCAATCTGTGGGTGTATAATAGGTTATAACTATGTATGATCTGTGATGAGCTGATAAATACTGTGTTGTCTTGTCACCTTATAGCATTTAAAGGCTTCAGTGATATTCCAAATTTGTGTGTATGTGCATATGCCTCTGTGTGTGTATGTGTGTGTGTGGGTGGTCACAGTGCTTGAATTCAGAGCCTGAGCACTGTACTTAAGGTTTTGCTCAAGACCTGCACTTACCAGTGGAGCTGCAGATCCACTCCCAGGGCTTTTGGTGATTAATGGGAGATAAGAGTCTCAAGGACATTCAGAGCTAGCTTTGAACCTTGAGCCTGAAATCTTAGCTTCCTGAGCAGCTAAAGTTACAAGTGTGAGCCACTGGCAACCAGCAATATTCCAATTTATAGAAGTATTTGATATGTTATAGTACAAGGTTTCTGGAGGTCAATTATAGCAGAATGCTGGTATCTCCTCTTTAAGGGAAAAAAATGAAAAAATAAAAATAAAAAACCCCAAAACAGCATGTTAGCATTTTTAAATAGAGTATTTGTTAATAATTAGAATGTAAAAAAAGTAGGGAGATCTGAGCAGACAAAGGCAAGTGTATGAAGCTGGTTTCCTGGGAATTTCGTTTTATCCATATTTCTTGTTTGCTTTTTCTGGTTGTGCTACGCATTATTGTTTCGTAAAATTTCTATCTTTACATATTTAGCACTGTTCTTTTGGGGATGCCTATCTTATTTGATTGCACAGTGGGATATTTGCTCAGTGAATGTGATTGTCATATGCTGATCTTTTCCTTTGCTCCCAAGGAGGTGATGGGATCTGGAACTACTTACACTTATTCCTTACATGGTGGCATTTGCTCATTGTGTTAACAACAAACAATAAAAATATTAAAAGTGAATTTTCTATACCCAAATTACAACAATATAATGAGGTAGACTTCTATATGGTCCTATAGTTAATAAAATTCATCAAAATGGTTTAGTTTTCTTGCTTAAATTGAAAAATAGTAAGATATCAGGTTTGATGAAACTGTGAATATTCCTAGAATCATGTAGATCCTAGATTTATTAAAAAATGCTTAAAGGAATGTCATACAAATAGACATCATTTTTTTCAATATCAACAGAGCCTTAACGACATTACAGAGTGTTGATTTATAAACAGTGGTGACTAATTTACTTATTGAACTTTTCTGCCACTCACTAGATGCTCATACCTCAGGGAAGCGCATAGCATACCAGCAAGGGTAGATTACAAGGAAATAATTTTTGTGGCTGAACTCATATATATAGTTTTGGGGTTGGGAAATAATATTTTATATATATATAATATCGGTGTTCATTATTATATAATATATAACAACATAATTATGTTAATTAATATTAGTTATATAATACATCATATCATTCAGTGTTAGGAAATACATGAACACATATATACATATATATGCACAGATTCATATGTGTCAATGCCACTCACTTATACTGTGGAAAATGTTTAACCAAGTATTTATATAAATTATAGGATATCTAAAATAAATGCAAAGCAGCCATATTTTGATATTCAAATATTTATAAAAAATAAAAACTTGATTTGGCTTCTGGCTGAAAATAAGGGCTGGTTCAGTGACCATATCTTCTATTATGAAATGGTGAGAGAGAGCAAGGGAGAGAGAGAGCAAGAGTGAGTGACAGAGACTGTTATATTGTTAGAACAAATGAAACCACAGTTGGAGAAAATCTTGAAAAATGAAAATCAGCTACCTCGGATTTATGGGGATGTTGAAAGAAAGGAAGCACAATTCAAGAGACATAGTTGGTGTTACTTGTGAATTCTAAATAATTCCCAGACAGAAGTCAACAAGTGACTCACAGCAGGTGATGTGATGCCACCAGGGAAAAACTCTCAGAACTTTATTCCAGAATGGCCCCATATTGCTCCTTTCAATTCCAACCTTAGGTAGGGGAGTGAGGTTAAAATGATCAATTCTAAAGACTGACAGTTATTTGACAGAGGACTGCTCATGTGAATATAAGACTTGAGAGAGAAAGAGAAAACTTCCAAGTAGTTTTATATCAGATGGAAGAAATGCATCTCTATCTAGCATAGCTCTTACCACAAATTCTTCCTATGGTTGAATCCCAGCCTGCTTGCTGGTCCATACCCATGCCTTTTGAACAGAGGTCAAACATCCTTTACTATCCAGTCCATAATCTCCATCTCAAAAAAAAAAATCCAGGCTCCTCTGTTAATCTTTATCAAGCAGTCTAGCCTATCAATAATGACTAGCAACCAATTATTGAATAATAAAAATAGAAAAGAAGAAGAAGAAGAAGAAGAAGAAGAAGAAGAAGAAGAAGAAGAAGAAGAAGAAGAAGAAGAAGAAGAAGAAGAAGAAAGAAGAAGAAGAAGAAGAAGAAGAAGAAGAAGAAGAAGAAGAAGAAGAAGAAGAAGAAGAAGAAGAAGAAGAAAAACAAGAACAAGAACAAGAAGAAGAAGAAGAAAAACAAGAACAAGAACAAGAACAAGAACATAATTAAAAAATCTCAAGAAAGCAAGTAAAACAGAATAGTGTGCAAAGGATCCTAGAACTAAGAGACATTAAAGTTCATTTAATAATGAACACAAGTATACATATGCAGATAGCTTTGGAAAACATCCATTAGGGGATAAGAAAATAATTCCCGAAATTAAAACTATGAACATGAACATAAAAAGATGACCAGATGAATAGAAACAGAGGGCCAGAGTAATGATCTACAACGTAAAAAAAAAGACAGAAACAACAACAAAATAAATTGTAAAAAGAAAAATATTTTTAAAAGTTAAAATGTTATGATAAGTTCAGGACCCAATTGTATACCTTATAGACATCCTAGAAGAGGAAACAGAGACAAAACAAATTATTGATCTGAAAATTTAAATGAAGAGAATTCTTAGAGTCACAAAATTGATAGGCCTACTTCCCTTAGTCAATTTCTGTAATTGGCAGAAAATTCTTAGAATTTTTAGAGAAAAATATTTCTACAAGGAATGAAAACCAAAGGTGATGCATCTTTCTGTGTGTGTGTGTGTGTGTGAGAGAGAGAGAGAGAGAGAGAGAGAGAGAGAGAGAGAGAGAGAGGGAGAGAGAGGGAGAGGGAGAGGGAGAGAGAGAGAGGGGGGGAGGGGGAGAGAAAGGGGGAGGGGGGGAGAAAGGGGGGAGGAGAGAGAGAGAGAAAGAGAAAACTCAGAACCTTGTGCTCTCTTTTAGCTTTTGTTTTCTCCTTTAGCTGTTTTGCTCAAGTCTGGCACTTTACCACTAGACCCATACCTTTACTCACTTCCTGTTTGTTTTTTCCTGGTTTATTGGAGAAAAGAGTCTCATGGACTTTTCTACTTTCAAATGTGATCCTCAGATATCAGCCTCCTAAGTAGCTAGCATCGCAGGTGTGAGCCACTTGTGTCCAGCTACTTCCAGGATTTTAAGCAGTGATGAACAAATCAGAATGGCAACAGTAGCAGTCACATGATCTAGAAGCAATGAGCAAATTTAAGGAAATATTAAGTTGTGAAAGAATCTATTACCCTAGAGACTAATTAGCCTTTAAAAGTCAGAATTTTAATAATTTATTCCTTCTCTGAAAGTGTAATTATGGTACTTGAATGAATCTGAAGGAAGTAATATTTTGTAGCCATAACCCAGCAAGTACTTTTGTCATTGGCTTTACATTATTAGAGGAAAACAAGAAACAAAACCGAAATATTCATGAGGATAAAGTCAATGCAAATATTATTAACTCTGAATTTTAAAACTAGTCATAATGACTTAAAAAGAAAGTTGTAGGAGATAGAGGGAAGATATACCAGCATATCAAATCACTCATCTTTCATTGTGAGTTGCCAACAGGCATACTCTAAATTTAATAACTCAAGATTCATAATCACATTAACTCAATAACATCAATAATGAATGACAATTTAAAAAAAACTATCCAAACTTTTAGATGTATAGAATAACATCAGATGGTGAATGGATGACTGATAAGACATTTAATTGAATCAAACAAATATTTAGACTCAAATAAATATGTGTGATAAGACACTTCATCCTATTTAAGCTACTTGGGGGGATGAGAGTTTGAAGTCAGCATGGTTAGAAAATTCCATGAAATCTTACATCCAATTAACCAGAAAAACTCTAGACTGGAGGTGTACATCAAGTGAGACTGCATCAACCATTAGCAGAACGTTAACATAAGAACAGAAGGTACTGAGTCTAAGCACAAAAAATTATAAAAATACAAATGCACTTAGGAGCAGAGGTATTAATGATTTCATGAAATCTTTTCTAAGACAACATGAATATTCAGGTTCATATTAAGGATATTTAGTGTGTAGTATATTTTAAAAGAATTGTATAAATGCAGAAATGGATAAGTTTAAATTTGTGAAATGATTCAAAATCTAGTTGTTAATGAAATGATGAAATAACTAGTTTCCACAGACCCATTTAAAAATAGCAGTTTATAACCTGTAATTGTATTTCAACAGAAAATATTTCCTAAGTATTATTTTTATGTGCCAGGACCTTTTCTTGGTGTTTGGTAAAGTGGCAAAGGGAATAAGAAGTTATCAGTGTCATTGGGGTCAATGTCAAGTAAACAATGTCAAGTAAAAAATTGTATCTTGTAACTACAAGATACAATAAGATAAGAAATGTCTTAGGGACCAGCTGTGTAGAAAAGAAAACAAAAAGTCTTTTGTAGGGATGAAAAAAGTGTCTATGAAGGTAGGAACTGATGGAAGCAGTCCTCTAGGCAATGGGGAGAGCGCTTCCACGTGGAGAAAGGGGAAAGTTAGGCAAACCTGCAAGGGTTTAGGTTTAGCATAGCCACCAAGAGAGCTGTGTGGCCATACCCCCCTATTTCCTTGTCATAACAACACACCTGCTGGCACCTGCACTACTTCCTAGTTTGCATAGCACATTACATGAATATCCATAGCAAAGGCTGGTGGGATCGCTGGGAGCCACTCGATGAAGGGATATAAGCAGAGCTTGCACTTCACTTGCTATGCGTTTTAGTATATTTGTGTTGTTCCAAGCAAGGCTCTATTGTCAGTATAGTCATCTGGCAAGATTTTTCTGGGGGGGAGGCTGGGGAAGTGGGGAAGGGGTGAAGTGACAATTTGTAGTGTTTGAGAATAAGAAAAAAAGATGAGGGGCTGGGAAGGTAGCTTAGTGGTAGAGTGCTTGCCTAGCATGTCCTGGGTTCAATTCCTCAGTTCCCCAATACACAGAAAAAGCCAGAAGTGGAGCTGTGGCTCAAGTGGTAAAGCGCTAGCCTTGAGTGAAAGCAGCTCAGGGATAGTGCCCAGACCCTGAGTTCAAGCCCCAGAACTGGGGGCAGGGGGGGGAGAGGGGGGGTGGCAGGGAAAGAAAAACAATGAGGAACAAATGAAGAGAAAACAAAAATGAAAGAAGGAATACAAGCAATAAATACTGAGGACTCATTTCAAATTGAATTGTGAACAGAAAATAAAATGGGAGGTAAAGTGCTTGTAGTGTGTGGTCTGTGGTTGTGCCTGTAATGGTGAAAGTACTTTCAGGCTGATGTAAGGATTCTACCCACTTGGACTTCAGAAAGATTCATAGCTTTGTAACAAAGCAATTCTTTTGAGGGAGGAAGAGAGTAAACCCAGGGCCTCACTTATTCTAAGTAAGTCCACTACCATGGAGATACATCCCAAACTCATAAAAAAAAATTAAAAAATGTGACGATGCATAACAATTCTATTTAATGGCTAATTTTTCAATCTAGCTGAAAATAGAGAAGCATATTTAGTACGATAATAGATAAATGGGATAAAAATTAGTTTGCATGAGTAAAATCAAAGATAAAGATGCAGGGCCAAGAAACCCTTGTGGATTATAATTTTTGAGTTGATAAACCAAAATGATATGCAAATAAATTTTGATAGCTGAAATAAAAAGAAAAACTTTTTGGCCTGGTGCCAGCGGTTTATGCCTATAATCCTAGCAACTCAGGAGGCTGAGATCAAGGATCGCAGTTCAAAATCAGCCCTGGTTAAAAAAAAAAAAGTCCCCATGAGACTTTTATCCTCAACTAACCATGCAAAAACTGGAAGTTGTGGTGTGACTCAAAGTGGTATTATGCTAGCCTTGAGCAAAAGAGTTCAGGGACAGCATCTAGGCCCTGAGTTCAAGCTCCATGACAGACCTAAAGAAAGAAAGAAAGAAAGAACGAAAGAAGTAAAGGAAAACTATTTAGAAATAAAATCTAAACAGTTTAAAACAGTGCATCACACTAAAGTATATAAACATTTTTATTAAGTACACTTAAAAATTATAGATTTTATATGCTAATGAGCTTAAGTAAAATTTAGGATTATCTTAACTTTTTCTTCTTGTCATTACCAAATTAGCTTAATATCTTTACTTTTTCTTTACAGTGTGTCTCATTTTGTGCTGTTTAGGATACTTGATTATGTAATACATTTTCTTCATTTTTATTTAAACTAACTTAAGATTTTGGATAGTGACTCCTTAAGCTAATCTGTAAGAATTTGCATTTTGATAGCATTCTGAATTCTATGAATAGGACTAGTCTTGAGCAAATAAAATAACATCATCATGAATTGTACATTTGTGGTTTTATTGTTTTAAAAATAAATCAGGTTATTGCACATTTTTTTAATTCAACAAGTGCAATATGGTGGATATTCAACTTGGAATTTTAAAAAATATTTTCTATCCAGCATTGTTACTCCCTCCTTTGTTTTCCCCCTACTATCTCTTCCCTCCCCACCTTCCCAACTCCTGTACTCCTCCCCACCCCAAAGTTGTAAAGTTCATTTTCAAGATAGTGTTTTGTACATCTCATTATTACAATGAGTCAACCTGTATCCTTGCTTCAGCATTTTGCTATTTCCCCTCCTTTCCCCAAATTAAAAAAAAAAATGTATATACAAGATGCAGGGCAACTGAATCAAATACAGTGAAAACAGAGGTTATACCATGGGGGAAGAACATACAAAAGAAACAAAAAAAATTACAGTACAATGAAAACAACAGTAACAAAGAAAAAAAACTCTTGTGTCCCTATCTTGGGGTTCATTTCGCTTAGCATTATCTTATATGGTCATATGTGCATAGCTTTTGACCTTTTCTGCTTGTCTGGTAAGATTATTCCAGACACAAATAAAGGAAACCATGGGACCTATGTTTCTTTGGACCTTGCTTATTTTACTTAGTATAATTATTCCCAAGTCTTTCCATTTCCTAACAAATGGGGCAGTGTCATTCTTTCTGATGGAATTCCAGTGTGTGTGTGTGTGTGTGTGTGTGTGTGTGTGTGTGTGTGTGTGTGTGTGTGTGTGTGTGCATGTGTGTGTGTGTGTGTATCTCACATTTTCTGAGGGGCATCTGGGTTGGTTCCATATCTTAGCTATGGTAAATAATGCTGCAATAAATATAGCTGTGCTGATAGCTTTAGTATGGCCTTGTTTGTGATCTTTTGGGTAAATGCCCAAAAGTGGGATTGCTGGGAGCTCTATGTGGAGTCTTTTGAGGAATCTCCTCCATACTTCTTTCCAAAGTGGCTGAACAAGTTTATACTCCCACTAACAATGCAGTAGGGTTCCCTTTTGGCCACATCTCCTCCAGCATCTGCTGTTATTAGAGTTCTTGATTATAGCCACTCTAATTGGGGATAGGTGGAATCTCAATGTTGCTTTGATTTGCATTTCTTTCATGGCTAGAGAAGTTGAGTATTTCTTCAAAAGCTATCTACAAATTCAATGTGATACCTATCAATATCCCAACCTTATTCTTCAATGAAATAGAAGAAGCAATGCAAAAGTTTATATAGCACAATGAATGACCCCCAAGAGCAATATCAATATCAAATTTCAAACTCTACTACAAAGCCATAGTAATCAAAACAACTTGGTACTGGCACAAGAACATAACTGAAGACCAATGGAATAGAACTGAAAACCCAGAAATGAACCCACAGACCTATAGCCACCTAATCTTTGATAAGGGAGCTAAAAAAATAAAATGAAAGAAAGACAGCCTCTTTCATTTCTGGCAAAATTGGTTCAACACCTGTAGAAAACTAAAGCTAAATCCTTATATATCACCCTGCACCAGAATCAACTTCAAATGGATCAAAGACCTCAAAGTCAAAGCAGACATCATGAAAACATTACAGTACAGAAAGGAATAGGAGATACTGTAGGTCCTTGGCACAGGCCAAAAGACCCAGAAACTCAACAAATCAAAGAAAGTTTGGTTAAATGAGATTGCATCAAATGGCAGAGATCATCTTGGAATTTGAGACTCACTGTTTATCTGCTTAGTCAAATGTATTTTAAGAAATATACCAAAAATTACATATGTACATATACATGTGTGTGTGTGTGTGTGTGTGTGTGTGTGTGTGTGTGTGTGTGTGTGTGTGTGTGTGTGTGTGTACTGCCTGCTGGCCCAAATCCTAAAGAATATATATGTCTATATAAACTTTGATAATATATGTGAAAAATACACTGAACACTCATATAAAGCAAAGCTTCTATAGATTTCACTTTCTCCAGCAAGATTAAATGCCATGTATTTCTCTCGCCAGCTGTTGTCTTTATAATTCTCATCTACTCAAATTGAAGTGAATTGAAAAGAGTATTGGTAGATTGTAAGCCCATCATAAAACCTGGAAGTGTTGATATCAGCAGGCAGGTTATCACTACAGCGATGCCCTTTCTTCCACAAAATACTTTCTCCATGGCAAAGTGTCCAATCACACTGTGATTTATTGAGCACTTGGTTCTATTGCCTACTTATTGTGAGGAACTGACAATGACAAGCATGCATGCAAAGTGCCTAAGTACTTTTGAAATGCAAAAGGATACATTTAGAAGGCAGCATGAAAAGCACTGAGGAGCGGAGCCAGTCAGAACTATTGAATTATATAGGACACATCTCCAAGAAGGCTCATTTTTTTCCTCCGTCTTATTGTTTTGGATTCTTTTAATATACAGTACATGCATACATTGCTATTGCTCCTGATGCCCTCATTTTACCTCTGACTTGACATTCTTGGAAAACACACCAAATCTCCTTTTGCTTCTCTTTGTCTCCTTTATCTCATCTTCCTTCTGCTCAAGTTGCCCCTGATTGTGGCCTTTCTCCCAGGCGCCATTTCCTTGAAGTGCCAATCATTCACAGGGCTCCTAGAAAAGCTACATTCATGCTTTCTTAACTGCCTTCCTCAGCTCTGCCCTTTTCACATGTTCAAAGACAGAGACTGAAACAATGCAACGCTAAAACCTGAAAGCAATCCAAAGCACAAATTGCGAAATTAAGCTAGAAACCCCACAATCTATTATCATTTAAAACACAACTAAACTGAATGCCTCTTTTTTTTTAATTGTGAAAATCCCATACAGAGGGGTTACAATTACATGACAAGGTAATGAGCACATTTCTTGTCAAGCATTGTTGCCTCCTCCTTTGTTTCCCCTTCCCATCCCTTTCCATCCCCTCTTTATCCCACCCCCCACCAAAGTTGTAAAGTTCATTTTTCGACATAACATCTTGTACATCTCATTGTTGCAATGGGTCCACCTGTATCCCTATTTAAACAATCTAAACAATTTTTTTCCCTTCCCCTCCACAAATTATAACATCAAATTCAGTGAAAACAGGGGTTATACTGTGGGGGAGGGACATACAAAGAAACAAAGAAATCATCTTATAAATATATTAGAAACAATTGCAAGAAAGAAAAAAACATTTGAATCCTTATCTTGGGGTTCATTTTGCCTAACATCAACTTATCTGACCGTTTCTGCTTGTCTCAGACATATATAGTAATTGCAAATAAGGGAAACCATGGGACCTATGTTTCTTTGGGCAGGCTAGATTCTTTGTATTTTAACTACTTCTTTCCATCTCTATAAGTTGAATCCTCAAAGAGACTCTAATCTCTGAAACCAACTTTGTAAGAAAGTTGTCAGGAATTTCTGCATACTTACTGTAAAAAGGTCTGGAGTTTAATTTTTCCACAATTCTTGGGCTTTATTACTGTTCTCCTTCTACGACTATTACATCTTTTTCAGAGATTCGAACTTAGAAATTGACCTTGACTACTTCTTTGGACCCTTGTTTAAATTCTGCTGATGAAATGTGTTCATTTGAAATTTTTTACTACATCCATTTTTCTTACCCTTACTTCCGAGATCAGATCCCCAGTGTATGCTTGGATGTTGTTGGGATATGAAAGTGAATCTGGAATTGTTTTTTGACAGAGATGTCCAGATTTCTATCATAAAATCATTCTTTAGCAAGTATACTTTTCACTTCTTTTATAGTCCTCAGTAAAATACTTTCTATTTAATACTTTTTCTCTGTTGAATATTGACAGCAGTGTTTAGTCCAAATGTGGCCTACCTTCATAAAACTTAATTTAGAAAGAGAGACTGACTTATCCAGAAAAAAGTATTATGTTTGCTTATCAATGGTCTTACAAAGGGATGTTAAAATAAAATTGTTCTCTAGTACCATTAGCTGAAACCTAAAATTTCGAACTTTCTCTTTCTGCTATCATTCTTCATATGAGTGAAGCTGATTTTACCGATGCAACAAATCCATGAAATCTTTAATATACAAGTATTATAAATTCTAAGCATAAACATGCTCTCTCTGTATTTCTTTTTTATACATTTCCAGATTTATATTTGTGGTTTGTTTATGCATCTGTAGTTGTATACCAGGTGAGTAACTCTTCAGGAAAAGATAAATAATTATATTTCTTTTATATCCTTCCCTTCTCACTTCTCTTAAAGTGGGCTGTCAAAATACTTTGGAGATCGTTTTAGGTAAAAGATTTTTTGTTTGTGATTTTATTTTTATTTTTGTATGTGTGTGCCAGTCCTGAGGCTGGAACTCAGGGCCTGTACTATGTTCCTGAGCTGTTTTGGTCAAAGCTAATACTCTACCACTTGAGCCACAGCTCCACTCCCAACATTTTGGTGGTTAATTGGAGATAAGAGTCTCATGGATTTTCCTACCCAGACTGGCTTCTGAGTGGATACCTCAGATCTCAGCCATCTGAGTAGCTAAAGATTGGTGGTGTAAGCCACTGGTACCTGACTTTTTTTGTTTTTAGTTGAGTTGGATAAACAATTAAACATTTTATAGCCAATTCTGTATCAGGGTACAGTGAGTTAAAAACAAGAGTAGAGAAAACATTTGAACTAAGAAGGAAGGAATCAAGGTTCTTATCTCACTTACATTGCTTTCCCTATGATAAAGGAAGTTGTTGTCTCTGAATTTTAGTCTCTTCACCCCAAGTAAAATTGAGAATTTATAGTCTCTAACTCTAAAATGCTACCATTGCAGAGAAACACTGCAGTTACATATGATATGGTCTACTATGTAGGGGCATGACCTAATTTTTAAGCAAATGCACACAAAGATTACTATGCATATTCAGTGAAGGATGTAAATGAATGCACAAAGCATTTTAGAAAATAAAATACTTACAACAGATTATTGCTCTCATAAGCCTGAATCAAATTGATTCTTATTAACATAGCATGATTCAAACATGATACAGGATCTGAACTTCTTTTTGAGAGCCCCATGCGGGCATCTACTCACACCATATATTTCTTTCCGTTTTTAGAAGTTTTCTTGAGCAACAAAATGGAAAAGACACTCAACACATTAATTTCTAGACTTTTTTATTCCCCTCCTCCCCTTTAGCTGCAAATAATAGTAGTAGCAAATGGGCAGAGAAAAGAAAGGAAGAAACAATATACTTAGCAAACTTCACCCATTTCATCAGGCTGTGCTACTGTGGTGTTTACTGCTTTATTACTTTTTGTTTGTCATTCAAATCACTTCTCCTCTGCTAGAAATCCTTAAGCCACTGGTTGGAAGACTTTGATATAATGCAAGAGAAGTTCTTCGTGTATAATCTCCTGTTAGAAATTGATTCTGATTTCACCTCACATTAGTGAGTTCCTCATCCCTTTCTACACATTTTCTTTGTTCATCCCGTTAATGCAGTATCATAAATCGCTCTACCACAGTGCCTAAGGAATAGAGAAGGAAATTATGTCTACCAACCAGTCCTCTTGTGACAAATTGTAGCAGGTGGGTAAAAAGAACCCGTTACAATCCCTTGTACACTCTTGATTTTTATCCTCATTTGATTTTTTTTCCTCTTCTTTCTAGTGTCGTTCAATCTGTGGGCCCTGGGAGAAAGCTAAAGCTTTAAAATCTTTTTGTCATAGACACAAGAAAGTGGTTATTTTCTGGAAAAACAAACCCATGACAGTTTAAGGCTTAATTCAAATATAGAAGCCATGTAGGTACAAGAGTTCTCTTCTTTTGATTGAGAACTTTGTAGGGATAGTATGTATAAACATTCCTTTCCCTTAGATTTGAAACCACACAAAACAGTTGTTTTTCCACAGTCTTAATTCCTCAAACTTTTATGTTCTCATACAAATGTCTTGGGCAGATATTTGTGAAAGTTAACATAATAATTTCCACTTACAAAAATAAAAGCCATATGAGCACAGAATAATTTCTGGTCAGGTTTAACTAATCATAATGAACAGTAGTTACAAACTAAATCTATACCTTTTCTTAAGTGTCCCACTCCAAGTCAGGAAATTACATTCAAGTAATTGCATGCAGGCAGGGCAGTGCTTGGATACCGAGCCTAGGTACTTGATACAAATCCTGTTTTCACTTTATCCCAAGCAATACTTCATATGATACTCATCTAAACTTCAACACTCCTTTGTAAGATTGGGGCCCAAACTGTTTTTAGCATATAGGACTGCTTTGAATATTGAGGTACTACTGATTTGTCTTATTCCAGTGTTGTTGATGGTGATGGTGGCCAATTGGTGAGCCTTTCTCTCCCATGCCCAGATAATATAAATCCCCTTGGCATTCTCTGCCCTCTGTTTTCCCTATATCCATGCTAATGAATTTGGGTCTTTGCCACATTCTAAGTTTATAATATTGTTATATAAAGCCTTCACAATTGTCCTGCACAGTACACTTCTAGTTTAAAAGTTGCTTCAGCTAGCTACAAAATATTTCACCTTGTCATGTGGTCTTACAAAGTACAGCCCAGTTATTTCATATCAATTATTACATAATTTCATACAAACAACCAAGATTGATGTTGTAGCCTACTTCTTAAAGGGTAGAGAGATGCTATAACATTTTGTTATAAGATTTTTATCCCTATGACTTACACTGTAATAATATTTATATCAGAAAATAACCGTTAGTTGTGTTGCCTTAAAAGAATATTTAACTAAAAATGATGAACAATTTGTATTCTAGAGGAAAATAGCTCTGTTGATTAATGTCAGCCAATACAAAACCTGTTTATACATAGTAAAATTCACCTCAAAAGCATTTCAATGCACATTTTAAATGAATTTAAAATACTGGTCATATTTAAAATATTGGTCATAGCATTTTTCAGATGAATCCATTCATACCATGAATTCCAAAACATGGATTGTTATTTCAAGTTATTTCACCTGTTCAGTATTGCAGAGTATAACAATAACTTAAAGCTGTCCCGTATAGTCATGTTTTATGCCAAAGGGGTCTCTTTCCACTCCATTACCAATCCCTACTGTGTATCTGAATATCACAGATGCATGCTTAGTGAATGTTATACAGTCCTGCTTCTTTGTGATTCCTGTTAACCCAATATTTGCTTCCAGGCATTTAAGATTCTGAAGAACTTTGTCCCTTTACTTGAAAACTTTACAACATGAATCATTTAAGGAATCTCTGTTTCCCATAAACCTTCTTACCAGATGGTCCTACCAATACTTACTCAGTTTTCCATAAGATGAGAGTGTGGAGTTTTTAACTTTTCCGTGTGTGTTTTAGTGGAGAACAGCTTAGCAAATCCTTAGTTCTGTGTTTTTCTTTTTTTTAATTTAATTTTATTTTATTTGTGAACATACTGTACAGAGGAGTTACAATTACATGGGCAGGATAATGCGTACATTTCTTACCAAGCATTGCAGCCTCCTCCTTTGTTTACCCTTCACATCCCTTCCCAGCCTCCCCCCTCCCCCCTAATCCCAATCCTTCTCCTTCTCCCCCTCCCCCCCTCCCCCCCCCCCCCCCCCCGCACCGAAGTTGTAAAGCTAGTTTTGGACATGACAACTTGTACTTCTCATTGTTGCAACAGGTCCACCTGTATCCTTAAACAACTGGTTTTTCCCCATCTCCTCCACAAGTTATACTGACATCAAATATAGTGAAAGCAGGGGTTATACTGTGGGGGAGGGACATACAAAGCAACAAAGAGATAATCTTATAAATGCGTTAGAAACACATGCATGAAAGAAAAAAACATTAAAATACATATCTAAGGGTTCATTTTCCTGACATCACATTATCTGACCTTTTCCACTTGACTCATACATATACTAGATATTACAAATAAGGGAAACCATGGGACCTATGTTTCTTTGGGCCTGGCTTACTTCACTTAATATAATTTTTTCCAAGTTTTTCCATTTCCTAACAAATGGGGCAATGTCATTCTTTCTGATGGAAGCATAGAATTCCATTGTGTATATATACCACATTTTCTTGATCCATTCATCTACTGAGGGGCATCTGGGTTGGTTCCATATCTTAGCTATGGTAAATAATGCTGCAATAAACATAGTTATGCTGGTAGCTTTAGTGTGGTCTTGTTTGTAAACATTTGGGTAAATGCCCAAAAGTGGGATTGCTGGGCCATAGGGGAGTTCTATGTGAAGTCTTTTGAGGAACCTCCATACTACTTTCCAAAGTGGTTGAACAAGTTTACATTCCCACCAACAATGAAGTAAGGTTCCTTTCTGTCCACATCCCCTCCAGCATCTGTTGTTAGAGTTCTTGATTTTTGCCGTTCTAACTGGAGTGAGGTGATATCTCAATGTTGTTTTGATTTGCATTTCTTTTATGCCTAGGGAGGTTGAGCATTTCTTCATGTGTCTATTGGCCATCCTTCTTTCTTCTTCAGAGAAGTTTCTCTTTAAGTCTTTTGCCCACTTGTTTATTGGGCAGTTGTTTCTTTGAGGATTTGTTGTTGGGGGGTTTGATTTTTTGAGTTCCAAGTATATTTTAGATATGAGACCCTTGTCCGTTGTATAGCTAGTGAAGATCTTCTCCCAATCCGTGGGCTTTCTATTGATCTTGACACTTAAGCTCCTTTTTGAGACATCATTTTCTTTGGAGTACTTGGCCCATTTCAAATCATTTCTCTCATTATTGAAACATAATATGTACATTATAACATCAAAAAAAGCCGTGTAATTATTCTGTAAAGTTAAATGTTATCATAAAATCCTAAAATCTCAATATTCTCACATGTAAAGCAAATTGGGAATTTTTCATCAATATAGAGAAACTATTGTTAGAATATTCTCTTCTATCAATATTAGACTATTGATAGAATATTCTCTTTTGGTGGGACCAATAAAAAAGCATTCCCATTCCAATCTTACACCTCAACTCAATATGTACTGTCAGTATTTTCCAAAACTTCAAAAAAAATAGTGCTAGGTTTTAGTTTTCAGAATTGTTATATAAAATTCAAATGTCGAATTAAATTTTAATTTCAGAGAAGCAAAGATAAATATTTTGCTTAAATGTGTCTAAGCATGTTAAGCATGATATTCAAATATATTTGTTGTTTATCCAAAATAAAAATTTAATTGTGCTCTCGCTATATAATTTTTTTATTAATTTTTTATTTTATTTTTTGTTCTGGTCCTGGGCTTGAACTAAGGGCTTTGTTTCTGTAGCTGAGCTATTTGCTCAAGGCTAGAGCTCTACCACTTGAGCCACAGCTCCACTTTCAGCTTTTTGGTGTTTAATTGGAGATAAGAGTCTCATGGATATTCCTACCAGGGCTGGCTTCAAAGTGGGATCCTCAGCTCTTAGCCTCCTGAGTAGCTAAGGTGACAGGCATGAGCTACTGGTTTGCAACTGAGTCATGTATTTTTTTCAGGCAACCCTAAACTACGTTGATTAAAATAGACAAATAATAATTTAAATCCTCAATTACTTACTATATGAACTTAATAAATGTTTACGTATATTGTTAAGGCAAAATTATAAATTACTAGAAAAAATACAGAAAGTTGAATGAAGTTCCATAATTTTCTGTCATTTTTCAGGCAGAGTATCAAATTCCTGAAGACTAATAATCTAAGTATATTTTAATATTAAAATGATTTTGCAAAGGATATGAATTCAAAACAATATACTAAGCCATTATGTTCTACATTCAAAATGTTAATTCACAACTAATCACTGTGTGTAGCAAAAGAAACCACATAACTTTGAAGGAATTTCAATTAAGACAGGTGGCTAAAAAAGATAGATTCTTGCAAAAATGAAAGAAGAATATCCAAGCTATAAGGAATATCTCATACAAATATGGAAAATAGTTATGAGATACTTGGTTCTTATAATGACTATACAGAGGAAACTAAAATGTTATAAATATAATTTTGTAATTTAATATGGCTAAAACAATATGAATTGGGTTAGCTCATTTGTAAACTATTCATAAACTGGCAAATACTGACTATAACAAAAAATTCTTAGAATCGGGTTGAGCTTGACATATCCTTTCTGCACCCAACTATGGGTTCAGAAGTGTCTTGGGAGCTTCTCTGCCTGGCATAGACTTGCAATGTGTTCTTCCCACTCTTAGCTTCCTAAGTAGCTAAGATTATAGGCATGAGCTACAGGACCTAGCTAGTACTTCTCTTCTTTAGCATTGTTTCATAAACTGAAAAACAGTTTCACCTGAGTTCATATCCATTTCTCTAAGGATGAAAGTAAGGAGAGGGAAGAGAGGTGATAATGAACAGAAAAGCAGGATGTGGCAGCGTGCTGAAAGCAGTCAGCCAAGGAACCTCAAGTGGAATACAAGTGGCATCCTGCTGACAGTATCAGCCACAGGCTGGGAAGTGGCCTTGGGAACACGTGGACCTGCACTGCAGCATGGGTTAGATCTGTTACAACACTAGGAGTTTCTCAAAGAAGCCCTTGCTTAAGAAATCCTGATACAGTTAGTAGGTAGAGTGGAAATTAGAGCCACTGAGCTTGACTCTCATGAATTTCATCACCCTTTGCAATACCCATGAACCTTTTTCTGTGTCTACTCCTGCCCTTGTGGTTCTAAAGTTTTAAAAGTAGAAAATAACCCAAGCTTCATTTCAGGTAAAGGACTATTCATTTGTTCTGAATGATTGTGTGTGTGTGTGTGTGTGTGTGTGTGTGTGTGTGTGTGTGTGTGTGTGTGTGTAAGAGAGAATAAGAGAGATAAAGATGTGTTTTAAAGCATATACATTCTAAAACTAGTTTTATGTTCCATTTTTTAAGATGAGAAGCTTATTTCTTTTTTGACAGATTAATTTTAAAAGCATACAAAGAAGGGTAAAAAAGACAATTTTGTTGTGTGAACACAAGAGTCCAGAAAATTGGTAATTATAGGAAAACTCCAGGCTTTTCATAATTGGCATTTTGAAACAAAATGACATATTAGCTCTGCCATTTGTAGCTTCTGGAGTTGTAATCTATTAGAAAAATGGTTCTGTCTCCAAATCTTTAGGTTATACATAGAGATCATACATACATAGGTCATACATACAGAGATAATTTGTGTGTGTGTGTGTGTGTGTGTGTAAACTTTTGACAACCAAAAAAATGGTGGTAACAGCAGTCCTAAGTCCTAGACAGTTGTTTTCTGTGTGGGATAAAACACCTAGAGGTGGAGTAGAAGAGATTATAGCATATGTTGCAGTTCAGAGTTGTCCCTCTCAGCACTCTTCCCAAGTCTTCCCAGTGAAGTTCAAATGCCCAGAATGGAAGATCAGGGTGTGTGTTTTTTCACTCTGTCAGTTTGCTCCTGAGGAGTGTTGAAACAGCAGGGAAAGGAATCTCTTATCCTTGTGTTTCAGATGTGCATTATGTTGGCTGTAAAGTTAACTCTCAAAAGCTGTGGATATCCGGAAAAACTATAACCTAAAGTGGAGCTAACATTATATAGAAACCCAGGAGGAGGAATTATGATTAAGAACACCAGATCTGGGTACCAGAGGCTCATGTCTGTAATCCTAGTGACTCAGGAAGCTGAGATCTGAGGATTATGGTTTAAAGCCAGCCTAGGTAGGAAAGTTTGTGAGACTTTTATCTCCATCTCACCAAAAAGCTGCAAGTGAGGCTGCGGCTGAAGTGGTAAAGCACCAGCCTTGAGCCAAAAAGCTTAGGGAGATCACCTGGGCCCTGAGTTCAAGCCCTAAGACAAGCACACATATACAAAAAAGAGCAATGCCAGAATGGCCACAGAGGCTGGAGTGCTGTGTTTTGGAGGGTTGTATGTTAGAATATTGTGTGTGGCCAGGTGGTGGGAGTGTGGCTGAAATTTTCAGAAGTCACTTTCTTAGTCTTTTTCTTAGTGCCTATAAATAGGAGTTCTTATTTGAGTCAATCTGTTGGCTGAATAATAGAGCATTCTATTCTAAGCCTTTAGAGCCCCTTCACACAGCTGAGAATCAAGCTGAATGGGAGCCAGCCGTAAGTCGCACATACCAACTGACCAGCTTCCTTTTTAATACATTAATATTATTTCAGCTAATACATGAAAACACAAATGTGTACATATTGATGGAGTAGCATGTGGTGTTTCAATACATGAATACCTTTGTACTCAGACTCTTTAAACATTTATTACTTCTTTATGGTAAATACATTGAAAATCTCTTTTTTTTCCCCACTTTTTGAGACATACAATCACTCTAGTCCCCCTAGTGTTGAACAGCATAGTAAAAGTTCTTTCTTCAGTCAAACCCTTTATTCAGGCTGTCATCAGGCCTCCCTCCCTTACCACTAACTCTCCTTGCTTCTGGTACACACCATTTCCTCTCTCAATTTCCGAGATAACATTTACATTCTGTGTATGAGTGAGTTCAGGCAACTCTTGTCTTTCCATGTTAATCACATTAATCTGATGGTTCTCTGCCATCCTGTGTAGATTACAGTGGCTTGGACACAATGCTACCCAATCCTTTCCTTTCTTCTGTGGGATAAGAGAAACAGATATATGGGAATGCTTTGTATTTCTCCTCCTTCAGCAGGTATTACTAATCCATGTGGAGAAACTGTCTTTCCTTTACATTTTGTTTCTGTAATGCTAGAGGTTTGGCTCTTTTCTTTGAAGAATCTTAAAACTTGGTTTTCCCTCAATGTTTCTTCTACACATTTAACTGTACCCAGCTGCAGATACAATTCTGCCCCTGGTTCTTTTTTCTTAATGTTCGTCTTATCTTTGAACTCATCGCCAAGCCTAGAGACTCCTGACTGGCATCTTTCATCATTTTAATAGTTAGAGTTTTACCAAAGTTATTGACGAATTCTTTCCAGTATTAGTCCCATGCTTTTCAAAATTCACATTAGTGCATCCCTTGCCCTTTATCTCACATACCTTTCCCAACTCCTCGTGGAATTTGGTTCTACTAATGCACAGTTAATCCAGTCATTTCGTTTTGACACACATCCTGTTTATTTTCTTGATTATCTTTGCATTGCTTTATGAGAACTTTCTCTCAAGGGCTAAAAGCCAAAGCCATAGTTTCTTCTTCTTACAGTGTACCTTGGATAACCAAAAAAGGGTGAGAAAAATGGAAGAGGTTGAGAGCTGAGGCAACTCAAGAGTTACCTGCTTGTCTATAGATTTATCTGAAATAATTCAATCATGAAATTCTTAAGATGTATTATCAAGGCAATTAAAATTTCCCTCAGTCATGTCAAATGTCACCATATTCTTTGCTAAGGCAGCCTTAGCAGCTGTCTGAATTTGACGAGTGGTCACGTGATATGAAACTTGGAGAGACAGCACCACGATGGATTTCTTAAGCTGTTCTGAGTTTGCTAAGTGATGTAAGTGTCGTGCTCACCTCAAGTCCATACAGATTCCACAGACACACATCTTATGTGGCTTTCAAAACAGGGCTTATTCTTTTGTGTGTGGGTGTGTTCTTTTTTTTAAATTTTTTATTGTGAAAATACTGTACAAAGGGGTTTCAGTTACAAGAGTAAGGTAGCAAGGTAATGAGTACATTTCTTATCCAGCATTGTTGCCTCCTCCTTTGTTTTTCCCCTACCATCCCTTCCCTCCCCACCTCCTCAGCTACTACACGCCCCCACGCCCCAGCCTAAATTGTAGAGTTCGGTTTTTTCGAAGTAGCATCTTGTACATTTCATTGTTGCAATGGGTCAATCTGTATCCCTATTTAAACAGTGCTCTTACTATTAAGCTACCTTTCCAGTCCTGATTTGTGTGTGTGTGTGTGTGTGTGTGTGTGTGTGTGTGTGTATGTGTGTGTGTGTGTGTGTGATTTTAGAGATAGGGTATAGCTTTCTGCCTGTTCATTTTCTGGGCCATGATACAAATATGTTAGGCTTTCTAGTAGCTAGGCTAAGCCTGGCATGAATTGCATCTAACTCTTTGATTAGAAAGCATCTATGAACATTTTTCTGCTGAGGTTGGCTTGAATGACTATCTTAGCCTCCCAAGTAGCAGGGCACGAGCCATTGGTGTTAGGAACCTGAGCCATGAAGATATTAGAATAAAGAAAGAGCAGAAAATGGCCTCAGCACACCAGATCAACTTTAATGGAAAGTTGAAGAGACACCACAGGGACCTGAGAAGAGTCAGGAGACACCATGGGAGGTGTGGTGTAGTGGGGCAGCTGGAGGGGCTTTAGTAGGGATAATGGGTGAGGGCAGGGGCCCTGGTAGCTGGAGCATTTCCCAAGTTTATGGAACAGGGGAGCCTATTGTTTGAGCAAGTCTCCTGGCCCCAACTTCCAGGGCCCATCCCCTGAGTGGGTACTGGAGTTCGATTAAGACTTTGGGTGGGAGGGGCTGGGAAGGTAGCTCAATGGTAGTGTGCTTGCCTTACATGCATGAGGTCCTGGGTTCAATTCCGTAGCATCATATAAGAAGAAAAAGCCGGAAGTGGCACTGTGGCTCAAGTGCTGAAGAACTGAGGGACAGCACTCAGACCCAGAGTTTAGGCCCCAGGGGAAAAAAAAAAAAAAAACTTTGGGCGGGAGACTGCGCTGGAGAGTTTCCGGAAGGTACCCTGGTGGAAGAGTAGTCATGGGCCACGCCACAGGAGCAACATTGAGTTCTGAGAACAAAGCAGATTCCCATCAATTGGCATCCATATTCCATACACTATTTATAGGTATCTCCATGGAGGAGATAGTGCAGCTTTCTCAGTATATTGATGTGTATAAATTTCTAGATGGCTTTTTCCCTATCTCCTTCACCAGAATTCTTTGACCATGGCTTTGTAAGTATCAAGAGGATGTGGGGTTATTGAGCCCCAAACTACAGGTTAAATCTCCAAGTGAAATTTATACAGTGCTTAAAGATGTACACTATAGGTGTATCTAAAGATTGTCTTCTAACTTTGGTCAAAGTATTTCACAAGCATATGCCACTGTGGGAAGAGGGACTGTAAAAGAGTGTGTGCAGATCACAGTGTCTGAATTATCTTCATTACCTAATGTGTAATTAGTCTAATTGCCCATCAAGAACTGATGCCAATCAGTGTGCATCCAGATAATGTCTGAACACCTAGTGACTACAAGCTCTCCATCTTTCAAGACGACTTACAACAGAATTACCCACACTGACTCTAAGTCATTTCATGGTTGAGTTAACATGTATATCTTTTAAACATATACTTATGGTCCATACAGGAAAATATAATAAGGCTAATAATAATAATTATATAATAATAACAATAATAAAGCATGACTAATTTCCATACTGAAAGTATTTGTTTTCTAGTATACATGAGGACAGTCATCATGGTTTATTTTAGTTTTGTTTTCACCTTAAACATGTTTAATTCCTGCAAAAATGTGTCCTGATGATTTTTCATTTTAAATGTTCAATCCACTTGAAGTCTTTTACAAGAATGGAGCAGAATATACCAAGAAGACAGAGTAGTCCAAGTTGAGTTTATATGGAAAGGAAATTGGGTAGACTGTTCAATGAATAACAAGGAAAATCACATCAACTTCCACATGGAAGCTTTAATAATTCTTGATTTATATTGAGTTTACTGCTTTTAACAACTCATGTATTTTAAAGTACATTTTGCTGAGAAAAAATTACAGTTGTTCATATAGCCCTTATACCTTTTGAAGGTATTTTATGTGTTAGCAAAATGACTTTAGAAGATTACTTGTTTATGCCAAAACAGACTTGTTTGCATAGATCCACAGATAGGTAGATAGATAGATAAATAGATAGGTTGGTAGAGATATATAGATAGGTAGAGATGTAGATAAATAGATGATAAATTATCTGCATTCTGTAGAAGAGATATACATGTGTAGAGATTGAGAGATAGGTAGATAGATAGATAGATAGATAGATAGATAGATAGATAGATAGATAGATAGATAGATAGATAGATAGATAGATAGATGTGTGCTATTATTGGTGATTGTATTAGAAGTTGATGATTGTATGAGACTTTCCATATGTGTTCTTCTTTTCCCAGGAATCATATGCTCTGTAATTACAGCTTTTAGCTTTTCTTCCAACAGATTCTGTGTGTGTGTGTGTGTGTGTGTGTGTGTGTGTGTGTGTGTGTGTGTGTGTATGTGTGTGTTGTGTTGAAGCTTATGATCCTCACATTACTAGGACAGTATTAGGAATCATTGCTCCATTTTTTAAAGTTTTCTTTCTTCTGTGCATTATTGTCACAGTTGCATTATACTTACCCTCTAGGCTGTGGATAGAGGTATCTCAGGTTATGTAGGACCTCTTCTGCTATTTTCCTCATGTTATTTTCTTGAGTATCTAGTTACTATACTGAACTGTTAGTTATGTGGTCCTGGTTTCAATCTCTATCTTCACCATTTGCTAACTCTGAAATTTTTAGCAATGTTCCAACCAATTAAATCTATTTTGAAAACATCTGAGTAGTAGTATAATGAATATTTACATCAAAGGGATGTGGAACATTGAATCAGATAACTTTGGAGTGTCTGAGACATGATAAGCATTTCACTGAATGGTAATATATTTATTTTTATTATCACTTTGCTATATTGTGGTTTCTATATCACATTCATCTTCATAATATGAAAACCTGGTAATTAAGCTCTAAATACTGCTTGATGTGAGTTCTTATTCCTCTCCTGTCATGTTCCTTTTAAATTAATGATGAATATATCAGTTTTTTCTCTAAAAATATATTTACTCCACCTCATGAAATGGTGTGTT
Source organism: Dipodomys merriami (assembly GCF_024711535.1). Taxonomy (NCBI): domain Eukaryota; kingdom Metazoa; phylum Chordata; class Mammalia; order Rodentia; family Heteromyidae; genus Dipodomys; species Dipodomys merriami. Next base: position 58,077,750 of record NW_027206068.1, on the reverse strand, counting down.
TTGTCCCCTCCAGAGCCTATCTTTCTGGTATTGTAGACCATATCCCAGAAATCAAAATTCTATTTTTTTACTTTAGTGTATGCAACTAGCCATTCTTTTCCAGGAATCATTTATTTTAGTATGTTAAGCATTTCTTACAAGAATAGAATCATCACAACTTTTTTTTAATGTCCTATTCATTTACTTAATTCTATTTCCAGAGATCAAGTAAGTTTTCCAATTGTATTCTGTAGTCATGGTGTGTCTCCTTATTTGTTGGAATAGTTAGGAACCAGTAGAACTTCATGAATTTGAGCTACTATTTCCATATATATGTTATGGAGAGATAACCTATATACTGAATATCAATCTATTTGGCCAAATCTGTGCAGGGAAATTCCATTGATTCTCCATTGTGGATTCTTGCAGACAAAATTACTATCTGGTATGTATTTACAGACAGTCATTTATGCAGTGGGACAGAGCTTCATATAATCTATACCCTTCTATAATTGTTAAATTTCTTTTATTTTAATTTATATTTACATGTCAAGAAATTGTACAAGGTGGTTTCTATTGCACAAGTCAGAGTACGAGTACATCTTGATTATGAGAATGCATCATGATCAATGGTACCTCTTCTATTATTCTCTCCCATTTTCCCCATCCCATCCAATTCTTTAAAATATGCCATCTAGTCTTCAGAACATATATGCCATCATTTGTCTGAGGTGCCATGCACTTGACTTAGCCAACTTGCCTCTCAACTCTTAGTTGATGGTTGTGCTTGACAATCGTGATGTTCAAAGGGATCATTAATAAAGCATTTATTGCATATGTTGAAATAACCTTCTGCCTAAACATTATTGAAATACATAACTGAGGCAATTTAATTGCAGTAATACAAATCTCATTCATTTATAATTATTACAATTTGAATCTGTCTCCTCAGAATCTCATGTGGAAACTGAATAGCCAAAGTACTAGTATTGGAAGGTGGGGGCTTAAGGGGAGATGTTTAAGCCCTCATGGCAATATACACATGAATGAGTGAAGTTCATTATTTGTTTTTTTTTTTAATTTTTTTTTTTGTTGTTTTTGGGTCCGGTTGTGGGGGCCTGAACTCTGGGCCTGGGCGCTGTCCCTCAGCTCTTCAGCTCAAGGCTAGCGCTCTACCACCTGAGCCACAGCGCCACTTCCGGCTTTTTTCTTTTTGCTTATGTGGTGCTGAGGAATCGAACCCAGGGCTTCAGGCATGCAAGGCAAGCGCTCAACCACTGAGCCACCTTCCCAGCCCCAAGTTCATTATTTGTATAAAGGGATTTAAGAGTCGTTTCTCTCTGTACTTTCTGCCTTCTGCCATGTGGTAATACAGAAAGAAGTTTGTATCAAGATGCTGGCATTTGATCTTGGGAAATTTGGCCTCTAGAACTGTGAGAAAGGAAGTGGTGCTGTGGCTCAAGTGGTGGAGGGCTAGCCTTGAGCTGAAGAGCTGAGGGACAGCGCCCAGGCCCAGAGTTCAAGCCCCACGACCGACAATAAAAAAAAAAAAAAGAAAATAGAACTGTGAGAAATAAATGTGTACTCTTTATAAATTACCCAGGCTATCTTAATGTGATATGTATTCTTAGTTTACACAATGGACTAGGAATAACATATAACATATAAATATTTTAAACTGTAATTTAGTTAGCCCTGAAGTTGAATTAGGAAGTGTGGCTTTCTTTCTCAGTGACAATGAACTAGTTAATAAATATGTAAATGTTGCCACACCATATCTATCTCTCTGGTGTAGGTTTTTCAAAGTCACTTGTAATAAAACAATGGTAACACAGAGCATCTCAAACAGGGCTAAGGGTTGAGAGCAGGGAGCACTCAGACCCTAGAAAAGTCATTTAGATTGGTAGAAACCATGTTGTTGCAGAACAAATGGAAATAGTGATGACTTGAAGTCCCACAGGGGATTAGTGTTGGCCATGGATGGTTAGGGGAATGTTTGTTGACAAGAAAAGACCAGTTTTAAGCAGAAAAAATGGCAAGCAGCTGGCTCTGGGCGCCATTGTACATGGTTCAAGAGAAGTGGATATATTACGGGAGTGAAAGACAAGGTAAACAAATTTGATTTCAGAAAAAATATGTATATATAATTGTATATATATATATGATTTTTATTTTTCAATAAGGTAGGATATACGCTTAATTTTCCTTGGTTGATTTTTTTCTCTATGAACTATGTACAGATAAAGTGTTTACACAGTAGAGCAATTATTCTCCTCTGGCTCCATACTTTAGGGAACATTGGTTACTGTCCGAAACTCAGAGGGCTTCCCAGAAACCACTGACTTCCACTGGCCTTCCTAAGGACTATCTTTGGACTGAGGGGTGTATGATTGGGAAAACATATTGATCTGCATATTCTGTAGGAAAAATCAATGGAAACTCAGAGGTCTGATTGTCCATTCAAGCAGATGCTGAAGTGGGGCCATTCTAATCAATGTTCATGTTAATTAGTGGTTAGATTAATTAGCAAGACTACACAATTAATATGTGAGACACTAAGGGAAATTTGGGTGGTGATAGGAGGAATGCAGCATGGCTTAGAGTTTATATGTCTACAAGTCTGCTGTTACAGCAAATCAATTTTATTTCCTGTAAAGGTTTGCCTGCATCCATCACCCTGTAACCTAATTGGTGACAAGAGCTGTTTCTCCTAGTCATTACTCCACCTTGGACACTTGAAACTGAAAAACGGTTCCCACTGAACCATTGAAGCCCTCTATTTTTGCCTTCATTGTGTGACAAAACTCTATAATTTAGCTTCCCTGCCAGTTACCACTAGTGGTTATTTTGTGAATTTCATATTTTTCATGAGTTACAAGAAAAACTTGATTATTTGGAAATTAGTGGGTAGAAAACTTCTTTTCTAGAATAATTCCATAAAACTTCTGGCACAAATTCTTTCTCCTGTACAGTCACTGGTAAATATTTTACTGGAAAAAAAAAGAAACCAGGGACAATCAATTAATGCCATAGATTAATTTATTTTTATTACCAGTATGTGTGATTTCAGCAGGATATTTGGAAACTAATTGGTGAATTGATTAATTAAAAAAGTTATTATGTGCATGTACATATGTCTATGCTTTCTTGACCCTGTTCTCCTTCTCTTTTCTGACTCTTGAGACATAAAAACCTAATAGCCCGCTGTAAAATCATCAGCATATTGCTCCAGTACATACATGTTTTTATTATAAATGTAGTGTGTAGGAGAAAAAAATGCAGTAGCAATCTGCTGATATCACCAAGGAAGAAAAATTTGATCTAGATTATGAAACTAAGAAGAGGACAGAAACATTATGAAGGATGTTAAAATGTTTTATTTTAAATGTAATCAAATGATCTTGTTAAGATATACTAAGCATCATTCCATCTGTGATTCAGAAACTTTTGATACTGATAAGAGCACATACAGTTGCTTATACATAGAATTTCTATGAATCAATTCTTCTAAACCTCTTGAGGAAACAAAACTAGAAAAAATAGGGAGAGGTTAAGCTATGTTGTGTTGACAGGCTCTCCAGAAATCTCTGCAGCTCCTAAGAACAAAGGTTTCCACGGGTATGAAGCTTTGGTGGTGAGTGAGGTGACCTGGGAGGGCCACTGTCCTCCATGCAGCCACTCTGCGATGAGAGAGGCTTGCTTCCACACCTGGGGAGGAAAGGAGAGACCTTCAGGGCTCAGCCCTGGCCTCAGTCCTAGAGGGACCTGGACCAACCACTCTCATAGATGTTCCTGGTCATGAGCTGCTCCTCTCTCCAACACGCCTCCTACGCCTGAACTCACTGCTGTTTCATCAGAAGGAACTCTCTTGGCAGTGAGGACCACCTTTACAACAGTTAATCAAGTTCTTTTTTAAATCTGCAGTTGCTGTGTCCTATTTGTGAAGTACACATGAAGCTAAACACTTAGAAACCTAACGTTGTAAATATGCCAGAATTGGAATATTTATCCATAATTGCCCCTGTATCTATTTGCTAGAAAGAATCTAGAAAGAACCAAAAAAGACACAATCACAAAAATTAACAAAAGAAATCCAAACAAACCACCACCACCACCACCACCACCACCACCACCACCACCACCACCACCACCACCACAACAACAACAACAACAAAAAAACTCCACCAAATGAAACAAAACAAAATCACACATCTTTGTTCCGGATCCTTCTCTTTACAGATATTCCTGCTATCTAGGACTCTGTCCATGTCACTATTTCATATTCTCAAACAATTTCACATAAAATATAACTGATTTGGGCAAAATAGTCTTTCCCTTAGTTCTGAGAATTGAACTTATCCCTCATTCTTTTAGCTTGCGATGCCTATGTCAGAATGGGGTGTTGTGCTAACTTTATCTCAGCAGCCCTCATACTGTGATCCTTCTGACTTGGCTTCTTAGCAACTAGGATTACAGGAATGTTCATCATCTCTCGCTGATTTGTGTCTTTTGCTTTCTTAAATATTTGTTTCTAAAGGAAAACTAGGTTAATCACTTATATCAAGTCTCTTGTCTGATTAAGCATTTGCAAACATTCATGGTATTTTACCTTCATATATTCTGACAACCCCTACCTCTATCCTGTTCTGTCTCTACTGCATTCCTGCCCTCTTCCTCATTTTTCTTCTCTCAACTGCAAATCTTTTTCTTCATGAAAGGAGCAGATGACAGCTAACAATACCACATCACATAATCTCTGCTTAGCAACTACAACAGAAAGACAAGTTCCAGGATGAAGCAGTTCCTGGGAATTACTCTGTTTGATCCTGCTTGAGACTCTTAAGTAATCCTGGTAGCTGAGGGAAAGTTTGTGACCTGTAATCATCCCTGTGATGAATGACCAGAAGGATCTTTGCTTGACAGTGCCATTAGAAACACCTGGAATGCAAAGTAGAGCTCTTCCCACCATGTTGGGCAATTCTGCCTACCATTCCAAATCTATCAGCTAGCCCAACTTCCCTGCTCTTAAGTTGACATCCAACCAGCAACATTTTTATGTCTCTAATGCAGTAAGGAAACATGAAGCTGGAGTTCAAAGCATTCTCATTTATTAAGACCAGCTCATAAAGAATGAGACTTGGAAACTCTATTTGGAATTATAGAATAATTTTGGAACACTTGGGGAACAGACTTTTACTATAAAACAGATTTGGTTGGAAGGGAACTGTGGCTCAGCGGAAGAGCTGATAACCTTGAGCACAAAGAGGCTCAGAGGCAGTGCCTAGGTCCTGAGTTCAAGCCCTACAGCTGACCAAAAAAAAAAGTCTTTAAAGCAAGGTACTGGTGGCTCACACCTGTAATCCTAGTTACTCAGGAGACTGAGATTTGAGGATCGTGGTTCAAAGCCAGCCCAGGCAGGAAAGTCCATGAGACTTATCGCCAATAAACCATTCAGAAAATGGGAAGTGGAGCTGTAGCTCAAGTGGTAGAGCGCTAACCTTGAACTGAAGAGCTGAGGGACAGCACCCAGGCCCAGGGTTCAAGCTTTGCAAATGACAAAAAACAAAACCAAACCAAAACAAACAAACAAACAAAAAAAAAGTTTTGGCTAACACACCAATGTTTTATATTTCTGTCAGTAGTCCACAAAATTTACAAGGACAAATATTACTTATTCTTTAGATTGGTATTGCTTTTGTGTATGCTATTGTAGATTCATTTGCCTACGATCAGGAAACTCTCTGTACTTGAGTGTCTCCCTCACACTTAAAACAGCCAATTTTGGAAACTGTCACTTATAAACAGATCTAAATTCCCTTCTTTTTGCTTGTACTGTCTTTGCTGACAGTTCAGACTACCCCTGCCGTCTTTACTGGGTTGGTCACTATAGAGACAGACTAATCCTTGCACTGCTATAACATCAAGGGACAGGAAGCTGTTTTACATTTTGTCCCATTTCTCAGTGATCAAAACATTACAGATCTGTTGGATAGTTTTCTTTCTTGGAACCAACATTTCCAACATTTCTAACCCCAACTCCAACCCCTGCAGCCCATTCACTCAGGTTTTTTTTGTTTGTTTATTTTTCAGTACTGTGGTTTGAACATAGGATCTTGAGCTTGCTTATCTTGCTGGTTTGGAAAGCTCTTTACCATTTGTGCCATTCCTCTAGCCCAGTGATTTGCTGGTTATTTTGGAGATAGAGTATGATGGATTCTTCTGCCCAGTCTATCCTCAAACTAAAGTCCTCCGGATCTCAACTTCCAGAGTAGCTAGGTTGAAGGGTACAAGGTACTTGTGGCTGGCTATTAGCTCTCATTCACTCTTACAATGGCAGGTTTTCTATTAAGATAATGATTTTATAACTAATCTCGACTATAATCAATAATTCAGCCTTGCTGCTGCTCTTGCTCTAAAATGTAAATCAAACCTAGCCATCAATTCTAGTAAACATTTTATGAGAACTAACATCAGCTTGGTGTGACTCCTTCCTCTCACAGGTACCCTGCTGTGCTCAAGTCCTCCTGGCTGATTGAAATCCTTTCTGCCTGAATATGGCTAGTACAGTGTCCCTTCAGCTCTACCTGGATGACTAGCACTTTCCCTCCTTACAGCCTCATTGATTCCCATATCCTCAGACAGCAACCCCAGCCTGCCTGGACCTACTTGTCTGACTTGAGATTCAGGTGATCAAATGAGTGCAGGATCTCCAGAACCAATTCAGCCTGATCTAACCTGGTCTAAATATAATCAGGCCACTTACAAGATAAGTGCTAGCTCTCTTATTCACACTGTCTTCTCATTATTGTGTCTAGACAGTCTCACTTTCCTACTACTGCTCAGCATTCCCTTTTGCCTTTTGTTTGCTTTCCTCCCTTCTTGCCTACTCTCCCTCTCTCTTGTCCCTCTATTCTTCCATTCTCTCCCTTTCTTCCATTCCTTCCCTTCCTTCCCTCCCCTCTCTCCCTCCCTCTTCTCTCTTCCTCTTTTCTCTCTCTCCCTTCCCACCTTCTTTCCCTTTCCTCTTTCTCTCCATCCCTCCTTCCTTCCCCTTCTTCCTTTCTTCTTCTTCTTCTTGTTTCCCTGCACCTACACCCATCCTTTGCAGCTTACAGTGATTAATGTATTTTATTGCAAAAGTGTTATTTGAGAATATTGGTTCTTCTCTACTGTTGTCCCAATGGTAATGAATATTTTTATTTCTTCCATATACTAATTCTTTATCTAGACATTCTGGAACCACGACAGCTCTGGTACATTGATTCTTAGATGTAGCTTAGATTCCCAAGTGTAGCTTCATTTCTTCAACTCATTTTGAGTTGTTTTTTAAAAGTAATTTCCCAGTTCTACACTCACTTTTATCTATCTATCTAATCTATCTATCTATCTATCTATCTATCTATCTATCTATCTATCTATCTATCTATCTATCTATCTATCTATCTATCTATCTATTTTAAACTTTTAGTGGGGTTTGAGAGTGAATACAGGGCCCTGAGCATACTAGGCACATATTGTATCACTGAGCTGTTCCATTCAGTTCCCATGGCTTTAAAGAAAATATACATGGAATGGAATTGGTAGCATTTGGTTTTGTTAAAATAAGTCATCAAAGAAAAACTTTTAGAGGTCTATTCTTAAAATATGTGATGTGAGTGTTATGTCTTACCTAAATAATTTGGTATGATTGGCTAGAAGTAGAATAAAAGGCATTTTAAAGAAAATTCTACAAATAATCTACAGAACTAAAGTAATTTAATTGAAAGGGCCAGAAAAAATTGATAATATGATTTGATGAACAAAGACTGACACAAAGTAAAGCAGACAATATATAGCTTAATGATCTACAAAATATGCAAACATTCTTACAATGGTAATTTGACATAATGCAATTAAAGTCAAATCCCTTTGTAGCTTATGATTTATATTTATAATTCATTAAAAGCTGTAAGACCTCCACAGATGACTAGCAGACCTTGAATATCTGCTTTGCAGTAATTGGTGAGGCTTATTCATATTTATTTCTCTGTGCCAACCACTGCTTCATTTCCTATGTACTAGTTTGCTAAATATCTGAACCAAGTATTTTTCAGGAATTATCTCTCTTCACAGAGCTATTTCTCAAATTTTGTATATCTGACTTTTCCTCTAACCACTGGACTTGTCTACAGGTACCACTAAGCATCTTGTCCTAGGTATTAGGGAGGGATTTCAAAAAGGACCAATGGAGAATGGAACACATGGATTTAAAAACTTCATTGTTTAATGTTTGATGATAATTCATCCACTCCCTGCCCCAATTTGCCACATGTATACTAGCACTCAAATCTTTTCATTCCAAAATTCTCTAGAAATCTTTTAAATCTGTTATTTTTAATGTTTTTTATTGTGAAAATACCATAAGGAGGGGTTATGAGATAATGAGTACATTTCTTATCAAGCATTGTTGCCTCCTCCTTTGTTTCCCCTTCCCATCCCCCCCACCCCGCCCTGCTTCCCCTTTCCCAACCCTCCCCCCACCACACACAAAGTTGTAAAGTTCGTTTTCGACATAACGTCTTGTACATCTCATTGTTGAAATGGGTCCACCTGTATCCCTATTTAAACAATTTGTTTTTTCCTTTCCCCTCCCCAAATTATACCAACATCAAATACAGTGACAACAGAGGTTTTACCATGGGGGAGGGACATACACAGCAACAAATAAATCACCCTATAAATAAATTAGAAACAATAGCAAGAAAAAAACCCCACTGTGTCCTTATCTGATGTTATGTTTTTCATTACTGCCACCTACAGGAACTTCATGTCTTCTTTAACAGTCACATAATAAGCAAATCTCATTGTTAACTGCCTTTGCCCTTTTAAGTCTGTCTGCTCCACCCAGTGTCACTTTTCTATTATGAAGGAAAAGGGGAAGAGAGAGTGGAAAAGAGTGGGGGAAGGAAGGAAGGAAGGGAGGGAAGGAGAGGGGAGGGAGGGAGGGAGAGAGGAAGGAAGGAAAGAAGAGAGAGAGGGAGAGAGTGGGGGAGGGAGGAAGGAAAGTCTTCTGGATTTCCTGAGATTCAACTTTTTAGTATACACTACTCTTCAGCCTACAACGTGCCTCGTGTTTCAGCCATCCAACTTTTTACAGCTCTTGAGTGTATTTTCTCTAAATGTTCTCTATTATTTTTGCATAAAAAACATTGATCCTACAACCCAAGAATCTCAAGGTTGCTTTCCTTCTTCTTATCCCTACCAAAGTTAATTTGTGTTACCATTTATCTCTCTCTATATATATATGCATATATATTTATTGAATTAATTTTTATGTAGATGTGATGCATAGAGGAATTACAGTTACAAAAGTCAGGTAATGAGTACCTTTCTTTTTGAACAATATCACCACTTCCCTCCTCCCTACCCCAACTCCTCCACAAGTTATATAGTTCATTTTCAACATAGTGTCAAGTAAGTATCACCGCTCGCTGCATTAGTTCACCCTTTGTCTTTGTTTTTGTGTCTGTTTGATTTTTTTTTTTCTTTTTCTTTTTTCTTTTTTTTCCTGGTTCTCTTGAACTCAGCCTGGGTGCTGTCCCTGAGCCTCTTTGTGCTAAAGGTTAGCACTCAACCACTTGATCCACAGCACTATTTCTGGCTTTTTTTTTTTTTGAGTAGTTTATTAGAGATAAGGGTCTTATGGACTTTTCTGCCTGGGCAGGCTTTGACCAATGATCCTCAGATCTCAGCCTCCTGAGTAGCAAAGATTACAAGTCACTAGTGCCCAGCTTTAAAGAGTGTTAGAGCCATGTTAGATTTAGCTTAATGTCTTTAATATTTAATTCCATGTGTGACTCCAAAGAATTTAGATTTTCCTAAGTAAATGCATGGATCATACTTGATCCCCCTGCAACATGCTTTAGTGTAACTAAATACTAAAGCTATAAAACAGCAATACAGTTTTACTCATACAGCAGAAAGAATAGCACTCATATTGTTTATAAATTTATTTGAAAATAGCCCAGCCTTGTGTTCTATCACCAAATATCAAAAGCCCTTTCTTGCAAATTAACCCAATTTTTTTCCTTTGTTGTCTGATAATGAAGAACTGTTTGTCCTTGAAATTTTTGGAGATCTTTGAGTTCCCAGTATTGGGAATGAGCTGTATCTTAATTTCTCTCTCTCTCTCTCTCTCTCTCTCTCTCTCTCTATATATATATATATATGCATATACATATATGCATATATATGTATATATGTATAAATATATAAATCTAAGACTAATACATGTTTACTTCTTACACTTTAATTAAAAAGTTAAAAAAAAGATAAAAAATTGAAGACATGAAGCTGAAGTCCCAAGAGTTCCTTGATATACACAGAGAGCTATTTATTAACAGTGACAGTACCACAGCTATCCTCTCTTTGACTTAAACCAACAAGAAAAATGGTGTGAAATTTTGGAAAACTCCAAGTTGTAAATTCAGGCCACTGCTTGCAGATCACTGTTTTGGACACATGCTTCCTGTGCTCAGTCTGAGAATATGCAAGGAAACTAGGAGCAACAACAGGCAGTAGAGACAATTTTCAAAGAAGAATTGGTAAAATGATGTTGCCACAATAAAAAATTAAAGGGAGTACTAATGCAGTAGAAAGTTCAAGAATTAGGGGTACTTGCTAGGGCTGGGGAGATAAAGGAAAAAGAGTGGGGTATCAAAACTTTGAAGCAAGTAGGAAAGAGCTTGCCGATTTGTGACTGAGACTTCAGGCACAGGGGTTGGGGAGATTTTCTGTGTTCTGGAGAAGTCTTTCAGACTTGAGACTCAGGAGTCTGAGAGGGGTGGGCCAGTAAGCCTCTACTGAAGAGTGAGGAATTAAGTTTGCTGGATTCTGCTCTTAGCCAGAAGGACTGATGGATCTCTGAACTCAGTCCCTTTGAGGAAGAGTGTTGCTAACTCTGCTTGTTCTTAGCTGAGAGCATGCGAGTTTCCTTGGAAGTGATAACAGAATCTGTAGGCCAGAACTTAATGTTGGATAGGTTAAGGGTTGTGCTGGGCAAGGAAGCAAGGAGTTACTTCTCTTTGTCTTCCACTTCTTGCCAGTACTTTCTATCCACAGAATAAACCAGAAACACAGCTAACACTAAGAAAGGTATATGTGGAATCTTAAAACATGGTTACTCATAGAAGTAGAATGGTGGCTACCAAGTCTGGGAGTGTGTGGGGAGATGAGCAAAGGAGAAGTGTGGTCAAGGGGTAGAAACTTTCAGTAGACAAGAGGATCACGTTCTTATGTTCTATTATATAGCAAGGGGATTACAGTTAATAATAGTATACTGTACCTTTCAACTAGCTAAATGAGTTCTAGTTGAAATGCTCTCATCCTCAAGAACTGGTAAGTATATGAAATGGTCATCTTATTTCATTACAACACATCCATGAATGAAAAAAAAAATCTCATAGTACCTCATAAACTTAATTAGTACTTTTTAATTAAAAATAAAACTTGTCTTGAAAAATGTAGAAAAATGATTTTAAAAAGTGTTGGGTATGGGAGCTCACAGCCATAACCTTAGCACTTACCAGACTGAGACAGGAGGCTCATGAGTTTGAGGTAAGTCTGGGCTTACCTCAAGAAGAATCATAGTTTTCCTGGGACCCTAACCTCTAGAGTAGATTTGAAGAGGTTCAAATTTGGAAAGGATTGTTGAGAGAAAACAACTCCATAACCTGAAAAGTAAAAAAAACAAAATCAACAACAACAAAACAAACCTGAATTCTGAGTGCATTTCTCAGAGATGTCTGCATTTATTTCCCCAGAGATGTTAAAAAAAAATCAGCATGTGCCTAGTAGCAAAATAAATATGCATTCCTATGCACATCAGAATATGCTCCTTGACACTAACAGTAAGTTTAGAAGAGATTCACTATAGGTCAATAACTTTGATTATTTTTCCTAATTAACAAGTTACTTTCATCAGGTAATATAGGATAAATACATAATTTATGACCCGTAATCAAATTTCCCATAATAAAAGGCCTAATTTGACACCATGGCTACATTATGTCCATTAGCGCTTATCCTTTCCAGGGTTCTGCCAAGAAAGCTCATTAAATTGGTATGGAGCAGGGCAGAAGAAAGGTGGGAAACGTAAAGTAGATTAAGGTATAAAATATTTAATGCTAACAGCTATCTCTTTAATCACACAGAAACAGTGGAGACTGCCAGTCGAGCCATCTCCCCCTCTTTCCTGGAGATGCAGCATCTCCTGCGAGGGTGAGCCTTGTCTGAAGAGCACTGTCAGTCACCCCAGCGTGGTATACCAGAAAAGAGCTTCCCAGACTGAGATAGATTAATATGGGGCCCTGTCATTCCTGTCCTCCTGCTGCAAGTTGAATTTCCAGAAGCATACATCAGGTCTCAGGAGTCAAAGGGCTAACGGTCCTGCTTTGTTGTGTGGGGAATTCTGAGATTCTGGGTCCTCAGGACCCACATTTCAGAGTCAAAGGATTTTTTTTTTTTTGCTTCCTCTTGCTTCCCCAATTTTCATGTTGAAATGTTGCTTTTGAACTCTGATTTTTGTCTTGAACTTCGATTTTCTTTCAAGAAGTAGGAGGTCACTACCCAGAAGATTTCCTTTCTCAACTGATCCACTGATTGACCCTTCCTTCCTCCCTTTCAGAACAGGGCACTTCTAGCATAGGATTCTTTTAGTAGGTTTCCGTATAAGACTAGCATTTAAGGCTCACCTTGACATGTCAGTGCTTACAGCTTTAGCTTAGAATTGGGGAGGATAAGCTTCAGTTTCCTGTCTACCAGTCGAAGAAAGGTCATGATCACTTCAGTGAACACAGAAAACATTCTACCTAGAAAAAAAACGTTGAAGCCTATACCAGTTCCTGGTGTTTACAGTGACAGATAGGGGCAAAGATATCGATGGGTCAAAGGGCAAGTCCAGACTTGCAATATCACCGACTATGTCTAATACCATCATTAATATATTCATGTGCTTAGCAGGCCATGTGGGGAGAATAGCTGCCTAATTCCTCTTTAGAAACTAGTAAATTCAGCTGGAAGCAGCTTAACAATGCTAAGATAATAGTCTGGGTTTTAATTGAAGGAGCTTGGAGGCTGCGAAGGTGGCTCAGTGGTAGAGCGCTTGCCTTGCATGCATGAGGCTCTGGATTCGATTCCTCAGCACCACATAAACAGAAAAAGCTGGAAGTGGTGCTGTCCCTCAGCTCTTCAGCTCAAGGCTAGCACTCTACCACTTGAGCTGAAGAGCTGAGGGAGAGCACCCAGGCCCAGAGTTCAAGCCCTACGACCAAAAACAAACAAACAAACAAACAAACAAAAAATTAAAAAGGTGCTTGGATTGGGGAGATGCATGTATCTAGTTCTGAAGGATCACCCTGATTCAATTTTATTTTACTTTAAACAGCTAATTTAAAATTATTGTACCAAATTTCCTCATATATAATTTTTGAGGTTTGTAAAAATAAATGAAATAGGAAATGTAAGGCTAAAAATCCAAAGCATAATGCACAGTTATTTTATAATTAGTAACATTTCTTTTCTTTCCTTTTTTTTTTGGGGGGGGGGGCAATGTGGTGCTTGGACTGAGGGCCTGGGCTCTGTCCATGACTTCTTGTACTCTACCAGCTAGTGTCTACCACTTTGAGCCACAGCTCCACTTCCAGTTTTCTTTTGGTTAATTAGAGATAAGAGTATCACAGACTTTCCTGCTCAGACTGATCCTCAGATCTCAGATCTCAGATCTCAGCCCCCTGAGTAGCTAGGTTTACAGGCATGAGCGTCAGGGCCTAGCTAATTAGTGACATTTTTTTCAAGTGAGTCTAAATAATCTCTCTGTATGCTTCTGCAGTTTTTCTTTAGGGAAGGCTATTGACTGTATGTTTCTCTTTGCTCACATGTGAACATTGACCCTTAACCATGCCCAACACTTCTTAAATTCCTTTAAAGTACATGGTATCTTATCCCATTTCATGCCTTCTCCAGGACAATATTATTGCTTTGGGAAGCAGTCAAAAGAAACTATCACTGATAAATCTCACTCCACACATAAACATACACCCAGTACATAAAGATCTTTGCCCTTCGTTGGTGATAGTAAAATTTCTTTGAGACTGGAATTAGGAGAACACATCTAAAAGACATTCTACTGAAGACTATGTGGAAAAAGCAGTGGAGGAATGCTTTTTAAAAATAACACACCAAGCCTTTTCTTGAACCTATCTTAAATGTACAATGGAGAGAGTAGAGTTCAACTTCTTCCTGGCCACAGAGCTAGTGAGCAATAAGCATAATAATAAAAGTGAGCAGACCTTCAGCACTTTTATTTTAGAAGGAAGGATGGGTAAACAGGCCCCATTAATCCTCTCAGAATTCAGAAAATCCCTTAGCATCTGAATGGATTTAACTCTTGGTTTCACAGTAACATAACCTTTTTTTTTTTTTTTTTTCCAACCTGATCTTTGAGAAACCTGAGACCCTATTTGGTCAGCAGGCCAGAGATAGAGTTCTGTCTGTGCTGGGAATATATGAAATAGATGGAACATATCTAGAACTCACTTGCCTAATCTATGAAATGTACAGATTCTTCCTTTTTATTCCCACCATTCTCTTTTTCCATCTTGCATTATCTTTTGTTTAGGAGAAAGATTCCTCTTCAAGATGATCTATCTTGGGAGACAGTCAGTATAAAACTAAAGAGACAGGGCTCCAGATCTCTCTTGCTTTGACTATGATTGCAGGTCTCTCTGACTTTGCCAGTCAGAAACAGCAGCCGTGGCTTGCTCAATTGGCTGCAGCCCAACTTTGGCTGTCTCCGCAGCTGCGCCTCCTGTCTGTTCTGGAGCTCCTGGGTTGTGCAGGCTCACTGATTCCTGCAGAGGGATTGCTACTTCTTTTCTGTCCTTCTAGCTCTGGACCACAGTCTGTCCTGGTGCTATAGCAGAGTTTGCAAATGTTTATAACAAATTACTGTTTTTGGTCATATCCATTTTAAAAAAAGTTATATGATATATAAACATTGAAATTTCTTTTTATTTAGTTGACTTTTTGATATAATACATTAGCTATGATTAGAAGAAACACAAAACCTGTGTTTGCTGGGTGCCAGTGGTTCATGCCTGTAATCCTAATTACTCAGGAGGCTGAGATATGAAGATCGAGGTTCAAAGCTAGCCTGGGCAAGAAAGCCCATGAGACTCTTATGTCCAATTAACTATCAAAAAAGCTGGAAGTGGAGCTGTGGCGCAAGTACTAGAGTGCTATCCTTGAACCCAAAAGCTCCATGACAATGCCCCTGCTCTGAGTCTATGCCCCCAGGACTGGCACAAAAGACAAAACAAAACAAAAAGCTATGTTCATAAAAATTATTTATGCTGTGGAATTAAGCATTTTTATCAGCAATTACCTTCTTAAGATGAACATGTAGTATTTCCCTGTGTTCAATTTTTTCAGAGGGAAAGCCTATTGTACATCTTCAAGCACTAAATTTTGTGATTTTAATCATCTAAGCCAGAAGAGCACTCTCATATTTACAACGAAAGCCCACTTTGAATTCTGTATTCCTAAACAGGGATAGTAGCATTGAAATGTACAAAAATCTTGTATTTTGTGTTTTTGTTGGTGGTGATGAATGAGAAAATGTACAAGGTGCAGGGAAATGGGCAAAGGGCATACTGTAGTTGCTTCGTATTCATCTGCCTTCCCTAAGCCTTTTCTTTTTATCTAAATACTGCCATTCCTAAGCCACTTCCTTGCACCATCATTTTATATTTTTCTCATTTTGCTTGTTTACAGGGATGGAGTACAAATAAAGATTTGAATTTTTCTGATGTGATAGAAGATATAGTTATTAAAGGTAGCCTAAAAATCACTAAGAATCAGGTTTATGTTGTGATTTGCAAAATTAAGCCACAGGTGGTTTGCAGACACTCTCAGGCTGCTTAACATGAACATAATTTTAAGGAGTATGTCCATAGATTTGAATCATAGTGAGATTGAGATTCCTTCTTCAACTAAGGATAACTGCCTATATTACTTATCTCCAAAGACTTATTTGTGTATTCAAACCACAATCATGTTCTCACCTCCCACAGATTCTACACCAACTGCAAAATTAATAGAGAGGTATAAATAAAAAAGAAAATGACCATGTTCATTTCAAGTGTGTGCTGGAAAAACAAAAGTGTTTGAGTCTGAAAGTTGTGCATTGACCTCCTCACACCCTACAACTTCCCTAGCCATCATCAAGTCTGGTTCTTGAAAGTCATTATGAGAGAGAAAGCAAGAAAAACTCACAGAGCTGAGACTACCTGCCTGACATGACAGCAGTAGCTAAGAGAAAAATGTGCCTCCTACAGCCTGCTGTTCTCAAAAAGAGCCTGGAAGGATCTGAGCTCTCCATTCTTAGTGTGTTTTGTCTCATCTCAACTGTTTGCTATGGAAAACACACAGACGTCTGGGCAGGAGATAGATTAGGGAGACCTTGGCATCAATGGAAATGGAAACTTCTTTTTCTGTTTTAGTCTTAAAAACGACAACAAAGCCTGGTAGAGATGAGGAACTCATTGAAGGTCACAGAGCAGCTGTGGAGCAGTCTTCCGTTGCTCTACTCAGTAAAGCTGCCTGGGTCAAAGCAGCTTGGCTGTAACCCATGCCATTGCTCATGCGCTCCTTTCCTTCTTGCAGGAGGGCTACCATAGAGATTCCAATGGCTTGGCCCCATCTGTGCTACAATTCTGTTCTTCTGGGAGAGACAATAATGACTCTCTTTCCATATTCCTACTCATCTTCCTTCTGTTTGGGAGACACTGCATTCCCTGTCTGGGAGTCAAAATTTCCTTTACTTCCCAATCCCTTGTCCTCTACACTGAGCCCCTTGTGTTCTGTTATCTCTCAAAATGTGGGAGACAGTCTGGGCTCTGAACCTTAACACCGCTCTCTTGCCTCTGCTCCTGGGAATCTTGCAGGTACATTTGATAACATGGCCTCTGATTGGTTAATGTCAGATGTTTCCTAAACCTCTATTTTCTTCCTTATGTATATTGTTATTCATTAAGATCATTGCCTTAAAAAGAGAGAGGGAATTCCAATGCAGAATGATTTCATTAGATGGAGATATTTTATCTACTCCACTCTGTAATAAAAACCATCAAGTAAACCAAATGGAATAATAAACAAAATGCTCACCAATCATTTCCCACAAAGTCAATAAACAAACAGAGCATCCTAATGCCCTTTTTCCTTGTCTGCATGTATAGGTGAGCATTCTAAGTTTGACATTTATCCTAGAAAAAAATAATTTTGTGGACTTGGAAAAGTTTGCCAGGCAATCGTTCCATGGATTTATTATGTTGGTGTGTATTTTCTGCTTATCATACTTTACTTGTTGAATATAAGCCTTGTCAAGAAGAATATTTCACTTGACAGATCTACTTAGTTTTGAGATTTATATGTAACAAAAAACCTTTTCATAAAGTGACTTGTATCTTTATAAAAATCAGTGTTTGCAACATAGTAAATGTCTCTGGGTTTAATATTGGTTTGTCTAACTTTTATTAATTATACTTAACTATTTCAATGTAGTTGAAACATAGTTGCCTAAGAAGTTGGTGGCTGCTAATCTTCTTAATAAAGAAGTATCTAGAGTAGCTATGTTTTCGGAGCTGGGCACGGTGGGATAAAGCTTGGCTGTGAAATGATGACCATGTCACATCAATAATCCCCTTCCCACTTCAAGTTTCTTCATGTGTCACTTGTGTGGATATTGAAACCTAAGTCATTAATATTGTGGGAATTAAATTTGAGTAAAGTAATAAATGTAATATTCTCAGTACAGTTGCTAGTACTGAAAAATCTTGTTATTAAATACCAGTTATGTAATTATTGTTTTTTTAAATACCTGTGCAAATTCAGTTTACTTAAGACTACACAATGTAAAGAAAGAATATTTTTACTTCTCTCTGAAATTGACTTTTTAGTTTAAATATTGACACTGTAAGACAGACTAACAATCAAGGAGCTGATCTCATGGAGATCTGCATGAGGGAGGAAAGCGCTCTGAATCTTATTGAAGGCTGGATGGAAAGCAATGAGTTCCTTTTTACACACACACTCACTTTATCTTTTTATATTGCAACAGTCATTTCCAACTAATATCTCATTGCATTCTTTCACCAGCCTTTTGAGTCTTAACTTTATTTTGCGACTAAGAGGCCTGTGACGAAGAAAGGTAAAATAACTTAGTTAAAGGATCATGGATGCTGTAGGAAAGAAAATAGAAAAGCTTCTACCTCTTTTCCTTCCAGCTCTTTGTTGTTTGCATGAAGCCCCATTACCCTCCACACTATGAAAACTTTCGCGTACTTCTACAAATTTAACATGCACGCTAAATTTGTGAGTAATCCTTTCCTTAAAATGAAGTTCCTCAAAGAAGCACATAAAGTTTTATAAAAATGCAAGTGACAAACAACAATATCCATTTCATTGTAAATTGCTGTAAAATGCAGATAATAGAAACACATGATTTTAGGATTCATTTAGTTTTTGAGCATTTATAATGGTGTTGGACTAAGTTTCATTATGATAAAAGAGTAAATTGTTGTGAATCTCTGCAGAGGGAAATTATGTTTCTGTGAAGTATTACGTTACTGTAAGCTTTCAAGTTGAAGTTAGTTTTTCTAGAACAACTCTTTTCCCCCCCTGCTAGTACTGGACTGAAATTCAGGGTCTGGGTACTATCTCTTAGCTTTTTCTTACAAGGGTAGTGTTCTACTACTTGAGCCACACCTCCACTTCTGATTTTTTGCTGGTTAATTGGAGATAAGACTTTCAAGGATTTTCTTGCTTTGGTTGACTTCAAACTTCCATCTTTAGATCTCAATCTCCTATAGAACAACTCTTAGTTTTGAAATCTCAAGAAATGTTAATTTGGTTAGAAACCTTGCCCATCTGACTTCCTAGCATATAGGGTAAAATATAGACTAAAAAACTCCTTTAGTATTTGAAATAATATTTACAAATGTAAAGCATAATAGGGTATTTTTAAATTAATGTTTGTAATTCCTGACAAACTACCATAGTGAAAAAGAAGAAACAATACAGCTTTGAACAGTGTGAAAATTTGCTAATATCCTGATTGTTATAAATTAGCTGTGTGGTCTGGGACATATTACATAACTGCTTTCAATTCCCTGTCTTTATTCTTAAATTGGAAACCTGCTGAGATTATTCCAGAATTAAAAGTTTATCTGTTTGAATGTTCTGTAACATGTACAGCGCAAGATCCATCAGAATTAGTATAGAGTTTGAATTTCTCTGAAACCAGATGTCTGAGACAAGAAGAGCACAAGTTGTGTATTAGAGAGGAAATGCTAGAGTAGGAGTGCAGGAGCTTCATTGAGACAGGGAAGGAAGTAGAAGAATATGGGATGGGGGTAGGGGTTGTAGTCCCTTGGGACTTCGTATAAATCTCTGAGACCATAGAGAGATTACTTTCCCTATTCATCCATGTGAATAAAGGAGAACAGAATGTTAATACTTCTGACATAGTTAATATTCTGTATGAGCTTCTTTCTCTAATGTCAAAAAGTAAATCACGGGGCTGGGAAGGTAGTTCAGTGGTAGAGCGCTTGCCTTGCATGCCTGAGGCCCTGGGTTCGATTCCTCAGCACCACATAAGCAAAAAGAAAAAAGCCAGAAGTGGCGCTGTGGCTCAAGTGATAGAGCGCTAGCCTTGAGCTGAAGAGCTGAGGGACAGCGCCCAGGCCCAGAGTTCAGGCCCCATGACCGGACCCCCCCCCCAAAAAAAGAAGTAAATCACATACTTATGTTACACCCTTTACATATCTTTTGTGTAGCATGTGAGTTTTAGCTCTCTTAACCTGATCTTGCCATCTTGGAAGTGTTTGAATTTTTTTTTTTAATCCAAGATGGAAGATTGCACTAAACTCAGTATTGCTATTACCATAATCGAAGAGGACTGTGGGTCAGCACGTGTGACAGTTCCTTACTTGTACTGGGAGAGGAGGAATTAAATAGACCCCAAACATTGTTAAGGCAATGTGTTAGAGTTCTCCACAGAAACAGGACTCATAGGATATTGACTTATATGGAGATTATCTATTTGGATTGGAATTGGTTCATAAAATTGTGGATCTGAAAAGTTACCCAACTTGCTGTCTGGGAGCTGGGGAACCAGCGAAGTCAACCTCTATTGGAATGACTTCCAGTGTGAGATGAAAGGTCTGAGAATTGGCAGGGGGAGGGGAGGGAGTGATGACTGAAAGCCAGTGAACCAGGATCTGCTTGATGGCACTGTTTGAGGGCCAGAGAAATGGTTGTCTGGATGAAGAAAAGAGGAGAGACGAATTTGATATTCATTCATTTTCTTCAGATTCTCATGAGATTGCATAACGTCCATTCACACTGGTGATGGCAGATATTCTTTCCTCAGTCTAGTGGATCAAATATCAATCTGTGTCAGAAAACACTCAGAAGTAAGTTTTCCGAGATTTCTGGGCATCTTTGAATCTAGGCAATTAGGTAGTTTTCAGAGGAATGAGAGTAGCAGGAACTGACGATAAAGTCTTAAAAGGACAAAAAAAAAAAAAACCCACCATCACAGATTTATGAGATGTCTGTATGTGGGATTCTGTACAAATCTTTAACCCCTCTTCAGTCAAGCTTTTCTTTAGGACTTTCAGAGTCAGACTACTGATATTGGATCACTAGGTTCTTTTGCTTTATGTGGATAAAGTGTGAAAAATAGGTACATACGGCACTTACCAATATGTAAGTTATTCTCTAAGCAGAGTGTTAAATACCTTGGATTTAATTTTTAGAAGTCTCAGCTCTGTGTGTTAAATCCTCCTAATTGCTGTGATGCTCACTCAGTGATCTTAAAAATGATGTTTGTTTGCAATCAGCGTGTTCATTTGAGTAATAATTGTACGCCAACATATTCCATCTGAGTATTATATTTTTAAGAACAAACTTTCTTGTAAGATTCCTCATTTACATATCACAGCAGGGGGAATGTTTTACTGTTACAGATATTGAGACTCAGATTAGTTCTATGGCTGTTCCAGATTTATTTGATTCTCTACATCGATGCTCTGTGGACACTGATGTGTGCTTTTCCTATGTCCCCATCTAGTTTTTCTTCTGTAATGTTTGTATGCTATAGAATATACTTAGCTTCATTGATTGATATTCTTTAACAGATTAATCACATTTATATATAGAGAGATTACTCAAATGAGGATAGTATAAAATAATTATTAAACATTTTCTTTATAAAGACATGTACATCTAGAGAAGCACATGTATGTTTTTCACCTACACTAAAATATTTATGTTTATACAATTAATGGTATTCATATCATCCTTCTGATATCCTCATCTTTTTGAAAATATTTTAGTAAAATCAGGATTAAATTAGTTCTCACTCAAGGAAAGCTTAAAATCTATTTTAGAGACATGATTTTCCCCCACCCCAAATTTGTAAGTGCTACATAATCTAGTGACTGATCTGGTAAGATTTAAATAACATTTTAGTGATGTGAAGCGGTGATAAAATCAAGTTGGATTTGGAGAGACAGAAAGTTGTATATATTGTGAAGATTGGGATGGAATTAACCAAAAAAATGAGGTGTTTTTCAAAAATGAGGAAAATGGTTTAACATGTGGAGATAGAATATATAGGGCTTTTAGTTATAGACTTTAGGCATTGGCATAGCATTTTCTTCTGTGGATATTTCTTCAAACTAAAAGTAATTTTAGTTACAGTGTTGGTGTCTTAACATGACTCAAGAAAGTAACACCCAGACTGTATGAACAACCATAATGATTTCTACCACTGCTAACTTATGTTTCCTTAAATGACCCAGTTTCACTAGAACTATTAGTTTTATTAAATCTAGTTTAACCAGGTTTCTATATGACAAAAAAGTACTTCCCCTACTTACAGAAACATGACATTTATTCAAACTGGCTTGGAAGGTTGAGTTGAAAGTGCAATTACTTATTATTCTCATGGAATATCATTTTAATTTGAATGACTGACAGGTAACTTGTGGTTATGAAAAATTAGGTGTATGGCAGATATTTCCTTCAAAATGAATTGGAGAAAGCTTGTCACTTTGAGGAAACACACACACACACACACACACACACACACACACACACACACACACACACACACACACACACACACACACACACTCATTGACAGTGTTTGTTGCCCATGATAAGATTTGAACTCTAAAGCAAAAATTTGATTTTTGGAAAACTTATACCATGATCATAAGCTTGATGGATTTGATGGATCTGCATTTTATTTTTCTGGTCCTGGGGCTTTAACTCTGGGCCTGGCACTCTCCTTGAGCTCTTCAGCTCAAAGCTAGCTCTCTACCATTCGAGCCACAGTGCTACTTCTGGTTTTCTGACTGGTTTAGTGGAGAAAAGAGTCTCAAGGATTTTTCTGCCTAAGCTGGCTTTGAACTGTGATCTTCAGATCTCAGTCTCCTAAGTAGCTAGGATTACAGGGGCGAGCCACTGATTCTGGGTGGATTTACATTTGTTATGGATTTTTTTCTGATGAGATTAATGGTGATACTAACAAATGTAATCTTTTTCAGTCTTGTATAATAAAATCCATCAGTACAAAAAGCTTGCTTTGCTCAATCAATTAGAACTTCCCACATGATAAATGCATGATGTTACAAGATCGCCAAAATATACAGATGCCTAAATTAAAAATACATGTAAATGACAAAATATACCAGTGATTTTAACGGAATAGTATATGGAAAGGTCATTAGGATGGTTTTGGAGTCTGCATTGCATGTAACCTTTAAGAGCTACCACAGCCAAATAATAAGGTTGTATAAAAATACAATTATTGGAAAAGGTTATTACAATACTCCTTCATTTTCCAATTACATTATTTGGAGATTGAGTTTTCATTACATACTTTAATCCAAACAACTTATACATTGAATTTAGGTGAAAATATCAGGATTCAATGATTGTGTATTAATCTTAGGAATGACAAATATTTTTGAAACAAAAAATATTACTGTTTCATAATATTTTGCTTTGAAAAATACAGTTGTTTTGCATAAAGCAGTCATTTAAGTCATATACAGTGGCTTTGCTATCATTACTTTAAAATGAATTTATATGGAAATAGTTTTAAAGTTTGGCTTTAATTTCAAATATGGCAAATAAGAACAGATGTAACTTACATAATCCCAACATGCAACTATCCTTAATCATTTGTAAAATGAAGAAGGGACCAAAGAAGTTGATAACTGCTAATCTGAGATTCTATGAGGACTGAAGATTTTTTGAGTCTTCTGTGTGATCTCCCTTGATCCCAGACTGTTTAAGAGCTGTGATTGCAATTCTTCTTTAAATTTCCTCAAAGACCAAGCACTTCAACCTTCCTTAATATTTCTTATCATGGCGTTTATGAAGAAGCTTTTAGAGTTTATTTTCTAAACACTATTCCACATTTTACATACTGAAATCATTATT
Organism: Dipodomys merriami; assembly: GCF_024711535.1. Classification (NCBI taxonomy): domain Eukaryota; kingdom Metazoa; phylum Chordata; class Mammalia; order Rodentia; family Heteromyidae; genus Dipodomys; species Dipodomys merriami. Next base: position 58,054,218 of record NW_027206068.1, on the reverse strand, counting down.
TATAAGGACCCAAACCACACCGTGCTATGTTATTCTGTGCTCTTATATCTTAGTTCATCAGTTTCTCTTGCCTGGAGAGCCCTTCTTGTCTTTTATTTGATTTTTCATTTGCTTTTATATGACTTATGTCTGAAGATTTAAATCAGAGAACACATCTTAAGAAATTATAACTGAACTCCTAATCTGGTGCATTTGTTACTTCTGTGACTTACTGTATAGCTTTTATCACTTGGCAAATTATTGTTTTCACATATTTTTGCTTCTCTGTTTTTCTAGTAGCTATTAACCTCTCTGACTATAGAGTAAATGTATTTCTGCCAAGTATATGGTGGAAATTTATTGGCTTTTTGAATTTAAATTTAATGAACGTAGATGTGGGCAGGTAAGTATCTTAAAATACCTCAGGTCAGAAAGGCCACCAATGTAACTTTCAAACAATTCTAATAAACCAACAAGCAAAATAAGTATATTGATCAAATTCACTCAAATAAAGTAAGACTCTGGAAAATGTGAACACAAACATACTCAACATTCAAAAAGAGAATCAATTACTTAATATTTTAATAGTAACATTTGTTTTACAGAGATCACTTTTACCATTTTCAAGTTGTTGTTACAAAGCTACTCATCAAAACCTGTGAAAAAATATATTTTTATTGTAAAAATACTGTACAGAGGGGTTACAGTTACATGAGCAAGGTAATGAGTACATTTCCTATCAAGTATTGTTATCTCTTCCTTTGTTTTTCCCCTTTCATCCCTTCCCTCCCACCTCCACACCCCACCCTATGTCCCCCCCACACATACCCCTGCCTAAATTGTAAAGGTCGTTTTTCAACATAGTGTCTTGTGCATCTCATTGTTACAATGGGTTAACCTTTATCACTATTTAAGCATTTTGTTTTTCCCCTTCCTCTCTCCAAATTAGAGAAATGTGTATACAAGATTCAGGCCACTGACATCAAATACAGTGAAAACAGGAGTTGTACTGTGGGGGAGGAACATACAAAGAAACAAAAAAATCACATGGTACATTATAAATACGTTAGAAACAATAGCAAGAAAACAAACACTTGTGTCCCTATCTTGGGGTTCATTTCACTTAACTTCATCTTTTCTGGTCATATGTACATGGCTTTTGACCTTTTCCAGACATACACTAGTTATTACAAATAAGGGAAACCATGGGACCTATGTTTCTTTGGGCCTGGCTTACTTCACTTAATATAATTTTTCCAAGTCTTTCCATTTCCTAACAAATGGAGCAATGTCATTCTTTCTGATGGAGGCATAGAATTCCATTGTATATATATTCCACATTTTCTTGATCCATTCATCTATTGAGGGGCATCTAGGTTGCTTCCATATCTTAGTTATGGTAAATAATGCTGCAATAAACATAGTTGTGCTGGTAGCTTTAGTATGATCTTGTTTGCCATCATTTGGGTAAATGCCCAAAAGTGGGATTGCTGGGTCATAGGGGAGCTCTATGTGGAGTCTTTTGAGGAACCTCCTTACTACTTTCCAAAGTGTTGAACAAGTTTACACTCTTACCAACAGTGCCATAGGGTTCCTGCCTGGCCACACCACCTCCAGCATTTATTGTTGTTAGAGTTCTTGATTATAGCCATTCTAACTGGGGTGAGGTAGAATCTCAATGTTGTTTTGATTTGCATTTCTTTTATGGCTAGGGAAGTTAAGCATTTCTTCATGTGTCTATTGGCCATTCTTATTTCCTCTTCAGAGAAGTTTCTCTTGAAGTCATTAGCCCACTTATTTATTGGGCAGTTGTTTCTTTGAGGACTTTTTGTTGGGGGATTTAATGTTTTAAGTTTCAAGTATATTTTAATTATGAGACCCTTCTCTGTTATACGGCCAGTGAAGATCTTCTCCCAATCTGTGGGCATTCTATTGATCTTACTAGCTATGTCCTTTGCCATGTAGAGGCTCTGCAGCTCCATGGAATCCCTTTTGTCCAACCTTTCTTTGATTTGTTGTGCTTCTGGGTCTCCATTAAGAAAATTTCAGCCTGTGCCAAGGAGACCTAGGGTTTCTCCTATTCCTTCCTATAATGTTTTCAGGGTGTCTGGTGTGACTCCCAGGTCTTTGAGCCATTTGGAGTTGATTCTGGTGCAGGAAGAAAGACAACTACAGTCCCATTTATTTCATGAACATCGATGCAAACTTCTCAACAGAATTTTGGCCAATCGACTTCAACAATTCATCAAAAAAATCATACACTACGATTGAACAGGATTCATTTCAGGGATGCAAAGCTGGTTCAATATATGCAAATCAATTAATATAATTCATCACATCAACAAGAGCAAGGATAAGAACTACATGGTTATCTCAATAGATGTAGAAAAAGCATTTGCAAGATCCAACACCCCTTTATGATGAAGGGTATGGAAAAACTAGGAATCCATGGAACATTCCTCAATACAATAAAGGCTGTATATGAAAAACTTACAGCCAGCATTATACTTTAATGGTGAAAAACTAAAACCAGGAACAAGACAAGGATGTCTACTCTCTCCACTTCTCTTCAATTTAGTATTAGAATGCCTAGCTACAGCAATAAGACAAGATGCAAACATAAAGGGGATCCAAATAGGGAAAGCTGAAGTAAAACTCAGATGATATGATCTTGTATTTAAAGAATCACATGGACTCCACTCCCAAATTACTCAAGCTGATTCGAAACTTTGGCAAAGTAGCTGGGTATAAAATTAACCCTCAAAAATCAATGGCTTTTCTGTATGCCAACAATGAGAAGAGGGCCGCTGAAATAAAATAACAAGCAATTAACTTAACTAAAGAAGTGAAGGACCTTTATAAAGAAAACTTAAAAAACCTGAAAAAAAGAAATCAAAGCAGAATTTAGGAAGTGGAAAAACCTCCCATGCTCTGGATCAGAAGGGTCAACATGAAAATGGCAATATTTCCCAAGGCTAGCTACAAATTCAGTGCAATACTTATCAATATTCCAACCTCTTTCTTCAATGAAGCAATCCAAAAATTCATATGGAACAATTAAAAACCCGAATGGCAAAAATGATTCTTAACAGACAGAATAGTGCTGGAGGACTAGCAATACCAAATTTCAAACTCTACTACAAATCCATAGTAGTCAAAACAGCTTGGTACTGGCACAAGAACAGAATTGAAGACCAATGGAATAGAATTGAAAACCCAGAAAAGAACCTCCAGACCTATAGCCACCTAATCTTCGATAAGGGAGCTAAAAATTAGAATGGAAGAAAGAGACAGCCTCTTCAGTAAATGATGCTGGCAAAATTGGTTAATCACTTGTGAAAAGAAATTTTTTTTAAGAAAAGGAAAATCAGATTGCTTTGGAGTAAAACATCAGCAGAACTTTAAAAATCACCATGCTAATATTAAAGTAATTCATACGTGGAACTTAATTTCTTATTTTAAGTACAGCTTATAATAGAAACAAATGTGCTCATTGGTCTGTAATGACTAACCCCATATAGACATAGGAAAATCACTTGACTGTAGGCATGATAAATAAGCTTCTTAATATTTCTCCATATTAATACTGCTGAAATGTATGGGAAGGGCTACAAGGACTTGTTTGATTGTTTGGCTGCTTAGCTGTCATTTCCATCCAGCTCATTCCTTAGTCATGATTCACGTCTATTAGCATACTGCGTGGTTTGGGTTTGCACAGCTGTCCTTGCCAAGGGCTTTCTGCAGTTGCTCCATCACAGGGGTACCCAGCTGTTACTTATTTAAAGCCTCCATCATTTTCTATGACAGAGTAACTTAATTATGCCCCGCTTTAGCGATGTTAAATGAAATTATCTTCAAAACAAGTGCACTTCATTTAATATTTTTCTCCATCAAGTACTTGAACTGTGACATTTACGTCATGAGCACTAAAGAACTAAATGCTTTACAAATTGAAGCTTTCTGATGGGGGTAATTATTATCGAAGCAGAGCTCTATTCTAAAGTACCTGTAATAAAAATTGTGGTAGCTGATGGTCAGGTCTGGGTTGGAAAGGTTTTGGAGAGTGAAATTTTGATAATGCAGTTAACAAGTTGTACTTATTAACTCTCAGTGCCAGTCTAATTTTGTTTATCTAATTCTGAAGAGTGCCACATTAGAGATTTCAGTAAGTTCCTCAGTAGATCATAAAATCTTCTTACTGGGTCATGATTAGCACTGGAAGGAAAGAAGTGGGGAAGTTGGAAAGAAGAAAGGAAAGAAAAAGAAGGGAATAAAGGGGAGAAATGGAGGAAAGAAAGAATTTAAAGGATATAAAAATTTTTACTATTGCTAAATTTTGTTTCTTTGTATTAACACATATGTATAAATATATAATGTATACAGATATATGCATAAATACTACATTTAAATATATGAATACACACATACATGTGCATATGTATATAATCTGTATGCATATGTAATGTGTAATTACATGTATAAAATGTATACATGTATATTTACTGTGAAATCTCTGAAAAGTTTGAAACCAAAGTTGGCAACATAACTTCATAAACCTTATATGGTAGTTACCAGGTAAAACCTATAAACACCCCTGTAAACTCATAAATATCTCTCTTTGGTCATCACTTTTCTCCCAATTTTTTTCTGCTACTTCTATGGTTGTAGAATATACATAGATTAATCATGGTATGGTAATAGTTCGGTGATACTGAATATATGTATCCATCTATTCCTCAGAGCTCTTCTGCATTCTTGACTAAAAGTTTATCCATTAAACAAAATCTCATCATTCTACCTTCTCCCTGTATCCTGGCATCTACCATTCAGTTTTGTCTTTATGATTCTGATTACTCCAGCTGCCTTATAGAAGGAAATCATGTTCATTCATTTTGCAGATTGCTTCTTTCATTCAGCATAATGTACACCAAGTTCATCCTTTTTGGAATGTGTGTCAGAATTTCATTCCTTTTTAAGGCTGAATAACAGTCTATTGCATAGATTGTTGAATTTTGTTTATCCATTCTAAATGGGATGTTTTGACTTCTTTCATGCCTTAATTATTGGGAATAATATTCTATGAACAAGGACCTAAAATATCTCTGTAAAATCTTTCGTTAAATTTTGGGGGATAGATATTCATAACTGAAATTGCTACATAATGGTTCTAGTTTCTCTAACATCTTTTACAACCAGCATTATTTTGTGTATTTCTTTTAAATAGTAAATAGCACTTTCTCTGATGTTATAGCAGAATATCTGAGATAAGATTCTTTATGAAGGGCAAGGGGGCGCAGAAGTGGTAGGACAAAGGGCGAATAAATGTGGCAGTGGTACTCACTAGACACTATGTTGAAAATGAACTGTACAACTTGTGGAGACAGGAGGGAAACATTGGGAGAGAATAAGGGAAGGGGTCTCATTGTTCAAAAGGAAATGTACCTTTTATCTGACCTGTATCTGTAACCCCTCTGTACATCACCTTTACAATAACAATAAATACACTTTTAAAAAGGATTTAGTAGGGTTTATTTTGCTCACAGTTTTGAAAGTTTAAGTGCCTGATGCCAGCACCTGCTGGTATCTGCCAGAGGCAGCCAAAGGCCCAGCATTAAATGAAATAGCTCATTCATCCGAAATCCATGTGTGTTTTTATCTGTTCATGCAAAAAGGGCCCTCATGACCCAGTCATCTCTTAAGAGTCTTACTTCATACCAAATATTGTGAATTTGACTTCCAAAGGAGTTTGTTGGGGGATATCCAAATGAGAGCACTTGCCATCCTATCAGATATAAACTAAAAGTGATGTACAGAGGGGTTATATTTTGGCTTTGCAGAAATGTGTGTTCAAGTTATTTGCCAAGTTGTGAAGAGTGTTTTCTTCTGTTTCAATTTCAGCAAATTTTAGACTTATACAACTGCAGTGAAAGTAAAACCAGTACTTCCCATAGGCCTTCCTGCTGTCAGCTTCCTCTAATGTTAAAAATGATGGAATGTAAAACAGTAAAGTGATCAAAACTAAGGAAATACAACTGATGCATTAATATATTAAGTGAAACTACTGGCTTTATAACTAGCTGTAGCTTAGTGTCTAATTTAGGATTTTATTGCCTTTAGCCATCAAACTTCCCTTGTCCTTTGATCTTGAGAGATGCTGTTTGGCTTTCTTCAATTTTCATGACCTTGGAAAAATTGAATAGTATAAATCATTTATTTTCTAAAAGGTGCATCACTTTTCTGTTAATTACATTCAAAGTACTATTTTAGGGATGTTATTGTATAAATAAAGTTATCTTATTTTATCAGTTCAGGTCTGTGTATTACATCACTTGTAATGACATGCACCGATGTGCTTCATGGCTTATAAGTTACCTCTGTTAATTGAGTTAATATGCTTTCTTCTTTTTTTTTTCTTTTCCACTATAAAATCAGCTTTCTTTTTCTGACTAATCAATATTTGTTAGTCACCTAGGCCTGAGGGTAGAGCACTGTAGGAAGTTACTGCTAATGGCCACAGGGAGCTGGAAATATTCTATATTGAGTAGAACTATTTATAGTTGACACGATTATCTTGTTCCAGATCTTAGAAAAGCTTTCAGTATGAAGTTATCTGTAGACTTGTTATTGAGGAATTTTCTGTCTAATTTGTTCAGAATTTTTTTTACTGGGAAAGAATGTTGAAATTTGTCAAATGATTTTTCTTATCTATTTACATATTTGAGTGGTTTAACTTGTTTGTTCTGTTAACATGGTGTCTCATGTTTATTGATTTGTATATAAGGACCTGTCCTTGTATTGGTAATAGCTGATGAGGGTATAGGATTATTTTAATTATATATATATATCCATATAAAGGAGGATTATAAATAATATATTACTAAACACTGTTTAAATCTCCTTTGCAAGTCCAGTGTTTAACTTTGGAATGTAGAAAAAATAAAGTATTCCAAGTTATCTTAGAAATCAGCTGAGAGACATTGCTGAGTGAACCTCCAAGTTCATGCCAATTTGATAACCCATTGGTAAGCTTGACAGCCATTTTTACAAAAGTATGAAGTAAAAGCCTAACTGGAGTAGATTCAGGAAATGATGGGTAGAAATCAGTGTGTTCAGCAAATATGGACAAAATTTCACTGAATTTTACTATGAATTCATGAAGATTGAGATTTTTTTAATACTGGAAAGCACTGAAGTCACTGAAAGCTTTACCATATGATGGAATATGGTAGTGATGAGAATAATTCAGAAGAAATGAAAACAACTGGGAGAGGAGAGGAGAACCTTTCAGAGCAGTGTGATTATGTGCGAGTGTTGGGTTGTCTTCATGTATCCACAGGAGCAAAAACTGCCCCAGTGATTATTGAAATCACTAGGTTACTGGAAGTTGTATGAAAGCTTATAGTTCTATAATCTTTTTTTCCTGTTTTCATAGTGAAGTTGGAAGTGGGAGTTCTGGGATAACAGTATAAAGAGTGGTCATTGCAGCCTTCTGAAGAGATGTGAGTTAGTTGTGTACTTCAAGGATGGAATAGTGAATTGACAAGGACAGCCTGGTAGTGTAGCAAGTTGCCAAAGGCCTAGTTGAAGCTCATCATTAACAACTGAAAACTGTCCTAGAACAAATCTAAGTTTGAATATTCTGGCAGGGACAGCTCTTGAAGAAGCAATGAGTTAGGTTTTAATAAGGCTGAAATTCAGCTTTCTGGACATAGGCAGTGACAGGAGGGATGAATAAGAAAGTGGAGCACATTTGCAAAGTAACACTTTTATAGTTGACAATGCAAGCTAAGCCAAATAAGGAAGGATTTGAGAAATAGCAATGGGCTTGTATCCTAGTTCTATTGGTTGTTGCACAGAGCAATAGTTCCTTTTTGTTCATGAATAATACTGTATTATTATACATGCCAAATTCCTTTTGCCCATTTTTCCATTATAGACAGATTCCCATCTTGCCTACACTGAATAATTCTATAATTTCTGTTGTTTTTAATGTATTATGTGATTTTTTTTCCTTTGTATATTCTTCCCCTATGGTATATCCCCTGTTGTCACTGTACTTGATTCTTGGTACTCTACATCTTGTATATACATTTGTCTAATTAGGGGATGGGAATGGGAATAACAAAACACTGAAACAAGGACACAGAATGGCCCATTGCAACAGTGATACTCACAAGACAGTATATTGGAAATGAACTTTACAACTTCAGTGAGAGGGAAGGAGGGAAGTGAAGGAGGGAAGGGATAGTGGGAGAACAACAAAGGAGGGGGTAACCATGCTCCACAAGAAAAGCACTCATTGCTTTACTCATGTAACTGTAACCCCTCTGTACAGCATCTTTACAATAAAATTAAATTAAAAAAAAAAGAAATAGCAGAGCCAAAGACTTATTGGACTAGACAATGGAAGAACACAGACTCTGGAGCCAGATGAGCAGTGCAAAACACAACTTTGGCCCTTATCTGTCTTATGTCTTCAGATAAGTTGCCCCAGATTTCTACTCCTCTCTATCTTTATCTGAAAAATGGGGAAAACACATTGCTGCCTGCAGAGTTGTGGTAAGATGAGAACGCATAGAAAGTGCTTATAAAAGGCTGCTATATAATAAACTGCTATATGCTTAGTTCACTGTTGCCTTATGTTTTTAGGAGTTCTCTTTGTGTTTTTCTATGTCTTTGGACTTTTGATGTCATCCATAAAGCCAAGGATTTTCACTTTCTCTACTCTGACTAGAAGTGTCTAGATTCCTAACTGGATCAGGTCCCAACCTGCTGACATGAGCAGTACCTTTAAGTCTTTTGGCTTGGGTTTGTCTGTTACAGCCTTCCTGCCTCCAATCAACACTTAGTGGGAAGAAGTTTCACCAACTTTACTTTTCCTAAATCCCTTCTGTTTGACAGAAAAGCTAAAGGCATAAACACCCAAGTGAAGATATTGATACTGAATAATATTAACACTTAACAGTTGTTATACGTTATTTTAATACTTAAAAAAACACCTTTTTAGTTATTATTCACAACTAACCTTGTGAGTTTATCAGGTCAGGATTAAATCTTTCCCATTTTACATATGAACAACAAGACTCAGAACAATTGACTTATTGCCCTAGAATTACCAAATCTAGGTGTGGTAAAATTAAGCTATTAACTTTAGCTCTCATACTTTCTCAGTAGACTATTATTTCATCTGGATTAAACTGATGTGTTATTTTTGTCTTTACAAGTTTTTGTTGATATGATAATCCTAAATACAGTGGCCAAACAATAATGTAACCTTTCTAGACTTCATTGTATATTAGGGTGATGTCTCACTGCTGGAGTGTCCTGAAACTGCTATCCATTTTCTTTACAGGAGTAAAGGGTCAAGCACCATTCATTCATTGATACTAACCACTTAGGCTCAGGTGTGAAATACGTTTCATTTGCTCAAAACACATTTTCTAAGCCATAGCACATGAGGAATTTCAGAATGGATAGAATGAAGAAAAAAATCTCTTTACCATAGTGAGATCTGAAAGCTATATGACAATAGCAAAAATATGACGTTATATTGTCAAGACCGAGAGGAAATATTTGAGAATAGTGGCAAGATGTACAATAGGGATTCAAAAGATGACAAAGATACAGAAGAACATTTTGATGGAAGAAAGAATCAGGATGTGTCAACATTCAAGTTAAAGAAATAAGACCTGTTGGAAATTGGATAATGTATACTGCACAAGGGAAGATTTATCAAGGACAATTCTTTCATTTTGCTTTATTTTTTTTTTTTTCTTAGAGATTCAGAGACTCAGATTGTTTGAGCAACAATTGTTTGATCTTGGTTCCAACCAAGATCAAAAGAGATAGCTGTACTTCAGGCACAGTGCAGATCCATGGACTTCTTTTTGGAAATGCTGAGTTCTATAGACTTCATTTCTGATCAACTCCCTCAGGCCCTGAAGCCTACATGGAATGGTTCCTCATTGAATTTTGTGTGTGTGTGTGTGTGTGTGTGTGTGTGTGTGTGTGTGTGTGTGTGTGTGTGTGGTTGTGGGGATTGAACTCTGGGCCTGGGCACTGTCCTTGGCTCTTCAGCTCAAGGTGAGTGCTCTACCACTTTAGCCACAGCACCACTTCTGGTTTTCTGGTGGTTAATTAGAGATGAGTCTCACAGGCTTTCCTGCTCAGGCTGGCTTTGAACTTTGATCCTCAGATCTCAGCCTCCTGAGTTGCTAGGATTACAGGCATGAGCCACCAGCGCCCCGCCCTCCTTGAAATTTTAATAGGAAATACAGCGTGGTACTTTCACTTACCAAAGGCCAGGGTCGCTGAGCCTGGGAATAAATGGTAATGTCTTGGGTTTATAGATGACAGACTAGGCACTTTGTTAAAACATGTTAATGATGTGAACAAGGTCATTCACTACAATCCATGGAAAGATATGGCACCTTCATTGTTTCCTCTTACAGCCTACTACTCTGTCATCGGTGAAGCAAGGCATGTATTGAGCATACAACTTTATTCCTTTCTCCTACAACAGGAGTCTGTGGTGTTTTCTGGCTGACTGAAAAATCTCTTCTATGCAATGATTCAGAAACCTCTATTTTCTCCATCCAATAGCTTTGCTATTCTCATTATCATAAATGTAGAGTCAGCGAAAAAGAAAGTTTATTTTAAGGAAAGTGCACATATTCTTCTCATACAATGAGGTCTTTGAAACACATATGACAATTATCATTTTGTTCACAGCACCTTGGTTGAAACTCGGTCAAAAACACCTAACTATATTTATTCTGAATCTTGCATGGCTGGGCAGACACCCCTGGACTCTGTCCCACCCTATGGAATGTGATGTACCTATCTAAGTAGACTGTTCTCTTCTTACCACAATCCTCTTCTGTATTTAGTATGCCTATCTTTTATTTTCTCCTTGGGAAACTGTTAAATATATATAAGATTTCTTAGTTAAAATAATGAAAGGGAAAAGTATAGGATATTTTTTTTTCCATAACACAAGAAAGAATATTGAGTGATATTTCTTTGGCAGCAATTCAAAGTTTCACTGAGTGGTAATTATTCTGAAAACCAAAGCATTCAGTTTTAATGTATTACGAACTTGAGTTATCAGATTTACCAATGGAATAATTTATTTTTATTATCATATGCCCATACTCTTAGGAACATAGTTTTATTAATAGCATCACATTTATCCTCCAAATTACAATAGTTTATGTTCCAAATTTCTGTCAGTAAGTGGGCTTGTGGAATTCAAGACAAAAAGTTTGTACCTATGCTTTCAATTTTTTTTTCTTTTTTTGCTTATGTGGTGCTGAGGAATCGAACCCAGGGCCTCAGGCATGCAAGGCAAGCGCTCTACCACTGAGCCACCTTCCCAGCCCAAAAAGTTTGTACCTATGTCAGTCCATATGATTTTTATCTCTATGCAATCCATATGAGTCTATTTCATCATTCAACTGAAGAGCAGGACCTTTGCACTATAAATAATGCTGTAGTGTTGGTAATTAACATGGGAATTTTATAAATGGAAAGTCGTTTTGTTTAACCACATAGCACTCATAATCACAGGACTTCCAGAGTTCCTGAGTGACTTCGATTCTACATGTTTGCTTGAATTGCCACAAGAAAGTACCACAGTCCAGGTGGCAGTCACAAGAAAAATCTATTTTCTTTAGAGTCTGACTTGTCATTAGAAATGTTTTGTTGTAAGGATGCTTTCAGAATTTTAAGTGGTCATCCTCTCCCTGTGTGTCCACTTTGTGTACATCTCTAATTTCTTTGTAATGCTAACATTGTTACAGTGAGCACAGAAGCCTTACTTGTAGTCTTTTATCTTTTAAGACTCCATCTTCAAACACAGTCACATTAAGAGCTACTGAGGGTCAAAATACAAGTTTTAGTGGGAATTTCTCTGTGGTCTCTTCTGTGTGAACGAAGATCATCAGGAAATAGCATAGTATTTATAGTACTTTATATTCCACAATATGACCTGCACTGAGTTACTAATCTAATTATTTTGCTTTAGAAATTGTTTTTATAAAAATTACAATAATGTACCATCTTTCTTAAAACTTTCATTGAACCCATATCATTGTTATCAAAGTTCCTTAAATAATACAATCTAAGGAATAAATTTCTCCCCAAATTTAAATTCCAGAAAAGCTTCTATCTCCAAATAATGATCAAAGACTTAAGATGTTTTCTTTCTTCACCGGCTGCTATGTATGTACACACACACACACACACACACACACACACACATATATATATATATATATGTAAACATATATAGATATATACCTGCACATACACAGACACACAGACATATATATGGAACATATATATATAATATTATATATTATCCCAATATAAATTTTGTTTTATAACAATTTCCTTTTTTCTTCTTTCTACATCAAATTAAGCCTTTGTTTATTAGTTCTGTTTATGTAAATATTCAGTTTGTCATACTTTGATATTATTAAAATCATATAAATTAAGGACAGTCCTATTACTTTCATTTTCAGTTCTAAGTGTGGTACGATGAAATCATTAAGGACTAAAAGTAGGAGCCATGAGGAAAATGTGGAGGAAAATTCTGGTAAAGAAGAAGACAATAATAAACACTCACAATGTTGATGTCCAATAGTTATGTGAATATATAACTTATTTATATGTCCCACTGGATAAATAATTCTTGTTGTTTTCGCATAGAGTATTTGAAAATTAAAGACCATTTTATTTAGTGATGCTATATTTTAAAACACTTTCAATATTTAATAAAATTTAATTACTTAGTAAGGTAAATGTTAAATATTATTTGTATTTAACTATAACCAACCATTAAAAATCTAATGTGTATTGTTCTTTTTTTTTTAAATTGTGAAAATACTGTACAGAGGGGTTACAATTACATGGGCAAAGTAATGAGTACATTTCTTATCAAGCATTGTTGCCTCTTTTGTTTCCCCTTACCATCCCTTCCCACTTTCTTTAGAAAATTTTTGTGTGGGGCTGGAAAGGTGGCTTAGTGGTAGAGTACTTGCCTCACATGCTTGAAGCCCTGGGTTTGATTCCCCAGCACCACATAAGCAGAAAAAGCTGGAGTGGCACTGTGGTTCAAGTGGTAGAGTGCTAACCTTGAGCTGAAGAGCTGAGGGACAGCACCTAGGCCCAGAGTTCAAGCCCCACGACCAACAAAAAAAAAAAAAAAGAAGAATTTTTTATGAGACAAGTTCTAGCTTTGAAGTCTAAGTTGGCCATCAACTTACCTTGACCTTAGCCCTGCCAGTACTTATAGATTTATACCACTATGCTCAGCAACAAATTGAGCTTCCTTAAAACTTTCCTTTCCACTGGATTCTGGCAACTCTCATTTGTCAATCCTATCTACAGAGGCTGAAATCAGAGAATCATGGTTCATAGCAAAATTAGGCCGGAAAGGCTATGAAATTCTTATCTCCAATCAACCATACCATGTGTGTGGACACACACACACACACACACACACACACACACACACACACACACACACACACACACACACACACACACACACACACACTTTAATCCAGAAGTGGAGCTATGGCTCAAGTGATAGAACACCAGCAGTGAGTGAAAAAGCTAAGGGGCAGTGTCTACATCTTGACTTCAAGTTGTAATGTCAGCATAAAAGATGCCCTTCCCTATCCTTGACAATGTTGATTCTCTACGTGCTGATTAATGCTCAGTACTGTCTGTAGTTGGTTACCACCATTAGAACAGGTTCAAGGTCAAGGATTCAGAACTCCTGAGTGAATCATCCCAGTCATGCATCCTCCCTCTTCCTTCTTTATTTCCAGACTTTCATTTAACTGTTCTTTTTGAAAACCTCAGATCTGGGCCAAAGGGGATGTGATGAGTCAGTAAATGGATCACAGCAAACCCTGTTCCATTTCTGTGATGAAAACACACTGTAGCATCTCTGACCTGCTGATGGGTTCACAACACTGTGATTTTTTCTGACAGAGACACATCATCACTCAGGATAGTGATTCTTCCCAAAGTTAAATTTGTCTGTCCTTTAAATATGATTTTCCCACAAACAGAGATGATAGTTCTTTACATTTCTTTTTTACAAACACATATTTTTGCTTGTATTTTTGTGTAATTCTTATAAAAAATAGCCCCCCCCAAAAAAACCGTGAAGCTATTTTGTGAAAGCAGTGCTTGTGGTATAAAGAATGAAAGAACAAGATTAAGGTTACTGCCAATAATGAGTATTGTTTCTTAATTAAAAGGAACCAGTCTTTTTGGCAGTGATTTATGCATGTTATCTCATTAAATCCTTTCAGTCTGGTCTGGGGAAGTTTAGAAATAGTCTAAACCTCAGTTAATCTATTAAGTACGGATAAGACCTCCCAAAGTGGGGAGCCTACCATCTCACTTTCCCAGAGAGGATAACATTAACTTTCACTTTATACTTACCCCTGAAAAGGTGGTAGCAAAAGGGTCCATTATTGTCTTAGTTACAGTTTAGAAGAGTTCCAAGATTATCTGTTCATGATTTGGTTTCTGTCACAGTCTAGAGGTCAATTGACAGGAAATGCCCCCTCAATGTTCTTGTACTTTTTAATGTATTATCTATCTGACTGTTTCCTGCTTGGACTTATGCAAGTTATTTCATTTAAATGCCTCACTCCACATCAAATCAAGATACAGAAAATGAATGTCACCCAGACAGTGTTGAAGGTGCTGAGCTCACAGCAGTAAACACACATGCGCGCGCGCGCACACACACACACACACACACACACACACACCAGATGAAGAGAAATTGATAATATATATGTTAAATAATAAAATATACAGACTTTGGCTATGGAAATGTTAGATGTTAAGAAGAGAAATGAAGCAGGGAATACTGATGCAGGGGATGAGCATTACAATTTTCAACATTGTGTTCAGGAAAGGTGTCACAGAGAAAGACTATTTCAAGAAAGGCCTTAAGGAAGTGAAGGAACAGCAACACCAAATATAAAAACCTGAAAGCTGAGGCATGGGTCTTCCAGGATTTGTTAATGTGGATGGAAGAGGATAAGTAAGGGGAAGAATAAAGCCAGGTGAGTTCAGAAGATATAAGGTTGTCGTAAGACTACTGTAGAGAAAACACTGCAGAGTTTGAGAACAAAAGGGCCCTAAACTGATTCATGAATAATAGGATTATACTAGCTTCTTTGTTAGGATTAATCAGTTTACTAGACAGAAAATAAAAAAGGCAGAGCAAGTGACATCAGTAGGACAGCTACAGTGACAGTCCAATGGAAGTCGATAGTGGCTCTGAGCAATGTAATACCAGTGGAACCAATGAAAAATAACTTGTCTGAAAACACTTTGAAGATACAATCAACAGGATTTTGTCATAGGTAGGGTGGGAGTGTGTTCAAAATAGTCAAGTTCAACTTCAAGATTGATGGTCCCAAGAACTGGAAAGATGGGATAAATGGAAGAGGCTCACTGTCAAGAACAAATTTTAGTGCAAAGAAAGGAATAATCACAGGCCCTAGTATGTTTTATTTGCTGTCAGACATCCAGGAGAGCTACACAGATGGTACTTGAATGTCTCCAGAGAAGTCTGGAACCTGTCGGCAAGTGAATGGTTTTTAAAAGGATCAACTGCATAATTTGTAGGACTTAATGAAAAACAAAATGTAAATGTTTTCACTCCAAATATATTATGAATTCCTAAGCTTTAAAACCAATAGAAGCTCCTTCTGAGAACAGAATCCTGTGTACAGAGCTGATCCTGGTATATGGTCAAGATTCCAAATGTGTTGTGCAAGATTGTACCACTGGATAGATGAATAAATGGATAGGTAGATAGGTGTCCAGGAACTAAACTCTTAAGTATTTCAATGTAGTGGTCACATTGAATTAACTCAGGGAAAACTAGGAAGAAATGTCAACCAAACAGAACTGAAACAACAGTAAAATATTAATGTTTGATGCTAGTTATATAGTGTACAGACTCAGTCAGAATATCCTAGTGGTTGCTTTTGATGTTACTTCTATTGAAGAAAGTTTAGCTATGGTTGGAATTATTTCATGATGAGTTGATGTGGGGCATTTTACTATCCACAAGCCACTCCAGGGTTTTCTGCAACATCACTTTAAAAGTAACCTCTAATAATAAATAAGGTTTCTGAAGTCCCTTGGCTTGAAGCTCTCCTTAGTCAGAAGAAAATCTATTTTTCAATGCAGGTGCCACTTTGGTAGATGCAGTGATGAGGAGATAAATGACAGAAGCAGAGAGAGGCAAGATGTAAGGATAGCTGCTCAGGGAGTGTGCAGAATAGCCAAACGGAGCCTCCCTGGCTAGAGTGTAAGCATGAGATTAAACCATCCAAAGCAAAACAGAAATATTTGGGAATAAACCATGAATCTGTTTCTTTTCACATGACATTGAGCTGCTTTGCACGTTAGCAAAACAGATTGCTTTTTTCTTCAAGAGGATTATAAACATCACCAGGTTTGTGTTCAGATAGCTCCATCCTCATTCTTCCTGGTATTTTGATGACAGATGCCCCTGGCTGTATACAAATGATGCATTCAGGGAGTGAAGAGGGAGCTATAATGAGGCCTGAAAAATTTGTCCTTTGTGTAGCCCACTGTGCTCTTTTCTAGAGCTTATCCAGAAATTGCTTAAATCTGTGTCAGTGATCCTGACCTCTTCACATACAAAATATGCCTGAGTTGTGGATGCCAAAGAGAAAAGATAGGCCATTAGTGGATGTAGAAGAATATAGCCTCTTTTCCTCTATTCATGGGTATTTTGGAGTGATTGAGGCAAGGGAGGCAAATAAGAGAAAATTAGAAAAAGATGATCATCAACACTGCTAATACCATGATCAGTATGTCTTGATGGATTTATGTGCATTCTGAAGACTTGCATCATTGAGAAAGAGAGCTGTTGTGTAGTTCTAGGAAGATAGCCCCCAAATGGGTATGGCCTTGACATTAACAAACACACTTGGTGTGTGAACCAAAACTTAGTCTACCTAGTTCCAAGTGTGATTACAATGGCTTTCTTGATAGTTGGAACATGGCTATCACCACTTCAGTAAATCAAAATTATCTGATGAATGGGTGTCTGTCTTCCTCTCTTTTTCTCATTCTTCATACCTGGAAGATACTTGATTAGCATCTCTTTGTGCTTCTTTTGTGCATATAAGACATTTTTGAAGACACATTAATCTCCTCTATAATTTCTTTGTGAGAAAACTATTACTCTCCCTCAACTGTACAGATTTTAAAAAATGGAGAGGAAAATAAAATCAAACATTATCTAAATACCAGGGAAGATTCTGACAGTGTGAATTGTAGCTTGATTGATTGGTTTGTTGATTTTCTTATGTTTACGTCCCAAGTATTTATATTTAAAAATAACTATAAAGGAGGAGGTGCTGGAATCCAAACCCTTGGACTGTTACAAAAACATGCTTGTTCCTGGTATGGAAAATAATTAGAATTGTTTTTAGGTGTACAGAAATCCAATAATTTTTGGTTTTTAGAACCAATGTTTTTTCACCCAGCAGTGGTTATAAACTCTCTATTCCTTTTCAATATGGATGATATTTTAAATTCTATAATCCATGATATTATGGGTTAAACTTCTCCTGAATGAGAGTATTTAGTGCTTTTGTTGAGATCATTTTTTCAAACAATTATACCATATTATCCTTTTCCCCACTAATTTTTAATTAGCATCAATTAGTTGTATAAGGCAGTTTCATTTCAACATGGCAATAGATGCACACCATGTACCTTGATTGGGCTCACATCCTTTCTCCCTTTTCCTTACCCTCTCTCTCCTAGTCAAGCCTCGCTCAACAAGCTTCCTTGTTTAATTTTTACATGTGTACATTGTGTATTTTTACTATATTCACCCTCTTTCACTCTCTCTATAAGTAGCACTTTTATTTCTTTATTAATTTTACCCTGTAGTCATGGTGGTTCTGACCTGCATGACTTACCTGTTTATTAGGTAGTGAAAGATGAAGTTCATCCACTCAGTCCATTCAGAGTCCAAGGCTCTGTGAGAGTTATTTTAGAGTACAATTTTGTGTAGATGTGTTAAACTCATATTGCTTTTTTTCCTCAAAAGCACATAAGAGAGCACATAATTAAGATGAACATTCTGGTGTAATTTGGAACTCTAATGTCTAATAGAGAGCTTGGTACACTAAGCATAGTGCTATTTAATTCTTTAGTCTATGTTTATTATGTCTTTTTCTGAGTAGACTTGCCAAAAAGAAAAACCACAGTAATGCACTTAATGAGGAAGCTTGCATTCTGAAATCTTCTTTATGTCTAATATTTAGCAAGTTTAAATTTACTATGTATTTCAGAGATGTTCCCAGAGAAGGAGAGAAAATTATCACTTATATTATTGATGGCAGAGTAAAGTTACAAGATTTCTTTAACTGTAAAGGTATTTACATGCTATTTAGCTTCACTTTGCACATTATAACAAAACAAAAACACACTAAGAAATTCAACCAATCACTATGGATGCTCTGATCATTTCATGGCTTTTTGATCTCTAGATTTTATTTATTTATTTGTGTGTTTATTTACTTATTTATTTTTGTGGGCTAAATTGGCTTAGCAAGGTCTGGTGGAGCTGAATCTGATGTGTACCTATTCAAGTATGTTTGCAATATTTATGTGTGTGGCTTGAACTTTGCCACATTTTTCTTCAGTATTCTCTCTCTGCTTTTCATTTTCTGCAGAGTTTTTTTCAACAATGCTAGCTTGAAAAATAAGTAGGAATTCAAAGACTAACTCACGAGAAGCTTAGGAATTTTCATAATTATAGGTTGCTTCCAAGTGGACACCAAAGCTTAGGGAGAGTAACATGGTTTAAAGGCACATAAAGGGACCTCATTGGAATCTTAATTCCAGCAAAATCTTTAGTACTGTCCAGGTTAATATTCCTCACTTTGCCAAGGAGTGTCCTTAAAGCAGGTCTCTATTGATGCTAGCTAGCACTCATCAACTAAACCAAGAATCTCAGGTTTACATCTCATCACTTTGTTTTATAGTCACAATGTCATGAATGTGGTATGGTAGCCATTACTAAGACCCAATTTACAGAATAAGAGGCTATGGAAACCATGTTGATGTGATTTCTGTAAATCAAATTCCTGAATATCTTCATATACCTAAAGTTAAGAAGCAGTTTTCTGTGCTTATAATGTCATAAACCTCACATAGATTCTTATAAATAACATGAAATTAATATAAACATAATTACATATGTACACATGAAAAAGGATTCCACTTTATTCATTTTAATATCTTAATACTTAGGAGTAATAAATAGTATAATTAAGATAATATTTGCCAGAGAGAATTTCATAAGTGAGTTGCCATTTGAAACAATCCAATTCTGTATCACTTTGTTTGAAGATATTCCCATATTAACAGTAGGGTCTCAGGTAAGGAAAACATTATTAGTAGATGAATTGATAAGGAAACACAGAAATTGACATAGTATAATTTCACAGATGAGAACAGTGTTAATTTGACTTCCTGATGCTCTCCTAATGGTTTAGAAACTTCTTGAAGCTTTACCATCTGTTAAAAGCAAACATCTAACTTATCAAAAAGAAACATGAGTGGGGAATCTATGAATTCATCCTTCTGAATATTTTTCAATGCTCTATGAACTCAGGACATGAAAGCAGAAGGATATCCACATTTTTTGCTTTTACGTACTGCTATATCTTCTTCCATACCATAAGGAAAAATAAAAACAAGTGGTATTATTTTTTTAACTTCTTAATGTATCATCTGTAGAAAGAAAATTTTTCCAGAGAGATCTTCCAGTTCATTTGGGAGTTGGGGGGAGGGTGAACAGGAAATGAGCACAGGGAGGATTTTCAAGATGCATGTATCAGGACTCACTCCCTAGACTATATATCTTAATTTTTACAGGGAGATGTTCTTATATATTTGGTCATTGCACCAACATTCATTTTGATATGATGTGATCATTTAGAAATCTCTGGAAGCCTAGTTTAGAAGGGCTGTTTAAATCATACCCTTACAGCCTGCTTGTGATTTATCATGTTTGATTGTTGAAATTAAAGAACAATATGGAGATACAAACAATGCATTATTCAGGAAGTGGTGTGGAAGAATGATATTGTACAATGCCTCATTCTCACTCTTATTTTTCATGTTTGTAATTTACTTTCTAGGGTAAGTAATACTGAAAGAATGTCACTTGCCCACAGTTATCTCCTAAGAAAGGCTTTTATGGCATAAAGCAATAATTTCTTCTTATACTGGTCTTGGTCCTTTTCTTATGGAGTTTATTTTTTTTTCAGATTATAATCTGAAAAGGAAATTTGGCTCCATCAGCTTGTTTGTTTTTGTGAATTTGTTTTCAGCAATCAGGTTTCATAAAAAAATAGAAATTTACTCATCTTTCTTTGCAAGTTCGGATGTTTACTATAGTTAAGGGCAATTTCAATAAGTACATTTGAATGCATCTTAGCAGAAAAGCTGGAATAATTTTATAAAATGCCATGTTATTTGATTTACCTTCTACTAGGCAGATTTAACAACCATGATTCTCTCTTCTTTTCCTTCCCTCAGATGTACATCCAGACGACAACTCTTACTGTGTCCATGAGTCTCAGTGCTTCAGTGTCTCTGGGAATGCTCTATATGCCCAAGGTTTATATTATAATTTTTCATCCAGAGCAGAACGTTCAAAAACGTAAGAGAAGCTTCAAGGCTGTGGTGACAGCTGCCACCATGCAAAGCAAACTGATCCAAAAGGGAAATGACAGACCAAATGGTGAAGTGAAAAGCGAACTCTGTGAGAGTCTTGAAACCAACAGTAAGTCACCTGTAGACTTTCAGATGGTCAAGAGCGGGAGCACTTCCTAATAGATGTACGTTGAATGATCTTCTACTAGCCTTGGGGACTGTGCCACATGGTCGCAGGGGAATTACGTACCCATGCACTTTAAGACTGTCAAAACCATTTAGTGAGAGAGCCAGATGATTGCAGGATGAGTGACTATTCTTCAGAGCATAACCATGGCCTACAAATCTCTTTTACAATGCATGGCACTCAGATCTTTCTTTGCATGCATTATAGACTTGTGGTTTAGAAAGCTTTTCCATTTATAACATTCTATCAGACACATAGAAACTACATCTCAACTTTTGAAGAGTTCAATATTGGATGTTCCTGATAATTGCAATCATTTAGCAATATTGCTAGAATCGATTATAAGAAATCTTACGTGAACAAAAAATGACATGATATTTGCCCTTTTGAGAATGAGAAAAAAAGCCAATGTGTTTTAGTTAAGTTTTAGTAATTGCATCTTTCCTCCTTCTGGCATCCCTTGATTTCTTGGAGACACAATGACAATTAGTCCTATTCTCTGCAAGCCTAATAACCTTGAAAGAAAATCCTTTCCATGACCACCAACATTTTTGTTTTCTTCATATAACTTCCTCTTCTCTAGAGTATATTTCAGGAACAGCACATGAAGCATCACAATGATACTCAGGCTAATCTAGTGCAGCTTAACTGTTCGATTAAGTTCATCTTGATATCTGCAGCAGAACAGCAAATAGGTTAAAGATGTATGTTGTAAAATAACAGAAGGCTGCTAAAATAAAAATTACCTTCCTCCCAGAATTATTCAATGGACTATATTTCTCATTTTGCTATAATTTTGACACTAAATGTGGAAGAATCAGAGTTGGATTTCTGTGGTTTAATTACTCCTGTTGCCATTCAAAGGTTTCACCACGTTCAATAACTTCCCTTATATTAAGATTTTTGAGGTGAGTGGTCAGACAGTGGAATATCTCATATAGAGAGCCAACCTGGAAGATCAGCTTTGCTTAATTAACTCATTGACTTCATATACTGTTAGACCCCCATGGCAATTCTGGGTTATCTTCTGACCACCATTACCAAATTCAGCTTACTTTTAGAGAAAGATATCTGACAAGGTTCCACAAATGCTCCTCAAACAGTCTCCATTCTGTTAACTTGTGATATGTCAATGGAAGGCACAATAATGATGAGTTTTATACCAATTCCTTACAATCACCTGTCAATCTAGATAAGCAATTGACTAATAGTAGTCTCTTAGTAAAAAATGATTCATAACTACTATTCAAGCCAGCAGAATAGGATGTTGTGATCTCAGGGCAAGAATTTTCCCTATGTTTTTCTACCATGAAAGCATCAGTATGGAAAGTTAAAAGCCATGTAGAGGCCAGTAAACTGCTCTTGGCAAAGAACAACCTTTGAACACTACACCTCCCTGATGCCTCAAGACAGTCTATTGTTGTACCTGTGTTTTAGTAACAATCAAAAAACTCCGATAATATGGTTTCAAAGGGGAACATCCACATTTAGAATGAGACAAGTACCAATCATCCCACACCCTCCTGTGGAAAAAAGGTAATAGCATTTTTCACTTCTTTAAAGAACAAATGGTTCTCAGAAGGACATTTCCTAATATTTCAAAGTACTAATCTTGCATTATGGAAACAACCCTCAAACACTTAGTGTTATTTTTTGTTGATGTTGAGGTGGAAATTATGCGGCATGCATATGCTCCTCTATTTTCTCTAAAATAAGAATGAACTATTCCAAGCATAAAGACTGTTTGGAGAGGAAGTCTATAATATTCCTGAGAAGTTAGAAGCTCATTCTTCGAGGATGAAGCAAAGTGGAAAAGAGGAATTAAGATCATCTCAATTACTGCCTGAATGGAGGTTCAAGTTGTCCAAGATTTGAGCATGTTTTATCTTTTATGGGACTAGCTTAGGTTTAAATTCATTGGGTCCAGTTAAAGTGGTTTAGATTACACATTTGGGAGGGACAGTTTTGTGAAGTCCTCACACTTTTATCCATCAGACCAGTCATCATCATCTCTGCTTTCCTGTTTCCTTACATGATCATCCAAGGAGACGGTAGATTCCTATGCTGTACAAAGAAGCCTTGTTATTGCTGTCTAGAATTCCATGTCCAAATACAGTTATCTAGGGTTTTTCAGCCATATTGCCATTAGTCCATCAACTTTTATAATTAGCTAAAGGCTTCTGAAATCACAAAGCCACTAAACACATATCCACACAATTAACCACTCAAATATGATATCTTTCTCTCAAAATTGTGTGGATTTAGAAATGCAATTATATATTGGAAAAGCATTTGACATTCAGTTATGCAAAAGACCTAATCTTCTCAAATTTAAAACATTTCCACTCAAAATGAATAGCCTATTCTCAATAAACCCTATTCTGCTTAATCCACCAGAACTGTGTGCATGGTGCCATCCTCTTGTCTTTTCTGCTGACAAATGTCTGATGAACACCATTGCCATAATGAGGTGGCAGTAGACACACAAGTGTTTTTAAAGCTATAAAACAAGCACAGTACAAATGTAAAGGTATCACTGCTGCCTTAATATGAAGGTTGGCCAATGGTTAATAGGAAATAGTATCTCAGAATCAACAACAACCAAACCTATTGTTTAGTATTCTTTTCTCTTTTGTAACATATGGAAGATTTTGATCATGATGGTTGCTACTTGATTATTGAGTTTTTTTTACTCTAACCTAATAACTGTAACTTATGTTCAATTTTTTTTGTCATAATCAAAAGCTCCACAAGTTATACTATATATGAGAATTGTTCACGCCAGACATTCCCATCACAAGTTCTAGATTTGAAGGTTTCATTAAGCTTCAGGACATACATAAAAGTAATGTAAAACAGGAAAGCAAACCGAGTTTGCTGAACTTGTTCATAACGCAGAGCCTGTTTGCCAAAACAGGGACAGAGTTAGAAGCAAAGTTGGTTATCTGTAAATTTTGCCAACTGTGCAAAATGAAGTGATGCTGAACCTGGTGTTCCTTATGCTCTGTTCATGATGAGCCACGGAAACAGCTGCCACTGCACGTGGTCTCGCTTCCTCTAGCATGTGTGCACGCAGAAGCACATGCACTGTTGTACTCTAATTTTCACACGAACATTTATGACAACTGTAAAAATTACCTCTTACTAGATCCTCTGTTCATTTTAGATGCATTTTTCCTCTAGCTTTTTGTTGTTGTTGGTGGTGTTGGCCATGGGATTTGAACTCAGGGCCTGGGCACTGTCTCTGAGCTTTTTTGCTCAAGGGGTAGTGCTCTATCACTTTGAGCCACAGCTCCACTTCTGGTTTTCTGCTGATTAATGGGAAATAAGAGTGTCATGGATTTTCCTGCTCCACCTGGCTTTGAACCTTGATCCTCTGATCTGAGCCTTCTGAGTAGCTAGGGTTACAGGTATGAGCCACCAGTGCCTGGCCCTATCATATTTTTGAAAGAAGGTTTATGCAAAGGGCCTCTCATTCACAGTTTATTCTTTCTTCTTATTGCTTGTTTTTTTTAAAATTTTTTATTTGCCTTACCATTTTGATGAAACGGTGTTTCCAAACTGTTTATTTCTTTATTGAAACCAATGGAAAAAGTTATTTAACCTACTATGAATTATAGATGTTAGTGCTTCTGCCATCTTTTTTCCAGAAGATCACTGTTAATACTTCTAAAAATCAAGTGTGATGAATCTTCATTTTGTCTTAAACTCTCAATATTCAAAAGCTCATTAAAGATGATATGTGTATTAATGCCATCATCAGGATGCTATACTGTGAAGATCTTTTTTTCTGTCTTGTTTCAACCATGGTCTTAGCTTTGTGTGATGCATTAAATACTTCCTGTGTTTTGAGATACTGTTGGCAATCTTTAACAGTGCATGAAGTTAACCCACCCCTCAAATATTCACTTTAATTCCTGATAATTTTTTTCACCTTCTACAAATGACTTGATGAAAGTGCTTCAAAAATACATTGTGTTCTAAAAGAAATTTGAAAACATATAAGATCATTATATAAATTTAAAAAACTAAGACTTCCAAGTAAACAAACATGAAAAAAGATATGTATTTCAGTAAGATATCGGCAGCTAGTTTACTGTTTGGTAAGACACCACAGTTTTCTTCCATGACTTTGGGTACCTTATCAGGTTTTGTTTTGTAATTTTATAGAACACTTGTTATCTGTACTTTTCATTTTATGTAGATGTTTCTTCGTCAAATACACATTTAATTTGAACCTCACCTATGTTTATTAATGATTATTA
Organism: Dipodomys merriami; assembly: GCF_024711535.1. NCBI lineage: Eukaryota > Metazoa > Chordata > Mammalia > Rodentia > Heteromyidae > Dipodomys > Dipodomys merriami. Next base: position 58,029,030 of record NW_027206068.1, on the reverse strand, counting down.
TGTTAATACTAATTTTCTACTAAACATCCACGTACTATACACCTCAGACTAGTGGCTTCCTCAGATTAAAATTGCTGCCGAATTTTTATTTCTATGATCATTGAATTTCTTCTATAGCCTTAAAAATTAAGTTTACCACTTAAAAACTGAATATCACAAAACACCAAAGAATTTAAATTTTGAAACCATATTTAAAGTCATAGTAACACAGTAATTTATTATTGCATGCTTTAATCTGTCCCAATTTGTCTTAACAGCTTCCTCTACCAAGACAACATATATCAGCTACAGCAATCATTCAATCTGAACAGGGAAATGATACAATCTGAAGAAATGTGGTTTGTGATCTTACATAATGAATATGAGACTACAAAAACTCCCTCCTGGAGATCAACGTAGACTACAACCAATCAAATCCATAGTCAATCTTGTAAGGAACAAAAATTAGCCTGAGCCAAATGTACCAATAACTAGCGGGGAGTGAAGAAACCCGTTTTATACAAAACAACCAATGAGTGTAAAGCTAAAAGCATTGCTGACTCATGAGCAATTTAAAAAACAACAACAACAAAAACAAAACAAAAACCTAAAATCTCAAAAGGAAAACCAATGTTAGCTTGTGAACAAAAATGCTGTTGAAATCAACCATGTCTGATGTTATTCTTGTAAGTATTTTTCTGTGATTGTGAGAACTCCCGTTCCTGCCCCACGTTGTTCAACTTGTATAAGACAATGAGTCTGTTTCTTGTAAAGGCTGACCTGATTGAAGCCCTGGGTTGTGCTAAAAATAAATGCAATGATTGACGCATGCAATTTTTTATACAAATAATTTATTTCTAATAATAAAGGAATGTTTTGCAAATGTTGAGAGTTGTTTCGTTCCAGTTTTACAAAAGCTAGGTCATTCTTCTTTCCAGTTGGTCCTGCTTCTGTTTCTTTTTCCTGGTGTTCCCAAGGAAATACCATTTCCTCCAGAAGTGTTTATACATTTGTGTGTGCCTACAAAAGGTGGTCCTTTACTCCTATATGAAAAGGTGTTACTTGTGTAAGATTTTCTGAATATTCCCAGCTTTCTGTGATGGCTTTTCATAGTAACTGCTTCTTTCATGAAGAATCAAGTATTTGCTTGAGGTAAATTGCTTCATTATTATAATTGACAAATGATGGGTTAAGCTTTACTTGGAGAATATAATATGAAAAGCACCATGTAAAAATATATATCAAAGTGTCACTGAAATTCTCCATTACATTTCTAATTTAAAACTTTTGCATAATGGAATTTCTCCTGGTATGTGGTATTAACCTCTGCTCACCTGGACCTAAAAATCACTGAAATCTGTAATGGTAATGGGCCTTACCAAGTGCATTCTTCAAAGCACAGAATTAGCATATTTATTCCCCTACCATCACTAAAGAAACCACAGTTCAGATAACATGTCAATGCTTTCTTATTTTCCAAATGAAAACATTCATTGGTTCATAGAACAGTATCATTAAAGAGACAGAAAACAGGGAGTCTGTCTCATGCTAATAAACCATGCCAGATGGATAAAAGGAGCCTGTGAAGGTTTTCAAATGTGTTGCCATTTTTTTCATGAGTGCCTCTATTACATACAATCCCAGCCATCCATCAAACCAATGGGTCTCTACAATCATTTTGTTAGTAAATGTTCTCTCTGCTGAGTTAGCTTGGATGGCTCATTGCACTCTGTATAGATATAAAGAGCTCTGTAGCTTCCACCCTGATATTAACAGTCAATTTTATTTAATAGAGAAGGTTGAAGCAAAAGCACAGGCTCATTTCATATACAGGAACAGTTTTCAGATACCTAGGAAGATAGCAACAGAGAGGAAGGATAACATATTTACTGCCCTTTTGTCGAATTTTTTGAATAGTGTTTTCCTTTGTAGATAATATTCAAATAAAAAGGTAAAGGTATTACTTTCAAGTTTTCAGATAATCTGAATTGCTAATGATAGGTTCCTATAACCTGGATCCTAAACCCACTAGTAGATGTGCCTTTTTTGATAAGACTGACACTAAGGAACATAAACCCATAACTGAAAATTTAGTTATGATTGGGTTATCATGTATATCAATACCAATAGACTTCCTAAGAGAGAATTTTGAATTGCTAGTATTTGTATTGGAGACTGTTGGTGATTTATAAGATTCTGTTACTTGATTTTAGGCGATTATTCATATGTTTTGCCAAGAAAAACACTTGACTTTTATAAGCCTTACATTTCACGTAGAGAACAAAAACTCAAGTATATGTTCATGTTCTCATGTATTCATTGAGTCTAATCAGGGTAATTGGTATGACAGGGTAATTATGAGAGCATAGTTGGTTCTCAGACCAACTATGAATTATTACTATTATTATTACTTTTAAATTTTTTAAAAGATTTTTTAGGAGAACAAATAAAATATGGCATTTCAAAACTTCTCTTCCAATCGCAAGTTTATCAATGGGTAAATTTACTTGCTTCCCTTTGCTAATTTTATAAAGAACTGATGCGTGTTTGGTGTCATGCAAAATCCGATTTAACTCATAATTGACTTAAAAATTGTTGTCCTGGATTTCCATATGCCAGTCATTATTTGTAACTTTACTGCTGAAGAAACTTATCATCCTCCCCAAGGAGTAGGAGTAGGAGCCCTCCCATTCATGTTGTAGAAGATCCTTCAGCTCTTAGAGTAGGAGGTGGAGAATCTGCCCTCTACTGTATTTATGTTCTCAGGGATTTTGCTGAGGGCTTCCCAGAGGTAGATGGACTGGGACAACAGTAGCATCTGGTGAGAGAGATTTGGAATGTGCTTGGTAGTGGCTCACAGGACTGGTGCTTTAAAACAAACTGCCTGTGTTCTATAGATAAGCAAATGCAAAGTTGCACGAGGAAAAAAAATACAGTATTATAGTTTTTAAACTTGACCTTGTGTTTTATTCTGGACAGGAAATGTCATATCTAATCTCAGCATGTCAGAGGTAATGCTAAAAATGTAGCCCATAGTAATATTTAGCAAATGTCACTTGTAGACAATGAGAGCTATATTAGTGTGACCTTGAGCCAAATTTGACCTCAGTTAAAAAAATAGATTATACTAGTCAATACTCCAAGATGTCCAACTCAGTGATAGATGGTCTGTTACATACATTGTAAGTAATTGAAACTTAAGGACAAGAAATATTAAGTAACTGAAACTTAAGGACAACTAGAGGATTGTCAAAGACTAAGAGACTTAGTGTCTACCAGAAAATATTTATAGAGAATTTAACCTTTCACATTAATAAAATTTTACTCTTTAAGTTACTTCACGATGGATAACCTAGGCACAGATTTTTTTTATCATTTATAATTTCCACTTTAACTTAGTATTCTCTAGAATTTATCAACACTTGATAATATAGAAGCAATATTAACAATTTCCTAAAGTATATTAGCTAACATTATTATTTTATTCAGCCAGTAGGTGGAAGACATAGCTTTTAATGTTTCTGTTATGGTATCTTAGTAATTTTACTCATTTCAGTTATTTAATATTGTTTAATATCAGTATTTATCCATCTTCTTGGATGAGATGCCCAAAAGAAGCAGTGAGTTTCCATGAAAGGATGACTGGAAAATTATAGCAAATTACAGAAAACTCTAATCATGTATAATAAGCATTAGGAATATTTCTTTTTGATCTTTTGTGGTTCACAAAATATAATAAATATCAGTAATGAGGAAAAATTATAGTTTCTTGTAAAAGAAACTATAGTACATATATTCAGACATAAAATCTCTAATACTTGGAAAGTAGCATTTTACTAAGATGAGGATACAAGCAGGTAATTTAATTTTTAAAAAATTCTCTGTTGTATTACTGTATTTCAAAATTTTTTACAGTATAATTTTTAACAGTGATGCATCTCTGAGCCCTGTTGCTTGTCAGCTCATCTAACCTTTCATAAGGCATTCACAATATATTTTGTTTACATTAAACTCAGTCTGTTATCAATGTCAAGTCCCCTGTCACATTTTGACTTACATGTCTACTTTCATAGTGATAAGGAGAAAGGAAAAATATACCCATTAAAGAATTTTCTGTTTGTTTAATATGAAAAGTAGTTCATCTAAAGCCAATTTTAATAAATAACTTTGTACAAAGTCACTGAGATCCAAGCTTGAACTGGGACCTAGGACATGCCAAGAATTTACCATGTAATGACTTAAATGGCACAGAGGTACTGTGACTACAGGAAAAAGGTAAGATAGAAGATAGTATAAAATTTCAGGAAGCCCATGAGATTGCTGATCACTAGCTGAATTCACTACAACACAGGATGATTTTGAAAGTCCATGAAAGAATTTAGAATATTAAAGTATAAAATTCATAGTTGAAAACAAGTCACATAACAAGGAAAGAAAACTAACACGTCAAGAATTTAATCATCCATTACCTAATGAAGACCTTTAATACAATGTTAAAACTAGTCCAAAGGGTATTTGAAAAGCTGGTGATATATATAGTATGTGAATTATGATTGTGATAAATTAGGAGGGGGATACATACAATATTAGCTAGTGCTTAATTTGATACATATTTTTCCATATAACAAAGTATAAACATAGAAGTTATCTGTTTTATTGGACACAAATGTTTTGAATTTCTACTTGATAAAATTCTACTAAGTAATTCTTATACCTAGAATTAGAAAGTACCTGTGCTGATAGAAATTCAAATGTGGTCATAACTAAAAGACTATTCCATTAATTAAATGCATTGCATATTTCCAAGTTTTGTCTGATTTCTCTGATAGAATGGTACTAGATTATTTTACATCACTGTAATTATATAAGCATTACATTAGCAGCATCTGAATAACAAGGATCATAACTATTTGTAATAATATGAAGATATTCCACTTAGTAATGGGAGTGTCCGGGATAGCTATTTTAATCACTTATCCCTCTTTTAACTGTTTCTCCATTCTAGAGGCAGAATTGAAAAAAATGAGATGGTGGAGAAATGGGAAGAAATATATGGTTACCTTCAGGTGGCAGATTTCTTTCTGGAAGTTCTACAATCTGTGAAAATGTAGAATCCCTTTCTCCTAGATTCTATTTTACCAGTGGACATTTTCTCTTCCCTTTTGTGTGGTACATGACTCTAAAGTATGAAATTTTATTTTCAAGAGTGTCCATGAAGATGATAAACAAATGATGATAAAGCAGCGTTGAGTTTCCACAAATATCCCAAGAATTTAGTCACTTTTCTCTGGTAACGTGGTGCCTGGCAGGGTGTTGAGGAATACAGAGTCATGGGGTTCCTTCTCTTGGGAACCCTCTTTCTGAGTAGACCAGTGGCAGTTCTGAAACTCAGTTGTTTTTGTAAAGGAACTTTTTGTATCTCCTAGACTATGGAAGGAGAGGCAGCTAAAATATGACAAACTTATGAAGTAGGTAAAGTTTGGTTTATTAAGGTATTTTCCTTTCTTCTTTATTTCTTTGCTTGTAATGGTTCTCAGCTTACTGTGGTTAGTCATCTTGGTGTACATTGCAGGTTCTCAGAGATTTCTATTTCCCACCTTTGGCTTTTTCAGTTAGTAATACTTTCTTCAATAACTCAACCCCAAATTGTTTTTCTATGCCCAATCTTCCTTTCTTCTTCTTTTTTAAATTGTGAAAATACTGTACAGAGGGGTTACAATTACATGGGCAAGATAATGAGTACATTTCTTATCAAGCATTGTAGCCTCCTCCTTTGTTTCCCCTTCCCATCCCTTCCCATCGTCCCCCTGCTCCCCCCCAATCCTCCTCCCCCCCCAAAAAAGTTGTAAAGTTCATTTTTTCACATAGCAACTTGTACATCTCATTGTTGCAATGGATCTACTTGTATCCCTATTTAAATGATTTGTTTTTCCCTTCCCCTCCACAAATTATACCAACCTCAAATACAGTGAATGCAGGGGTTATACCATGGGGGAGGGACATACAACGCAACAAAAAAGTAATCTTATAAATGTGTTAGAAGCAATCATCTGAAAGAAAACATTTGAATACATATCTTAGGGTTAATTTCCCTAACATCAACTTATTTGACCTTTTCTGCTTGACTCAGACATTTACTAATGATTGCGAATAAGGGAAACCATGGGACTCAAGTTTCTTTGGGCCTGGCTTACTTCACTTCTTACAATTTTTCCTAAGTCTTTCTATTTCCTAACAAATGGGGAAATGTCATTCTTTCTGATGGAGGCATAGAGTTCCATTGTGTATATATACCACATTTTCTTGATCCATTCATCTACTGAGGGGCATCTGGGTTGGTACCATATATTAGCTATGGTAAATAATGCTGCAATAAACATAGTTGTGCTGGTAGCTTTAGTGTGGCCTTGTTTGTGATCATTTGGGTAAATGCGCAAAAGTGGGATTGATGGGTCATAGGGGAGCTCTATGTGAAGTCTTTTTTGAGGAACCTCCATACTGCTTTCCAAAGTTTGAACAAGTTTGCATTCCCACCAACAATGCAGTATGGATCCCTTCTGTCCACATCCCCTCCAGCATCTGTTGTTATTAGAGTTCTTGACTATAGCCATTCTAACTGGGGTGAGGTGGTATCTCAATGTTGTTTTGATTTGTATTTTTTTTATGGCTACGGAGGTTGAGCATTTCTTCATGTGTCTATTGGCCATCCTTCTTTCCTCTTCAGAGAAGTTTCTCTTTAAGTCTTTAGCCCACTTATTTAGTGAGCAGTTGTTTCTTTGAAGATTTGTTGTTGGGGGATTTAATTTTTTGAGTTTCAGGTATATTTTAGATATGAGACCCTTGTCTGTTGTAAGGCTAGTGAAGATCTTCTACCAATCTGTGGGCTTTCTATTAATCTTGCTAGCTATGCCCTTTGCCATATAGAAGCTCTACAATTTCGTGCAATCCCATTTGTCTAACCTTTCTTTGATTTGTTGTGTTTCCAGGTCTCTATTAAGAAAATTTCGGCCTGTGCCAAGGAGTCCTAGGGTTTCTCCTATTCCATCCTGTAATGTTTTCAGAGTGTCTGCTTTGACTCCAAGGTCTTTGATCCATTTGGAGTTGATTCTGGTCCAGAGTGATATATAAGGATCTAACTTTAGTTTTCTGCAAGTAGCTACCCAATTTTGCCAGCACCATTTACTGAAGAGGCTGTCTTTCTTCCATTCTATTTTTTTAGCTCCCTTATCGAAAATTAGATGGCTATGGGTCTGTAGGTTCATTTCTGGGTTTTCAATTCTATTCCAGTGGTCCTGAGGTCTATTCTTGTGTCAGTACCAAGCTGTTTTGATTACTACGGCTTTGTAGTAGAGTTTGAAATTTGGTATTGATATTCCTGCGGCACTGTTCTTTCTGTTGAGGATCGTTTTAGCTATTCAGGGTCTTTCAGTGTTCCAAAAATATGGAATGCTTCATGAATTTGCCCGTCATCCTTGCGCAGGGGCCATGCTAATCTTCTCTGTATCGTTCCAATTTTAGTGTATGTGCTGCCGAAGCGAACACGTTCCTTTCTTCTAACAGTCTGGTGTCACAGGAGTTGTGCCAAAGACTTGAAGGCTAGTATATTTCAATTTTAAGTACTAATTAAAATAGTCATTTATTTTATCCTGAAACTTTTGAGTGTCTGCTATGTTGCACACATGGTGCAGGTACTCAGAATATAAAAATGGGCAAAAGATCACCTCCATCCTGACATTTATGTTTCTGTAGAAGATTAACAACATATATATCCAAATATAGGGTTTATTCCCTACTGATAAATGTGAAGAAAAGGAATAGTCCAGGGGAAACAACTGATGAGTAAAGGCAGAATCAAAATTTTAGTTAGGATGGAAGGGATGATGGTATTTGAGGAAAGACAAAACAGCATGATGGGTACATATATGATGTGTCTTGGGAAAGGGAACTTCACATATTAGGAATAACATGGCAACATGTCCTGAGGGCAGAAACAGGAGAAGGTGACTATGGTTGGGCATTGATTATAAAGTTCTGTAAGTCTTCATCAGTCATTGAATACCTTTAACTTAAACTCACATGGAAAACGTAGATTTTTGAGCAAAAGAATAATGTGATGAGCCATTTTTCTTTACCCGAGTTTTTCTGATTTCTGTAATTAGATAAGGTTAGCCTTTCCATGATAAGGCTTCAAGATTACAAAGGACAGCCATTTGGACTGGGTGAACCACTAGGAAGTAGTTTGTCAGCAAATTTTGCTAGAAGAATCAACTGATCTGTTAATGAATTAGACATCTATTTTGGGAGAGGGAAGAATTCAAGGCTTTTGATCTGAGTAATTGAAAGGATCACACTCCCATTTATGAAGACAAGGTAGACTATAGTATGAGTATTGATTATCTCATTGCGTCCTCCATTTGCATTTTTGAAGACACATAAATCATTAATATTAATAATTCCAGAAGACTGAGACAAGTTTGGAGGGCAAAAGTACTATGTTGGCAATCACTTGTTCTTCTGAGATAATTTTATGATCTTGGGTCCTGAGTCTATTACCTAATCATTCCTTTCTTCCCTCAACACTCTGAATCCTGGCTGGATCTTGAGAGGATTTTTCTTTTCTCTTCCTAGCTTGTACCTACCATTCTTGTCTACCTTCTGACTCTGATCTCAGTTCTTTGGTGGTTACTTTTAAATATGTTTGATTATTGGTTGATGTTATTGTGTAGTTAATTTCCCTAAAATGCCTGTGAGTGTTTGGTTAATGTTGATCCCTAAGTTTCTATTGTCTTAACGTATGTACTATTCAAAAGTGCATGGTGCTACTCAGAATCCAGCCTGGGGAACTTATCCTGTATCTTTAATCCTTCGTTCCAATCAAGATTCTCTCATCATATTGGGGTGTTGGGGGAGTCAGTTGCTTCTCAAGAAGCAAATATGGTTGAAACATAATAAATGAAGGGGACAGTGCCTGAGGTAACAAGTAGGAAAAGGCTACAGGAGTATGCTACTAGTGTATTCTCCTAGTATATACAAACTCTGTCTTCAAGGTCTTTCTCTTTTTATATCTGTTATTTCAACCATTTTTAACACTCATATTTTTGTTCTTATGGTAAAAGCCATGTGAAAATTGTACATTAATTCTTTTCTTTGAATAAGCATACAAAGAGCTTACTAATCGGAAAGGGTAATATGCCTAATAATGGCATTTAGAACAGTGATGTTAACTATAATTGTGAACACAAGATTATCAGACACATATTGTATGGAAGACACCTTGTTTTTTGGTTCTAGACTGGTGTGTTTCTTACAATGTCCTAGTGGGAGAAGTGCTGTTACTATCCCTATTTATAACTCTGAGATGGAGGGAAAGATTGAGTTCAGAGAGCTTCTAGATGCAGAGTTGCAATGTCAGGCAGAATGTGTCAACTGAGAGTCAGAACATTATCCACAGAGTCCAGAGAAGTGACTTTCATACTCAGCTGGGAGAATTAGCCAAGTCTTTGAAAGAGGTTCCTGGTGTTATTTATTTTCTGACATCATTGTGTCAGGAATGACAATCTGATTCAAAGAAGTTTACCCAACTTTTCTTAGTTTCTAAAAATCTATTTAAATCAAGGCATAGTTTGTTGACAAATTAAAGTCAGTGTCAGGTGTGTATTTGATTTGAGAGTTTTCATTTCTATTCATCTTTCATGTTCAAAATTTAGTTGTCTATGGATATCTCAAGACTAGGTTTTACATTGACCTTTATAATTTGTTATAGCCTATTTAAAGTTTCTTTTTAAGTACAATGATAAGCCTAACAATTTAATGTGAAGCCTAACAAGTTAACTAGCTGTGGAACTTGCTATATTTAAGGTAACTTGCTTGACTCAGAAATTCAGTCATCTAGTTGGTAAACATGCTTTTACTACACCCATAGAATGTTAACCTATGATGGTTCTTTCATGCATAAACAGTCTCCTAGTAACTACTTAGGAATTAACTCCTTCATAAATTATGGCACATTATTTTTATAATGTCTTCCACAGAGAATGATTGTGAATGATAGTCAATTATCCATCAGGAATTGGGCCAAGAATATAACCTCACCATGCACAAAGCAGAGCTAGAACCGCTCTAGATGAGCTGACCCTCGACTCCAACCTTCAATCTTTAATATTGTGACTAGTTCATGATCACTTACTTAATTCTTAATTTATTATTGTTCTTAATAGATGCTGATTGTGTTCCTAAATTAAAGTAAATACATATGTACATACATATATACAGTATATATACATGTATGCATACATAGGAATACCTGGAAAGGGAGAAATGAGAGAGATCTAAACATCTATACATGGGTGATTTTTTAAAAGCAAAATTTAGACTCAATTTATATGTACATATAAAATGGAAACTTCACATGTGAAAACAGTTAATGCACATTGAAGCTGGGATTTTAGAAAAATGCATTTTCCATCAGCAAAGATCTGAGCTCCAAAATAGGTATTGAATGGCTTGTAGAGCTGATGGATAGGTACTGTCGTCCATAGTGCCTTTAAGGGCTGGATCAATGCATCAAGAAGGGTTATGCGTTGGTCTTCCACCATTATGAAGGAACTTTAATAATGTATTGTAACAAAGGCTTCACTTTCAGAAACTACCTAAATATCAATTCATATTGTAGGGATTTTTACCAACTGCCACTGCTGTTGCCCATTGAACAGATAATTTCATATTTTTACAAGCAAGCAATAAGAGAATAAGTTGGTTGCTTTGCACATCTAACTTTTAGCTATATTGACTATAGTATTCAAGCACAATAACCATAGTTATGGGCCTGATTCTAGCTATTGCACCTAAAGTGACATATTTAATAGGCATGATAAAGGGAAATGTCCTCTTTACTTAATCTTTATTGTTATCAGCTTTAGATGTTGACAAATGTATTAAGATCATTTTAAGTTAATTTTTACCACTAATATATAATAATGATTCATCCATTAAGTCATCATATGTTGTGAGGTTAGTATTAATATCCAGGATGAAATGATGAAGCTGAATTAAGCTGAATAAATATTTAAAATTGCTTTTAAACATGCAGTAAGGACAAAGTTCAACCACACCATATTTAATGGTGATAATTTATTTAAAGGTTGTGCACAGGTCATCTTATATACCAATATGATCATTTTTTAAAAACAACTTCCATAATTAGTTAAAATCCACTGGTACTTGCACAGATTCAGAGATTTCTTTTCCAAGGAAAATTGAGCAGCAAAGACTCATGGTATATTTATTATACACCTATTTTTGGTGGTGATAGAGTTTGAACTCAGGGTTTTTGGACTTACTATGCAGGCATTGTACCACTTAAGATATGCTCCCAGTTGTTTTCTTTGGTGGCCTGGACTGTAAGACTTCTATTTTGAACTTCCTGCCATAGCTGAGATGACAAGTTTACTGTCATAGACAGCATTTTCTGTTGAGATGGGGTCTAGTAAATTATTCTGTTCTGAAAAGCGTGAAGGCACAATCCAAATCATCTCTTCCTCTCATGTGGTCACTATTACAGACATGAGGCATTATGGCTGGCTTAATTGGGTAAATTTTTTTTTTATTTTATTTTTGTTGGTCATGGGGCTTGAACTCAGGGTCTGGGCGCTGTCCCTCAGCTCTTCAGCTCAAGGCTAGCGCTCCACCACTTGAGCCACAGCACCATTTCCTAATTGGGTAAATTTTAAGGCTTAATGTTCATCTTATATATTTGAGATGCTCTCTTCACCTACCAAAATGGCTAGCATTATATTTTGGAGCAGAAAAATAAAAGCAAAAAGATTTTTAAGTTACATCAAAAACTGTTGATGATTTAATTATAATAGGAAAATCCTGTATAAATGTCTATAAACAAATCATTGAATAAGACAAGTAAAAATGCAACCAGGAACTTCACTCTCATGTTGCTACTGAGTTCATATATTGTCATTTTATAATGCTCATTATCACAAAAGGACCAGAAAAAGTAGGTCATTATGGGAGCAGGGGCAAATGCAGACAGAATATTCAATAAAACGATGTGTTAAAGGAAGTAGGAAACATAAAATGAATCTAGGAGAGACTCATAGATGGAATAAGGGAAAATAATAAAAGGGACAATTAATCAAGAAGCAATGGATATGTAAATGCACATTTTTAGTTTGGAAAATACAATAAAAATTATATCAAAACAAAAGATACATTAATCTGTAAGTCTAATAAAATTTTAAAACCAATCTATAAATCTAATTTTCTATGATCCATCCCTTCTGCCCCAGCAGTTTGCTTTGAGGCTTAAATAGGACACTAGACATTTCAAAAACCAGAAAATGGAAACAATTTGAAGATAGTTTTGACCCAGTGTTTCTCCAAGAATAGTCTGAATATCTCTTGCATCAGGACAAATAAAGTTTTGGTTTCAGAATGCAGACTGAGACTTCCTGTTGAGTTTCATCCCCTGAGTTAAGAATATTGTAGTGCAGGGTTTGAGAATCTGCATTTAAAATGAGTACCTCTAGTACCTGTGTCAAGTCTCCTACTCAATGAGTTCGAAAAGGCAGCTCGGAGGAACTGATGCCTACCCATGTGGACCATGATATGTAGTATCTATCCATAGCAACCATGACAAAGAACAGTTGAGTATCAAAGTTTGCTGCATTTTAGCACTAAGTCTACCACTTCTTTACATAGCATATTACTTCATACGTGAAGGTTTTTACTGATTAAAATTGTCATAAAGTATTACATGGCCAAGCTCCCTTATAGTTCCCATGCAATGAGAACATTCCTTCTTGACTTTTCTTTAGATCTCAATGAAGAGTTTTCAACACACAGTAGGAATTTATCTCCAAGAATTCCTGGGACCAATATGACTACTTTTCAATCTGGTAAACTTGACAAGATTGCTCTGATCCTAATCTCCTCAGTCACCCCCTTCTCCATTAGTAGCCATACATAAGAACATGTATATGAATAATGCTGATCATTCTCCCATAATATTTTTGGGCATGTAGTTTAAACAGAGCAACAATTAAAATAGATGATATGTTATCATGTTATGGGTACCTCAGGAGTAAATAAAGCATGCACAATCTGTGAAACTATAACTGTTGATGGTACTGATATTATACAATGAATCCACTTTATGGAAGTTACAATTTATTTCTTTAAGAATTCTGAAAATATTGACTTGTGTGCACATGTAAGTGCAGTGTCATCTTTTTTCTTTGGGCCAATATTATTTCCTCTTGTTACAAAGCTTGTTTTATTTTTTAATTTCTTTTTAATATGCTATGGAATGCATTTTTCACAAATAAAAAAATACTTGCATACTCATGAAGTGCTTTTTTAAAAATAATTTGCCATTCTGTGGCATCAAAAGAATTGAGATAACAGAAACTCTCTGTTGCAAAGTCAAGTCTCAATAAGCACTCTTAAGATTGCAGGATAGAATAACCCATTCTTTGGAGATAATAGAACTCAGTCAGCTTTAAAATCAATACAGTGTTCAAACAGGAAGGGAAGATTCTGTCACATTTTGGAATAATCTAATGATATCCTTACTTTTATATTTGGAGTTATATTTGAAGAGACTGTGAAACTGTAGTATAATCCAATGAATGTGGTTTAAAATGATATACTATGGGAAGTTCTGAAGAAAAAAAGTAAACTCTGGGACTTATCATGGACTCAAGTCCATGATTAGAGTGGAATAATTTGGTTCTAGATATAAGGTAGATGGGCTGTTCTTAGAAGACACATGAGATCTGATGAAAGTGTGACTCAAACTAACACTACCTTGCAATGAAAGAAGGTTTTGATAGGAGTTATATAATCAGCTCTCAGAAATGTTTTGTAGGAGTGTCTTTGCTTTAAGCCACAAGATCTAACCTCTTAGTTTATCCATCAGTTGTCTGGTAAATATCTACAATGTACTGACTACCCAGACAATGGCTATAAGGACTAAAGAAGATCAAAAACACCATGTGTGTTCTCAGTTGTGGTAGACATTAGATGAAAAACTCAGTGTTGCAGGAGGTTTTGAAGCAGGATGGATTTCATCTATGAAACTGATTATGTATACATTATGAGATTTGTCATGAGGTGATTAATGTGACACTCACTAAGATTTAACATCTGTCAAGTGAAATGAATCTGGAACAAAAATCATTTGTAGATTACAGACAAGACCGTGACCCTAACCAGTAAAGGAACAGAGAGCTGCAGTAAGTGGTTGAGGACGATGGTAGGGAGTTTAGGGTGTTTCTAAACAACTGTTCAAACTATTTGCTTAGGATGTCTAATCTATCACTGTGAAGTAGATCTTTCAGATATAAATGTGTCTAGCATATAATTACCAATAAATTAAAATAAACATCATGAAAATGCAAGTAGGAACATTTTAAAATGTATTTTAAAGTAGAGTCTAACAAATCCATATTTTAGCATAAACCATATAAATCACCTTAAATCGTTTTTTTCTCATATTTTTCCTCAAAATTTAAGTTTCTGGGAAGGAAAGCATTCAAATGATTTTTGTTGTTGTTGTTCTGTTTACTTTTCCTTTTCTCATTTCTTAAAGTTTGTAGCTGTCATTTATGTAATAAACTCATGCCATGCTTTGTAGCACTGTCATATGGCTTTTAGTAGATACATAGCATGAACTCATGCAAACCCTCAAGGAGAGAGTTAGAAGATGACCTGGTTCAACCTCACTCTCCTGCCTTAGGATGTTCATTTCAGGGAGAATGTTAATGGCTTCCATTGGTTAGCCTGCAAGGCACAGAACAGAGTGTAGAAAGGCAGGAGCTCTGGAGGGGCAAATGGAGTGGATCAGGCACACATACGCATGCGTGTTACATCCAAGGCTCTTTTTATGTACTAGAAAACAGTATGAAGGGCTATGAAAGAAGGTAGTGTATAGTACTTGCCTATCATATATCAGACCCTGGTTTAATTCAACAGCACTACAGAAAGAGAGAGAGAGAGAGAGAGAGAGAGAGAGAGAGAGAGAGAGAGAGGGATTAGGTGAGGAGTGGAGAAAGAAAGGGAGGAGAGGGAAAGGGAGAAGAAATGCTGGCTAGCTTCTGTTCTCTAGGAATTCAGAGAAGTAAATAGAAATTTCTAAGTGTCCCAATTAACCGTAGAAATAAGCATGAACAGGAAGTCACAGACAAGCAGGAGGGAGCTAACCTATAATTCCATAATTGCTTTCTTCTGCTATGTGCTACTGGTATTTTTACACAGTGGCACCAAAGAGAACAGAAATAAGATGAAATAAAGGATTAAAACAAAGTTTTATTCCTATCTACTATTATTTTTCCCACAATCTTGAAAGAAAGCAAATAAGCAAAAGAGAATCCATATATTTTATTTCACTTTACAGAGTGACAATGAAAAGTAATTGTAAGAATGAACTGTCCATTACAGTTTTCCTTCTATTTCTTGAATTCTTTTTATTTTCCTGCTGGTATTTTTTCAGTTTTCCAAGGAAAATCTCTTGCAATGTCACCATATTCTGTTAAGATCAGAGAACATTTGAATATTTCACAATCCATGCTCCAAAAGGACAGTTTCTACTCTTCAATGTAATAGGCTGCCTTCAATATGTGCCCCACCATTCATAACTTTAGATGCTCCAAAACTAGGGAGATTTTTTTGTTCCTAAGTGTAGTAACTTTTTATGCAAAAGAAAAAAATAGGTTCAATGTCGCAACCGCCTCCACCCGCAAGGATGACGCGACAACAGGTTCTTCTCTCAGGCGGTTTACTCAGGACCTTGTTTACAGCCTCTTCTCCCCTGCTTCTCCTGCCCGCTTCTTCCTGCTTCTTCCTGCTTCTTTCTTCCTGCTTCTCCT
This sequence comes from Dipodomys merriami, assembly GCF_024711535.1. Taxonomy (NCBI): domain Eukaryota; kingdom Metazoa; phylum Chordata; class Mammalia; order Rodentia; family Heteromyidae; genus Dipodomys; species Dipodomys merriami. The sequence goes on along the minus strand of NW_027206068.1, from coordinate 58,013,173 downwards.
TCCCTCCGCCCCCCCCTCCGGTTATAAGCCTCCTGGATGGCCAATCCCGAAGCGCCACGTGGCATATACCGATAGGGCTGCAAACACAGAAGCAAACTAGGAGCCAAGTCATAGCCATATAAGGAGTTGTTTTTTACAGAGAGCACTCGTCACCGGGAAGACGGAAGGCGGAAGCCCGGCCATCTTACCAAGGAGCTACAATGTTGCTTTTGCGGCTGCGCCCGCCGTCTTTGGTCACGGCTCCTGCAGCTCTCCACAGTTCAATTTTTTAAAAAGTTAATGTTTAAGCCTCTCGTGACACAACCTACTAAAAGATCCGATAAAAATGAAACTTAGAAAGAATAATTTTCTGTTGCTCTGTGAATCAAGTAGTTATGGCAAATTTTTCAGAAAGAAAGTTCTATTCTGGTTTTGGTTGGGAGATGACAAGACAGATATTTCACACAGCAGGATTTTGTTTTTGTTTTATATTTCTAGTTCTTAGACCCTTGACCTGAGAAACATGAAAGCTTCCGATTCTCTGAGGCTATAAAGCAATTATTTAGCCTTTGGGCCTTGACTGCTTTATCTGTAAAATGGAAGTAATATGACTTTCTATTTCCTGCAGAAGACCTCAGTTTTGATAACTAATAAGAAACTAATAAAATATTTTGAGCCCCCTGGAGGTCAGCTTCTAGCTGGGATAAAATGGGTTATTACAACACCATTTCTTGAGCTATTGGTACTTACATCAACCGAAAACAAAATATATCATATCCTGTTGATACTGCCCTTGGATAGGAAGAATGCAATGATCCAAAGTTGAAATTGATTGCAGGGTGTCTGTGAACATCTGGACTTTTACAAAGTGAGTCTTTGGGGCCCTAAGACATGTTCACCACTTACAGAAGTAGACTGCTCTCATAGAAGAGGTAAGCTTAATATACCCTTCCTGTTTGAGAATTTTTGCAACACTGTAGCATGGTTGGGATGGCAATACAATCCCCGGCCCCCTCCCAAAAGTCTTAACTACAATGAATGCTGCTGCCAGTTCAACCGAGAGGTTGGAGAACTGTTTTTCTATATATGGGGGAGAACCATGAGCATAGCTGTTAAAAAGAGGCAGATACGGAGAGAGCAAGGGTTAGTTCAGGCAACTGAATTTCAAACACAATTGCCAGGTATACCTGATATTAAATCTTCCCAGGTCCTTCATTTGTGAAAGAAGAAGTACAGAATTAGTATTATACAGGAGTGAGTCCCAGGCTGGATCTAGCTTGAGCAGGCTTTTCCCAGGTAAGTTTCACACAGTGCTTCTGTTTGTAAAATGGTGTCAGGCCCCATCTCCATTATCTCCTTTTTTAAAGACTTTTTTCTAAATTTTATTTTATTGTAAAGATGCTGTATAGAGGGGTTACAGTTACATGAGTAAGGGAATGGATACATTTCTTGTCAAACATTGCTACCCCCTCCTTTGTTTTTCTCCTACGATCCCTTCCCTCTATCATCTCGTAATATCTCTCTTTTGACTCGAACTCTTCCAAGTCACGAAAGGAAGTTTGGTTGTATTGAACTAACACGATCATCTGACGCTCCACCTTTTGTGTAGCAGCAGGAAAAACAAAAATCAAAACAAACAAAAACCCCAAACCCTACAGTTTTGTTTCCTAATCTCTTACAAGTAAAATAAACAAAAGAAGTCACTGGTTATCTAGTTTCAGTTTTTGGACAATACCCTCAACCTTGAACTACAACTCAAGAAATGAGTGATCTATAATTATAAGATAGCCAAGAGATAATAGGATTAATAACAAACATGCTAACCTAGAAAAGTAGAGCCGGAAGAACATAGAAACAGTATTTGAATATTGTTCTTGGGAGCCATTACCAGATTATTGGTAGAAGTTGGGAGTTCATGCCATTAGGGTTTTCTCAGGAAAAGTTTCAAGCTCCCCTAGCGACTGGTACCTTTATGCCTTCAGAGTGACACATTTTACAGACCACACCTCTATCAGTTCCCCAATGAAGAAGACAATGAAGTTGAATGAATCCAACTAAAATTTGCCTGGTAACATAGCTTGTGATATTTGCCAAACGAGTACTATATCCTAGGTATAGCCATGGGTGACTTTTCAAATCTTATGTTGTTAGGATTTGTTCATTGTTCATTGTTAATTCCTCAACCACAGGAACCTTTTATTTTATTTTATTTTATTTTACTTTTTTGGGCCAGTTCTGAGGCTTGAATTCAGTGCCTGGGCACTGTCTCTGGGCTTCTTCCCTCAAGGCTAGCTCTCTACAACTTGAACCCCACTCAAGCCGAACCCCCATTTCTAGGTTTTTGGGTGGTTAATTAGAGATAAGAGTGTTACGGGCTTTCCTGCCCCTGCTGGCTTTGTTTCAGGAGCCTCAGCTCTCAGCCTCCAGAGTAGCTAATGCAACAGATGTGTGGCAGTGCCTGGCTCACATCAGCCATTTTTTAAAAAAAATCTCAGTAGCCAGGCATGGCTTGCATGCTGTGCAAGGTATGTGTAAAACAGCATTGCACAGCAGGTGTTAGAGAAAGAGAGAAGTGAGGATGTAGCAATAGTTTAGAATTAACCAAAATAAGTCATATAACCTAGAATGTGTCATGGTGACATATAAATTCCATTAAGTGTTTCTGAGTACAGGCAAGTTCTGCTGAGTTGAAGGTTAATTACAAGAAAATACTGCATCATAGATCACTGAGTATTTCAAAGTCATGCTTTGTAAGAGTTTCTCCATGGCCAACTGCTTTTCTATGCTACAGAATTCTGTCAGCTCCTATAGTAGAACCACAGAATTTCTTTTCCTCCAGTAACTCTACTCTGTTTTGTGCCCTCTTCATCCTTCCTGCTTTACCATTCATATCCTCATCACTTGAAAACACAAAGATAACCCAGCAACAGCCTAAAATCCCTCTTTTCCCCAGCCTTATTGTATGGATGGTATTCTCTCTTTGTCATTGATGTTGTTGGTTTAAAATGCTGCTCTATTTGCTTTGTACAGGAAGAAACCTTTACCTGGTAGTTAGAGCAGGTCACCCCTTTGAAGCTGGTTTTTATAGATCTCTGTATGGGCAGAGAGAGCACAGTGAACAATAAGGATAATCGATACCAGCAGTGTTCACCACCCTGTCCCAGGTTTTTTTTTAATGCAAAAAGAATATTTATCACCTAAGACAATTTGATTTTTTTCACTGAGTGTATTGAGGTAATAAGTTGTAAATGAGGGAAATATTAAGGTAGAATGTTTTTACCAGTTTAAAAAATAACTTTTAAGCCGGGCACCTGTGTTCACAAATATAGTGCTAGGTATTCAGGAAGCTGAGATCTGAGAATTGTCAGCTCCAGACAGACAAATGTGCAAGACTCTCATCTCCAAATAACCAATAAAACATCAGAAGTGGAGGGGTGGCTCAAGCGATAGAGCACAAATAATTCAGTGAGAGCATGAGGCCTTGAGTTCAAGCTTCAATACTGGCAAAAATCAAGTAAACAAACAAATTAATTAAAACTTACAAATTAAGATGTGCTTTCCAGGAAGCAAACACACATGACACAAGAGTAAAGTCAATGGATGTCACAGCATTTCAGTCAGTTGTTTCCTTGTTAAAGAAATACAGCTCTAAATTGCTCTCAGTCTTTGTTGCTCCTAATACTGAGGAATAAGTGATTTATTTTCCCAACTACTTGATAAGCATGGATGAAGGAGAGTTGACTGAGGTCCAGGGACAATTTTAAATACAAAGTTGAAAGTAAAAATGTGTTAGTGAATACCAGTAGCATCCCCTGGCAGCTGGCTAGGTATTTCTGTTTTATTTTCTTTCTTTCCATTTATTTATTTATTTATTTATTTATTTATTTATTTATTTATTTATTTATTTATTTATTTATTTATTTTGCTTATGTGCAAGGACTTCTATGAGCTCTCCCAGTGCTGGCCAATTTATGTGATTCTTTCCTGGAATAGGATGATGGCAAGTAAACTTGCAGCCCTATATTTCTGAATTTACTTACCCAAAAGTCTCTGAAAATATTGAAGAACAGCTTTCCTTGTAGATACTAACATTTTGCGGAAAACAAAACTATACTCATATATAGGGTAGATATAAAATTATAAGACTGACTTCTCAAATCAGGCACACTGTTACTCATACTAACTGATAGTTATTTCTATGTCAGATAAACCACACCTTACCTTCATATCTAGAATAAAATAATTTAGTAACATGGTTCAATGATATGGGAGATTAAAAAAAGAAATGTTGATTATTTATCAAACAAAAGCTTACCATTTGTTTTTTCAATGTAACAAATAAAATACTGCAGTGATGACCTGTGTAAGTTATTGTCTAATACTGATCATCCTTTTAACTGAAAATAGGCATGTAAAGTCTAAACTGAGTCTAAACTGTACTAAGTAGAAGACAGGATAATCAAATTTGGGAGAAAAATCTAAATTATAGAGCATGTTAGATTATGTATGCAGTTTTGCTATACCTAGGGAAACAACAATGACAAAAACAAAATTAATTGCTCACAAGGTATTCCCAGGTTTTGCCTGACCTCTTTTAATCAGCAATTTTGCTATAAAATAGATAGAAGAGAGAGCCATTGGCTAAGAGGTACAGAGCTAAATCAGATAAACAGGCAAGATCTTTCTGGAATGTGACCTATGCTCTCCAGGTCTATAAGCAGTAGCACATAGTTACATAAAGCTAATAATTGTGACAAAGCAGCTAAACATGCTTCTTTCAAGTAAGTTAAATCAAGTAAGTTAAATTTTTTGTACTATTATTAAGCGTGTGTTTTGTGAGAGATAGCTTACAACTGAACTGCATAAATTGCAGGTCAAATGATAACACATTTTCCATTAGCAGAAGCTGAATTAGTAATATTCTAGTCTGATAAATACCTTCTGTTTAGATTCTTGAGCGCAAAGCTGTGGTTGAGGCCCCATCTTGTCTTAAAGTGACTGGTTTAAAACCTCCAGTAAGGAAATCTGAGCTTGTGGCCTCTGAAAATTACTACCCTGGCTGACTTCTGCTGGTCAATTACAGTCTTAGTTTCCTCATAATCTCTAATACGCAGAACTTTAATCCAAAGAAATTTAGGAATTAGAACACATTCCCCCTTGAACTGAATCGAGTTGTTACTACTTTGTATGCAAAAGAGAACAAACTCATCAGCAAGCTTCTTCTGTTGTTTTGTGTCATTAAAATGACTGAAAAAAAATCTCTCTGATGGTAACTTTTACAACTAATCTGAAAAGTGATCTCATATTCAGCTTTTCATTTTATATCTCAACATAACAGCGCACAAAAAAATTGTGCTATTTCCATCCTATTGCTTTGTTCATAACCTAAACATAGTTTGTCTCTTTCCCTTTCAGCAGGCTGAATGTTTCTTCACTTGCATCTCCTGGAAAAGTGATTAGTGGATGATCTGTAGTCTCTGCTACCATGTCTCATAATGTTGAGTTTCTTTAACCTTAGTTGAACTCATACTGCTTTGGTTGCTATAATACTATAGATTAAACTGGGGACTTAAACAGCAAACATTTCTTTCTCACTATTCTGGACACCAGAAACTCCAAGATCAAAATGAGAAGCTGATTTTGCTTCTAGCGAGGGGTTTCTTTCTTATGTGTATTCCAATAGTACAGAGAATAAGATCTTTCTTTTTTTCTTTCTTCTATTTTCTTTTCTTTTTTGTTGGTTTGGGGGCTTGAACTCTGGGCCTGTGTGTTGTCCCTCAGCTCTTCAGCTCAAGGCTAGCGCTCTACCACTTGAGCCACAGTGCCACTTCTGGTTTTCTGAGTAGTTTACTGGAGATAAGAGTCTCACAAACTTTCTTGCCAGGGCTGGCTTTGAACTGTGATCCTCAGATCTCAGCCTCCTGAGTAGCTAGGATTATCGGCAAGAACCAGCAGCACCTGGCTTCTTTCTTCTTATTAAGGCACTAATTCCAGGATGAGGGCTCTGCATTCATGACCACCTAAACCTATTTTCCTCCAAGATTCTCAGCTCCAAATATCACCACACTGGAAAGCAAAACTTCAACCTATGGATTACAAAAGGACACAATTATATCCGTAACAATGGGCTCATTCGGGATTAACGAATTGCAGGGGATAGTGACAAAAGTTAGAGAGCAAACAAGTAGCTTCTTGACCCATTTCCAAATTCAGCTGCCTTCTCTATAGTTTTAAATACCTTAATTATTTGAAATTTTGTCAATGCCATATAGCACTAAATAAATAAGCATTAAGGATTATATGCTAAACATTATGATTAGAAAAGTTCCAGACTACATGTCAGGTCACTGCGTTCTTTTTGAAAACAACAACACAGTAAGTAGAGAAAAAATAAGTTCATTTTAGGTAATAAAAAATAAATAAAAAATAGGCACTTTGTCTAATTAGTCAGTTCTATGTGCCACTCAGCTACTATATCTGGAGTTGACTAGAACCAACTCACAAAAATGGGCTTCCCCATTTCGATTGTTAGTCTGAATATCAGCTGCGTAGTCCTGCCAGCTTATCCAAAAAAAAAATCCACTTACTTCATGTTATAATCCAAAGCACCATCTTCAAAATACAGAATGCCATATTGATTGGCTTTGTAGTCTTTTATCTGACATTCATCATTTTGGGACACATTTGGTGCATGTTAATGAACATGACCGCAAATCTCTAGGGACCTTGCCTTCAGAACGGCATCAGCAGACACTGGTAAAAGTTGTTTGATTTTGAAACTTTGAAGATGATTTAAATTCCTTGGTCCCCATGATCAATATTTTGTTTCCCTAATGTCTCTCTTCTCCAAGGATCTTGTCAATTTTATGGTCGCTCTGACCTATAGCCCTGTCAAAGTTTATGTTTAACAGGATCAGTAAAGTTAGTACACTATACTGACAAGTGGCGAGGAAAAAGTTACCACAATATATATGGCTTTGAGGATGAGCAAGTATCCTATTGAAATTCAGCTCCAGCTCCAGAAAATGCTCACAGGATGTTTGGAAATTGCATTTCTAAATGTTATGGGCTTCGAGTCTTTCAACCATGTAATGAATATATATTTTTTCTCCATTTATTTATTATTGGTAGAAATTGAGTGATGGACTTTTCCATCGATGCTCCTGTCCATGTTTATTTTTTTTTTCATTGCTCCAGTCAGCATTGTTATCTGACAATGCAAAACAAGTTACGTTAGGGTTGATATACACAGGCAATTCTTCTTTCAAAGAATTTTCATCTGTCACCATCATCTTCCACTGCGATGCAGAATAGGGCATGACAGAATGATTGGTTTTATCTATATTTTGGTATATTTTTTCTTTGAATGGCAGTCCCAGAGAACACAATTTTCAAGATAAAATAACAAAACTGTGATTATTTCAAATGGCAGGGTCTGATGGAGGATTATAAATTATTGCCTAAAAGTGCCAAATACTTTAGACCAGTAGCTGGAAATTACATTCTGGTGATTGCATAGAATGACTGCCTCTCTGAATCTCTTTCTTCACTTAAGAAAATGAACTGTTTCTTGAAAATGGCAGAAGGCCAAAGAAGGGGGGAAAATAAACAAAGGAAAAAAGACCTCAATGAAACAAAATAACAAGGTCAAAACAAATTTAAGGAAAAATGGACTATTGGTGCTTCCCAATGGGAATTTTCAAGGCTGGACTCATTTACTTACAGAAAGGAAAAGGATTTTTTATCAAGCCCACTTTTCCAAGTGATACAAATTCAAACATAATTGAATAAACCTAATAAATACCTTCCATTTATCCTCAATTAAATACCTTCCATTTATCCTCAACTCATGACTGCTTGCTGACTCTTTGCTTTAGCAAAGAGTAATTGTATAATAGATGTTAACAAGATTGAGGCTTGGTTACTTAAATATGAACTCACCATACAAGATCCTTGCTTTTCAGGATTGGAGTTGGTAGAGCATTGAGGACAAGAGATGGGTGTCAGATCATCATGATGACTAAATGTTTCGGGCAAAATTCTTCTTTGACACTTACAGTTGAACAGTAGTGATGTCTTCAAATTTACACAAAAATGTTTCTGTTATGAGTGATTCTATGTTATGATTGTTCTAATGTAGCATTGAGTTATCTGGCTGTTTTCCAAGGTAGGTTTCTAGATGAAATAAGGATTCTAGGGCACTACAGGCAAGACTGCTTTCATAACCCATAAAGTCTGACCTACCAGGCTTGACCACATGAGCCAACTTATTGCTTACTCATCTTTTCCAGAAGAAAATATCCAGGGAGATTGAAGTGGCTGGTTTAAGACTTTGAAGAAGTTTATGATGTTCTCTCAGGGAAAATGTGATGGTAATCTGAATGTGTAGCTAATTACAGACATCACACATCCCCAGCTCTTTGCCAGAACAAAATACCTTTTGAGCCCTGGTAGCACATACCTGTAGCTACTCAGGAGGTTGAGATATGAGGGTCGAGGTTTGAAGCCAGTCCAGGCAAAAAAGTCCATGAAACTGTTATCTCAAATTAAGGACCAAAACTGTGAAAGTGGGGGCTGGGAAGGTGGCTCAGTGGTAGAGCACTTGCCTTGCATGCATGAGGCCCTGGGTTTGATTCCTCAGCACCCCATAAGCAAAAAGAAAAAAGCTGGAAGTGGCACTGTGGCTCAAGTGGTAGAGTGCTAGCCTTGAGCTGAATAGCTGAGGGACAGTGCCCAGGCCCAGAGTTCAGGCCCCACAACCGGACCCCCCCAAAAAAAAAAAAAAGAAAAACAAAACAAAACAAAAAAAACTCTGAAAGTGAAAGTGTGGCTAACGTGATAGCTTATCAACCTTGAGCAAAAAAGCAAAGGGAGAATAAGAAGGCTCTGAGTTCAAGCCCCAGTACCTGCACAAAAAAGTGAATTAAATAAATTAAAAACAAAAAATAATTTAAAATAAAGTCTTTAGACTGTTAACATCAATGCAACATTTGTCAATAGTACTCTGTATAAGAGAGAAGGCTTTCGAGTTTCCTACCCACATCAGTGATATGGCTAGAATCAATCCGGATATCCCAGGGAAAAGCGGGTTTTTGATCAAAGGTACATCATTTAACATTAATGTATGGAATTATTGTGAATTCAATAGATTCTATTTTGATTTCCTAGCAAGGTAAAACTTTACATTGCTTTTGAGAACAGTGTTATTCTTTGAGCCATCAGTAGAGAAGTGACTATGGTACAAATGGATTATGCATGGCTGGTGTCTAGTAGGTGGTCCTTGGAGAGATAAGGAAAAAAATAAATGAGTTGTTCATAAAGTGATTCTAAAATGGATCAGTAGTCACAGATATGTCTCTTCTGCAGGGCCTTAGATAAGAAGAAAAGGAAACTTTCTCCTCTGATTAACATCTCTAGCTAAATGTACCTGATTCTTCATTTTATATTATGGAGGGGAGACAAGGAAAGAGGAAAGAGGAAACATTAACTATAAAGACTAGATGGGAAAAAGGAAAAGCTCACGTATGGGACACAGCAAATGGCTTTGTACAGTCTGAGAAACTGAAGCCTTTGTAGTTCTCTACCTTTATCAGCCTCGTTTAAATATGGACAGCACAAGGACAATTATAGAAAAAGAAGTGCTGGTTGCTATTTTTTTCACTTTAAATCATTAGAGCATCAAGAAAAGTATCAAAGATTGGAAAGCATGCTTAGTCTTTAGAACTATGGTGATACACTGAATTTTAATTCTTTATTTGAAAATTTCAAGCCCATAGTGTATAAAAGTCTTGTTTTATAAAAAGGGTGTTCAGCGAAAGCAAAAGTAAGGAAGTTGAAATTATTTTCCCTATTCTATTTCAGAAAATAAGATCTGAGTAAGATGTGGAGGTATATACTGCCATCCTAGCTGATCATACGATAGACAGAAAGTTTCATCCCAAGGCTGGTCCTGGAAAACGTACAAAGTGTTATCTGAAAACAAAATTAAAACAAAGTACCTCAGATGTGGTTTAAGGGGTGGAGAGTCTGAGAAGAATAAGATTCTAAATTCAAAACAAACAAAACAAACAAAGACACCCCTCAAAACTGTGATGAAATTTGTGCTAGCAAAGGAAAAATAATCAATTGCTGAGTCTGAAATCAGAATATGAAGGTTGAAGTTAGAATGTTTAAGATGCCATAAAAATGAACCACTTTAAAATAAATCAACCATGTAAAAATTTTCGACATGTGATTTAAGTCAAAATACATGTTCAAACACATGAAAGATTCCCCAGGGAAAGATTTTTCTTTTGCTTTATTTACTGGGGAAGTTTTTAGCTATAGATTAATACATAATACTTAAGTATAGAATATTTAAGTATTCTATATTCATTGAAAGCATTATCAAGGAATATTTAGGAGATGTTTAAACACATGCACAATAAATATTCAAAATTGTAGAATTTTATATGAATTGTCTCCTTTATTATGACTATTATGATGAATATTTAACAATATTAACCTCATTTATATGTGAAGAAACTGAGGCACAGAATTACCCAGTTCACCTTAAGTCACTATCTACTCAACAGTCTTATCAAAGTTAGAACTCAATCTGAAGGAAAACCTATCCTCTTACCCACTTATCTCCCCCACAGCAGGTACTTATGTCTACTTACCTAATACTGCTCAAATTGTAAAATGTAAGCCAGAAGTGATTGTTAAACTTACTTTCTGAATGTGTTAAAGCTCACTCATAAATGTATCAAAATGCATCTGCCATTAATGATTAAACTTAACACCTGGTGCTGGTGGGTAAGGTTTTGTGTGTTTTTTTTGACATATTCACATAAAACAGCATCTGCTATTATTGTTTGATTTAATTTGTCACTTTCTTCCAATTTCAATAGGATTTGGGACCTTAACTGTTACTTTTGGAATACTAACATAGAGATAAAATCATCTTTCTAAGGAACTCTTGAGAATTCTACATCTGTCAGTCATGTGAAAGTCTAGTTCACATTTCCAAATTTAACAGTTAAAAGGGAAAGAAAATTACAAAGTAAAGTAACAAGAATGTCAATTTCTCCCCCCAGTGGGTCCAGCAATTTGATTCATCTTTTGACTACGTTTATTACTCATTCCAGCCAAACTCCCATTTCTACTGCAACTTAACGCCAAGTCATCTGGATGCTGCCCAGGCTAATTCCCCCCTGCAATAAGAAAGGACTCAGTGTTTGATTAAACAGGGCACATTTCTAATATTGTTAGTTCTTTATCTTAGTGAAATACGGCAGCGTTTCTTTGGGCATCATTTAAACATCAAGTGATACACAACTTCTACCTGTGCAAATGAGACAGGGTAAGTTCTTACTCAATTAAATGAACTAAGTGCTTTGGCCTAAGACTGCTTGTTCTACGTTCTTCCACAGGGATTTAATCCTGTCTTAATTTCCAGCTCTGTTACTCATTTCTGCCCCTGTATCTTTCAGTGTTCAGGGAAAAGGTTCAGATTCTTTCATTTGAGGATTATCATGTTTGAATTGAATTAATGGCTAATATATCACCTGAAATTTACCAAGGAGGAGTGAAAAGTAGATCAGAAACCAGAAGTAAAGCCTGGGAACCTGAAAAGATTCAGGCGTGGTTTACCAAGCTCAAATCTCCATAGTACTTGGGGACTCTCAGGTCATGGAGATACTATTTATGGCACTTATTTGCCACACTGTCAGTTGTGTTTTATTTTTCTTTTTAATAATGGCTGTCTGGTAAACATGTCTAATTATCCTGAATATTCATTATTCTGTTCTTTTATTATACTATCCACCCCAGCTTTTAGCTCAACAAAGTCTCGTGTATAAGAAAGACTGTTTCCTGGAAACAAATGTGTCAAAGGGACATGTGCACTTCCCTGGTCATTCCAGATCTATTCATAGTAGCCACGGATGGCGAGTACTGAAGTTATCAATTGAGGAATGGATAAAAAATACTATATATATAGACAGTGAAATAATATTCAATCCTAAGTAAAATTAAATCCGGGATTTAAGACAGATAACTGCTATTGAATTGTAGATGATTATGTTAAATGAAATTAAGTAAGGTGCCGAAAGATAAACGTTCATGACCTCACTTATATGTGGAATGTAAGGAAGTTGATATCAAAGAATTTAAGAATAGCAGTCTATCAGAGTCTGGGGAGAGTAGGGGAAATGGTAGATCTTTTTCTTTTTCTTTTTTAACTTTCTTCTTAAACTTTCTTAAATTTTTAAACTTTCTTTTTTAACTCTTTTACTTTAACTTGTGTAATTTTCTTACAGTGTTAAGTATTAAGTCTGGGCTTATAATTATTTCAAAATAAGAAGTTTAAATAAGTCTTTCTCAGTCCAAGAGTTACCAAGTAATGTCAGAATAGTTAATCCACTATTAAATTCCATTATCACACAAATACTTATAATATAAATACCTTTAATTGTATGCTGGTGATTCTGTTAATAAAACAGAAACACAATAGAATTATAAATGCTTATCCACATTAACTGTAACAATGATGCTTGGTACTAATGCAGTGGATAGTTAAGTGACTTGCATTCAATGTTGCACCTAGATTCTACAACATCCTCTTTCATGAACTTTGATTTATGGGTTTATGTTTTCTTTTTTGTATATTTTTTTGTGTACAGATACTGTACAGAGTGGTTACATTTACATGAGTAAGGTAAAAACGAGTACATTTCCTATGGAACATTGTTACCTCCTCCTTTGTTTTTCCCCTATCATACCTTCCCTCCCCACCTCCCCAACTCCTCTCTCCTCATTGTGCATCTCATTGTTAAAATGGGTCAAATTGTATCCTTATTTCAGCATTTTGTTATTTCCCTTCCTCTTCTCAAATCAGAAAAATATAAAAAGAATCAGGGCACAGGAATCAAATACAGTGAAAACAAGGGTTATATGATGGGAGAAGAACATACAAAAACAATCACATAATACATTATAAGTACATTAAAAACAACAGCACGAAAGATAAAACCTCTCGTGTCCCTATCTTAGGGTTCATTTTTCATTACTTTTTCACTGATATGTTGCCTTTTTCTTTTCTTTCTTTCTTTTTTAATTTTATTGTCAAAGTGATGTACAGAGGGGTTACTGTTACCTAAGTAAGGTAGTTAGTATATATACTCCCTCCCTCATTTTCTCTGTATTTTCCTCCCACCCTCCCCCCAGTTGTACAGATCATTTCCAACGTGTTGTGAGTATCACAGTTGCATTGGTTCCCCTTTGTCCTTTGTCTCACCATTTTGTTGTTCCCCTTCCCTTCCTTAATTCAGATAGATGTATATAAATTACCCAGGGTACCAAAATCAAATACAGTGACAACAGGGGATAAATCATAGGAAGAAAAATACACAAGAAAAAAGAAATCACATAGTACATTAAAAACAACAACAAAGAAAAAACACTTATGGTCATGTCTTGGAGTTTGTTTCGCTTAGCATCATCTTACATAGTCATATGTACATAGATATTGAGCTATTCTGCCAATCTATTATCATCCTAGATATATACTAATTATTACAAATGAGGAAAACCATGGGACCTATGTTTCTTTGGGTCTGGCTTACTAAGAAAATGTGATATATATATATATATACACACATGTATATACATACATATATGAACACATATATATACACACATGTATATATACATAGATATGTGTATACATATATGTACATATATACATATATATGCTATATATGCATATATATATATGAATTCTATGCTTCCATCAGAAAGAATGGCACTGCCTCATTTGTAAGGAAATAGAAAGATTTGGAAAAAATCATATCAACTCAAGTAAAATCATATGCTGCCATTTTAAAATGGACATATAATTAAGAAACTGACTTTGTCAAAAAAATATCATGTCGATACAGTGACAGTTAGGATCAAAATCTTCCATGTCTTTTGTTCAGCTCATCCTGGCTGGATCAGCAGGAACCATTGGTTGTTAGAAAGGTTGCCTGGCTTCATCAGCTCAACCAACGCCACCCCCCCCCACCCCCACCGACTCTGTCTTTATTCCTGATAAATACTGGCTTGTGATTTTTTTTATTACATCAAGCAGTTTCTCTTGCTTTAATTATTTTATATTTTACCATTTCAATTAGAATTAGACATGACTCCCAAATTAAGATTTTCTATTATGTTAGATATGTTTTTGTTATATGCCTCAGTTATAACATTATATTGTCCCCCTTCCAGTTTAATTCTTTTTGATTAATCAAGAATTTTTATTAGAAAGTATCAAGATGGCAGAAGATATGTTCCATTCAAATTAATGGGTTAATTTCTGTCTTCTTTTCCAGGGCAGTTTTATTATCCAAATGCACAGTGACTTCCTATTCATATCTTCCCATTTGTGACCTCTTTTAGTTATGACCAAATAGACAGGGACAACAATTATTTGTACAAAGATCAAAGGTGAGTGATTTAGCTTGTCCTATTAGTTGCTTATCATCTCTAATGAGTAGATGTCAATGCTATCTGCCTAATTAATACATAAAAAATTTTAAATTTAAACAATAATAAATGTTTAGTAGCTCCTACATAGTAGATATAATATTATTCTTTCCATGTGTGTCTTTTTTTGGAGTACAATAAATAAGCCTAATAGTAATATTATTTATCTCCATTAAATTTCTACCAAGTGAATTAATAACATTTGCTAAGTGAATGAATAAATGAGTGCATGAAGAAAATGATAAAGATAGGTATTTGCTTCCTGTCATCAAGAAAACTATAACCCCTACAGCAGCTTATTATGCAGAGCATAATAAACTGCTTATCATAGTACAAGACTTGGGAAATCTGGGAAATCTGGGAAAGCTGAACATGGAAGATAAATATAATATCGACAAAAGAGGAAACTTGTAAATAGTATGAATTTACAATAAACTTTGGGAGTATCAGCTTTGGAAATGTTTCGATGCAGACTAGTCTTAAGGCAGCTAAGCAATTTTAAAAAGTATTTGGAAACTACCCATTTGCATTTAATAAAATAAAATAACTAAACAATTTAAGGTCTTCACTGTTAAAGTGCACTTTGCATAATTGCCCCTCTTGTTATTAATAAATTATTCCCTTAACTTTCATCTTTCTGGTCTAGTCCACAAAAGATTTCAAATAATCACATAAGATTGCATAAACTTTGTAAATACTGTCTTAATATCTTTATATCTGACCTACTCAGATATTTCAGAAATCATGGAAATTTCAGCCAAGACTCTGACAGCGTGGTCATCATATTCTGTGCTAATTGTAAAAGAACTTCTAACCAAACATTATTTCCAAATTTAGGAATAGAGTCCAATTAAATTTTGTCTTTTGCCTAATGAATAACTCATGCATCATTTTCATGTAAATTGGAAATTTTCATATTGTGCACAATGAGTGCTAATTCCAGGGAGCAAGACAGCATATTTGGCTCATTGGCTTTTTTCCAGGATTATTCAAGGTTTTAAAAGACATTTCTCTGTTTTATATAGAAAGTTATGGATGACTTCTTTTTTCTTTTTTGGTGGAAAGAAGATTAAATAGCAATTAAATGTCTTATTATATAGGACATTTAAAAATTCCCTCAAATAATTAAAGTCCTCTGCACAATTCCCACATGGTGCTTTAAGGGTGAGATCCAGTTAGACAACAGATGAGTTGAACAGCAGCTGCATGTGTTCTAGGGATATTTGTCTGAGGCCAATGCTTTTCAGATTTCAAATGAGTGGAGCTAAGAAAGGACACTCAAAATACCTTTAAGCTAGATGCAGTACTAAAGTCCACATGCAAATTGGTTTAGAAGGTCTATACTGAGTTCATGTACTCACCTATTACTTATAGAGTAACTAGGAATTGACTAGGAAGACAAGATACCAGCAGTTCCTGAGGTACATGTGCTATAGAAGAAAGATAAAAGCTTTAGAGTAGTTTTGTTTTTGTTTTTCTTATTCTCTACAATACTTGGAATTCAAGATGGGGGACAGATTACAACTTAATTTTGGAAAAGGGGAATGGCCTTTATAAAGTTAAAAAAATCCTTTTCTAGTGTAGAGCAATATTCTACTCTAGAGGAAAACATTAGGAAGTAAGGAAAAGTCAAATATGGGTGCATAATAATGCAAGGTTTGCTTGTTTGGAGAAGTGGCATCTTTGAGATAGTTTACACTCAGGGCACAGACCATGAAAGAGCATAAAACTACAGAAGTCCATTTCTGCTTGTTCCCCAGGAACTTAAGAGAAAAGATGAAGGTCTGAATTTCACACAAGACTGTGAGAGAGATTCACTCCCCTCAACAGTATATGAGTAGAAGGATTCATTTCTTTGCTTCTTAATTTACTTGTTGCATTTCTTAACCTTTGTCCTTCCCCAAGAGTTAGGTGATTTATGTATTTTTTTCTAAAAGAAATCAGATCTGAGAATTACTGTGGGCAACCAGAAGAAGGGTTTAAGTCATCCTTTACAATGAAAGATAAGTGGAAGCCATTATCTGAATCAGACTTGACAACAGTCAGGGGACTAACAGAGGTGAGTGAAAAATCGTCAGTCTCCCCTAAATCTAAACTCATTCTCTGAAATCAGGCAAAAAGAAAAAAAGGAGAAAAAACATGGCTCCCTTTTGCCAAATGTGGCAGAGAAAATTTGGTTATGAAATGATGATCTTTAAGGATTGAAGAAGTTGAAGACGTGATGTACAGGGAAACCTGGATAAAACATGAATGCTTTAAATTGAATAAAACTGGATTTTTTAAAATTCGAATGGATCAAACTAGATTTTCTAAGACAGGTCATTAAGTAAAATAGAGCTAGTATGAAGGCTAGGACTTAATAAATGTGTCATTGCTTTATGCTAATTTTTTGAAAAATTACTATATTGAGTTTTGGTATGCTGATGAATGTAAAAAGGCAATTTCTGATGATACTGCAGTTTGAATCCATTGTCTTTTACATGCTAGGCAGGTGTTCTACCACTTAAGCCATGCTCTCACCCTTGAAAAAATACATTTTCATCACAAATGGTGTTGTGAGTCACTGCTGCATGAAACACCATTAAGTTAGCATTCTATGATTAATTGATTGCAAGATTTATTTTGAAAAAGATGAGACCAAAGTGTACCCCACAGGGCTTAAGGCTTTGGGACATAGAGACAGTGCTAATAAAAACAAAACTGAGCAATTAATCAATCTAATGAATTAGATTAATGCAGCCAGTCAGCCAGGATAATATGTGGGAAATATGTTTATTTTCATCCACCATCATTATTTCTTTCCCATAATTGTTATTCAAATAATTGAATTAGTTGGATTTTATTTCTGTAGGTTTTCTGCATATGCTCTGTCTCTGGATGGTCATCTAAGATTGTCTTTGCAATGTGATTTTTCACCCCCCATAAAATATGTACTATTTCAAATTACTCACTGTTTCCTCCTTCTTTATCTGTTAGGATAAATAAATTTGATGATAACTCCATATTGATTGTGACCTTGATTTTCTGGTTTAAATCCTACTGTATCTTCTCCATAAAATCTTTATTTACTTTGTCTATACATTTATCTTAATTAGCTTGCACTTACTTCAGTTAAGTACATCTCTATCAATGTTTGCTGTGACCAAGACAAGCGGAGGATAGCAGTGCTATTTTAAGTAAGCATGAGTCAGGTCCCTGCAGCCCTAGAAAAGCTTTGTCTTTTTCTTCTCCTTGAAAGTCCAAGGACCAACTAAAGGGCAAATGACATTATAAGAATGGGAATTATACCTTTGTAATAGAGCCAAGGATTACAATTGTTCCTCAAATCATTTTGAGTGGCCATCAAGAAAGTTGCTTTTGTTTGTTTTTGGTTTTTCTTTTTGCTGAGAAAATATGAAATCAAATACAATAGCATTAAATGAAATGAATCTATTTTGAGTTTATGAAACCAACCACTTATTTTGTAGAGATTGAAGGTGAACATATGACAATTTAAATTATGTGAAAATATAAGAAAGAAGAATGTTCTAGTTAATATATAATATGTATAATATATAACATACATACATATATTGACATATATATTAAAGAAAAAGAAAAACAACCCAGAAAGGAATAGTATTTTATTTTTTTGTTGGTTTTAGTTTCATAAGAAATAGGAAGAATGATATTAAGAAAAGGTAGAAACCTATTCTTTTCCTATGGTCAGAAAGCTTTTGTGAGATAAATTCTCCCCTGAATAGAAAGAAGATGTAGTTTTTATAGGAAAATCATTCCTGATGGTAAAACTTAAATATGATCAGATATGCACATTATAACATTTTTCTTAATCTATGTAATTTTTGCCAGATATTATTTTATTTTCTTTCCAATCCATATGATTTGTTGATCATCTCTGCTTTTGTGCTTTATAAGATTCTTGGAGAAATATTGTTTGCTTTATTATTATAAATTGTGATTCTGTTACTTTCATAAATCTTTTCCTTCTTACAAAAAGAAACTGTAGCTCCATTTATCCAGCTTTTCTTTTTACGATAGATGCAAGCAATAGGGAAGAAAAAAGAAATATATAGGTTTCACAGAAGCATTTTTAAATGGCAAACTAAGGCCACAGACTACATTTTAAACATAAATCTACCATCATATTTTAATGTTGCAGAGGATACTGAGAAAAGATTTCACAGCTTCTCTTTATCTGGACAATGTACAAATGGAAGATCAGAGATCTTAAAATACTTTTCCCAGGCAAATATGTCATACTTTAACCTGCCTTTGAGCATTGGACTGACCTGGGGTTTAGCTGTAGAAGGATAAAGAAGGAGATCAGAATTATGCTATCATGTATCTAAACCTGAATTTTTGGTTGTAAATTGATGAGGAGGACATGTTAAGTTTCCGAATAAGGAGAAGACTTAAGCCTTCTTCTTTCTTCCAGTTACTCTGTGCATGTTGTATTTGCATATCCAAGACAAAACCCAGTCTATGTTAAGCCTGCATTCTCATTTTTGCCTCTACAATCCCTGTATACTAGGCCTGAAAACCAGGGAAATGTCTTTTTTTTTAAATTCTTATTTTGTTTTCTTGCCTTTTATGCACTGCTTGATCTCCAATTCCCTTTGAAAGGTAGGCCTTCTGACTTCCTGGTCCCAGTCCACCACCTCCTTACTAGAGGGTTCCATGAATAGAGTCCTGCAGACTTAACCCTTAAGATACCTAATACAATGAAAAGTATTAAAATATCTTCTTGCAAGAAAATAAGTCTAATTTAAAGAATAATTGTCTTACTGCAAAATTTTATTTTGAATGGCCAAGAAAACTATTATTTAATTTCCTATTCAAGCAAAGTATTATTTAATTCTCTGTTCTAAGAAAATATGTATTAGGTGATGAAGTCAATGAAGCTCCAGAAAGATGAATATTTTAGGAAAAATCCATAGCAACTCAGGAAAGAAGGTACATTAATAATTTTCAGAACAGGGGCTGGGAAGGTGGCTCAGGCTTGCCTTGCATGCCTGAGGCCCTGGGTTCTATTCCTCAGCCCCACATAAGCAAAAAGAAAAAAGCCGGAAGTGGCGCTGTGACTCAAGTGGTAGAGTGCTAACCTTGAGCTGAAGAGCTGAGGGACAGCGCCCAGGCCCAGAGTTCAGGCTCCATGACGGGACCAAAAAAAAATTTTTTTTTCAGAACAGAATCAATTACATTTATTTCATAGGTAAATAAATAAGAAAGCACTAGGCAGATGTCTACATCTAATGCTATATTGTCAGGAGCTACTAAATGGTGAGGAAAATCTTGTGGACTCTGAATATCATCAACCAGTAATTTCAGCATGCCCAGTGGCATAGGTTTGAACCCTGCTGTGTTCCTGCTGGAGTTATGACTATGAAGCATGAGTAAAGTTGAGATTCTAGTCTGTTGAAAACATAGACTGGGCATCTGGGGCCGGTTTTCTTCCTCTTGATTTGCCTAATCTTCTCCAGTCGGCTGGAACTTCCTAAATGAATCAATCTTTGAGAAGATCTTGAATAATTCTTTCTTGTTCTGTCCTGTGAGCCTATGAGCCTATGCTTATATGCATCTGTGGTAGTGATCAATTCCAAGAGAAAGTTCACTTCCCTATAGACTGGCAGCTAGTTTTCAACTGGGGTGGGGGCACAGGAAGTCAGATGGAAGGAAAATGGGAGAAAACCAAAAGAAAAGAAATGTACTTATTATCTTCCTTAACTTTAAACTCTCTGTATATCACCTTTAAAATAAAATTAAACAACAACAACAAAAAACCCCACAATGGATGCTGATATCATATGAGTTGTTCCATGAAAGAAATAACCAATAAGGTATATAGGGGCAGAAAGAATGAAATTGCTTTTATTTTCTATTTTTTGTGTCTGCTAGGAATGTGATATACATCACCCAAAGGGGGAAAAAGTCATGCTTCTTTGGTATTTTTTCAACTAAAAGTCATTAGGCCCTCTTCAAGCCTTTTCCTGAATGCCTTAATATTTTTCCTGTAACTGTGTACTCTTCACTGGAGAAAGCTGAGGTTAGTTACTTGATATGTGGACTTACAACACAGCCTGTATCTGAACACAAATTAACCTCAAAAAGAATAAAGCAAGCTTAGTATGTGAAGATAATTCAGCCCGTAGGGGTTTATCCTTCTGTATTGTGTGGATTCATTCTTCCATTCAGGATATCATAAGCTGTGATTGTTTTTTTAATAGCTGTAGTGATTTTTAACAATCTTGCCATGTAGAGTTGTTTTTCTTTTGCTTTGTTTTTCCTATTGTGTTTTTAAGTGTCTGTAATCTCTTATGACATAATGCTTTCTGACATTTGCTGTTTTCCCCCCTGTAATTTTCATTTATGCCCTTATTCTGCTATATCTAGGAAGAAATTGAAACTTTGAATATGATCAAAGCTACTAGGTGCATATACTGCAGTTAAAACTTCTTTTTGTTTTGTTCTGGATTTAGGATTTAGTATAAGAAAAGGAAAGGATACTAATATTTACCAGTGTATATTATCTTTTGTTTTTATTTATTTTTAATAGCCTAAGAAGAATAGCTACAATCCTGCTGCTCCCTGGCTAAGAAATCGCATGTTCATGTTCAAATTTTAGATATAAAATGACACTGGAAACTGATAATTAAAATGAATATTTACCTCTGATAAAAGTGGATACAGGGCTGGGAAGGTGGCTCAGTGGTAGAGCGCTTGCCTTGCATGCTCAAGGCCCTGGGTTCGATTCCTCAGCACCACATAAGCAAAAAGAAAAAAGCCGGAAGTGGCGCTGTGGCTCAAGTGGTAGAGCGCTAGCCTTGAGCTGAAGAGTTGAGGGACAGCGCTCAGGCCCAGAGTTCAGGCCCCACGTCCGGACCCAAAAAAAAAAAAAAAAAAAAAAAGTGGATACAGCTGGGCCCCAGTGGCTCAGGCCTATAACCCTAGCTACTCAGGAGGCTGAGATCTGAGGATCACGGTTCAAAGCCAGCCTGGGTAGGAAAGTCCATGAAACTCTTATCTCCAATAAAAAATGACCAGAAAACTGGAAGTGGTGCTGTAGCTCAAGTGGTAGGGTGCTAGCCTTGAGCTGAAGAGCTGAGGGACAGCGCTCAGCCCAGAGTTCCAATCCCATGACCGACCAAAAAAATGGATACAAACAAGTACTTTTCAATTTTTAACTGTAGATAGTTGCAAGTGATCAATTGTTGGTTTAACTTTCAGTTGCACCCAAAATGGATATATTCATCAGGATTTAAGCTACAGATTAAGGTCTGAGTCAAGACAATCAGAACCAGAATTCATTTAAAAGACTTAAAGTGAATAAAAAGAGATGATTTAGTCTTTTTCACCTGTGTAAAAAATAGGCAGTATGAATTAAGATGGCCTGAAATCTTCTCAGGGAAACAGGAATTGCATTTTATGCAGATCTTGTAACCAGGAGTCTAAACACCAGGGCCCATCTTCCACGAAACCTTCTCCAAAGTAGCTTTTCTTAGGCTGTATAAGAGTATACTTTTTTTTTTTTTGGCTTAAGCATTTTGAGGAGCATAAAATCTTGGAGCCTGAATATGAATTCATTCAACAAATAGCTACCGAGTACCTGCTTTGTGCCAATCTCAAAGACACAGCCGGGAAAAGAAAAACAAGTAAGCAATCTGAAACTGAGACTTCAACCCAGGCATTTTCCTCAAAATCAGGTTGCTGGGAGTGGGGGGGAAGAGGGTATATGAGGGGGCAGGATATGTGAAGGGATAGGAAGGGGAAACAAAGGAGGAAGCAACAATGCTTGATAAAAAATGTACTCATTATCTTGCCCATGTAATTGTAACTCCTCTGTACAGTATTTTCATAATAAAAAATTTTTAAAAATCAGGTTTTTCAATCCAGAGGGGGGGAAAAATGTCAGTTGTCTGTAAATATTTACATTGTTTTGGAGCAGATGCAATTTGATCACTCAGATTTTGGGGAGTTTTGCAAACTATGCAACCCTGTAACCATGCTCTTGGAAGTAACTTACATTCTTAACCATTTTTCCAGCTATTTTTTCCATTCCTTCTTCTCTTTTAAGATCAATCAGATTTTGATATTAAAAGTAACAGACTATATATTTTCTCTCATAGGTTAGTTCTTTTTTTTTGGTGGGGGGGTCCGGTCATGGGGCCTGAACTCTGGGCCTGGGTGCTGTCTCTCAGCTCTTCAGCTCAAGGCTAGCGCTCTACTACTTGAGCCACAGCGCCACTTCCCGCTTATTTCCTTTTGCTTATGTGGTGCTGAGGCATCGAACCAAGGGCCTCATGCATGCAAGGCAAGCGCTGTACCACTGAGCCACCTTCCCAGCCCCAGGTTAATTCTTTTACACAGCCTTCTATATTATCTTTTTGAGGAGATAAGCCATTTTTTAAAATTTTTGAAAATAAACATGAATGTACTGATCCCTCCCACTAGCATAACAGATTATACATTAAATATTCTTTTTTTATTTTTTTATTTTTTTAATTTTTTTATTGTAAAGATACTATACAGAGGGTTACAGTTACATGAGTGAGGTAATGAGTACACTTCTATAAAATTCTATAAAATTACTTTGGAATATCAGCCCTAAGTGTGCTTTTCAGACATTTGTAAATACAGTAAAAGGAAATAAATTTGGTCTATAGAGCAGCTTCTCAGGAAATTGCTGATGAGACTACATTTCTCAGATGGAAAAAGTAGAAATTGAGGTATAATTTCCCTTAACTTATTCTCACAATGTTAGTTATTTTCACAAAACACATAGGGGTAGAAGATCTCCTTCATGAAACCTTCCATCATGTGCATTCAGGAAGAATCCTACTCCAGTGCCATGCGAAAACTGAACACATGATACATGATAGGGCAAGAGGAGAAATTCACCTGGGCAAAGGACAAATACACTGTCCAGCATCCAATGTGTTCACATTCCCTTTCATAATGGTGAGTTTTCACTAAAGGATGTAAAGTTTTTGCCTTAACCTATTCTTTCCCAGTGATAATTATTTTAATTACAACCTAGGGTCAGTTGTGTTGTCTGTGACCATGGAGTAAACAAACTAATGGACTCATATTTGACCCTTGAGTCTCATGGACATAATTATTCAAACAACTGACCTTAACTGAAATTATAAGTGATTTTTCAAAAAAGGAATGATCAATGTGTTTTCTCCTAATGGAAGAGCTACTTTGGTAAAGTCATGTTTATTCATTTAAAATTAGGTGACATATTTCCACATACACCAACCAAGTGAAAGTGATTAATGCTGAAATCAAATTAAGTATTGCAAGCCTCATGTTTATAGATACTTTTTTTAATTATAAAAATTTCCAGGAGCATGTCTTTGATGTAAAAACCTGTCAGACATACCTTGAATTATCATATTATTCCCCCTTTCCATAATGACAAGTTTGTGCTATAGTATGATCTCTTAACAATGTGATCTGGAGTAGGTGATCAAATGGGATATGATTTTTTTCGACAAACAGGTAAAAACATAGTTCAGGAACGCCTTGTTTGGGATGGAGACTAAAAATACCTCTTGGTTAGCCCATCTGCCTTACATATATCTATGCTTACAGTTTCACATGTAAGAAGTTGATGATAGAAGCAAAAGCTCATTGAATCAATAAAATACTAAACTATAATAATAATGATTTTGCACGAAGCAAAGTTATCATATTTTTGGACTTTATTTGAAACGTTCATAAACAAACTACTTCTTTAAGTCAGTATTTATTTTCCTCAAAGCAATCATGACAACATGGATTATTTTTGCTCACGTTATTGGTGTGCACAAGTGTTTGAGAGAGGAAAGATGTATAGATGGTAATTCACCCTGCCATAATAAACAACTGGCTCTTTCCCTCATGTCACTGTCATTTTGGCCTCCTAAGATAGGTATTTATGAACTCAATGATCACAGCAACAAAGGCTTGAGAATTTATCCAGGATAGATGGAACTGCAAATTATGAAAAAGCTCAAAAAACTCATTTTGCTTGACACCAAAGAGGGCTTATGACTTACTGTAATGTCAAAATATATTGACGAGAAAATAATGCAGAAAGGTTTAGGTGTAAGTCAGGACATATTTATTTATTTCACAAGTAGAGTTTATTTGTCTTCTGAATTAGGAACCCTTCTCATGAATATTAAACTTCAGGCACAATTCAATACATGAGATTTTTTCCTTGCTCTTTTTTTAGCCTGAGCTGCCTGAGATGTTCATACTATCAGCCGTCACCGCTAGCCATTGTCTTCTTTACTAAAGAAGAATGGTTTGTTATATATTTCTATTGTATTCTCTGGACAACGACTCCTTTGTGAGATGTTGCCAAGATCATAATACTTTAATGTCTTATATTGGAGTCCATTTGGTAAATTTTTATACCACAGAGAAGCATATAATGATATTCCCCTTTGAAAAAGAGGTTGTCTTGGATATAACAGAGTTTAAAAATCTTATTTTAAATGTGGTGTTGCTACAAATGAATATCCCTGTGACAAGAAATAGACCAACTGTAATTTAACCAAAGCATAAACACTACCAAATTAATTTTGCTCAAATTCAATTTTATTCTACCCCAAAAAACTTACCTAATCAAAATTACAAACTCCTCCCTGTGTTCTGGGAACATGTTCACACACACACACACACACACACACACACACACACACACACACACACAATCTTCAGTCTCTCTAAATTTCTTCCTCTATTATTTCACTAAGAAGAAGACAGCAAAAGGTTCAAGGGAATCAAATGCAAGTACCTCATTCTTTTCTTTATTTCAATTCACACATACATACACATACTATGTATATAATATACGATATATTAATATGTGATTTATATATGAAACTTATATATTGCAATGATAGGGATTGAACTGAGGGTCTTAGTCAAGCTAGGTAAATGCTCTACAACTATGCTACATGTCCAACCCACAAGCTTCCCTTGTTCACTGCTTCCATACATTCTTTGTCTCTTCTGTGGCAAATACGATTCTTGTTTGGAGAATTATAGTGTGTATCAAAACATGAAATTTTCTACTGTGAAGATGTGTATAAAGTCTGGGAATCCTAAAAAATAATATAAAATGAAAGGGTAAAGATTGATTACACTCTGGTTAAAAGAAAGGCAGAGTAAAGGGTGGGACAGATGAGATTCTGATCTCATAGGATATAAACTGAATGACAGAGGGAGAAGGTATTTCAAGCAATAGGAACAAGATAATAGGCTGACAAATGAGGGTATCTTAATTTTATAGGGGACAACTAGTTATGAAATTGGGAAAGAGGGCTTGAAAATTAGATTTAGATTGTTATTGGCCTAAAAATCATGGTAAGTTTTCTCTTTTACATTTAATTGTATAGAAATGTTGTTTTTCCTTTCCTCCTCCTCCTCCTCCTCCTCCTCCTCCTCCTCCTCCTCCTCCTCCTCCTCCTCCTCCTCCTTTCTTCTCTTCCTCCTCCTCCTCCTCCTCCTCCTCCTCCTCCTCCTCCTCCTCCTTTCGTCTCTTCCTCCTCCTCCTTCTCCTCCTCCTCCTCCTCCTCCTCCTTTCTTCTCTTCCTCCTCCTCCTCCTCCTCCTCCTCCTCCTCCTCCTCCTCCTCCTCCTCCTCCTCCTCCTCCTCCTCCTCCTCCTTCTTCTTCTTCTTCTTCTTCTGACACAGTCTGCAGAAGAACATTTTAGAAGGCTATGTGAATCTATATGAATATGTATATCTATATCTATCTATCTATCTATCTATCTATATCTATATATGTGTAGCAAGAATAGAAGCTTGGAAATCAGGTAGAATATGATATCAGTGATCTATGTTAGTTATTGCAATAACTTAGACTAGGATAGAAACAACAAATGCTGTAAAAAGATCAGATCTAACATTATAATTTGAGTTTATAGCTGGAAGACTTCAATGGAATTTTTAAAAATCAGAGAAAATCAGTTATAGACATTTTCCCAAAGTTTTTGACCTGAGAAACTGAGTAAACATGCATGATATCTGTTTCCATAAAGATACTGAGTCAGAAACAGGATTTCTTTTGTATAATAAATGGACAATATATATATATATATATATATATATATATAAAATACTGAGGAAGGGAAATATTAAATAAAAGGTTGGATAAAAATCTTCAATATGGAAACATTTTGATCTGTAATTTTAAATATAGAGGTTATCATGGTATTCAAAGGTAAAAGCTTGGATGGGTGTCATGATTTGAGTATCAAATATCCCCAGAGGCTCATGTAATGAAGACTTGATTCTAGACTAATGGTGCTAGTTTGGAAAGTGTTCCATACTTTTAGTAAACTTTTAGCAGGTGGGACTTCGTTGGGGAAATTATGCCACCAGGGAAACCTTTGAAGGTTATAGAACATACTTGGCTCCTTCTTCCTGTTTCTTTCCACATGGTTGCTTTTAGGCAAGCATCCTCAAGTTCTACCTGTCAGAAACAATGGAGCCCGCCAGGCTCACCGTGGACTAAAAACTTCTGAAACCATGACCCAAAACAAATTCTTCTTCCTTTTAACTGTTTGTTCCAAATATCTTTATCATAGTAACAAAAACATGACTATTATTATAAAGGTAACCACAGACTGAGTATGGATAGAACAGAGAAATGGAGTGAGAGAAAAGAGTTATACCTGGTGGGAAAGTGGAGGAAAACCAATGAAAGCTGATGGCATTGAAGTGTCCTTTTCAGAGGCCAAGCAAAGAAAGCTTGCAAGATTGAGCAGCATGAAATGCTTCATGAAGGTAAAAAGAAAAAAGAGTTCTTATAATTTACTTCCGGATTTGTAAAGTGCAGTCATTTATAAACTTGACAAGAGTTCTTTTGATAAAGTGTTGAAAACAAAATCTTGCTTGGTTCAGGTTTAGGAAGAGAATAATCAGAGATGGGATGAATGATACTTTAAAGGGGAGAAATGTGGTAGCAAATATTACATTGAAAAAGGAGCTGCTGTCATTGCTAAATTCTTGAAGGAAATCAGGGAGGCATTTGATGTTGCCAATAATGTCAAGCTCTCTTCTGACCTTTGTAGATTGATGTATGGATGCACAATCTCTAGTCCATGGAGAAAGAAAGTGGGAATGAGAGGGAGAGTCAGAAGACTAATACCTAGAACTTTTGATTGGAATAGTTCAACTCTTCTGGGATTTCTTTCATTGTTTACAAGGTTTAGGGGACATCTTTGGACAGAGGTGACTTAGAAATACAGTCAGGCAGTGTATTGTTCTCAAAACTAGATTTAATTCCCTGTAAATTTAAACTATGTTTCTGTAACTAGTATATCTCAAATTAAAAACCATGTTCCTACATCATTTCCTGAATGGCGTATTAGTCTAGGGCTCTTTAGAAGAACAGCACAAGGGGCTGGGAAGTTGGCTCAGTGGTAGAGCGCTTGCCTTGCATGCTTGAGGCCCTGGGTTTGATTCCTCAGAACCACATAAGCAAAAAGGAAAAAGCCGGAAGTGGCGCTGTGGCTCAAGTGGTAGAGCGTTAGCCTTGAGCTGAAGAGCTGAGGGACAGCGCCCAGGCCCTGAGTTCAGGCCCCACAACCGGACCCCCCCCCAAAAAAAAGAACAGCACAAGGTACCTACATTTATAAGAGGGAGTTTATTACTTTGGCCTCCATGTCCAGAGACTGGATAGTCCCACAAGAGCCAATGGAAGGATGGAGTGCATGGGAAATAGTACGTGCTTAGAACAAAAAGCTTGAAGCTGTAAATCAAGAGGGGCCAACCATAGTACTGCAGTCTGAAGCTGAAGATAAGGCAACTATCTGGAGAATATCTAATACAAGTCTATGTTCAAAGGCTAAACAACAGTCCAAAGGATGAATAAATGCAGCAGTGATACTCCTAGACACTATGCTGAAAATGAACTATACAACTTGTGTGAGAGGAAAAACAAACGAAGAAAATGAGGGAGGGGTGAAACTGTTCAAAAAAAAATCTACTTAATGCAATACCTGACATGTAACTGCAATCCCTCTGTACATCACCTTTACAATAAAGGTTAAAATAATAGTAAAAAAGGCTAAAGAATGTATATTCTGGCATATATTGGCAATGGCTGCAACCAGAAGTAACCCTGAAGGCAGGGGATGTATCTCAGTGATAAAGTGTAAGGACTTGGGTTACATATATAATGCCCAATGAAAGAAGCAAAAAAATTCACCCATGGAACAAGAATTGGTCTTGTAGGCCCAAGCCTGTGCTTCTTTTTCTTTCCACAATTTGTTCCATGTGTACTAGCCACCCAACCACCATGTGCAGATGGGTTTTCCATCTTCAGTTCACCGACCTATATATCAATCATGTCTAGAAACACACCAAGAAGGGCACTTTACCATTGTGATTGCCATCTCTCAATTCAGTTAAACTGACAACAAAGATTTACTATCATGTACCACATCTCACTGTATATCTCCAAATGGTAGCCTATTGATTCCACATTGAGTGTGCTTACTATCAAAATAATCACCATTCTGACATCTACTCTTGCTTCTGTCTGCTTCTTGCATACAACAATCTCATCATTTTACCAAAGACCCTGACTTGTAAACTCCATTACTTTGTCTTTAGTATCCAGTATCCACTCCTTTTCTTTCTTTATGCTCCCAGCCCCTGACTCCACCCACAGTGGAGTTGCACTTCACACTTCAACAGATTCCTATCTGGGCCTTGTAGTGCTTTGTAGTCTACTTTTTCAAATTGTTAAGCTATTCTCATCACAAATGGAATCATATCATTTCCATCCTCTCCAATCTTTTTGAATGTCATTTTGGAAGCAAGTAAACTCCTTTGGGTTTCGCTCAAGGTGTTCACTCATTTAGTTTCTTTCTGATTTTGAAGGCAATTTGTTTTCTATAAATTTGGACAGCTGGGAAGTGGAGAACAGAAGTAACTGATGGCAGCCTGGCTTTTCCCTAGATTAGAATGCAGTCCTGTTGATGTTGAGGTTGAGTTGAGCAAGAGGTAAGAAAACCCAGCTGGTTGTAATTTCTCCTACTGAAAGTATAATTGAATGCATTTCTCCTAAACACAGATGAGAATCCAAATGACCAAAATACTGGAATACACCCAGAGAGTGAACGTCTCCAATCCAAACAGATCTTAGTTTCCTTGGACAGAATGATTAGCACCTGACTGACCTCCTTAGAAAAAAACAGAGGCATTTTAGAAAGAAAATAGACATTAAATATTCTGTATTCTCTGCTTCACATAATTCCTATTGTACTGCTAATAAATTTAACCTAAGGAGTTATGAGTTTCTCCCTTTTCTTTAAATTCATACACTGTCCATCATGAGAAGCTGAGCCCATGTACTTCACCTCAGTAAATATTTTTTGGGATCTCAACTTTTGTCTTTCTGCCCTTCATCCAAGTTTACCACAATGTTGTTTCCAGTTTCCATGTTCATCCTTCCTTATTGAATACTGACATTTTCTTTAATACTTGCCTTTTGTTGGTGCATTTCTCTTAAGTTTGAGGGTACTTTAAATGTTGTTTAAGTGTTTCTACTAAAAAGTCTTTTCCCCTATTGCCCTTTAATTCTGTCTACATTCCTGTACTTTTGATTTTTCCTGGTGCCAGAGGTTAACTGATTATGTGTCTGGGGCTAAGCACATCCTCATTTCTCTACCCTCACAGCACTGTCAGTGGCTTGTCTAACTTCAAGTAGTTGATTAATTATATTTGGAATGGTGGGACTTAATGGGCCAGCACACACAGAAACAATTTTCATGGTAGCAATATCCTTTCAGAGAGTTAGAACTTCCAATGAGCTCCCGAGAATGTATTTTGAGGAATTGAAAATTCTAAAGGAGTAGATTGGACCTAAAAATAAGGAAATTGTAAAGTATACAATTGTTGTTTAAGTGTATTTTCAATTTTTTATGATCATTATTAGTATCAAATTTCAGAATCCTTCCAATAATGGCTCAAAATTCCTGAACCTGTCATTTAGTATCTCACCCCATTACTCATTTGATAATGAGTAATCTATTCTCTGTGGCCATATTTATGCCTATTCTAAATATTTTACACAACTCCATTTAATATTTATTTACAAATATATATATTCTTTGGTGTCTAGTTTTTTTAACTAGTATATATTTTTCAATGTTAACTTGAATAGTGTATTTCATGTTTCTTTCATACTTTTCATACTTGAATAATTTTCCACTGTATGGATATATTATATTTCAATAATATGTCTAACAAAATTTTGACATCATATGTACATTCACTCTTATCAGCAAATATTGTTATCAGAAAAAAATATCCAAAGAAAATACTGCTGGGGTTTGAAAGAACAACTAATAGATGAAATTGTGTAGCTTTGTGAAGCTTGCTAGACAGTTGGAGAGAAGAACAATTTTTCTAACATGTCTAACCTGAGGAATTTTTACATCTGATAAAATCTTCAAGTTAGATTTCTAAACACCACTGGAGAAGAGGCATTACAATTTTGACAGTAATACCTTATTCATTAAAAAAAAGCTTTAAGAAAAATATGTATATCACAGTAGATTGGTTACTTTAGCACATTGTTCTAAAATAAGAATTAAGCTGGGTGACAGTGGCTCACACCTATAATCCTAGCTACTCAGGTTGCTCAGACATGATATCACAGTCAGCTCAGGCAGCAAAGTGTGTGAGACTCTTATCTCTAATTACCACCCAAAAGAGTCAGAAGTAGAGCTGCAGCTAAAGTGAGAGAGTTAGCCGTGAGATAGCATGCACGCGCACATGTGCGTGCGCGCGCGCACACACACACACACGCATTAAAACTAGAGTGTAATAATAACATCCAAGATAAACTGCACTTCTGAAATTACTTTTAGGCAGGATCTAAGTGCAAGGAAAGTAAAGATATTAGTGCATTCGTGTCGCAAAAGGATTGATAATGTTACTCTAATTATAAAAGATTAAATGTTTAATCTCAAAAGTTAGAATGCCTTATGAAGGGAAGAGTTGGGACTATGCAGATGATCAATATTACTTGGAAATATGCTGGTTACTTTGTAATGAAATACTCCAATTGAACTTAGATATGAAACCTAAATATGGAGTCACAAGCAAATATTAAAGAGAAACATCCAACTTATTGAAAGGTATAAGCATTTTAACAAGCACTGTGTTTTTGGTTTTTTTTTTTTTTTTTTAAGGAATGTGTGACATGGAGTAATTAATAGTTGACACTGAAAAAAGTCAATTTCAAGGTGTGGTATTTGGTGTTAAAATTCAAGGCCTAAATTATTTTGGAAGTTGCTTTATCACTTAAGCCATGTCCTCAGAATTTTTCAACTTTATTTTTCATACAAGGGTCTGTTATTTTGCTTGGGAAATGTTTTAGATTTCTATTCTATGCCTCATGATTTTTGCATAGCTGGGATTAAAGACAGATACTACTACCTCTGCTCTTCTTTGTTCAAATGAAGTTTTACTTTTTATAAAAAATATAATATTATTGTTATTTTTATGATGTTGGGCAAAGAGGTTACCATTTCATAAGTCAGGCAATGAGTACATTTTTCTTTAGAGAATGTAACCCATTCTTTGACTTTTAGAAGTTTTATGTTTTGTCCAGGCTGGCATTGAACTAAGATCTTTTTTCAGTAGGCAAAATTGGGATTTGCTAGATCAATTTCAATTAAAATCTTTTAGGAAAATTTTAAAAGTGATTGAAATTTTAGCATCTTGATGTAATAAGCACAGTTATCATTAGATAATATATTACCTTGCTCATGTAACTGTAACCTCTCTGTACAGTATTTTTACAATAAAAATGTATTTAAAAAATATATTCCTTTGGTTTGGCTACAATAATATTATGCTATATCTCTTCCATGTAAGGCAAGTGTTAGGACCAGTTACTTAAATCAACTGCATTTAGAATCCAATCTTTAATTTTGGGATACAAAGTTGCTGTTTTTAAATTTTTTTGCTATATATTTTTCATAATTAGCAAAGCATTTCCTATCACATTGTGTATGAGGGAAAGTTTGTAATCAATTATACAAATATAACCACAATGGATGTTTTTCATCACAACTACATTTTAAAAAAATGATGAAGAAGATAAAAGTTGAGGAAACAGCATCAAAATGAACTATGCTAATTATATTATTTTTAGGTCAACTCTCCTTATTTTGATGGCCAGAGTTCTTAGTCTTCAAGACAGAAGTAAAAACTGGCTCCTATGGCTGCCAGATAACTTTATCCTTGTATAGTCAAGATGATCATGTCTGTCTTTTTATGATTAAAAGTTTTTGAAAAATATTAATCTAGTTCAATCCCTCTTTCCTTTCCTCTCCTTTCCCTTTCCCTTCTCTTCTCATGTTTAACATTATTTTTTCAATTTGTTTGCCTGTGTGTGTGTGTGTGTGTGTGTGTGTGTGTGTGTGTGTTTGTGTGTCCACGCATGTGTGTCAGTATTGGGGCTTGAATTGACACATGATAGACACATGATGTATAAGCCACACTTCCAGTTCCCGCTTATTTTTAAGTTAGGGTTTGCTTATTATTCTACAAGCAAGGCCATCTCTAACATCATCTTTGACTTATTTTGCAAACTTAAAATTTAGCATTGGTAAGTAGATTTATCTGTATCTTTAATTATTTTTATTATTCTTAACTAGTTGTAGTAAGGAGTTATTATTCTAAAGTTGTACAACACGTTAGTGTGTGAGTCTAATGCATTCCTGAGCAATATCACTCTTTCATGTTTCTGGTATACTTTTAGTTAAAGGTTAACATTAGACACCTCCTTTCCACATATCATAGTTTAACTAATACATTTGTGCATATGTACATATGACCCTGTATATGTTTACATATATTTATAATTTAGATCTAACTTCCACAAATGAGAGAAAATACATGTCCTTTGTCTTTCTGAACATGAGTTACTGCATCTAGAGTAATATTTTTCCAGGCTTAGTTTTCAATATTTCTTTCAATATTTCTTTCTTAAAAAGAGCTTATGTACTTCTCAAATCTTTCTCCACAATTACTTTATTTTCATGTTCTTGAAAATGGAATATATATCTGCTATAGTTGCAATTGAGCATAGACATAAAAGATAGAAGGAGGGTGATTTATCAGGTAAGGGGGGCAGCTGGCAATAGGGAGTTCATTGCAAAGTAAATAGTTGATGGAGATCAAGATAGATAGATAGATAGATAAGATAAGATAGATAAGACAGATAGCAAGGTGCACTCAATGAATGAAACTTACTAAACAATTAAAATTTTGTTAAAATTAAAGTGAAAACAACACAACAGAGGAAAAGGATGCAGGAAATATGGACTTGATGGATGTCTATGACTTGGTTGTGGTGCAGTTTGGTGAGTGTGTTGTGTCCTCACATGTGTGATTTTATGCATCTTATCTGTGTAGACCATTTATCTCTATAGTTGTTTAACCAGATAGATGCAGCTGAATTTCAATATCAACCTTATATTCTATAAAGTTGTGAAATCGTTTTTAATTCCTAGAGAATCTTACATGTGAACCAAAACTTTTAATTTCTTTTACTTTTATCTGTATGCTAAATGAATCATGAGTGTTGATCTGATATCATCTTCCCTTTCAAAATACAAATCTGTGACAGGAATAAGATGGTAAAAATTTCAAATAAAGTTACCTTCTCTAAGCATGATGTTTATGCAAATTGATCTTCCACAGGGTCTTTGAGGAGTAGGTGAGGCTGAAATCTGTCACTTGCTTTGCATCCTGAGATATGAATCTCAGAAAAGGTTGGATAAAAATGTACTTATTACCTTACTTATGTAACTGTAACCCCTCTGCACATCACTTTGACAAAAAAAAAAAAAGAAAACATTCAGAATGGGATTTGATGTGCCTGCTTATAATGGAGATATTTACTATTTCTCAAGTCACCTCATGAGACAAAATAACCCTTTATCTGGAAGAAAGCCTTAATGGGAATTTGGAAGCCTGGAGAAAACTATACAAATTGGTTACATAGGGATACAGGTGGACTCATTGCAACAATGAGATGTACAAGATGTGATGTCTAAAAACCGAACTTTACAACTTTGGCACGGTGGGGGCGGGGGAGGGAGGATATAGGAAGGGATG
The DNA here is from genome assembly GCF_024711535.1 of Dipodomys merriami. Classification (NCBI taxonomy): domain Eukaryota; kingdom Metazoa; phylum Chordata; class Mammalia; order Rodentia; family Heteromyidae; genus Dipodomys; species Dipodomys merriami. The sequence continues at coordinate 57,978,544 of NW_027206068.1, read as the reverse complement.
GGAAGGGGAAACAAAGGAGGAGGCAACAATGCTTGATAAGAAATGTACTCATTACCTTGCCCATGTAATTGTAACCCCTCTGTATGGTATTCTCACAATAGAAAAAGAAAATATTGGACAGCAATGTCAGAATATGCATGTTCAAATAAAGACTGGGATGAAAACATGTCTCAGTGTTCATTAGTTACACAAGTGTGCACTCATTTGTTTTGGCTACCATTGGTATTTGCTATTGATAGAATAATGACACAGTTAAAGGACAGTTCTTCTGATCTTCACATTTTCTTAAACATCCGTACATACTAGAGAGATGCAATTATGATTAATATGTGGATTTTCTCCTCATATCTCCTCATAGAACTCTTGGCACCATCCTTGGTTCCAATGGGAATGTAGACTTGACCTCAAACATTCTGCTCTTTTTCCTTAACAGTGACTTTAGGCAATTCCTCACAGTCTAATCCCAGCAAAGTTCAGAAATAAACAGGTGAACTAATTCAAGTAAAGTTATCTGAGTACTTGGATAATGTAAGTTTTATTCTCTTTCAGTTGGAGATATTAGAGTTAGCTATTTCTGTTAGCTATTATTTCTACTAGCTATTCCGCTACTCCATGTCATGTTATGCTACCATGGGTAGAAATAGCTTCGTAGATTTAAAATTAAAAAGGTGTGTGTCTGACTATATAAATGATGATTTGCAATATACTAAGGCTTAGAAGTAAGACCTGAGCCAAATATGTAATGATTTTAAATGTACTAAAAATGTTGATGTTTATGCCCTGAGCACTTGTGGTGGTTTATGAATTTTTATAAGAACAAATGTTTTTATGACAAATGTCACATAAGGTCACTTCTGCAGTTGGAGATAAACAGCCAAATTTTAAGTTGCTAAAACCTGGAAATTATAATATATGATGTAATGTCTGTATAATCATGATGAAAGTTGTAATTAATTGACTACTGTCAAGGTCAATTCCAACCTGAATGGTTCAGGATACCATACTTCATGTTAAACTTAATATGCATCTCTTAAAAAGATAAGTCTGTTTTTCAGTGAGTTTGAAGTCTTCTCCCAAAGCATGTATTTCCAATTGACATCTTTTCATTGTGAACAAGAATAAAGTGAAATGCCTGACAAAGCCAGATGAAAACCATCACTGCTATACCTGACAGGTAAGAAATTCAAATTGACAATAGTCTCTTAAAGGAGTCAAGACAAAGTGGACTTTGAACTAATAGTGTAACCAACAAACATTGGCGTGGCTCAGGGTACGGTGGCAAAAGTTTTCTTTTTAGCACAGTCATCTCTTGTCTTACACATCAACTTAGGAAAATCAAGTCTTTATTCTTAAAGAACTTTAGGTATTCAAAATTTTAAAAGGAGATACAATAGACTGAAAATCTGTAGAGAACTAGATAATTGATTATTTTACTCATAAGTTGTTAAAATTAGAAAATCAATCTGATACTCTATTCCTCAATGTGAATAAAGAATAAAAGTGATAAATTACTATACATGATTTTGTTTTTTTTCTGTATTTAAAAATGAAATTGATTCTTGTCTCGAAAAGAATAAAAATAATTTATCCCCACTTGTGTTTCTCAGCTCTCTGTTGATGTGACAAAAGTACCTGAGAACACTTGCAAGGAGGAATGTACATTTACACCCAGATTTCAGACGCTTGTGCCCATTGTTGCTTTCTGTTGAGGACCAGTGGTAAAGTAGAATATCATGGTGAGGAGCACAGTTTGGAGCAAAGATGGTCATGTCAGCAAAGAAGAGAGAGACAGAGACAGAGACAGAGACAGAGACAGAGACAGAGAGACAAACAGAGAGAAAGAGAGCACAAAAGTCCCATTCAATGACACACCTCTAGTATCCTACTTTCTTCCTTTAGTTATTATCTCCCAAAAATTCCACCATCTTTCATTAGTGTAACACACTGGTGAGTAAGACTTTAAATGTGGCTTTGGGGAATGACTAAGATTCAAACCATACAAACACTTGTGTTAGCTGCATGATTCTACACTGTGATGTATAATGTAAATGTGAAAAGATGTTTCTTGGCTCCCAGTTTCAAAGGGTTCAGAGTTCATCACTTAGAACATCATTTCTGGACCCATAAAAGGCCTACAGCAATGTGTAGAGAGCTTATGATTTTCAGAAAAATAAAAGAAGCATACAGGAAAATTGAATTTCTACCTGAGCACAAAGAAAACTCAAGAGAACTCCAGGGTGTGCCTCATCTAGATTCTTTTAGAGCAGAGAAGAGAGAGTAATCATTCTTCTACTAACTATGTGAGCTTAATTAAATAAAAAAATTAGACATGCCAGGATGTTATAGGAATAAAAACAATAACAGCAACGATAACAACAAAAATAGTAAAACGTATTATCTTTAATGTGAACTCCTTAACAAATCTGAGAAAAACAAGCGCAGTAATTCAGCATACAAGATCACACATCAACCAAGCCAGGTATATTCTAGGAATATAAAAGTTTTTCTTTTGTGTGTTTGGATTTGTTTGTTGGTTTTTCTCTTAAAAAATCCATAAATCTAAGAGAATATAGTAACAGGTAAGTGAAAAACAAGGTAATTACTAAAACAATGCAGGCAAATATTTGATCAATTGAAAAACCCATTCATCATGAAAATGTTTAGAAAGATCAGGATCTCAACTGTGACCTACTAATATTCTGAAACAAAAATCTTTCTACTGTTGAAATTTTTCTTTTTCAATTAGGGACAATCAAAGATGCCAACTATGACAACATCTATCTCATATATTTACTGGAGACATTATCAAACAGCAGTAATAAGAGCTAACAAAGCAGATGAAACAAGGGATGGTTGGTTAAGGAAATAATAAAACTGTCAGAACTGTAGTTATGAATGAATGAGTGACAAGAAGTTAAAAGATCAGTTACAGAACACTTTTACAGTTAGCATGTTTGTCATGGTTGTTGGATCTTAAAATCGAAATGGAGAAATAAATTGCTTGTACCTATTATCAATGGTGTTTATCCTTACATCCTGAACTGAATCTTGGACTTGTTTCTCAATGTTTGTGGATGAAAATGGACTCACCTTGCAATTTTGAATTATCTACTGTTTCCCTAACTCTCACATTATGGCAAGTAGAAAAAGGAATGTTTATTTAGCAACCTAGGGTAAGGAGGCAAGGACATCATTAGCTAGAGTGAGTCAGCTTAAAGAAATTCATGACATATGCTTGCACACACTGACAAGCCAACTTGAAACATACGCTGTGCTTTGATAGACAATTCATAGACATTTGTTGTAGCAAGTGGAAATACACAGCCATCTCCAGTGAAGCTATTTTTAATTTATCTGATTAAAATAGAGACTTGGCATATGCCAAACTGTCATCTGATACATTCTTCTGGCAACACAGACTACTTATAACTGAAAACATATTTTATGGCTTATTTCTGTTATAATAATTAATTCTTCAAACATTTGCCTCTCAAAATAGATTTCTTTTTCTGCCAGGTATGTGAATCACAATGTTCAGACCAAATGTATTAGTCCATTCAATTTGAATTAAACTCAAACCTATACAATAAGATTTCTAAGGTCAGTGTTTGGTCAACATTTAGCAGCTTCTGTGTGGAATGGGAAACAGCATCCAAAAGTACTAATTACTTTGGAAGCTGTTCTATAAATTTTGCTTTAGAGAACCTGACTGCAAAATTTCTTTTCCAAATTACTTTTTCCTACTCCTTTATAAACTTAAATCACCCAGTGTTTTCCCTATGTTCTCTGTAGTGGCTTAAAAGTTCCAGGTCTTATATTAAGGCCTCTGGTCCAATTTGACTTCATACTAGAACCAAGTGAGAAAAAAATATCTATTTGGAATTATTTACATCTTTTACCATTTTTCCAAAACCATTTATTGAAGAAGCTACCTTTTGTTCCAAGGTATGCTTTGGGCACCTGGTGAGTAGACACATGGTGGTAACTCTGAGGGCTGGGCTTGTTTTCGGCTCGTCAGTTCCTTCTGTGCGGTCATAGACTCAGGCACTAACTTCCTGCATAGAACTCAAAAAAGCCCAGAAACGCAGGACAAAGATAAATACATGGAATGGCATCAAGCTAAAAAGTTTCTGCATAGCAAAGGTATCAGTGACTAAATCACAAACACGGTGGGTAGAAAAGGAGAGAGTCTTTTCAAGTAGAAACCTGCTAAGGAATTAATGATCAGAAAATACAAGAAACTCAAAAAGTAAGTTCCTCCCTATGCTTAACCCATAGGCAATTGAAATGAATAGATGACTCTCAAAAGATGGGGGTTAGGGCTCACACCTATAATCCCAGCTACTCAGGAGGCTTATAAATTTAGGTTCTTACTCCCCCCTCATCCCACCCCAAATCCTCTCCATTGATTACCATCCCAAAGATTTCAACTCATGTCAGAACTTTTCGTCATCTATCAGGAGCCCAGCTCCTAAATGTCTGCTTCATATGCTTGCTTTTGCATTACATTTATCATTTTTAAGCAGTTGTCAGCATTAAAATATGATTTCCCACAACAGACAACTTATGCAGCAAATGCAAATCCTTTTGAGTTTCATTCACGATTTCTGGACTTCTCAGTCCTTCCAATTCTGCTTTGTCGGCAGTATTTTAACCTTTTCTATTGGGGACAGGGATTCTGGTGATTCTGTTTTTAAGAATAGAAACCAAAACAAGTGCGTTCAGTCAGACATACTTCCTCAGTTATACAAACGAAGGCACTTACTTCAGCAGCCACAGTCCAGATCAATACGACAGCACTGTCCTGTGACAAGTTACACGAAATAATTGGAACTGGTTGTCCCATTTGGGGAGAACAACACAGGAAAAGGATTTATTTGTGAATGCTCTATAGGTTTCCTTAAACTGCAACACTGCAACGTTTAACTTTGGGTTCAACTTTTAGTTTGTGATTACTCACAGGAGAATGGTGGAGGGCACAATTCTGCTTTCACAGGGGTTGGGGTAGGAAGGAGGTGTTGACTAATTGCCCGACAGAACCCACCAGTGACAAGTGGAAATTGCCAATAGGAAAAGAATTATGTTTAAGATCAAATCATGTGTGCCACCAGGGACAGCATTAGTAAATGGAGTGAGATTCTATAGAGAGAATGTAAGGAATTAGAGTGAAGAAGTTTAAGAAGATTGTTCCTGACGTTGACCAACTGAAAGCCACTGGATAGGAAGAAATGAAGACAAACCGTAAAAACAGAAGTGATTATTTATTTTTTTCTGTGTGTGCTAGCAATCAAACTCAGGGTGTTGCTTATGCTAGGAAAGCACCCTATCACTAACATATACCCCAGACTCCACTCTTAAATTAGAACGATTCTTCTATAAGATGTATAATTTCCTACTAGACATCAGAATTTTTTCAGCAATGAATCAAATAATTCATATGGATTGGCAAATAATATTTGATAAAATTTCATATGAGAAAATACTGAGTGAAATTAATACTGAGACTATATTTGACATGCTTGAAAACTAAGACAATGATGAGATGGAGAATAGCTAGAAAGGAAATATACATTAGATAATGACATTAAACAACAAAAATGTTAATGATGTGGGCATCTTGGCTACTTCTGAGTAAATAATTTGCTGATTTGTTTTTGAATGAATGTGAATTGCATTGCTTTCCTCCCCAAAGGAAGATCTCTTAATTTCCATATAGTACAGTGATTTTATTGTTATTAATGGTCCAAATAGAGAGTTTAGTCCATAAAGAGAGTTCATTTGAACTCCCAATTTGCTACCAAGTGAGACAGACAATCTATTTAAAACTGCATTATGATTGAGTGGTTACCATTGAGAAAAATTATTAGGATACTTCAACATACAAAATGAAGAACTCATTAGCTTAAATCTCTGCCAACAGGTCTTGTGAGCTCTTTAAAACTAGTGCTAAGTTGTCATGGTGATAGCAAAAGTTAATAGTGGGTTGGATGAGAATTCTGACCTTGCTCTAGAAAGCACTTAACAGTTACTCTGCCACAGAATTGAACCTAAATTTTAGAGTTTTATATATACGTATACATACACACATATAGTTTTTAATATTATGAATCTAAAGATGAAGAATCTCTTTGGTCTTTATGAAAATGGTGACTTGTCTTTTGCTCACCACCTTGAATACTTTGGCACTAATTATTTTAGTATTAGTATTTGTAGTATTTTTTTGGATGAAGATGGAGTTTTCTCTTAGTCTTTGAAGGACTTACTTATTCTGATGTTTCATCATGTCATAAAATACAAGTTTTGATTCTATTTTCTTCCTTTTAAAATCCTGAAATTTCTCTGAAATTTCTATACAAGCACTATAAAAATGTTTATGATTGAATAATTATTTTCTTTCTTCTACTTACTCTGATCTTATCTTATATAAAAATAAAAAAACTCATAAAACAAGAATCAAACTTTAATTTTGTGAGATTAAACTGTAGTATTTGTTTGGAATAATGAAACTTTCTATTAGATTTGGTAAACATCAAAATAATTTGTAACATTATAAAATTACATCTTCAGAGTGATTTATACAGAATAGTTTGGTCTTGCACTATATTTGTGTGGGCAATAAAATACCAGAGTACCAAGTCATTATGTGGAAAAACGAACTTTACAACTTTGCGGGGGCGGGGGAGGAGGGAAGATTGGGTAGGAGGGTGGGGGGAAGATGGGAAGAGATGGGAAGGGGAAACAAAGGAGGAGGCTACAATGCTTGATAAGAAATGTGCTCATTATCTTACCCATGTAATTGTAACCCCTCTGTACAACTTTTCACAATAAAAAATAAAATACCAGGGTACCAAAATCAAATACAGTGACAATTAGGGAAGGGAAGGGGAACAACAGAATGGTGAGACAAAGGACAAGGGGGAAACCAATGCAACAGTGATATTTGCAAGACAATATGTTGGAAATGATCTGTACAACTTGGGGGAGGGATTGGCAGGGGGAGGGAAAGTAGGAGGAAAATGAAGTAGGGGGTAACAAGTTCAACAAGAAATGTACTTATTACCTTACTTATGCAACTGTAAGCCCTCTGTACATCACCTTGACAATAAAGAAAGAAAGAAATATACCCATCCATCACCTTACTTGTATAACTAACTTCCCTGATTTTCACCTTTACAATAAAGATATTTAAAAATGTTTGGACAATATAACTCACTTAGAATGATTGAAAGAGAGAGATTGTTTTTCTAAGAGTAATAAAGGGAAAAGATCAAAAGGGCTAAAATAAAAAACTCAAAGCATTTTCAACAGACTGGAGACATCAATGTTTACCTATGGAAAACCAGAAAAATACATCCTAATAAAGCAATCTCCAAGTTCTGTTGTTTGGGCTAAGCTGTGGGGCATTTAGCAAGGTTTGTGTACATATAATATGTATTTTTATGGGAAACCTATTACAGACTTTATGATCTTTGACCTATATCACTAGCATAAGGGAAAAGGTTTTACTACAGGGGGAAAAGGTATTTTATTTAATTCTTGGCTTATTGCATTGTAAAACTGTTTTGTAAACTAGTCGTAAAACTTATTGCATTGCAGATCTATAATTTAAGCCGGAAATGAGAATACTGCATATATGTTTATATGTAAAAAATATGGACCTTGTTCCCATAAGGTATTTTCAGGTATAAGACCTGAAAAGGTCTTATAAATTTCAACAGTGGTTATTCTTTTTTTGTCTTTTTTTATTGTGAAAATACTGTACAGAGGGGTTACAATCACATGGGCAAGATAATGAGTACATCTCTTATCAAGCATTGTTATTCTTAAAAAACATTGTTGTAATGACAGCTTATCAATTCTCCTTCCCCATTCTGGAGACCTGATGGGATTTTTTGATGATGGTCTCATTGGAGTTCTTGCAAGGAGGTTCATTAGTGCTGGGGCTGAGAACCTCAGTCAACCGTTTATACTTCACTGACCCTGACTTCTCTCCACATGGTCAGGCAGGTCTCATTAATGGACATTTCCTGTTTTCTATCCATTTTCACCTCTTCTAATTTTCTGACACCAGAAAATGGATTCTCTCTTATATTTCCCTCTAAGAATAACCAGAATGACATTTTACTCCTCTGAAAACTGGAGTTAGCAGAGCTATCCATAGTTAAGAAAATAGGCCATAAATAAAACAGTTTATTCTACTTAGATTTACTTCAGGTTGAACTCAGGATGCCATGAAACCTTCTTGAGTGAAAACTAGTGATTATGTCTCTGTTTTGACTTATTGTTGTATAACTCATATAATATAACCACATCCTTGCTTATGTATTACTGTTTTAGAAGTGTTTCTTAGTACTTCATTGACATAGATCCCAAAGTTATTTAACAAAATGTGTTTTAAAACTCACTCAATGATAAAAAGAGGGATCATTACCATTGATGGCACCTATTAAAATTTCATGTCCCAGACTGAAAGGGAGCCATTATACTTTAATGATGATCTATGGTTTTGAAACATATACAATATACATTCTTCCTAAATTGTGCTCTAAATGTGCCTCAAAAAAAAACAAAAAAAATAAAGAATAAACACTTAATTTTTCACATTTCTGACTATCATGATGGTCTTAAATCTTTATGTACAAAAGTGTATGCAGGGTTGGGAATGTGGCTTAGTGGTAGATTGCTTGCCTCGCATTCATGAAGCCTTGGATTTGATTTCTCAGTATATAAATACTGCATTTACGACAGTATAAAACAGAAAAACCTGGAAGTGATGCTGTGGATCAAATGGTAGAGTGCTAGCCTTGAGAAAAAGCAGCTGAGACAGTGCCCAGGCCCCGAGTTCAAGCCCCAGGACTGGCAAAAAGAAAAAAGGAGAAAAAGGAGGGAAGGAGTAACAAATTTGACAAGAAATGTACTTATCACCTTACTTATGTAACTCTAACCCCTCTGTGCATCACTTTGACAATAAAAAAGTGGATATAATTTTAGAATGTATGAAACTATCAAAATAAAAAGTTACAACTTTGGAGGGGGTAGGTGGGTATGAGGGGGTAAGCAGGTGGGAGGGGGGAGGATGGGAAGGGATGGGAAGGGGAAACAAAGGAGGAGGCAATAATGTTTGATAAGAAATGTACTCATTACTTTTCCCATGTAATTGCAACCCCTCCATAGGGTATTTTCACAATAGAAAAAAGTTACCTATAATAATATAATCCATAAGGACTCCTGTTAAAATATTGATATCAATTTTTAAAGATAGGTAGAAATTAAAGCAAATAATTATTTCTATGAAATTATTTGTATTATTTTTATTTTGTGAAATTATACTATATAAACATACTATGATAAATTGAATGACTTCTTGGCATTATTTAGTTTGATTCTATTTCATATTGGTTGGGATATGGTTGTTCAATTTTTTGTCATATTTATGTCTGTGTAATATAATTAAATTACTTGATAAAAGAAGTACATTTTGGTATATATATATGTGTGTGTGTGTGTGTGTGTGTGTGTGTGTGTGTGTGTGTGTGTGTGTGTGTGTGCCCCAAAAAATCATCCAGAAAGCATTCTAATATATACTTTCTATTGAAATGTATTATTAAATATATCTCATAATTTGATACTGCTTTTTGTTGATTAGGATAGTTTAAAATCCAATCACATATTATCATTGCAATATGAATTCAACCTAAAAATTGAGCTTCTAAAAGTCTTGTCTTCATAGTAACTCTTTATATCCAGTTTGTATTGTATATATTTACCATATCTCAGTTCAGACACTGAATTTCCATTCAAAACACTTGATTTATCCTAGCTTTCACTAAATTCATCGTTCAAAAGGTATATCCACATATAAGTGTTCTTTAAAACATACTTAAATGTTTCTTAGTAATCAAATCAAGTATCAACTTTCAAATTTAAATAGATTTAAATTAAATATTCACAATTTCAGTCCCATTTCAAACACTCAATAGCTATACCCATTCAGTGCCCACAGAACTTCCTAGCACAGGTATAAAGTCTTTATTATGATCAAATCCTTACATAATTGGGGTAATCTCAAAACTCAGTGACCTCATTTCTTATAATTTTCTTGCTCTGAGGTTGTACCTTACCATTCTCACTTCCTTTTCTTTCTGCAACCTAGAAAGGGCTTGTATGCACACCTTGGTGTTAGCTCTTCTGTCTACCCAAACTGCTCTTTCTTCAAGTATCCTCTTGGGGTGCTACTGATATCTTATTTCTTTGTAGATATTGATATCTTAAACTAAGAGTTAAGATAATCAGTTATCACTGATTATCAACCCTATCACTGATTTGTTGCATGCAACACCTTTTTTACTTCTTTGTCTTATTCTGCGTTAATATTTCCTGCCTTAGTTTTCCTTAAAATACTGATTTCTTCTGTCTCCCTCACTATTTAGTCAGAGATGTATGTCCACTGCTGTACTCCTAATACCTGGCACATAGAGGACTCTCAAATATTTGCTTGACATAAGTCATTACTAATTCTTATTAAGTCAGGTGTATATGTACACATACGTCTGTGCTGCTGCTCATCTCTTCCACCTTCTTATATATTTTTTCCTTAGGATTATTCATCTATGCATCACTTTTCCCTGTCTTAATTCGTCCATTGTATTTCACTGTCTCTCCACAAAGCTCTCATTTTCACGGATGGGTCAGAAGGTGAGAAATATTTCCACTTTAAATACCAGTGCATGTCAGTCTTATACATTGACATAAACACCCTTGAGAATTAAAAACTGCTGGCAAGAAGTATTTAGGACAGATATTAAAGAATAGTTTGTGCCACAATAAGTTGCACCACATTAAGGAAGATAAGTGATTTAAACAATTATCTGTCATTTCTTCTGTTAGACAAAAAATCAATTATTCTCAAAATAGAGCTTATCTAAGATTCTGTAATAAGTGGTAATTACCTTCTCATGCATATATGTATTTTAAAAATGTTTGCATAATGAACATGGTGCTGAAGAGATCATAAACTCAGAAAATTATATGAATAACATTAACAGAAATCAAATAATCAATAGTTACATATCAGTGATTACCAATCTAAAACATAAATCACATTTATAAATATTTATTATAAATACCAACGGTTTGGTGGAGGAAAAATTTTTAATAATAATAAGGTACCCATGATTACAGTGATCACAATAATTGTTTTAGGAAATTCTCTGTTTTAGTTTACCACCTCTAATTCTCTTCCTGATACATTTCTCTGCAGACACACAATAAAGAAAAGAATAAATACTAATTTTAATGAGTGAAGCCAATTTTACAGATACTTATCATCCTATAGTAAATTTGCATAATCCTGTCAGGTTGCAAAATTTCTATCCTCAGAGGCAACTTTCCTATTTCCCATTTGCTTAGCAGTACCTGCAGTGAAACCTCCAAAATCTTAGCAGAGTAATACCTTCCTATGTATATCACTGCCTTTGTTATTACAGCATAGGTTGTCCTAACGCTTTCTAATTAAATCCCTATTTGAAGACTCTCAAGGGAGTCAGGTTGTAAAGCTACCCATTTGTAAGGAAATTGAGCACATGGAATATGTAATGTGGGACTTGGTATCCCTGGAAGAACTTGCTATTGGAATGCAGGACAGCGAAAACCCATTTAAACATAGCTTAGGAATAATCAGATCAAATAGAAAGCTAGAATTGCAAAGGGAGTTATGGCCCCTGACATTACTAGTCAATTTCTTGCTCACTTTTCTGAGTCTCTTGGCTGGGAAAGTTTCCAGTGTTCATTCAAGACCTCAGGAAGTGTCCATTTCTTCAGGGACAAACTTCTCCCAATTTCCCAGGCAGATAGTTGTCTCTTATTCCAGCCTGCCATAGCTTTTAGCTCATAAATGTATTTACAGTAGTTTAAAAAGAAATAAACAGCTTATAACTAACAACTACAATCCTGGGAAATATCCCTGACTTGTTTTTCTCTCTTTTTTTTTTTTTACCTAATCAGACAGCAAATACTGACCACTTTATCCTCAGTATGTGTGGTAGGTAGCATAAGTTTTTGTTAAGAATGACTGTTATTATTTGACTTTTTGCAAAGTCAGTAATTGTTGAGTTTCAGGTTCTTCTTGAGTAAATTGTGGATATAGAAGTAGTGATGGGATTGGAGAAGCAGGATTCAGGTGGAAGATCACCTGCAATGAGCAAAAACATGAGATACCAAGTTCAGGTCCTGGTCTTAGAAAAAAACAAACTGATTGCTTACAAACATTCTGAGGATTAAGTAGATACAGTCACACTGAAGAGGACCTGCCAGGAAGTAAGCATTCAACCATTTCAACAATATAATTACTAGGTGCTACAATTATTTACCTCCATTTTTAAAGTTAACAATAAAGGTGAAATTTTATTTACTTTTTTTCTGTTTTGTTTTGTTTTTTTACTAACAACGTGGGTTATATTTTAAGTGTTCTTAAGTGATTTATGTTTTTCATAGATGTGATTTTCCTGTTGGTATTTTTGGCTAACTGTCTAATTAATTGCCACTTTCTAAATGATGTGTTTGATGAGACTTCTCTCTTTAAAAGTATCATCACAAAAGGGCTTTGTTTATACTTCTATGATATTTAACCTCCTGTGTAGATATGAGTGTTGTCAGTATAAAATGTAAAGATGATGATGTTTTCTCCTTGTATCTCTGTGTTCTTTCTTTGGTGACTGGAGAATCTTCCCGCTAAGAGTCAGTAATGCGAATAGAATTTCTCCCTCCTTGTGATTTCTCTCCCATGGCTGGTTGTTATGTAAGTCACTCTTCCTGGCTCCTATGGGAGCAGACCTTAGCAGAGAGAGATGTCAATGGGGCAAGCCCTGCTGTTCCTCTCTCTTGCCAGAGACCACCTCGCCCGCCGCTCCCCCCACCGGCTGCCTCCCCACCACCTTCTCCACACCAGCTCCCTGCAATGGCTCCACCCACAGCAGGTGTCATTTATCAAATACCAGGGGTCACAGGGTATGAAATCAATATACATTTATCCTCATTTTATAGTTCACAAAGAGACCAGATTTTATCCTCCAAATAGGTTGTCTATGACAACATGAATAAGAGTCACAAAAGGAAGGGAAAAAATCCACAAAAGTTAAAAAAAAAACTCTCTTCTGAAATCTTTTGCTTTCTGTATAGCCCAAATCGACAATTTCACAAATAACTGTAGTAATACATGCACATAATATAATATTTATATATTATATAGTAATACATATACATATAGCTACATATACATATATTGTATGTATAGATGCATATATATGCACATATATTTCTAATTTTAAATAGAATATCATTATATTCACATTGATATGTATTGTGGAAAGCAGAATAATATCTCCAAAGATGGCCATAGATCTTCCAAGACTCCTGGGATCTCTGTATAGATTAACTTCCATGGAAAAATAGATATCATTGATGTGACATCTCTTGATCATCACTTAATACTAGAAGGATAGTGAACCTTAAAAGTTGACGGATGACCTGATGTGCAGTGAAAAGTCTTGCATAAGATCTAGCTGTCACCCCTATAATTTGACACACAGATCAAGTCTTGCAAAGTTGAATTGACCATTTCATGAAAATGGACATTGTGCATTGCAACTGATGTTGTAGATAGAAGTTGTTTGAATTTACCTGTTAGGTGTGAAAGTCCTGTTATACTTCGCCTTTGCTAACGAGGTATGCCTTGAACATTAACTTTAGCTACTTAATAGCAGATAAAAGGAATCCTAGTTTGAATTCACATATTCACAAATTTGAAAGCTGCTTTTATGTCTAAGTCTGTGAATATTATTTCTTCTTTTCCTTTGCTTCCTTTTTCAGTTCTTCCTTCTTCCTTCCCATCCAATAGTTTGATTCTGTTTTGTTTCAGTTGAGTCGGTGACAATTTTCTTACTGACCTATCAATGCTTACTATCTCTAAGATAATTTCTCACATGATTTTGCTGTCAGAACTTTATTAATAAAGTTTTGACGAAAATAAGGAAAACAGTGTGTATGTGTGCATGTGCATGTGTATGTGTGTATGTGTATGTGTATGTTTGTTCACATGTATATTCAAATTATACAATATTTTGCTTTACATTTGGTTTCAGTGTTTCATTTTGTATTTAAAATACCTCTATTTCTTTTTATATTTTGTGAATTACCCTTTTTATGATTTCAAGTAGAATGTCTTTGATCCTGTAGTAGTCAGCTTCCCAGTACTATAATATATACCTGAAGTAATTATGTTTTTATGGAGAAAGGTTTCCTCTGGGTCGCATTTTAGAGATCTCAGGCCAGGATTGGTTGCCCATTTCTTTTAGCTGTATGCCAGTGAGGCAGGGTACTGAATTGTATTTTCCAATTCCTTTTTCTTCTGCTGAATATTACTATATACATGATATGTATATGTGTGTGTATTTTTTTTTACTAGAAGGCTACTTAATTGTTCTAATGCCATTTACTCAATGCTCCATTCGACTTTCAATGGGCTTTAAAAATAATTTCCATTAATACCACTTTTTAACTATTCAACAATGGGGATATATTGCACATATCTAAAATGTTTAGCTTCAATTTACATTAATTTTATTAATATTTATTACATTCTTATAAAAGACTAATATATATTCTGTACTTTTATTTCAGATAGATAGATGAATGGTAGCTGGCCTAATCTATCCTGGCAGATGCAATAGAGCACACCACTGTGTATGCAGCCCCCAGCTTGCACTCTGGCAGACACCCTGTTCTATACACCATTCTCTTGAGAACCATTCTTTTCCCTGGGGTCCAGCCATGGCTGATTGTACAGGCAATCACCGTGTACCACCATCTCAGACAAAGTGTTGAAAATGTAGTTTTCTTGACCTACTCATGAAGAGCAATGCCTTCCCAGAGCAGGCCATATCTAAGTTTGCCAATTTCCTTGTTTATGTGTTTGTATATGTGTTTTAGCTTTATTGTAGCTAATAAACTTTCTACCCACTGATTATAATATCGAGAAATTATAGTGAAGAAAACTGTCTGATATTGATGTTTGCAGGAAAATGGGGCTGAATAGAAAATTGTTAACTGACAGGGGGGAAAAAATGAGGTAAGAAAATGTCCTGGATGACTTCCAATCTACAGTGTCAGTAGTGATCAACCAGCTTCTTTCTCTGTCCAAAACCTTTTTTTTTGTGATCTGTATTAGTACCTTATTTGTAGTTTGCATCATCCCTTTTCTTGTTAGCATGGAATGAATTTCAATCAGTGCTGGGGATTGAATCCAGGACTTAGCTCATGTCAGGCAAGTGCTTTCCCACTGAGCTACCTCCCACTTTATGTTGGTTTAATCTTAATTGACTTGGATGCCTAACATTTGTGAAATGATGGCTAGAACAAGAACAGTGCTTTGAAAAATAAGTAGCTTACTCATAATAGTTGATAGTTAAAATAATGTTTTTGTTTCTATTTCTTGAATGGGTTTGACGATTCAGCCAAAGAAACTTGATGAACCCTCCTAAAGGGACCCCAGAAATTAGAACACAAAACCTTACTGCCATAGCATTGAGAAACCAAAGGATTTGTCTCTCACCCCACACAGAAGTGAACATTATTTGATTCCTTTCTGTAAAGTTTCCAGACTCTAGAAATGGGCAGAAAAACTTCCTGAAACAATCAAACAAGGATATTTCTTAAAGCAGAATGCATTATTAGCAATTCAAAAAGTTGTACTTTATTATTTTTCAAATCTATTCTTTCTAGATGAGCTCTGTGTGAAGAAAACGAAGCTGACTAATCAAGTTGGTGTTATGGCACCTAGGGCAACGATGATACTTAGTAAAACTTTGCTTTATAAATGAACACATGTTTTTGTTTTTCCCCTCTGGGGAAAACTACCTGACGCTCCCCCATGTCCTGTGCTTAAATAATTATTCAAACCATTCCATTGCATTGAGTAGTGCTTATCTGTGATGACTCAGTCCCTTGTGACTCTGAGGAATGATTCAGTGATGTCTTGGGCTGATGCCTTCTCTTTATTGTTCTTCTTCAATTGGAAAACTTGTTTCCAGGAAGAAAGCACCAGAGTAGTCAAGAGAAGCAAAATCTCCCAACCCCAAATCTACCACTGAAACACAATCATCATTTTGAGCTAAGAACACTGAAAAATACATTCCCCCCATCTTAAATACAGAAGATATAATTCCCATGTGGAAAATGCCTTTCAAAAGAAATCCAAATATTTGGCTCCAAGACTAAAATTTTTTTAAAAAATGGAAGTTGTGAACTTTTAGCAGACCTTGTTAGAATTTCAGCTCTCCTTTTTTATCCTGTTCAGGTCATTTACTGACATCTCTTTTAAAACTCTACCAGGGCTTCGATGTTGTGTACAATTTGTATAAATTTGTTTGCTTTTGCCTATCAATCTGTCTTACAACAATTTCATTTTCAGGTACAGCCCCAAACCTGGAGGGTAGAGGTAGTTTTGTGTCCCTTACAAAAGCATTCTCTTGACTTCTATAGTGGTATCAAAAAACCCTGACATACATTCCCCTCAAAAGTAGAGTAAAAATGACTTTTCTAATCTTTTTTGGGTCTCTTTCCCCCCATCCACACCATTGGGCCTGTTGGATTCCTTAGTGGAGAAAGTAAACAAAATTTTATCTTAATCTTTTGATCTTGCACTTTCCCCAGTGGTAAAAGAAATGTGTTCTTTAATTTAGACTCAAGTACCAAGTAATAAGACAAGTGGAATGCCAGGATAATGTCCTGTCCCACAACCTGTGAGAATATTCATGCACTGGAGAATTGTGTTTAGCATTATGTGTACATAGGGATGTTGGAGGGATACAACTTAGGTTCCTCCCCTAGATCTGAATCTTTTAGATCAGCAGTTAGCTGTTTTTAAGGTTAACTTTCTTAGTCCTAAAGAAATCAATGCCACTGTTTCAGTTAGACATTGTGAGCACTGCTCATAGGGTGCAGTGTAAGTGCTTGGTTAAGTCTTACACTCTTGAGCAGGTCCATCATCCTCACTGGGCATTGCTGACCCCTTCTATCATTAGCTTTGCATATCAACAACTTCCCTACCCACAGGCAAGTCCCTTAATTTTCATGCCTTTTACGAACTGCAGCATATACTTTTTGTGCATAATTTTTCTGGAAGTTTAAATGATGTATTTACAGAGCCTAGCATGGGCATTTAATAAGTTATATTATTATTATGAAGCTAAGCAAGGTGACTGACTGTGGTCCCAGAAAGTAGAAGAAAATTGCATCTATTCATTATGATAGTGAACACGAATAAACATCTGTTAGAGAAAGGTAGAGCTGATGCTACTTTGAAATATTTTGTTCTGGTAAAGCTCATTTGGTCAAAAGACGGTCTTAGAATGAAATCCAATAAAATATAGGCTAAGTTCATGGGAAGAGCTATCACATAACCCAATGAAATTCAATTTAATTCTTTTCCTAAGCTTATAAATAAGTGCTGAAGTTGCCTTTCTCCATTTAAAGTGCTTTCAGCCAAGACAAACAGCTCAAATCCTTTTATTTTCCCTTAGTTGCCCTTAAATGAACACCTTAGTTATTTCTGACATCTCTAATCCAACCTGGAGTCCTCCGTACTTCTAAAGCAGCTATTTATTTTCCCAGAGTCTAATAGTTCCTGTCTTTCTAAAAGATGAATTTAGAAGCCCCATTCTAGATTTCTTACTCCTGGTTGGTTCTAGTTGGGGAATTTACTACAAAACCCATGGTGTCAGCCAGGTGCGGGGGGCTCACACCTTCAACCCTAGTTGCTCAAGAGGTCAAGATCCAAGGATCAAGGCTGAAAGTCAGAATGAGTAAATAAATGCAAGAGCCTCTTATCTCTAACCTGGAAGTGGAGGCATGGCTCAAATGGCAAATCACTGGCCTTGAGGGGGAAAAAAAATAACAAGGAAGAGTATGAGGACCTGAGTTCAATCCCCAGTAATAGTACAGAATGAAACAGCAACAATAAAATAATGGTGCTATAACTAAGGGACTTACGCCCTTCATTTATGGAAAGAATATGAAGATGGAAAGAAAACTTGCTTCATTATTTCCCAAAGATAAACAAGCATAGATCATACATTTGGGGAATGTCACACAGAAATTTTGACCTCACAGCACAACAGAGGAACTATTGAAGTATTGAAGACAGTGCATGGAAGAATTCAAACTGAGTATCACTTTGAGTTCTAATTCATAGGAGTCTGTGTTCCTTACCCCATTATTGCATCTCACAGTAGAATGAAGTGAGTCAGCAAAGGCTTGCACAGATGATTCCTGTGTCCCAGAGCGATTCTTTGAACACATGCCTTAGGCCAAATATTCTCTTCCTTTGTGAAGACTCATAACATATTTAGTATTGTACTACACAAGTTCATTGTTAAGTAATTCATTAAAGAGATAGGAGTAGCATTCATACACTTGATTATAAATATGTGTTCTAAGTGACACTAGAGAGCAAACATATTCCTGTGAATTAGTGGGAAATTATAGCAATGAAGTTATCTTGTAATGTAAATGATCTATGAACAACATAGTTCATGTTCCAGGGAAAAAACACAGTGAGGATAGAGCTCTTCAATTTTTTTGAATCAAGATTTCAATGATTTTTAGTTAATGGAAAGCTTATATATATACCACTTTAACAGCTCTAATTTTATTATGTGGAGGTATGTACTCAAACATATACAGCCATGTATATCACATTCAATAGTGTGAGTTCATGGAACACCAACCAAATATTACCTTAAAAAAGATTCCTCACACTCGAAATTAAGTATTTTGTTAAATGAACTCTACTTTAATGTTAAGCTAAATCATATTATTACCTTAAGCCTCCAAATTACATGTTATCTAAGAGAACACAATTTTTAACCTGTTCACATTGCATTGCATGAACATGCTAAATTTGTTCAATTCTTTGATAAGATATTTGATTTTCTACAATGAATTAGGAATTTTCCTAGATGGCAGAAATCTAATACTGGTGGGAACATTAAAAAAAACTCTCACTCTTATGAAACTTAAATGATAGTATGGCCTTGGATGTGAAGGTTATCACCTTTAAAGAAGAAAATGAAATTAAGACAGTAAGAAGCTTACCACATGGTGGTAAGGGATGAATTAGCAATTTAGATGGAATGGTCAGGGAAGGCTGAGGAAGGTGACATTTCAAGAAGCACTTGAAGGAGTGAAGAGATGGGATAGGAGAAGACCTTGGGAGATTGCTTGTTGCAGATTTTGTACAAGGTGGCACAAAAGGCCTCAGGAAAGAGTTTTAAAAATGGCACATACAGAAGTCATTGCACTTAAGTGGGAATCCTAGAGGAATAATGAGAGGATTTGGGGGACGAGCCCAGGAGGCTCCTGGAGGGCTGGTGGTGGAGAGAGGTCATCGTGCACAGGCCTGTCCAGCCTTGTGAAAACTCCAGCTTTTACTATGAGTGAGCTGTCGAGCCAAGGTTACCACTCTTATGTTTTCCATGGGCTCTGGCTCCTTGAGTGAGGACAGGGAGAAGAGGGAAGAGAAGTTAGTTTGGAGGCTTGTATAAAATTACTATGACAGTGCCCTTTAAAAATATGCCTTGTAGTACTGAAATAGTTAAAGTAAAATGCATTTGTTTACCTATTTTCCAATTCTTCTTTCCTGAAAGGATTTCCTTCTAGAATTCTTATTCTTTCTTCTCCAGAACATGTCTCTATGACATTCCATTTCTCAAGTTATGAAGATTTAGGCCTTGTCCACACATTTCCTGTCTCAGGAGAGGAGGATTGTGATCTCTTAGCCAATGATTTTCTTTCTGGGGATTACTACACACCAATGGTGAGAGATCTTTTGTTTTGAAAAAGTTTGCATCCCCCCCTCTCCCCGCCTCCCTCTACAGACACCTTCAGTCTTCCACGTGCAGATCATGTATTTGGATATATATTTTCTGATGGAAGGTGTGATGAAGAAACAGACTTGAGACCAAGGGAATAGAATTGAAAACCCAGAGCTGGGCGCTGGTGGCTCACGCCTGTAATCCTAGCTACTCAGGAGGCTGAGATCTGAGGATCCCGGTTCAAAGTCAGCCCGGGCAAGAAAGACCGTGAGACTCCTATCTCCAATAAACCACCAGAAAACCGGAAGTGGCGCTGTAGCTCAAGTGGTAGAGCGCTCGCCTTGAGCTGAAGAGCTGAGGGACAACGCCCAGGCCCAGAGTTCAAGCCCCACGACTGACCAAAAAAAAAAAAAAAAAAAAAAAGAATTGAAAACCCAGAAATAAACCCACAGACCTATAGCCGTCTTACCTTTGATAAGGGAGCTAAAAAAATAGAATGGAAGAAAGACAGCCTCTTCAGTAAATGGTGCTGGCAAAATTGGTTAATAACTTGTAGAAAAATAAAGCTAGATCCTTGTGTATCACCCTGCACTAGAATCAACTCCAAATGGATCAAAGACCTTGGAGTCAAAGTAGACACTCTGAAAACATTACAGGATGGAATAGGAGAAACCCTAGGTCTCCTTGGTACAGGCTGAAATTTTCTTTAAAGAGACTCAGAAACACAATAAATCAAAGACAGGTTGGACAAATGGGATTGCATGAAATTTCAGAGCTTCTGCATGGCAAAGGACATAGCTAGCAAGATCAATAGAAAGCCCACTGATTGGGAGAAGATCTTCACTAGCCATATAATGGACAAGGGTCTCATATCTAAAATATACCTGGAACCCAAAAAATTAAACCCTCCAACAAGAAATCCTCAAAGAAACAACTGCCTGATAAATAAGTGGGCTAAACACTTAAAGAGAAACTTCTCTGAAGAGGAAAGAAGGATGGCCAATAGACACATGAAGAAATGCTCAACCTCTCTAGCCATAAAAGAAATGCAAATCAAAACATTGAGATACCACCTCTCCACAGTTAGAATGGCTATAATCAAGAACTGTAATAACAATAGGTGCTGGAGGGGATGTGAACAGAAGAGAACCCTACTGCATTGTTTGTGGGAGTGTAAACTTGTTCAACCACTTTCAAAAGCAGTATGGAGGTTCCTCAAAAGACTCTACATAGAGTTCCCCTATGACCCAGCAATCCCACTTTTGGGCATTTACCCAAATGATCACAAACAAGACCATACTAAAGCTACCAGCACAACTATGTTTATTGTAGCATTATTTACCATAGCTAAGATATGGAACCAACCCAGATGCCCCTCAGTAGATGAATGGATCAAGAAAATGTGGTATATATACACAATGGAATTCTAGGCCTCCATCAGAAAGAATGACATTGCCCCATTTGTTAGGAAATGGAAAGGCTTGGAAAAAATTATATTAAGTGAAGTAAGCCAAGCCCAAAGAAACATAGGTCCCATGGTTTCCCTTATTTGCAATAACTAGTATATGTCTGAGACAAACAGAAATAGTGGGGTGGGGGAAGGGAGAGAGGGATATAGATGGGAAGGGATGGGAAGGGGAAACAAAGGAGGAGGCAACAATGCTTGATAAGAAATGCACTCATTACCTTGTCCATGTAATTGTAACCCCTCTGTAGGATATTTTCACATTAAAAATAAAAGTAACAGACTTCAATACTTCTGACTTCATTTCTGAGCTTTACTAATGTTCTTCATACTTTTGACTGTTATTCTGACAGAATAAATCATAAGCCTACAATATTTTCTTCATAAGTTGAGGGAATGTGAAAAATTCACTACTTTTTATGTCTTTATATGGATTAATTGGGGAGAGGGGCTCTGCAGGGTGAATTTTATGTTGATATCAATGTAGAGGCTTCAGATTCTAATGATCTCTACTGAGTTAGTTATTATCATTCAACTCCCTTCCTCTCTTTGTGACTTCATATATTTTCTACTCTCTTTCCTTGTTAAATTTAAACATGGATTTCTGAACACAAGTAGACCATATATGACAAGTAAATTCAGACAATATGTTGATTAATTTTGGGTGCAACTCTGTCATCCTAATCGTTTCTTATTGAGGCTTATCCCTGCTTGTTTTGTCAGACATAAAAACTGAATTTCAAGTTACAGGCTAATGAGTATTTGAAAATCCAGTACTTTGTAAAACTATACCCATCAAAAATGTAGTCATGTTACTACTCATTAATAAATTGCATTTTCATTAAAAAAATCAGCTCTACAGGACATTTGGTCTAGAGTTCAATTTGTTTGTAGATTTTTCTTCTCACCAAATCAAGTCTGTTTTTTTTTAAAAAACAACAATTTGATTTCTAAAGAAAGTGTAATACCTGATAATAAATTAGCATATGATTTCTAATAAAATTAGTTTTATTTGCTAGTAGATCAAACTTGCTTTCTCATCTTTTTATTATGTTGCTGAATATGCATAGATTTTTTAAAATGTAGTACAAATGTTCCATAAACAGCAGACCTTAGTAAAGCCATGGTAAAATTCCTGGTAGAACAGAAAACATACTAGGCAGTGTAAGTTGAGCATAAAAGAGAGAAGAAAATAGAGAACCAGGGAAACTGATGATGTTTAAGAATCTTTGAAATGGTGGATCTGGGAATCTGAAGAGTATATCCTAGTATATGAAAAAGCACAATTTGATGGAGGTGGCATCAGGAAAATTCAAATAGTTACATTGGAATTTGAAACAGAATTCATTCAAGTCAGGAGTATTTGGAGAAAGTAGGCTAACAAGGGAGAAATAACTTTAAAAATCCCAAATTCCAGGACTCAAACATAGTAGCAGATGCTGCTGGCATCCTGCCCATCTGTGCTGCCCTGTTCCCTGAGAACATGCCAGCTGATGGCATCTGCAATTGTTTGCTGGAAGAATTTCTTTCATCTTTGAGGCCTACTTTGCAGGTGTGCAGTAGGCAAAAAGGCTGTGAGAGTCACTATTACCTTCTGAGTTTATCTATCTTTTCACTTTGCTTTCTGAATCTTGTATGCAAGTTCTCCTTCCTCTTTTTTCATTTAAAGAACAATCTTGAAGAGCATGATCTATACTGGCTTCTAGAATTCTTAGATATCAGTCCTCCATTGTCATGCCCAGAATAAGATGGCAGAACTCATGATGGTAAAGTGGCAGGCTACAGTATCACAAGAATTGAGAATTTCTCTCAAGCTAAGCTGTGTTAGAAGGTAGACATTGGAAATGTATCATTTCCATAATATCTCTTACAGACCAAAGGCAATAGTAGAGCTTCATAGTTATCTGGTTATGGTTAAATGTCATTGAAACACTGAAGGAAAAAAAATGATGTTTAGATGAGTCAATTGCCAACTTGAAGTGCAGGTTGAAAGCCAGAAGGCATAGAGCAGCATTTAAAGGGAAGAATGAAAAAAATACAGCAACCCTTAGACAGGTAAGATTGTGAAATTATTAGATTTCAAAACAAGCCATTTTTAATTAATAGTCTGTGCTAAGATCAGTTCCCACCCCTAGAATGGAATAGTGGATAAAATAGTCTGAGTAGACTTATTTCTTACACACCAAAGATCTCTCACTAAGTTTTCTACAGAAGCATGTTCATCTTTGAACCTCTAGTCTAATAAAATAATGGCCACAACAACAACAACAAAAATGCTAAAGTCATGCCAAAAGAAAACACAGATTCTCCCAAGAAAATCTCTATGAAGATAGTGTGTGTTTGTCTTTCTCCCATCCTTGGTTTCTAGAAACATGTTGTAGATACTGCTTCTCTCAAACATGTTTTATATTTACTACATCTTGCCTGATCACACACAATACTCAAAGTAGTATCTCACTGTTCAGAGACTGAGCCAATATTCTACTAGGATGAAAGTTTCTGAGGGTCAGGATATGTGCTATGAGCAATGGATTTGAATCCCCTCTCTAATAATAAAATAGTTATCTTAGTCCAAGACAGCATGATGTTAGATCATACTCATTCACCAAACATACCATGACCCCTGAGATAGTGATGTTAGCAGCAGCCCTGGGGGCACAGAGGAGTTAACCACCAGTGCTACTCAAATCTATATGTGGTCTATGTTAAAAAAAAAAAAGGAAAAAAGAAAATCTGAGACAGAAAGAAAGAAAAAAGAAAGAGAAAGGAAAGAAGGAAAGAAGGAAGATAAAAAGAAAGGAAGGAAGGAAAAATATACAATTTTGTACAGACAGATTAGATAAGTGAGCTGCAGTTTTTGTTCCCTAATTGTTTTCATTATTTTTATTTTCCTCCAATTTCTATTATCATAACAGAATACCAAAGTTCAATAATTTCTTTTCTTTTTCATTTAGTATTTTTTAAGATTTTTATTGTGAAAATACCGTACAGAGGGGTTACAATTACATGAGCAAGGTCATGAGTACATTTCTTATCAAGCATTGTTGCCTCCTCCTTTGTTTTTCCCCTACCATCCCTTCTCTCCCATCTCCACAACTACAACTACACTCCCACCCCCCTCGCCAAAGTTACAAAGTTCATTTTTCAACATAGCATCTTGTGGCAATGTATCCCTATTTAAACAATAATTTCTTTTAGAAAAAAGGAAAATTCATTTGACTCAGAATTCCAGAAGTCAAGCATTCTAAAAGCATGGTACTGGCACTGGGCAAGGGCTTTCATGCTATAGGATAGGATACCACTGCAGTGGACAAATTCCTTCTAAGTTTTTTCTTGGTAATATAGGGGCTTGAACCCCAGGTTTGCTAGACAGGTACTCTTATCACTTGAGCTTATGCTTCTAGATCTTCTTTGTTTTCTTTTGTGAATAGGGCCTTGTTATTGCCAAACATCACTCTTCCTATTAGTATTTGCCATGTAACTAGAATGATAGGTGGATACCACCATGCTCAAAATTTTAAAGTTAGCGATATGAAGCCTAGGCCCAAGCTGGCCTAGAACCATGATCTTTCCAATCTCAACCTCCCAAGTGGCTAGGATTACAGGCTGGAGACACCACACCCAGATGATTTTTTTTGCTGTACATAAAAATGTACATACTTACGGTATGCTATGTGTTTTGTTGCTACATGTATACATCATGTAATGTTCAAAACAGTGTGAACATATCTATCTCTCCAAATACTTATCACTTTTATGGTAAATCCAATAAAAATATTTCCTTTTAGCTTTGTACAAAATAGTCAATTTGTCATCTTTATCTATCCTAATGTATAATGAGCACCTCTATTTCTTCTCATTATAATTTAGCACTAATTGATGCCTTTCCTTTGCTCCTTCCTAGGAATGTATTGAATAAATATAACTCATGTCTCCAGATTAACTCCTTTGTTCTTATGATAATGGCAATATTTCACTCAAGTTTGGAGCTCTGGTGATCTATTCATCTACTAGACGTCCTAGATGTACTTTCAATAAAATCAATAATTGTCCCTCTCTAGCAGTCATTGTCAAATTTTCCTTAATTCCTATCAGTTCCTAGGTCTTCATCCATGAAAAAGCAGAGCCCTTGATGAGTTGCTGCTGTAATTAGCCTGTTATGTTTACCATTGGTTATAAAAGTACTGATGGGGGGGCTGGGAAGGTGGCTCAGTGGTAGAGCACTTGCCTTGCATGCCTGAGGCCCTGGGTTCGATTCCTCAGCACCACATAAGCATAAAGAAAAAAGCCGGAAGTGGAGCTGTGGCTCAGGTGGTAGAGTGCTAGCCTTGAGCTGAAATGCTGAGGACAGCGCCCAGGCCCAGAGTTCAGGCCCCATGACTGGACCCAAAAAATAAAAAATAAAAATAAAAGTACTGATGGCCTCCATTATACATAGCAAGACTCTTCATAGAAAACAGAATCAGTTACTACACTAGGAATTCTTTTCTTTCTCTGTGAGTTACATGATGAGCACATGAGAGGAATAATGTTCTCTCTTTAAGAAGAACTCGCTTTCCACATCTCTGTTCTTTTTTTTATTTTTTTTGCTATAATTTTATAGCACAACTATGAGAGGAAAATTTTATTTCATTTAATTTATTTCTGGCGACTTCAAGTGCCCTGCTGTTATCCCATATGCAAACTATGGTTCTGTATTGCTGATGATTAATGTGCAAGAGAACAAGCTGTCAGAAGTTAATTCTGCAAAGGTAATTAGGGACCAATTCATAGAGCACTTTAAAGTTTATACAGTATGCATCAGGATATACTTGCATGAGTTTCAAGCAATGAAGTGGTAGGTCCACATCATGATCTTGAAAACCATTTTAAGTGGCTTTAAGAACTCAGACTGTAGGAAGCTAAAGGTCAAAATAATCCCCTTGATCCATTTGAAGACTTGGGGAGGTCACTGGCAATTGGATAAAAGAGGATGAAGAGATTTGAGAAGTAAAATCCAGAAAGAGAGGTTTGATTTTGGTAATTAATTGGATATACAGACTAAGTAAAGAGACTCCTAATGGAAGTAGCTTTGCTCTTATCTCTGTTTCTTCCTCTGCCTTGTCTCTCAGACTGATCTCTCAGTTTCTGCTGTATGCCACTTATTAACCACTGCGAGACAGAGCAGACCTAAGATACCAAAGAAGGAGGGATTTGGTCTTATAAAACAGGCCAAGAAAATAAAAGTTAAACCTAAAGGTTATGCTAACAAGGTAAAATAAAAGTGGTTCTTCACAAAAGGGGCAAAGTCTTTCCCCTCCAAATGAATGTACTTAGTACTTCAATTATGGCACCATGTGCTACAGCTGTTCACATATGTTCCAACTTACAGAACTTTGTGTACTGATTGTGTACAGTTTTATGTATATCAGTTATATCTCAATAAAGTTGTAATAAAGAAGTAACAAGGTCAAATACGTTCCAAGGCTTTAGCTCAAAATGGTTATAAATGGATTGTGAACATCTGCCTCATATCTCAGTTATGAAAGCCCTGGAGATTGTTGGGAGGGAGGATTTTTTTGAGGATGATCTGTAGGATTTGTTATAAATTCCTTCCCTTATTGCTACTACTGAAGATGGGCTGTGATACATGCAAAGGGCTCCAGTTCCTCATTTTACCAAGTCCCGTGAGAGGCCCTACTCCTGTGTATAGTATGTATCATGGTCTTAGTTTATATAGTATGTGTGCATTTCAATTACATGTAATGTATGCTGCATATTTGTAAATACTATTCACATGCAATATCTTTTACATTTATATTTCCTTTGATATTCATACTTCTATGATTATACGGCACATATTATTTTATGTATATGTTTTCATACATATGAAAGGTGAGAGATAAGATGACTAACTAAAGAACAGGACAAAGGGAACATTGCTGAATTGCAAATGAGTCATCATTTTGTTAGAACAAAGGATTTGAGTGTTTTCTGTGGGCAGAATAAGAAGAGATTCACTGAAAGACTAGCTTGACAAGGTTTGTTATATCTGAGGGACTTGTCAGACTTTTGTGCCCAGAAGAAAGGAGACAGACGTTATTAAGTGTATGAACTCATCAAAATAATAAAAAAATGAGCAAAAATCAGTCCTGAAGAACCTGCACATTAAATACCGGAGAACATCACAAATGAGATGACAACAGAAGGTAGTTTAGGTACAGTTATCAAAACAACCAAGATCTATCTCCAAGAGGGTACAAAAACAATGACACAGCTCCCTCTGGAAATTGCTCTGCTTTTTTTTTTCACAGAAATGTATTTGAACATTTCCCTCAGGGCTGAGGTGCAGCACAGAAACAAAACATTTGCCTGACATATACAAGGCCCTAGGCATGATCCCAGTGTCACAAAAACTATCACTCTTATTCATTAGTAAACCTTTCCCTGTGAGATTTCCCTCTGCACCACTTCAGCAGCAGTGTGTAGTGAGGGCCAGTGATGTATGTGCCATTGACCCTCTGATGCTGGGTGCTCTCTCTCTGAGGATTCCTAGTATGTGGATGCAGCCAACTACAGATCCCAAACAGAAAAACAAAAAGTTGAATTCGTATGGAATATGTCCAGAATTTGTATGTCTTATCAATATCTCATATATAATAGATTATAAAAACTACATAGCATTTATATTCAATCAAGTATAATGTAATCTAAAGATGATTTAAGCTATATGAGAAGATGCACCTAGGTCCTGTACAAAATCTCTGCCATTCTGTATAAGAGACTTAGCATCTGGAGCTGTTTGGTGACTGTAGGGGTCCTGGACCCAGTCTCTCATTGATTCCAAGTGCTGACAATACTCATG
The DNA here is from genome assembly GCF_024711535.1 of Dipodomys merriami. Classification (NCBI taxonomy): domain Eukaryota; kingdom Metazoa; phylum Chordata; class Mammalia; order Rodentia; family Heteromyidae; genus Dipodomys; species Dipodomys merriami. Next base: position 57,950,367 of record NW_027206068.1, on the reverse strand, counting down.
ATTTTTCCTAAAAGTCTGAGTAGTATTAAGTCCCTTGGCTGTTGTATGACTTCTTTTACTTGCATTGTCATTGACATTCAATTTCAGTTCTCTACTTTTTTTAAATTTTATTTTATTGTAAAGATGCTGTACAGGGGTTACAGTTACATGAGAAAGGCAATGAGTAGATTTCTTGTCAAGCATTGTTTCCCCTTCCCTTGTTGTTCAATACTTAATCTTGGTTTCTGTGATCCAGTCGTCTTCTGGTTGCTCCTGGTTGTTTTTTCTTAGAATTAAAAAAAATTGATACATTTTTTTACCTTGCTCATGTAATTAGAAACCCTCTGTACAGTATTTTTACAATAAAAAAAATTTACATAAAATCACTGTGATTCCAGACAGAGCTATGATCAGGAGCACAGAGATAGACAATCATTTCGATCTCTAGTATAATATAAAACATTCCCACTTCAGGAACTGCTTCTTGTGAATATTTTACATCACATCTATGCACATATTTGCGGAGTCCCAAGAAAGGCAGGCACAAAGCAACCCTACCTCCTCACCCTGCCATGAGATCTGAGTGTCACTAGTGAAATGACCCTGTCTGACTCTAACAGATAAAGTGAAGGGAAGGGTAGATGAAGAATGTTTCTCTTGCAGGGTATCGACATCAAATGCAGTGAAAACAGGGGTTATACCATGGGGGAGGAACATAGATCCTTGATTTACATAAGCATGCTACCTTTCCTATTACTACATGAATATCATGTTCATATTCCTTGAATAGATGAAGAATGTTATTTTGGTACTAATATGCTAAGATTTAATTTACAAACTTCTTAGGAGCGGTCCAGATGCCCAGGTATACTTTCTGCCAGGAATAAAGAAACTATCATGAAGATGTACAATACGGAATAATTTTACTAGTATAACTATCCGTAGAACTGGTGACTAAGAGGGGTGACAATTTTTTATTGTACTCAATGTTCACATGGCACTACAATCCCCTGTAGTGTTTATATTGTTGTTAACTAGCTGCCTAGATGCTAAGTGCAATTGCTTGGGAAACTTCTTTGAAGAGCTTTCTGAATAGTTTGAATCAAAGTTTGATAGAGAAACTTTTCACCAGATAAAGTCTGGTAATCTTGCGAACACTTGAAATTAATGTTAACAACTTCAACTTTCCTTAGGGAACAAAGTACACATTTTTATCAGATTTTCAAAGAAGCCTCCGATCCACTTCTACCTATAGCCACAAAGCTCTATTTGTAGAAAAAGTTGGAGAAATAAACCGCTTTGTCAATACATTTATGTTTTACTAGTCTAATCTAGTAATTGAAGTAATATTTTTCATTCTTTTAATTCTTTAGTATATTTTTATTGTAAAGGTGCTGTACAAAGGGGTTACAATTACATGAGTAAGGTAATGAGTCCATTTCCTATGGAGCATTGTTACCTTCTCCTTCGTTTTCCCTTACCATTCTCCTCTCCAACTCCTCTCTCCACCCCTCCCCTGAACTTGTAAAGCTTTTTTTCAACATAGTGTCTTGTACATCTCATTCTTGAATTTTCAGTTCTAGATAGATAAAAAAAATCACACACCAAATAAGAGAATGTGACATTACTATTGTCAACAAACAAACCTTTTTTTAAAATCATAGAGTGTTCTACTGAATTCAGAGATTCATGATTTAGCATGACATCATCAGCATTGTTCTCCCTCTTTTTTTCTTTTTTTTCTTTTTTTTTTTTAGTAAGCCAGACCCAAAGAATCATAGGTCCCATGGTTTCCCTTATCTGAAATAACAAGTATATGTCTAGAACAAGCAGAAGAGGTCAAAAGCTATCTACCTATGACCATATAATCTGATGCTCAGTGAATTGTTCTCCCTCTTTTACATTCATTCCATACCTTCCATATGGCAGGACAACTAAATGCCTGAAGAGTCAGCCTTCAGCCCTTAAGTTACAGTCTCAGGGTTATAATGCATGGCCACAGACTTCCTTCATTATTGCTTTTGCTACTTCAACTTATTTGTAAGTTAACTATGCAATTTCTCTTTGAACAGTATATAAAATGTGCAGACCTTTATTTCTGAAGTATAGCTCTAGAGTAATTTTAAATTAGTCAGTCTAGGTGAGTTTCTGCTTTAGTGCAGTAATCCCCCAAATATCAACTGCTACTAAATACAAGCCTTATTCAGTCTGTTTGTATTCAAGGAGTCTTCTATCTTCATCGATGTCTGTATGATCTCTGTATCAGGGTAAAAGAAAGCAGAGAGAATCAACCTCCAGCTCTGTATTTCTGGCCCCATTCTTAAAATATATCATCATAGGTTGTTGCCTAGTTAGTTGTAAAGTTACTGCAAAATTGGGACAGGAAAATTTAATAATTACTTTCTCTGCAACACACATATAGGTCCAACAGTTTCTAAGATATGAAAACCCGGCAGTTATAATTGGTATGTATCTGATGCTATTCTAGGAGACTTGCCTGTATTATCCCACTTAATCCTCACGGAAACCCTATTTTAAATTTGAAAATAGAATCACAGAGATGGTTCCTAACTCTTTCAGGCTTAGTCATAGGAAGGTATCAATTCAGTAGTGTGCCTGCAGATTACATAATTTTGCCCAGTATTTCATGCTTCTGTTTCATTGTTTTTTTTTTTCTTTTAATACCACAAACACCAAGTACCTACAGTATTCATGATAAATAAGATGCCCAATCTTGGGCTTGAAAATCTCAGTGTGGCTTGAGTGGTAGGTAAGAAATACGAATTGCAATAGCTGCTACCTGGTACAAATTACAAATGCAAATAGTATCCTTGTTTGCATTGTTGGATTAAAATCAAATTCTCCTCAAAGACTAATCCCCACTGGGAAAATGATCTTTAATGGCCTCTCCTGTAGTAAGTCCACTGCCATATCAACCTCAAAGCATCTTCCCTTAGGGGAAATCCATTCATGACATCTCTCATAGGTTTTAGGCACATGTCACTCTTTTAGTTGGTGTTATCATGTCAGAAGGGCATATGTGGTCGTATCACTAGATGCCCAACAAGAAGGTCAAAGTGCCAAGAAACCATGAATCACTTCTACTTCTTTATGTATCTAAAACAATATCACAGAAACAATCACATTTTTTTACTACAAGGAGTTTGATATCATAATAAGCATTAGTTAGAAACTAAGGCAATTGATTAGCTATTCTTTAAAAGAATAGTAAGGGTATGTCATAGGCACAAATACATAGACTGCATTAAACACTGATCTCTCTGAACTTGAAGATTTTTTATTTTCATAGATAAACTAAAGCAGTTTTACCATGTTATTCATCATGCAATTATTTTGTAAGCAAACAGGTTGTAGGTATCTGTATATCATCATTTTTATATGTCAATAACTACTTTGTGTTCTTGCTATTTATTGATTCCTGACCTGAGCAGCCTGCCCTAAGTAATTGGTGTCCAGAGAAAAAGATTCTCTGCCTGGGTATCAGCGTGCATTATGCTATGAATTATCAACAGATTTCAAATAAACCCAGTATCACAATTTAAATCTACCATACTTGTCTTTGGCCAAAAAAAAGTTATTCTGTTTTCAAGTAATATGTGAACACATATGATTTTAAACACATATCTTCTGTTATTCAGGTTTAACTTTTGTAAAATGTATTATACCATCAAAGGCCTAAGATTAATTATTTTCTTGTTTACTATTACTATTTTTTAATTACTGTGTATTTCAACTTTCCATGTTGCTAGTGCCTATGGAAATGTCATGGAAGATGAGTCCTGTTCCATTTGAAGTCTGTGCTCATCTTTACCAAATCTCCAGGCCCTAGACACATCTCTTTGGAACAGAAACCTTAATTGTATTTAGCCTGTTACAACCAACTGATTTCCAGGTTGACTTGACATATCTTGTCTTTTGCAGTGTGGTATTTTCCATGTTTCTAGTGAACTGTTTGCTAAGAGGGAAATCTGGCTCCCTTGGCATTTTTTATTCTTTTTTTCCTTTTTTTTTTTTGAAAGAATAAACATAACCACAGTGTTGGCACATTTTCTCTAAGAGTCTCGCTTCAGTTCATCTGACCAGTGTATATAGTAACCTTTACTACTTCTCATTTGTATTCTTCTACCTGTACAATGCCTTGTGAAGATATTCCCAGCTATGTTGCCCCCTAGGGCTTGCAGGAGGGGTCAGGAGTGATAAAGCACTGAAAACTCAGGTATGACTGGGTTTCCTGATGCATTTCTTTAGCTGCAGGATGCTGCCTAGAGACTCCTAGCACTGGGATGAGCTTTAAAAAAACACTGTGGAAACAACAGCCTCACTTTATAGAGAAGTGAGCGATGAAAGGTTTGTTGATGGGAAAGTGATCTACATAAAATCACTGTGATTCCAGACAGGAGCACAGAGATAGACAATCATTTCAATCTCCACTGTAATATAAAACATTCCCACTTCTGGAACTGCTCCTTGTGAATACTCAACATCCTATCTATACACATATTTGAGGAGTCCCAAGAAAGGCAGGCACAAAGCAACCCTACCTCCTCACCCTGACAATTACAAAGAGGATAGGTATTCCTTTCCCCACCTGCCATGAGATCTGAGTGTCACCAGTGAAATGACCCTGTCTGACTCTAACAGATAAAGCGAAGGGAAGGGTAGGTGAAGAATGTTTCTCTTGCTCCAGCAGTAATTTTGGGGGGCTGGGGAACCATTGAATATGATTGAATTATTTTGGTTCTTTTTGCGTGGCTCTTACAGCAGCTGGGATCTGTCCTTCCTGTGGATCCTGTGAGATATTCGAATTTCCATTGAACTATTTTTCTGTGTAATACAATCAAGCCCATTTTGTTGTTTGTGACTAATAGAGCAGTTATAACAAACCATTAGCAATGCTGCTACTGATTTACTTGGCATCAATGCAATTTCTCTTCCCTCTTGTCTCTTGTCAGCTCTCACTCTCTTTTAAATTAAGATTAAATCCTCTGTGTCTATTTCACAGCACCTAGGACTAGATCAGTATTAAAACAACAATTGTAGAAAGAAGAATGAAAGTAGGGAGGGGGAAAGAAAGCATGAGACAGAGAGACAGAATTTAGTATTCACCAAAATATAAAAGACACTTAAAAATAAAACGCATATCTCAAGGATATGATCTAGGGATAAATATTACACAGGGATAAAAAGCAGACAAATGTTGGAAAGGGGCCAAGAAAGGATTCTAGGTGTATTCTTACATATATATTTCAAATAGAGGAGATAGATCACCTGAAATTCTAATAAACTATATTACGTGAAGTAAGCCAGGCTCAAAGAAACATAAGTCCCATGGTTTCCCTTATTTGCAATAACTAGTATATGTCTGGGACAAGAATAAAAGGTCAAAAGTTATGTATATGTGACCAGATAAGGTGTTAAGTAAAATGAACCGTAAGATAGGGACACAAATAGTTTTTTTTTCTTTCTTGCTATTGTTTCTAATGTATTTATAATGTACCATGTGATTTTTTAATTAAATAAATTCTTTATTGTGAAAATACTGTACAGAGGGGTTACAGTTACATGAGCAAGGTAATGAGTACATTTCTTATCAAACATTGTTGCCTCCTCCTTTGTTTTCCCTCTACCATCCCTTCCCTCCCACCTCCTCAACTACACTCCCTCCTTCCACCTCCCTCCTCCCTACTGCCTAAATTGTAAAGTTCATTTCTCAATCTGCTTCTGCTTCTGCTTCTGCTTCTGCTTCTGCTTCTGCTTCTTCTGCTTCTTCTTCTTCTTTCTGCTTCTGCTTCTGCTTCTGCTTCTGCTTCTTCTGCTTCTTCTTCTCTATCTCTTTTTCTTTTTGTCTTTCTTTTTTCCTTTCTTCTTTCCTTCCTTCCTTCTTTCCTTCTTTCCTTCCTTCCTTCCTTCCTCCCTCCCTCCCTCCCTCTCTCTCTCTCTCTTTCTTTCTTTCCCTCCTTTCTTTCTTTCTCTTTCTTCTTTTCTTTCTTTCTTTCTTTCTCATTCTTCTTTCTTTTTTCTTTCTTTCTTTCTTTCTCTCTTTCTTTCTCTCTTTCTTTCTTTCTTTCTTTCTTTCTTTCTTTCTTTCTTTCTTTCTTTCTTTCTTTCTTTCTTTCTTTCTTTCTTTCTTTCTTTCTTTCTTTCTTTCTTTTCTTAAACATATTACTGTCCATATTGCCCTAATTGACCTCAAATGATGGTCTTCTCAAATTCTGTCTTCTAAGTAACTGTAACAACTAACAAGTCTATGCTAACCTCTATTGGTTTGTGCTAACCTCTATTGTCTGTGCTGACCTCTCTTTTTCTTAGTAAAACAAATGTTCTCATATTGACAAGGTGAGCTGGATAGAGTTGAAATGCTCAGACTTAGACCCCAGCATGCGTCTCTAGTTCTCCAGATGACAAAGGCAGGAGCCTGGGCTTTGGTTGTGATCCTAACAGAAAGTTTATACTTTCATATGGAGAGGAGTTTGGCTTCATCCCTTGACGCTTAAATTACAGCCCCTCCTCTGCAAAATTCTTCTGATGGCTTCTTTTGCTAGTCTCACTTGACAGCAAATCTGACGTGGAGATGAGGACAGAGAAAAGAAAACAAACACTACTTTATCTTACTATAAGTACCCTGTTAGACTGTATCTCCGTGATGGTGACAGCTGTCTGTATTTCATCAGTTGTCCAGAATTTCTCAGAGGAAACTCATAATGGGTAAATCACTTTAGGATTGTGTGACACTCAAGGCCTTCTCTCTTATTTAATCATGTTTGTTTCGAACATTCATCCTAGCAGGTAAGGAGCTGTTATGTAGGCTACTTGTTTAGATGAGGAATACATTAGAGCTCCTGAGACTTTATCATTTACTTAGAGAAATGCTGCTGTAACTTTTCAGGAAGAGTTGTGACCAAAAAGATTGGAATTTTAAGGGAAAGAGGAAACCTATCCTATATACAATGTTGTGGAGCCCCTCTAGTGTTACCACAGGGAAGAAGTAGAAGCACCTTGGGAAAAGCAGATGACACAGCCCATGGGCTTCCGTTGGTAGCCAGTACTGGGAGCAAATGTGCACACATGGCTAAGTACACAGGTAACTCATTGTTCCTGCACCTGGAGGTATCTATTCATAGGTGTGACCCAGATGTTGCTAATACATAATTTAAAAATAGGAATACAAATTACTGGGTTAGTTAGGTCTCCTGCAGAAGCCAGCAGGTGATATAAGAGCAAAAAGCCATATTGAATACAAATTCTTAGTGCCAATCCAGTGGAGGGTAAAATTGACATGATTCAAGGATTAATGAAGCCATTCCTGAAGTTCTTTCTTAGTTGCTAAATATAGAGAAAAAATCAACTTAATCATGGACACCTACTCAGGAAAATAGAAGTCTGGATGCTAACATCCTCCTCACTTAACGTCCACATATTACCTAGCGCTGCCCAACATGCCGTACCTAGGAATGGGTTCTATTCTAAGCAAGTAACTATCTTTTCCCAAGTTACTCAAACAATGTAAGATTATATATCGTAGAAATCTGTGAAATTTCTCACATACCATTTGTATTGTATAAATACTCTTAGTTTTGGGTAAGGAAGACTATCAAGAAGATGATGGAGTTTCCTCCAAGTTTTCTTAAGATCTAAATTTAGATATTACTGAAAGGTAGTGACAGATAATATAGTATGACACTTTTACAAAGCCCCATTAAAGAATAAAATTTCACCTTGAGCTCAATTGGGTGAAATACCTTGGAATTAAGAAAAACAGTAAAGGACAGATACAGTATTGATTCCATAAAATAATACAAGTAAGACAATTATCATATTAATAAAAACAATATTAGTGACTATATAATCTATATAAGGCCTACATATTTGGAATGATGTATTGTCACTATATGATTTCACTCACTTTGTTACCATTTCATCTCTTTAATTAAGGAATCTAAAGTTTTACACAAGTTAAGAGAATGACTAAGATCACTTGGTAACTAAATGGCAATTTCCAGGTCCTTCACAATAAAATCGTTCTTAACTATCTACTTAACAAATGGAATTGTTCAGAGTTAAGCTGACATCAGAAATCTGACAGAAAGCCCCGGCTGTAGTGTCTCCTGCAGGCTTCTGTTAAAGATCATCAATGATAGAAGTTCCCTGAGGAGTCAGTGTCCCTGGGGTACTTTCAATGGGCAACACTGGGGTGAGAGTAGTGACATCACCAGTGGTTTCCTATTCAGAATGTGGACTCTGGACCAGAGTTACTTTTATTATAAGTGTGGATCCCAGAGCTCACCAAAATCTCACCTAATGTCTATTTTCAAGGATTTTCTTATTTGTATGAAGTCATAGACTATTCACATACCAATTAAGACTTGAGAGGCAGTGCCACGAGAGGTACCTGTTACAGCTCTGCACTGAATGAACAAAATGTAATCATTCAACAATATCCTGTTCACTTGGAAACTGTAGTTGAAATGTGGGGAGGATAATACTATAGTAACAAAGGTAAACTGAAAGTTGGTGGTCTCCAGGGAATGTAGAAGAACCATCACTGTCACTTTAGTATATCATTCAGAGGAGAACAGAGCCACACTACCCATAGAAGACATCCCTCCACCCCACTGGACAGTTAGATCTTTGGCCTGGACACGTGGATCACTAAAGCCACACTGCTGGAGTAATGTCCCTCCACCCCACTGGACAGTTAGATCTTTGGCCTGGACACGTGGATCACTAAACCCACACTGCTGGAGTAATGTCATCTTGAAACTGCTCAGCTATCCATGTTTCAATCCCAAACATCATGCAAACTCTTCTTATTTTAATTCTCTTTCTTGGATCAATTTCCCAGTAGGGAAGAGAATATATTTTAAAAGATGTTGCATTAATCTAACCCTTCTAGTAAATTATTTAAAAGGCTTTCTGTTACAACTCTCTTTTGGCAAATGTATAAAGTCTCATTGTCTGTGAATAAGACCTTAAATATGTAGAAATTACTAGAGTGAGGGGCTAGGCCTTGGGTGAGGAATAATTGTGATTAATTTCAACATTTTTAAAGGGTAACTCTAAAATTTTCTGTCAGATTGTTTGCTTTGTAAGACTGTATGACTTTAAATGTCTGTACTTCTTCTGCTTGGTTTTTAGCAGAGAACACAGTTCCACTGCAGCTTACACTATGTTCTTGGTAGGTAAGTTCTCTGGATATTGTTATATGGCCAGAATAAAATACTCTCTGCTAGATGGGAAATGCCATTTAATTTGTCATTATTTGGGGAATTATTTTTAAAATAGTAAAATGATACTCTTACTGTAAAAACCTTTAGGGTCTTTTGGTGATTCTAGCATTTCCCATTACATCTGCATTAAATTGGACCCCTTAATTACCTTCTTAGAACTCCCACGTGCTGGATTGGAGATGAATAAGAGTAATATCAAATTCACAGTTCATGATGATGATCATGATGACAAAGATGACAATGATGATGGTACTGACAATGTTGAAGTCATTTTGAATTGCTTCTGTGTCATTGTGTATGGAAAGAACATGATGAATCTATACTTAAGTCCCACCATATCTGAATATATTACTGTTTTCCTTATGTAGACACAGAAAGACCTTTGCCTAAGATGTTATAGTAGGCGCAAGTAGCTGTAGTACAAAGTTATTCCCATACCTATGACAATATGGCAGAGCATCCTATGATGAATTCATCCTATGCTGAATTTCTAAATGATTATGTATATTCAGAAGAAAGTATTGATTGTTAAGTGTAAGCCTCTCCTGAGCATCTAGTAAATGTGATCCATTAATGAGTTGTAAAACGGTTATCATCTCTTCCTCCTTAAAGAGGATTATTATACTGATTTCCTCCTTAATTTACCATGGGGAATTAACACTATTATATATTCAGTTCAGGTACCACAATAATGTAATGCTATAAAAACAATTTAAAATATTCTGGGCAGAAGGCAAATAATAACATTGTTTCAGTTGTATTCTACTGAACTGAGGGAAGGAATATATTTTCTAAGCAAAATATTCCTTTTCATCTTCTGAAATACTGTTGCATTTTTGTTTTACAACTTTTCTCTGTTTCTTTGGTTTCTTATGGAATTTTACAATGGGTCATATTGCTACATATTACATTATGTAACATTATATAATGTTACTCAGGAATTAGGCTAATACCTCCTGAGGGTCTCTCCGAGGTACATTGAAGTTTATCACCTGATATTTCTTTTCATTAAAAAGCATTTAAGGATCATCACTATCATTTACTTTGCAATATGTTTCATTGCTATTTTTGAATATGTGTGAAATCCACATAAATAATCTACCCAGATACACTCCTGGGCAAGAGCTGGGGGCAAAATGGTCTGCTTAGTGCAGGACAAAAACCACTCTGAGTTTTTGTGAGTGCACAATATGATATGGGTAAGGAAAAGGACTGATTGAGAGAGGAGGAAAATGCATTTGAAGGAACAAGTAGAATAAAGTTCTGAATTATGTCAGAAATACTAATTCCAAATCCACAGTATTTTCCACTTTTTTACTGAGCACATAACACAACTCATCTCCTAATACTTTTCCTAAAGGCTAAATCTGCAAATATTTCATTTCATTCTCTTAAAATTAATAGTTTAATTAAACCAAATGTTATTGAGGGAAAAATAAAAATAATTGCATTTACAGCTGAACTTCAGGATTAAAAGAAACTAGGACTGTAAATCCATCCCACTGTGAAGCTCTCCACAATCATATCATAACTAAACATACTTTTGTGTGAGCTAAGAAAGATTAGGAAATAAACTCTCTTCCAAACAGTGCAAAACAATGACCATTAGTTTCTCAGTCACAGTGAAACTCCTAGGCACCCAGCGACCTTCAATAACAGGTCTTTGAATATTGGCAGTTTCCACAGCAATAAGAAAAATGAGATCTCTGGAGAGGCTCATACCTACAACTAAACACTTGGCCTGAAAAATTAGTCATGTTACTTCTGTGAATATGTATGCAAGGAACATATGAAAATGTAGACCTAAAATGGCATCAGAATGAGAAATGATGGGAAGCAGAAAATAGTGACTGATTTATTCTGATGATGCGGTTTTACACAAACACAAACACACTCACACACATACACGTACATGTGTGTTTGCTCCCTTTCTAAATTTGTGTAGCGCTTATAACATTTACATTTTATATAAATTTTATTTTATTTCATTATTCTTCCTTTAATACAGTTAATATATGTGTTTATGACATGATCAATAATGCCATATATAGTTTACATTTGTTTCATTTCATTGAAATAGATAATAAAAAATTAGCCTAATTTCTTTTTCATGGAATCTGTGGTATTTCCTTTTCTCCTGTTTTTATGATTACAAAAACCTTACAAGAATTGTACCTCCAGTTTCATAAGCTTTTCTGAATTTCTTCTTCTGATTTATAATAGTACTTTACTATTGTTTTTGTTTTTGTTTTTGTTTTTTTTGGGTCCGGTTGTGGGGCCTGAACTCTGGGCCTGGGCGCTGTCCCTCAGCTTTTCAGCTTAAGGCTAGAGCTCTACCACTCAAGCTCTACCACTTGAGTCACAGCTCCACTTCCAGCTTTTTTCATTTTGCTTATGTGGTGCTGAGGAATCGAACCCAGGGCTTCAGGCATGCAAGGCAAGCGCTCTACCACTGAGCCATCTTCCCAGCCCTACTATTGTTTTTAAAAACGACAAATTTAGATATTCATTGGGGGTAAAAAAAAGATTAAATTACTGTTAGGAAATGGAAAGACTTGGAAAAATTATATTAAGTGAAGGAAGCCAGGCCCAAAGAAACATAGGTCCCATGGTTTCCCTTATTTATTTATTATTCCCTTATTTATTCCCTTATTCCCTTATTTATTCCCTTAGTTATTTGCAATAACTAGTATATGTCTAGGACAAGCAGAATAGGTCAAGAGCTATGTACACATGACCACATGGAAGGGTGCTTGCCTTGCATGCATGAGGCCCTGGCTTTGATTCCTCAGCACCACATAAGCAGAAAAAGCTGGAAGTGGCACTGTGGCTCAAGTGGTAGAGTGCTAGCCTTGAGCTGAAGAGCTGAGGGACAATGCCACGCCCAGAGTTCAGGCTCCACCTGTGGCAAAAATAAATAAATAAATAATAATGTTAAGTGAAATGAACCCCAAGATAGGGACAAAACTGGTTTTTTTTCTTTCTTGCTATTGTTTTTAACGCATTTAAAATGTGCTATATGATTTTTTTTTGTTTCTTGTGTATGTTCCTCCCCCATGGTATAACCCGTTTTCACTGTCTTTGATGTCGGTGCTCTGCATCTTGTATATACACTTCTCTAATTTGGGGAGGGGAAGGAAAAAACAAATTGCTCAATTAGGGATTCAGGTTAACCCATTATAACAATAAGATGTACAAGACACTTTGTTGCAAACGAAAATGAACTTTACAACTTCAGGGAGATTAGTTGTGGAGGTGGGAGGGAAGGGAAGGGAGGGTAGGGGAAAAACAAAGGAGGAGGCAAGAATGCTTGATAAGAAATATACTCATTACCTTGCTCATGTAACTGTAACCCCTCTGTACAGTATTTTTACAATAAAAATGTACAAAAACTAGAATCCCCAGGCCCAAAGAAACATAGGTCCCATAGTTTCCCTTATTTGTAATTACTAGTACATGTCTGAGTCAAGCAGAAATGGTCAGATAAATTGATGTTAGGCAAAATGAACTCCAAGATAAGGACTGAATGTTTTCTTTCTTTCTTGTGATTGTTTCTAACATATTTATAAGATGATTTTTTTTGTTGCTTTGTATGTTCCTCCCCCATGGCATAATCCCTGTTTTCACTGCATTTGATGTTGGTATAATTTGTGGAGGGGAAGGGAAAAAACAAATTGTTTAAATAGGGATACAGGTGGTCGCATTACAACAATGAGATATACAAGACGTTAGGTTGAAAAATGAACTTTACAACTTTGGGGGGTAGGGGAGTAAAGGGGTATTGGGGGGAGTGGGGGGGATGGGAAGGGATAGGAAGGGGAAACAAAGGAGGAGGCAACAATGCTTGATGAGAAATATACTCATTACCTTCTTGCCCATGTAATTGTAACCCCTCTGTATGGCATTTTCACAATTAAAAAAATAGAATCCCAACTCTATCTTTTATTCAAAATTGCCTTGGTGCTTGTTGCTCATGTGTCCCTAAAAAGTAAGAATCAGCTTGTTAATCTTCCCAAAACACAGTATCAGGATTTGCATTGCAATACAATTAAGTATATGCGTTCAGTATGATAAAATTACTTTTCTTTTACTATTATTGTTTTTACTTGAAAATGCTGGAAACAGAGGGGTTATAGTCAGATGTTAGGCAAAGAGTACATTTCCTTTTGAAACTTGTCACTCTAATCTTGCTCTCTCCCAGTTTTTCTCTTATCCCACCCACAAGTTCAATAGTTCATTTTTAACATAGTGTCCAGTGAGTTCCATTGTCATATTTGTGCACCTTTTGGCCCTCCATTTCTGTGACTCTCTATACCCTCTCACAGATATATAGACAAGAAAAAAGAAAAGAAACCAAAAACAGTAGCAAACAACAAACCTCTTTTCTCCATTTCTTGGAGTTATGTCCATAACTTTTACAGTGTATGATCAGATGGACACAGGCATTGTGCTTTTCTGCTCCTCTCCTAAGAGTATGTTCCTCTGGGCTCACTGTGTGTGAACGCTTAGGGACATATATAATTTATTATGTTCCAGTGTATTTTAGTTCTAGCTTCCACATAGATGAGTGAGAACACGTGCCATTTGTCTCTCTGAGCTTGGCTTCCCTCACTTAACATGATTTTTTTCTAAGTCCATCCATTTCCCTACACATGATATATTATTCTTTTTAATGGAGGTGTAAAATTCCATTGTGTATAGCTACCGCATTTACTGGATCCACACATCTATTGTGGTCATCTGGACTCTTTCTACAACTTGGCTATTGTGAATAGTGCAGCAATGAACATGAATGTGTGAGTTTCTTTATGGTATTCTGGGTATGGCTGGTAGAGAAGACCTATGTCTAGGTTTTTGAGGAACTTCCAGAGTGCTCTCCAGTGTTGTATTAGCTTACATTCCTACCAAGAGTGAAATAGGGTTCCTTTGTCCCCACATGCCCACCAACATTTGAATTCACAGTGTGGCCAATCTAACTGGGGTGAGATGGAATCCCAGAATTGTTTTAATTTGCATTTCCTTTATGGCCAGGGATGGTGAGCATTTCCTCATGTGTTTCTTTGCCATTCTTACATGTCTTCTGAGAAGTCTTTCTTTAGCTCCTTTGCTCATATAGTGATTGGTTTATTAGGTTGGGGAGGGGTTAATTTCTTGAGCTCCTTGTATATTTTGGATATGAGGCTTTTATGTCATGTATTGCAAATAAAAATCTCCCAGTCTGTTGATTGTCTTTCTAGTTTAGAAACTACTTTTGCTCTAACATTATTGAGTTTACTTCTTAATAATAGTATCTTCATATAATTAAAGCTTGTGTACAAAGTTTTGTGTATGCAACATGAATATCTGCTGTTGTAATTATTGTTGAGAATTGATAATACTGCTTTTGCTATAGTTTTGCTGACATTTTCTTTCTCTTTTTTTCTTTCTTTTTTTTTTTTTTGTCGATCATGGGGCTTTGAGCTCTTCAGTTCAAGGCGAGCGCTCTACCACTTGAGCCACAGTGATACTTCCAGCTTTTACTGAGTAGTTTATTGGAGATAAGCATCTGACAGACTTTCCTGCCTGGGGTGTCTTTGAACCATAATCCTCGGATCTCAGCCTCCTGATTAGCTATGATTACAGGCGTGAGTCATGAGTGCCTGGCTATTGTCTTGACATTTTAACAAAGCAATTTTGTATCCAGTAAGACTGTTGTTATTCTAAAGAACTCTATTAATTCATTTGCAAAATCTGTTAGCTTTACCTCACAGATATATTTTCACTGTTGATATTTCTGTCTCTCTGTTTCAAACCTTAAAAAAGTATTGAAGCCATACTACAGTATTTAAAACCACCCGCACAACATCGGGGAGAAGCATGGAGAATTACAGTTTTCTAGAACTTTCAGTTCAGATGTGTAACTCTCAAGCCTAATGTGTGCTATTGGACACCAACTGATGCATTCCATCAACCTAAGAAAATTCCTTCTATTTCATATGTGTTCAGATTTCATTGTTTCTATTCAGTAGATTGTGCACTGTGATGTCTTAAGATATAAACTTTGAGCATAAATATCTAACTTGAGGCACAAATATTTCAGAATTGCCAATGATAATTACTTTGATTTCATGTCAACAAAGAAAATTTCTTTTTTGCAGAACTGGACATTTTTAAGCTATCTTACTTTGTGGTCTAGCCCTTTATTGAGACTGTTATCATGTTAGGGTCTAGGTTTCTACGGGAAATTCATTTCATTTCTCTGTTTGGTTTATCCTAAAGACTTGTCTCTTAAGTGTTAAAAACAAAATTATTTTTTCTAAGATTTGAAAGTAATCAAACTATGATATACTCATTTTCAGGCTTATGTTCCGCACTCTATTTTTCTTACCTTCTGCTCTTTTGAAAAACTGAACGGTGAGAAAGGTAGCATTGATTGATCAAGATGTACCATACTCACAAACTGACAGATTGAATCCCAGCTACATTGTACAACTACTTAAGTGTGTGTGTGTGTGTATATATATATACACACACACATATATATATATATATACACACACACATATAGATATATATATCTCTACTAGGTCTTCATAGTTGGAATTGACTTTGAAATGATATGTGATAAGGAATGAAAGGTTAATTAGAAAATTATATGAAGAAGAAATGAGGCAAGAAAACAAGCCTTAGGTATAGAGAATAAAAGCACTTTAAAAATTATGGAAATTTTTAATTTTTATTCTTTAAATTTTAGGTACTGTAAAAATTATATTTAAGTCCTGTATAAAGGAGTTGTCATTAGTGAAGCAACTTACAAACAAGAATTCTGAAATGTTGAGGTTAACATCGCTATAATTACTAGTCTTGCCTTAAACAACATGTTTTTATTATTTTTAAAAAGCTATTACCTTATTTCTCTTTGGAAATTCAGCAATCACTGATTCTCTTGTAAAACCAAATACTTTATAAGAGATTAAAATTTGGGGCTCTGTTGTTCAAGATTTGTTGCCTCCTAGATTCAGTAACATTGATTTTTGTTAATTACCTTTTTTGTTTCTCCTGTTTGCAACCCTCAGACAATTTCTCCAGGCTCACTTAGAAGAACATTAAGGTGTCCAAGATCATTTTTTATGTCAACCAACATCTCTTCAAGTCTCCAGTGTGGTTGATATTTTGATTATCATTATGGGTATATTTTCTTTCTTTCTTTTTTCTTTTTTCTTTTTCTTCTTCTTCTTCTTCTTTTGTTTTTCCCAGTCCTTGGACTCAGGGCCTGGGCAATGTCCCTGAGTTTCTTTTTCTCAAGGCTAGAGCACTCTACCCCTTGAGCTACAGTGCCACTTCTGGCTTTCTCTGTGTATGTGGTTCTGAGGAATTGAACCCAGGGCTTCATTCATGGGAAGTAAGTTGCACTCTACCATTAAGCCACATACCCAGGCCAATAGGTATATTTTCTAATGATTTTTTTTTTGCTCCTGTTTTGCTTTTTTCTCAATCTGAACTTGTATCTGATCTTCTTTTGGCAATAAAGTATTTGCCTCAAAAAGGAATTCGTTGCTATTAATGAAAGCAGAACTTCACATCTCAGGGAAGGCTTCTAGGAGCTATACTCGGTGCTTGTTGGGCTTAGTGTTGGCTATAAATGAGGGACTATAATCATTATTCTAAGAATGTGCCAAGTTTGTTTGGACTAGTCATATACCAACAGTATGCAGGAGATTGGGAAGCAATTTAAAGATGATGGAGAATGTATTTTCATATTAAAATATTTAAATCTAAATATTTATATAGAGAGAACCACAGGAATTACCCCAACAGAGGAATATTTTAAAATAATGATAAAAGGCATGGAAGATGGTCTGAATAAACAGTCCCACTATGATTTTGGATAGTGCAATTTAATTTTATAGAGATGTCAACTTTCACAAAGGTATTTGAAAGATTTTTCAGTTATATTGTTTTATTGAATTTAATAAACTTAAGGTAGACTCAAGAAAGTAAAGATGCATAAACACCTACATTCAAAACAAGCAGAGGTTTAATATAAATTGATGAGGAAGCTACACCCTGCCTAGTGGGATAACAGGAGGAAACTCCAGGTTATACAGACTTCAGGATGAGATATAGGTAAAATACAGGTGAAACTTTCAAGTTAGTAGAAAAAAAGTATAAGAAAAAAATTGATACCCTTATATTTTTTTTCTTTTTACCCTTCTCAATTTGATTCTTTTCTTTTTCTTCCTCTTTCCCTGACAATTGATTGAGATCATTTAAAGAGAGAATGGATACATGAATCAAAATGTCCCATGGTAACTCATATATGTCTATAATTGATATGTCAATAAAAACATGAAATATTTCTAAATAGACAAACACTTGTCAAATCTGATTGTAATGTCGATCCTGTTTGCATCCTTGATATTTGTAAGTTCTTATACACTTGTTAAGTTTTGTTGTTCAACCACTTTGGAAAGTAGTATGGAGGTTCCTCAAAAGACTCCACATAGAGCTCCCCTATGACCCAGCAATCCCACTTTTGGGCATTTACCCAAATGTTTACAAACAGGACCACACTAAAGCTACCAGCACAACTATGTTTATTGCAGCATTATTTACTATAGCTAAGATCTGGAACCAACCCAGATGCCCCTTAGTAGATGAATGGATCAAGAAAATGTGGTATATATACACAATGGAATTCTATGCTTCCATCAGAAAGAATGACATTGCCCCATTTGTTAGGAAATGGAAAGACTTGGAAAAATTATATTAAGTGAAGTAAGCCAGGCCCAAAGAAACATAGGTCCCATGGTTTCCCTTATTTGCAATATCTAGTATATGTCTGAGTCAAGCAGAAAAGGTCAGATAAGGTGATGTTAGGGAAATGAATCCTAAGATATGTATTCAAATGTTTTTTTTTCTTTCATGCGATTGTTTCTAACACATTTATAAGATTATTTCTTTGTTCTTTGTATGTCCCTCCCCCACAGTATAACCCCTGCTTTCACTGTATTTGATGTCAGTATAATTTGTGGAGGGGAAGGGGAAAAACAAATCGTTTAAATAGGAATACATGTGGACCCATTGCAACAATGAGATGTACAAGTCGTTATGTTGAAAACGAACTTTACAACTTTGGTGGGGGGAGAGGCTAGGAGTATTGGGTGGGGGGGCAGAAGGAGGCTGGGAAGGGATGGGAAGGGGAAACAAAGGAGGAGGCTAAAATGCTTGATAAGAAATGTACTCATTATCTTGCCCATGTAATTGTAACCCCTCTGTACAGTATTTTCACAATAAAAAAAATAAAAATTAAAAAAAAAAGATTTAAACTCTTAAAGAACTAGAATTTTGTCCCTTTTAAACATTACATACACTTGAACTTTACATTATGAAACTAGTTTATCTAAAATTAAATGAAACTAATGTACCTTATTCATATAAGTGTGGGTATGGAATGAAATGATTCATTCAGGAACAATATGAATTCTATGTATACGTAGACCATTCTGTTTTTTGTGATGGAAGTAGCTAAAAGCTTCTTTCTCTTCCTCAAAGCCACAGGCGTTTGCTGATAGAAACCATACAGAATAAAAGAAAATAGAAACCATACAAAATGAAAGAAAACTTGTCCTCACATGAAGAGATCTGGGACTTCGGCCTCATTAGATGTGCACTATTGTCTGAGTTTACAGGTTGCAGCCTGAAGAGAATCATATACATGCACTAGAAATACAAGCAGCTGCTTTTCACATCAGAACAAATCCCTTCGGGGCCATGTATTGCCATTGGTTTTGTCAAGGCCTGGTCATGGCATGTTGGTCTCAGTCCTAACTTTCATTCAATGACCTCTTGACTCTCCAGAAGCTCTCAGTTATTCGTCCTCATAATTAAGCTATTGACTGTATATCTACCATTGTGAGGGGCTTAATTAAGTATTGAATACTTGACTAGTAACTAAGAGGAGACATTGCATACAGCTTTGTGTTTATACCACATGTGTTATATCTTTTTCTACTTTTAATAAAAGAGCAGGAGAAAGAATGGAGGTTTAATAAAGGTCCTACCAAGAAATTTCTGGGCCCTGTGTCACCCTCCTATACTGCATCTCAGCTTCTAAAAGTAAAATTACATGATTGGCCCAAGTGATCTTACCTTCAAGCCCTTAGATTTGTGATTTCAACAGGGAAAATTCTACTAATATCCTCATGAAAGTTTTGTTCAAGATTTCTGTCAGACTTTAGATGGTTTAGAGAGGAAAGGAGAGGAAGAAGAGAGGGGAGAGGAGAGGTGGGGAAGAGAGGACAGGAGAGAGTGTGTATGTGTGTGAGAGAGAGACAGAGAGACAGAGAGAGAGAGAGAAAGAGAGAGAGAGAGAGAGAGAGAGAGAGAGAGAGAGAGAGAGAGAGAGAGAGAGAGAGAGAGAGGGAGAGAGAGAGAGAGAAAGAGAGAGACCCACCCATGGCAGTGATTGCTAAGAAGACCAGCTGCATTGTGACTGTGGTCAAGTAATTAATCTGTCATGCTTTCCCAAGGTAGCCAGCTATGGTAGTAGAAGTACCACCACCAGAGCAAAATCCACTTCAATTGAATTGTATATATATTGGTGTTTGATTATAATTTGCATATCTATAGAAGTATTAATCTTCTGTTGGCTATTAACAATTTATTGCATAAAGTGTTCAGACAAGCCAGATGCATTCTGAGAAGAAGAAAGAAAGGAGTAAGACCATATACTATTATTTGGAGAGAAAGGTTAGCATAGCTTTTAAAATATGTATCTCAGAGTAGAGGACAGTATCAAATGCTTCAGGGAATTTAGGCTAAAGAGAAGTGGTGAGGAAGAAAAAAATGGTAAAACTGATAGTAGAATACTTGACTGCTTGTTTGAAAGACATACTTGAAGTCACCATGCATCATTTGGGGGTGGATAGTTAGAAAAATAGCAAGTTCATTGTCCAAACCTCTGGAATCTTTTCCTTTTATTCAAGTTTTTAGGAAATGTATACTAGACATACTGTAGAACTTGTTATTAAAATGAAAACAAAGTACATTTCTTCATATAAAGCTACATGTATGTAGCACATAGTAAAGAACACCACATAGTGTCTGCTATTGTGTCATTAGAAAATGTACAATCAATTTCACACTCCCCACCCCCGTGGGTAAGTATTTTCATGAATACTCTCCTTCTCTTTCAGTAATCTTATACTAATTCAGTTACTAATGCTAAAATGTTTGAAGGGTAAGCATTTACAATTACATGAATAATAATACAAAAAGTGAAAAGGCTGAGTTGATGAAATTGACCTCAATAGCGTTATCGATAGCAGAAGAAATGTATGAATGAATCAAGGGGTTTTTCTATTTATTTCTGTGAGTTTCTTTAAATCAACAGAAGTTTTCTGTTGCTCTTGTCACAACCTATGTTGAAGAGAAAACACACATTTCAAGTCTGTGATCTGCATACAAATGTGCCCTTCTTTCAGATTTAGTGAATATTTTCCAGCTGCTTTGTGATAGGAAGCCAATTATGTACAATACATCATACAGAGGAAGCAATTACATTCATTTTCTTGGGCACTGAGAAATTTGATAAGGTTGACACTTGGCACATTGTGCTGTGATAACAGTTAATTTTTTAAAAGGCATAAAATATAGGCCAGTTGAATTGAAGTCATTTGTTTTTAAATAGTTGGAAATTGTGTTACCTTAGATGCTTTCAGATGACAAGAGGGAGTGAAAAATTAATTTAGAATCTCTTCTAAATGCATAATGTGAACTAGGCTCATTCAATTAGAGTATAGTACTTCCTTCCAAAAACAAACCAGTTCTTGAGACCTTATGATCAGCTTCAAATGGGAATGAACCTTTGAGAGATTTTTTTTTTAAAGAAAGGAAATAGTATCAGGCCTAATGTTTTCATAAGATCTTCATTTTAAGACATGCTCCATTTCTTTTTTTCTGGATGGGCCTACTTTTTTTTTTGTTTCTTCATTAAAATACTCTGTCAAGGAGACTAGACACAATTTTAAATTCTTTGAGATAAAAGACTAAGAATTCTGAATGCCTGGGGACATGTTTCTATTTATTAATTTATGAGCATGACGGCTGAGACAAACAATACACTGTGCAGCATACTTACCAGATTGTGCCAATATTGAGAAGGGTTAGGGCTAAGGCCCAATACTTGTACAAGGCATAATACTGATACAGAGAAAGTGTCACTTGAACTAAGACTTGAGATATATTTGCCACATGAGTGAGTGCATTCAAATGGAGATGTGTGATTTAGCTCAAGAGTTGAATGACTGATGATTAGTGAGGGGTGTATGAGATACAGTCTAGGCAAGTATAAGTGACTTGTGAAGTCTGGAGGAAACCATGATAACACAATGTCCTGGCTTTCCGGCAATCAGGCTGGTCTATAGCTATTATCCTGGGAGCATCATTAATAATACTCAATTTTCCTCTTAAATATCCATATTTGGACAATAGATGAGATTATCACCTTGAGCAGAGAAATTCATCTGAGAAAGGCCAAAGAGCAAGGTAGGGACCATATTACAAGTATGTCAGATGTCAGAATAATCATTGAAACATTATTGCAGGGCATAGGCAACTTCCATTTTATTTTTGAAACAAAGAAAAAATGCACAGGCCATTTATTGAGTGTCACCTGAATAAAATAGGGGAGGTGTTTTACCACAAGATCCTTTCTGTGAGATCATATATGTCATATCCATGACAGCAAATGCTGACTTTTCTTTAACTATAGCTTCCTTTATGTACAAACATCAAATGCAGTATTACAATATGACTATTGATGGCCATCACTTTAAACATTAAGAAGAGACATTTAAGGTTCTCTGAGGATGTCTATTAAATAACACTTCTGTTATGTTCGCATGTTTTGTGGACCACAGTGCATGTGCCGAATTGTAAAACAAACCTGAACAATGGCTATTAACAGCCATGGTATGACTTGTACAACTAGACTTGCAAAAGGATAAACATTTAAAAACAGAGAGAAAAAGATTGAGATCTGTTCTCACTGTTTTCTAACATGAAGTTCTACAGGTCAGCAGTGCATAAACCTGCAGGTCCACTGAGATTAGATGTCTTTCATCTCCTCCATAGAGGCTCATCTTTCCTGGATTTCATTAAGACTCTGATGTGAAAAATGTCTTCTTTCCTGTGGCTCCAGAGAGTTCCACACAGCTCCTGGAAAATTAATAGGATAAATGCTAGGTATTGCTGGCCATTTCATAACACTGTGATGCTTTACTGACAACACATAGCAATACTGTAAATAGTGACCACTGATGGACCAGAGTTCCATGCCAGGAACTTTGCTGCAGCAAAGCAAATTATACTTCTGGGGATGGTTGACCACATACAAGTGGTTATAATTTGAAGCCATGGACACATTTACATGAAAAGAAATTTGTACTTAGATTTCATTATAGAGCTGATCTATGGTTTATTTCTTTGGTTACAAAATCATCTCATTCAGTACCTCAAGTACAAGCTTTCCAAGCTTTCAGTTTCAGAAAATACATATTATATTTTTTTACATGAGAATTTTTTTTTCTTTTGTAGAGAAACAGGATGTTTTTATGAGAAAGTCTGTGTTGGCACATGGAATAAAAAATGAGATAAAGGAAGGCCTGTCCATAGGGTTAAGTTAGAGATGTGAATTTGTCCACTGAGTATTCCTTTGAAATAGACTAATTGCAACATCAATAAGTTGCACTATTGTCAAGCTTTCTTAGTTCATATCCTTGCAGGAATTTTCTTTTTTTTAAATTTTTTTATTGTGAAAATACTGTACAGAGGGGTTACAATTACATGGGCAAGATCTTGCAGGAATTTTCTGTCATTACTGACTTGCTGACACTGAAAGTAGCTCAGGAGGCACAGACACCACTAAAAGGCTAAACATAAAAAGTCTGAAATATACTTGGAACTCAAAAAATTAAATCCCCCAACAACAAATCCTCAAAGAAATAACTGCCCAATAAATAAGTGGGCTAAAGACTTAAAGGGAAACTTCTCTGAAGAAGAAAGAAGGATGGCCAATAGACATGAAGAAATGCTCAACCTCCCTAGCCATAAAAGAAATGTAAATCAAAACAACATTGATCTACCACCTCACCCCAGTTAGAATGGCAAAAATCAAGAACTCTAATAACAACAGATGCTGGAGGGGATGTGGACAGAAGGGAACCTTACTTCATTGTTGGTGGGAGTGTAAACTTGTTCAACCACTTTGGAAAGTAGTATGGAGGTTCCTCAAAAGACTCCACATAGAGCTCCCCTATGACCCAGCAATCCCACTTTTGGGCATTTACCCAAATGTTTACAAACGAGACCACACTAAAGCTACCAGCACAACTATGTTTATTGCAGCATTATTTACCATAGCTAAGATCTGGAACCAACCCAAATGCCCCTTAGTAGATGAATGGATCAAGAAAATGTGGTATATATACACAATGGAATTCTATGCCTCCATCAGGAAGAATGACATTGCCCCATTTGTTAGGAAATGGAAAGACTTGGAAAAAATTATATTAAGTGTAGTAAGCCAAGCCCAAAGAAACATAGGTCCCATGATTTCCCTTATTTGCAATATCTAGTATATGTATGAGTCAAGCAGAAAAGTTCAGTTAAGGTGATGTTAGGAAAATGAACCTTAAGATATGTATTTTAAATGTTTTTTTCTTTCATGAATTTGTTTCTAACGCAATTATAAGATGATTTCTTTGTTGCTTTGTATGTCCCTCCCCCACAGTATAACCCCTGCTTTCACTGTATTTGATGTCAGTATAATTTGTATAATTGTATAATTATATAATTATATATATATATATAAATTATATATATATATATATATAATTATATATATATATATAAATTATATATAATTATATAATTTGTATAATTGTATAATTACACAATATTAAGTACATATGGTTTTATCTTGTTCTAGCATTTGTTGTGATACATACACTTGGTCCCATCACCTAGCATCTTCTATGTGGTCTCTACATTTTCCTAAAAACTATGATATAATTAAAGAAGAATAAGCAAACATGAGACCATTGTATCATAATCTAAGGTTACTTCCAAACACTGGCATTTGCTGAGTATTTTTTCCCAATAAAAACACATCAGTAGAGATATGGCTTAAACAGAATAAAAGCAGGAAAACCCCAGCTCAAAGTTTGGTATTGCCAAAAGAAAAAGAAAAGCATTAAAAGTTTTCAATTAGGAGACTATTCTGTATTTCAAGATGTTTTTAATGATATTTATCCCCTAACTCCTAACACAACATTTTTCCCCAAGTGGGTAGCTTAAGTTTTTAAAAAAAGTTTCTTTCTTTGTGTGTGTGTTCTAATTTTTCACATACTGCTGCTCTACAAACACCAGAGAAAGGTGTAGAAAGTCTCAGCAATGTGAGCAAAGCAAGATCCTGGAGACATGTTGCAATCCAGTCTCAGGAGGCCTCTTGGATTCCACATGGTTGAAACTAGACAGTCACATCTTTCTTCACATTTCTTGATAATTGCATTGCGAATTAATTAAAAAAAAAAGAATTGCATGGTGATAAAGTAGACTGAAATTGAAGTTTACAATACTAACGTTAAAATAAGTTCTGAGTTACTTCCTGAAAAATGAAATAGTGAACACACCAGCCTTAAGCGATAGGCATTTAAACAAAACTGTAAATATTATTAATTAGTTAATTAGTTTATCTGTTGCACTGGGGTCTTGAATTAAGGGCTTCACCCTTGTGAGGCAACACTTCATGGCTTTAGCCACTGCTTTAGCTCTTTGCATGTTCTAGGAGTTAATGTCTTATTAGATAAAATTGGCAAATATCCTCCCACCCACCTTCTTTACCCACTTTGCAGGCTGTCTCCAACCAACTGACTGTTTCTCTACTTTGGATTTCCTTAAAGGCACTGAATCAATAGAACAAATCTAAATGCATGTTCTTCTCATGGAAAGCAAAGGGTTTCTTCAACTGAGATACTAATGATACTAGAACTTGTGAATCATTACTTAGCATATTCAACATGTCTTTCTCTGCAGTTAGATTCTAGGTCATCTGTTGAGTATAATGTCATAAAAATAAGCTGGATTTGCTTTCCTGTGGTTGGCTTAATCAGGGACTCATATATTCAATGACACATACGTGTAACTTTAAAACTAATTGGAATAAGTCATTAAAATACACCAAAGGAAGTAACTGTATATACTATAGCGTTGCTTTAGGTCACATTTGCTGTTGTTTAATAACTGGTCACACAGTAGCCATAGTCAAAATTCTGCAGCAATTATCAATTTTTTCTGATTCCTATAACGATAACAAAAAGTTAAAAACCACCAAGACGAATGCTATAAAAGTGTAACATCTATCTTACTGTAATCATTATCAATGAAAATTTTATGCAAGTTTTGCTTTTATTTTCTTTTATAAAGTGATAAGCTCAGAGAAGATAACCCTAAATGTTTTTTATCATTTCCATTTATTTTTCTATGAACTAGGATTTAACATGTTAAAAATGATCATTCATAACCTTACATTTTCAGATAGTCCATATGTCAATTTATTTCTTTACAACTAAAATATGTTATTAATTCATACCTTTCTTACATGATGACATAGTACTATGGATACTAGTTCTATTTTGGTGATCATTTACTTATGACTTTATATAAAGTAGATTTTCATGGATGTTTTAGGACATTGGGATATGCGTCAGAATTTTATTGTTGTCTGTTCTTTTACTACTACAGGTTTTGTAAATTGCTTCCCTGAGTTTAAACCGCAGTACTGTACGAAGGTGTGTGGTTTTTGGTTTTGCCCTTTGTACTTATTTAAAAGGCCCATTCTTTGATCTTTGACACTTCTGTTATTTTGCCTTATGATTGAGGGGAGATATTTCCAGATGCCTTAAGCAATCATTCCTGCCCTCTTTTAGATAGCTAAGCAAAAATCTGACTTACTAGAACTGAATTTTGTTATGTGCATGTATATAATATAAATTTTCCCACGGATTGAATGCTAATATCTTCACCAGGTTGTTTTGTGGGAGGCCCTAATTTCCAGTGTGATTATATTTGGAGGTTCAGTTTAGGGAAGGAAATTACATTTAGATGAGGCCACTGGCACAGAGACCTTTGATGTTAATGCCCTTCTAAAAAGACAAAAAGGGAAATCTTTGTTTGGTTCCAGGAAAGGCTTGTGAAGACTTAAGCAGGAAGAGCCCCTTCAGAAAGACTCTGAACAGCAGGCATTGTCATCTTGGTCATTTATCTGCCAGCAATGTGAAATACACACACACACACACACACACACACACACACACACACACACACACACACACACACACACACACACACACACACACACACACACACACACACACACACACGATAAGATAGAATTTAAGGGTTTCCTGAGAATATAGCCAGGTATGACTCTCCTGGTAAATTTCTATGATGTCGAGTGCTCCGGGACCATGGCTGAGAAATGTAGCTGGACCAAGCAGTGTCTTAAGATGCTTCAGGTCAGGTCAGTGGGAGCCAGGGAGAGGTGTAATTGCTTCCTCCTGCAAGATTGTGGCTGGGGCTGGATCCAGGTCACAAGCTACTTTATGATATATTTCTAGGATGGAAGTTGATGGAGCAGTTACTCAAGGCAAAGGACCCAGGATCTTGTCCTAGAACTAAGGGCACTCTGGGGACTGTGCTGTCGCCTGAACTGCAGTCAGGATCATTGGAGGCAATTCTGCCACCCAAGTTCATGACTGTCTTCCTGCATGAACTTTCCCCAGTTCAGGACTCTATTTTCATACCTGGAACACAAACCTCCTATAAAGACACTTAGGTATTTTGCAGTGGGAGTACATAAACAAGGGACTTCCGGTCCGCCATTTTGCTGTTGGTATCCAGCGCTGTTTCCTGCTTTGATTCTTTCTGCTTTCTCTTATTCCACTTTCTCCTCTTCTTTCTTTTACTGTTGGATGGTGTTTGAATCTGTTCTTTGAGATAATTTTACTTTTCCTTTTGCATCTAACTTTAAAATGGTAACATTGGACTGTATAATTATTTCTTGGAAGTATATATTGATAGCCAGCTAATGACATAGTTGACTCCACTCCCTTCCATGTCTCTTCTCCTACCTTCCCTTCCTGAGGCTAATTTGTCATAGACTAAAATTGTCCTGTTTTTAGCTTACAAGTAGTTTCCTTTGGAGTGAAAACACAAGCTCATAATTTTAGTGCTCCATCCATCAACTTTAAATAGTCTTTTTCTGTTCTCATATTATTCTTAACCTTTCTACATTTTTAGAGTATAATATGAAGTATATAAACTTACCAATTATAGAACTTCATTTTTTGTTGTTACATAAGAAAAAAATCCCCTGATATTTAGGTTTAACCTTGAATGTAAGTGGTTTCAAGAGCCACAAGCTGGCCTTCAGAACAGATTTTCAATTCATCTCTCACATGGCTGGAGTATTGCCTTGAAGGACTTTTATTGAGGTCACCATATTTATAGTTACTATATTTCATTGACTCTTGGATAAACAATATTATGACTTTATCTATTTCTCTTTTTTTTATTGCCTAAACAGAATATTCTCAGGATAATACATTCTTTCCTTGAGGATTCTGCAATAATTTTCTCATTTACCATAATTTTTGTTAAAGTCTGATTATTCTGTTTGTTCTTTATTTATAAATATTAATTCAATTTTATTAATCAAAGCACCATATCTTTAGTCAATTGAACTTTTCATTTTTCTATGCTACTTTTTGTTGAGCACTGTCATATCCTTTAATTTTTTTAAAATATAATTTCAGGAAAAAAATGATGAAATTTGCTTTTTGAGTAGCTTCCTTTTCATTCAGTTTACTTCTGTAGGAGTACCTGTCAAGTTGGCTGATGCTTGTTGTCTTTTTAATCTCTAAAATGTCTTCCAGTTTAGTTTTGATTTCGTTTCCTCTGAAACTTGTTCTCCATGTCCCTGTGAATTTTAGCAGTGTTTGGTTTTTATTTTGAAACTTGTTGCATGTTGTTACCACTATGTAATGGTTTTCTTTTCCTCATTCCTTATATCTTGTTCTTTTTTTCTTGTCCTTTTATCCTGTGGGGTTTTTTCCTTTTTTTTTGAATTGAGGGCTTGTAGTTCCTTGGTGCCATTGTCTTTAGACAAGCACCCTTTGTCCTTGAGGCAGAAATGCCTAAAAATCAGTACTCCTAATTAAGAGGATATATTAAAATATATTTTAAATATTAAGAAAAAACTTAAATATCTCTGACTAATTATTTTTGGTAGTGTTAGGATAAACCTGTGCAACTGTAAAATATTCCCTAATGGTGAAGCATGTGAACTGTTTTCTTCTGTTTCCATCTTGCATCCTCTTTTTTTGTTCTTTCTGACTGAAGTATCTTTTAAAGTGGTCCCTAAATTCCCATTGCTCATGCCTGCTTAAAGATGCTTATTCCATGATATTTAGGACCTATTCCTCTTCTACTTTTAACAAAACTTCCTAGCCTGACAGGATTTCTCTAAGGTCCTTCCAAGTATTTAGTCAACGTAAGGCGAAATGGCTGGAAAATTGCTTAGATGATATCCTCTCAGATACAAAAGGTTGCCAATCTTTTCTTATTATTATTCATTTTAGGTGTACATACTTATAAGGTACAGTACAATAATTTGATTCAGGTTCCCAACAAGCGATGATCACTTCAGTGTAGTTAATAATTTGTTCTCAATATGTTTTTTTTAGAATTGTTGATTTATGTTCTTCACATATGTATGAAGTTAGATGTATTTTTTGAATACATGTGTGTTGACCCAGTTGAGGCAGTCTATAAAGCACAGGGAAAGAAGCAACTGCATTGAGGCTAATGGCTGATGAAACAGAAGAGCTGTGTTCCATCAGAATGTCATGGTATTGCACAGCCATGAGAAACAGGACTGCTAACATTGGCAATGACAACTGGATGACTGAGATGGCTTCTATTTGTCCTTTGCTTCATTAGACTTACATCTCTACATCATTTACTTTGGAGAATTCAGCTGCTCCCATCATGAATATAATTCTATGCAGTTGTCCTAAGTACTATACGACAGAAAATAAGAGCAGATATTCAGAGAAAAATCCTGACTTATTCCTGAAAAGTTGTGCCTTTTCCCACTAGAATCTCAAGAATTATCATCTTGCTTATTAAGTTTACCCATGACAAATCTGGTGTACCAAACTCCACTTGTCTGATTCACTCTGAGAATTCTAGCATCCCATCAATGTATACTTTCCTTCTGTAATAAACAATTTTTCCCATTTCCTTGCTTTCTATAGTTTCTGAGTTCTTTCTCTGATGGCAACAAAACCCTGAAAACACTAAGTTGATATCTCTGTACCTCGGTATCTCTATGTCCCCTTGAGAACTTCAAGCCCTCACCACAATCAGAAGCTTATAACCACTCACTAATTGAATACATGAATTGAATCAGGATTGTAGCCTTTGGGTTGAAGCTATAAGGGAGGGACTTCAAATGGCAAAAGCTATTGAGTTTGTTTATGTGAGCCCAGGGCATTGTCTCTAGGTAACATTTTAGAGTTGATTAAGCCTATTTGAATGAAATTTCTGTTATCATATCTTAATCAGTCTTGCAGAGGAAAGGTATGAAATTGTGAACTGAATTTAGTCACACCTATAAAAGCAATCTTAATATCTTCATAGTGAGGTTGAATAGTTGTTCACCTTTACAATTTGATACTCTGCAAATGTTTAACTATATAAATTTTAGTAAGGCTTTATTTTTGACAAATCCTAAGAACAACAACTTTGTACATTGTTATTATGCTTTGTTGATGTGCATTAAGGGATGTTCAAAATGTCTTCTATATCTTATTGATATTCCATTAATTTTCAGAGCCACTGTCATGCACAATTTTCTTTAATGGTGACTTTATGAGGATAATTCACTCATAATTCCTTCTGTGACAAACTGAAATTCACACAGTTTTGTGGATACTATGTTTTAAAAGTACTTAGGGAACTCTATTTATTAACAAATTATACAAAACATGTAGGAAACAACTTTACAAAAGTGTTTTTAATATGCATTTTTATTGTAAAGTTACTGTACAGAGGGGTTACAGTTACATGAGTAAGGTAACAAGTACATTTCTTATCGAACATTGTTACCTGCTTCATTGTATTTCCCCTGCCATCCCTTCCCTCCCCACCTCCCGAACTCCTGCCTCCCCCACACCCAAGTTCATTTTCAATTTAGTGTCTTGTACATCTCATTGTTACAATGGGTCGACCTGTATCCTTGATTCAGCATTTTGTTATTTCCTTTCCCCACCCCAAATTAGAAAAATGTATATACAAGATGCAGGACACTGGAACAAATACAGTGAAAACAGGGATTGTACCATGGGGGAAGAACATACAAAAGAAACAAAAACACATAGTACATTATAATTACATTAAAACAACAGCAACAAAGATAAACTTCTTGTGTCCCTATCTTGTTGGCAAGAGTGTAAACTTGTGCAACCACTTTGGAAAGCAGTATGGAAGTTCCTCAAAAGACTACACATAGAGTCCAGAGGAAGATGTCAGAGGAGAAGCTGGGAACTAAACAAGTTCTTGCATAGAAACCAGTTTTAGTGTTCCAGTGAAATGTCCAAGGGTAGAGAGTCACACTAAATGTGCCATCATAGTACAGACAGTTTGGACAGGGAGGAAAAATTCAGACAGCTTGCTAAGGACACAGATTTGAGTACTTACTGATGACCGAGGGGGCAGCAGCAGAGGCTGATGCTGCAGTTGCCATATGAACAGAGAGAGCACAGGACAAAGGCACCAGAGGCAGTGTGCAAGTAGATTCTACTCACCTACAGCAAGAAATGACAAGGAGCAGACATTTTCATCCTGCTGACCACAAACAGTCAGAGATTATAGATGGCCTGGAAACCAAGGGAAAGGCATGAGTACTCCACAAAACATCCTCACTCCTTTTCACAGAACAGTTATGGGAAAGTAGCCCCTCCCCCACCACCAGAGAAGAACTCTTATCTTTGATACTGACAAAGACCAGGCCGAGCAGCTAGCCTATAATTCAGGCCTTGGAAGAAGACAATAGAAGCCATTCAATAGGTCAAAGGAACCTGACCTGTGGGGCTCAGCTCTACCCCTGGGGAAAGTTGACCCCTCCCAGGAGGAGGAAGTTCTGCCCATGGAAGAGTGACTTTCTTCGCTGGGTAAACAGAACCAGAGGCTTTCCCACCCCACCATAGCACAGGCAGCAAACCTAGCAGCAGGATCGTAAAAGAAAAACAATGGAAACTCAGTAAACATAAATCCTGAGAATGGCTCTAGGATGGGCTGTGTGAGTCTCAGGAGCTAGCCCCTCAGGGAAAAGCTACTGATTGCTGACAAGCCTCACCCCTACCCACAACCTAGCCCCATCACAGCAACTTTAAGCTAGAGAAAACAGCCATCTCCTTCTTTTGTGATATTCAAAGCTGATCATCCTCCCACTGAACTAGCCTGGAAGGATGGTCAGAAAGGTCCTGGTAAGGAAGAACTTCCTTACTCCTGCTGAAACTGATTTAAGAAACCAATCTAGTCAAAGGAAAACCAAACACAGCAAGGAAACCAGAGACTGGTTAGGGACACAGGGGAGACATAAGACCCCACATGAAAAAATTGAATAACTCTTTTCTCTACCTATTTATTTTAAATTTAAAAAAAGTTTTCTACTTTTTCATCATTTTTATTTTAGCTTTTAAAAAAATTCTCTTTTTATTCTTTTCCCTTTTGCTCCTTTTTTTTTTTGCTCTGTTCATCTCTTGATATATACCTCCTGTATTCAATTATTAGACCTTATCCTTCATTGTGTGCAAACTTAATTCAGATATCGATTACTCAATTCACAAACTCTCAGGCTTAACTCCTTTAATTGTAGTATTATTTCTTTATACTTACATTATAATTTTTAAGTGTTTCATTTTTAAATATTTTATGTTTCCTATATAATTTTTTCAGTGTTTTTTTAAAAATTTTTTTTAGTTTCCCTTTTTCTTTATCTCTCTTCTCCTTTCCTTCTATCCTTCTATCCTATTTAGGTATTGGTTATATTCTTTCTCTCACTTTCCTTCTCCACATTCCTCTAATCTTATTTTCTCCTAACAATTCTCTCTAAACCTATTAATTTCTCTTCTGCTGAGTTCTTCTTTGATTTTCTTAGTCCACTGATCCCTGTTGTTTCTTGCCAAACTAGACTGAATCTGTTGAACTAGATTGTATTTGTACTCATTTTGACTGTGTCAAACAATCTGAGCAACTACAGGACTCTGATTGATGCTTGACTTAAAATAGTGTTCTAGCATGGAATTGGTTCTGGTGTCATATCTAAATGGGCAGAACAATCTGGGGAAACACAAGAGAAATGGCAAGTCCAGGCATCTCAACTCCTGCTCACGATAATCAGGCAATGGGACAGTTAATGAATAATATAGAGGAGACTTCCCAAAATGCTCTACAAACACTACCAATAAACATGCTGGATGAAAAGATTGAAAGCCTGCAAAGGACTCTGTGTGACTGTGATAGAGAAATGAATGAGCATGATGAGGTTAACCAATGATTAATACTGGAATTTCCTGAACATGAAGGGACTAATCAAAGATTAATTGAGGAATTGCGTGAGCAGGATGGGAATAAACAAAGATTAATAGAGGCATTCATGGAATCCACAAACAGAAACTGGAGGAATCCCTGGAGGCCACAAAGGGAATTCTGAATGAAGCCCAACAGAAGGAAAAGAAGTCCAATGAAACTATAACCAATAAACTAAGGGATTTGAGAATGAACACTGAAAGCCAAATTAAAAAGGTGAGGGAAGGGATGGTAGGGAAAACCAAAGGAGGAGGTAACAACGCTTGAAAGGAATTGTACTCATTACCTAGCTCATGTAACTATTACCCCTCTGTACAGTATTTTTACAATTAAAACCATATTTTAAAAAAGAAGTACATACAAGATCTAAAACAAAGCTCCAACAAAGTACTTGAAGCCATCAAATCTGATAAATTAGAAGGAAAGGAAATAAAAAACAAAGTAGAAAGTCTTGACAGTAGGTTAGACCATGCAGAAGATTGTGTCTCTGGGATTGAAGGCAACCTAGATAGTATAGAGAAAAAAACATATAACTATCCAAGACAGATCCAAAAATGATGATAGATCTATTCAACATTTAGAAGACACCATCAAAAGGCATAATTAAAGATTAATGGATGTAGAGGAGGGCATAGAGACAGAAGTGAAACGTCTAGAAAATTTATTTAACAGGATCCTAGCAGACAACTTTCCAAACACGCAAAAAGATGGGCCAATTCAGATACAAGAAACCTTTAGATTCTCACAAAAAAAAATAAATGAATGAATAAATAAATAAAATAAAATAAAAAAAGAAGCCTTTAGAATCCCAAATAGACCAGACCAGAACAGGACATCCCACTGTCAAATTTGTAATCTGCACAGTATCAATGGACACCAAAGAAAGGATCCTTAAAAATGTCAGGGAGAAAAGATTAATTATACATAAGGGGAAAACAATCAGAATAATTTCAGATTTCTCAGCAGAGACAAACTAAGAAGAGCTTGGAATGATATATGACATGCCCTAACGACAAACAACTATCAACCAAGAATAGTGTACCCAACTAAACTCTCTTTCATAATGGTAGGACAAATAAAAACCTTCCACAGCAAAGAAAAACTGAAACAATATATATCCACCAAACTAGCCCTACAAAAGATACTTAAAGATTCCCTATACATAGAAATCCAACAAGAGCATGATAAAGGCCAAGAAATAGCCCCCAAACAGCGAATCCAAGAATCATAGAAAGAACTGAGTTGGCACAGCCCCCAAGAAGGTGGATAACATGGCAAACACTTCTCAGTCCTGACTCTCAATATTAATGGACTTAACTCTCCAATTAAGTGATATAGATTGTCTAGTTGGATAAAAAAGCAAGATCCTTATATCTGCTGCCTTCAAGAGACACACCTTGCCCACAAAAATAAACTTATTCTGAAAGTGAATGGATGGCATAAAATCTACCAAGCTAATGGCTGCCATGAACAGACTGGAATTGCAATCTTAATATCAGATAAAATAGACATCAAATTAAAATTAGTGAGAGGAGATAAAGAAGGTCATTACATACTAATTAAGGGATCTCTCTTTCAGGAGGATATTACAATTCTAAATATTTATTCACTAAATAACAGAGCACCCAAATTTATCCAAGAAACACTACTTTCCCTAAATCTCACATAGATCCCAAAACATTAATTTTTGGGGACTTTAACACACCACTATCCCCACTGGATAGAGCAACCTGGCAAAAACTCAATAGAGAAACCTCAGCTCTAAACAACTTCATAGATCAACTAAACTTATCAGACATCTACCGAATATTTCACCCAGCAACATCAGAATACACGTTCTTCTCAGCAGCATATGGAACATTCTCCAAGATAGACCACATTTTATGTCACAAAGCAATTTTGTCCAAATTCAGAAACAATGAAATTATGCCTGCATTTTCTGAGACCCCAAGGGAATAAAATTAGAATTCAACACCAAAAGCCACCAAAGAAAATCCTGTAACACATGGAGGCTGAACAGCACACTGTTAAACCAGTAGTGGGTCATGGAAGAGATTAGAAAGGAATTTCAAATGTTCATGATTTTCAACATAAATGAACACACAAATTGCCAGTGCCTCTTAGACACAGCTAAGGTAGTACTCAGAGGCAATTTTATAGCTCTGATTTCCCACATCAACAAATTGAAGAGATCTGAAACCAACAATATAACAAAGCACCTGGAGCTCCTTGAAAAAGAGAAATAAGCTAAATCCTAATCCAATAGATGGAAACAAATAATCAAAGTTAAATCAGAAATAAATGAATTGGAGTCCAAAAAACCATAGAAAGAATCAACAAAACAAAGTGTTAGTTCTTTGAGAAAATTAACAAAATTGAAAGGCATTTAGCAAATCATATGAAGAAAAGAACACACCCAAATAAGCAAACTCAGCAAAGAGAATGGAAACCTCACCACAGAAACAACCAAGATTCAGAACATTATAAGGGAATACTTCTCAAACCTTTATGTTAATAAGCTTGTGAATCTCGAAGCAATAGATGAATTTCTAGCAAACATTGACATGCACAAACTAAACCAAGATGATTTAAAATAACAGACCCATATCAAGCATCAACATAGACATAACAATAAGAGCCTTCCCACCCAACCAAAGCCCAAGACCGGATGGGTTTATAACTGAATTCTACAGAGACTTCAAAGCAGAACTCACACCAATATTCCTCCAACTCTTCAGTGAAATTGAAAGTGAAAGTTCAGGGCCAAACTCTTTCTGTGAAGCCATCATAACCTTAATCCCAAAACCAGGCAGGGAGTTATCAAGGAAAGAGAACTATAGATCCATTTCTTTGATGAACATTGATGCAAAACTTCTCAATAAAACTTTGACCAATTGACTACAATAATTCATTTAAAAAATCATATATCAGGATCAAACAGGATTCATTTTAGAGATGCAAAGCTGGTTCCATCTACAAACATCAATTAATATAATTCATCACTTCAACAAGAATAAGGATAAGAACCAAATGATTATAGTAATAGATGTGAAAACAGCATTTGACAAGATCCAACACCCCTTTATGATGAAAGCTCTGGAAAAACTAGGAATCTATGGAACATTCCTCAATACCATAAAGGCTGGGTATGACACACCTACAACCAGCATTATGCTTAATGGTGAAAAGCTAAAGCCAATTCCTCTAAATTCAGGATCTCCACACTCTCCACTTCTCTTTAATTTAGTATTAGAATTCCTAGCTAGAGCAATAAGACTAGATGTAAACATAAAGGGAATCCAAATAGGGAA
Source organism: Dipodomys merriami (assembly GCF_024711535.1). Lineage (NCBI taxonomy): Eukaryota > Metazoa > Chordata > Mammalia > Rodentia > Heteromyidae > Dipodomys > Dipodomys merriami. The sequence goes on along the minus strand of NW_027206068.1, from coordinate 57,914,132 downwards.
AGATGAAGTAAAACTCTCCCTCTTTGCAGATTACATGATCTTGTATTTGTAGAATTCCATGGATTCCACTCCCAAGTTACCTGAGCTGATGCAAAACTTTGGCAAAATAGCAGGGTATAAAATTAACCCTCAAAATTCAATGGCTTTTCTGTATGCCAATAATTACAAAAGCATGTCTGAAATCAGGAAAATAACTCTTTGTAATAGCCCTACAAAAAATAAAATACATAGGAGTTAATGTAACTAAAGAAGTGAAGGTCCTATATAATGAAAACTTTAAAACCTGATAAAGGAAATTAAAGCAGATCTAAGGAAGTGGAAAAACCTCCTATGCTCCTGGGTTGGGAGGATTAACATTATGAAAATGACAATACTGCCAAAGGATAACCACAAATTCAATGAAGATACCTATCAATCTCCCAACGTCATTCTTCAGTGAAATAAAAGAAGCAATCCAAAAATTCATATGGAACAATAAAAGACCCCAAATAGCATAAACAATCCTTAACAGAAAGAACAGTGGCACAAGAACATACCTGAGGATCAATGGAATAGAATTGAAGACCCAGAAATGAAACCACACACCTATAGCCACCTAATATTCAATAAGGGAGCTAAAAAATATAGGAAGAAAGACAGCCTCTTCAGTAAATGGTGGTGGCAATATTAGTTAAACACCTGTAGATAACTAAAACTAGATCCTCCAAATGGATCAAAGACCTCAAAGTCAAAGCAGACATCCTGAAAACATTACAGAAAAGAATAGGAGAAACTCTAGGACTCCTTGGCACAAGCTGAAATTTTCTTAATATTTAAGTCCCAAAAACACAACAAATCAAAGAAAGGTTGGACAAATGGGATTGCATAAATTGCAGAACTTCTGCATGGCAAAGAACATAGCTAGCAAGATCAATAGAAAGCCCACAGATTGGGAGAAGATCTTCACTAGCCATACAATGGACAAGGGTCTCATATCTAAAATATACTTAGAACTCAAACAATTAAATCCTCCAAAAACAAATCCTCAAAGAAACAATTGCCCCATTAATAAGAGGGCTAAAGTCTTAAAGAGAGACTTCTCTGAAGAGGGAATAAAAATGACCAATAGACACATGAAGAAATGCTCAACCTCTCCTGCCATAAAAGAAATGCAAATCAAAACAACATTGAGATTCCACCTCACCCCAGTTAGAATTGCTATACTCAGGAAATCTAACAACAGATGCTGGATGGGATGTGGCCAAAAGGGAACCCTACAGCATAGCTGGTGGGAGTGTAAACTTGTTCAACCACTTTGGAAAGCAGTTCCTCGAAAGACTCCACGTAGAGCTCCCCTATGACCCAACAATCCCACTTTTGGGCATTTACCCAAATGTTTACAAACAGGACCACACTAAAGCTACCAGCACAACTATGTTTATTGCAGCATTATTTACTATAGCTAAGATCTGGAACCAACCCAAATGCCCCTTAGTAGATGAATGGATCAAGAAAATGTGGTGTATATACACAATGGAATTCTGTGCCTTCATCAGAAAGATTGATACTGTCCCATTTGTTAAGAAATGGAAAGAGTTGGAAAAAATCATAATATATGAGGGTTTTGTTTTATAGAAAAGTAAACATTTGCAGTTATTTCTTCTGTTTATCTGTCTATAAGCCTATCTAAAGAGTAGATATCATAGGGTCAAAACAGATTGCTATAATTAGTGAACAGGTTCTAGTAATCAGGAGAAAGAATAATCATAACATTTCTTTCCTCTTCATGTTAGTGGTGAGGTTATGTTAGTGAGGTTAATGTTAGTGAGGTTACTCATACAGTCAAGGAAATCTAAAATATCAAAATAATAAAAAGATGTTAAGGGGGGGCACTGGTGGCTCTAACTGTAATCCTAACTGCTCAGGTGGCTGAGATCTGAGGACCACAGTTCAAATCCAGCCTGGGCCACGAAAGTCCATGCGACTCTTATCTCCAATTGACCTCCAGAAAACCAGAAGTGGCTCTGTGGCTCAAAGTGATAGATTGCCAGTCTTGGGCAAAAGAACTCAGGGATAGTTCCCAGGCCCTGAGTTCGAACCACATGATTACCACCAGCAGCAACAATAACAGCAGCACAAAGGTGACAAGAAAGTCTAGGGAGGGATAATATTTTATAGGTTGTCATAAAAAGCACTTTGTTAATGTGATGCTGAATCAGAAATCTGTAGCTAAGTAAGGGTGGGCCAGACAGACTTGAAGAAGATATTTAATCAGAATTTTGTGATGTAGAAGTAGAAGCCAAGAGGGTATATAGAAGATATTGGTAAAGCAATCTGTAGCAAGGAAGAGTAAGCAAGGCATGTCTTCCCATAAGCTGATTTTTGGTTTTTGGCTTGTTCTTGAGGTAGGAATTTGAGGTATATCCCATGCTATTTATTTGAGATCACTATATTTCTCTTTCTCTTTCTCTTTCTCTTTCTCTGTCTCTGTCTCCTCTCTCTCTCTCTCTCTCTCTCTCTCTCTCTCTCTCTCTCTCTCTCTCTCTCTCTCTCTCTCTCTCTCTCTCTCTCTCTCTCTCTCTCTCTCTCTCTCTCTCTCTCTCTGTCTCTAGGTCTCTCTCACAGAAACACTCTATCTCTTGGTGTAGGCAATCAGCTATTAATTTTCCTGCTAACAATGCCTTTACTGAATGTCTTTACAAAAATTCTGGTATATTGTGTTTTCATGTTTGTTAGATTCTAGGAACTTCAGGATTTTGCCCTTTATGTCCTCAGTGATCCACTGGTCATTCAACAAAGTGTTGCTCAACTTCCATGTGTGGGAATATATTCTGCCATTTCTTTTGCTGTTCAGTTCATATTTCCTTTCATTGTCAAATAGAAAACAAAGAGTCATTTTGACTTTCTTATATTTGCTGAGACTCACTTTGTGTCCTATAATATGAAATATTTTTGAGGAAATGCCATGGAGTGCTAAAAATTGTATATTTTGCAGATTTTGAATGAAATATTCTTTTTCAAATCACTTCTTTTTCAGATCACTATTTTCAAATTGCAAAGTAAAGAAGTCAGACACAGCAGAATCTATACTTACTGAATAATTCTACTTTTAAAATACACAAGAAGTGACATACTCATTCTGTTATCATCTGAAATAGCTCACGAGTCCCAAGGGACCTCTTCTGGGAAATGAAAAGGCTGGAAAGAATTTTACTAGGACTTTTAGGATGGAAGACGTGTGTTATAACCTGATTGTGTGAGGGATAAATACATTTGTCAAAATATATCAAATTTTGCACTTAATATAGATGACTATATAATGTTTGATATTAAAAACATGGAGACCACAGAAACACAAGGCTCATACACACATTTATAGTTATATCTCACAATGTTGGTCAGAATGCATTTTACAACCTTAAGCTGATAATTGGGACCATTATTAACAGCTGGGTGCCAGTGGCTCATACCTCTCTATCATCCTAGCAATTGAAGAGTCTGAGATTTGAGGAATTTGATTGAAAGCCAGACCCTAGTGAAGCACATAACACTAGAACTTACAAATTGCTCAATCTTACAAATTTGTTAACTAAGAGGCCAAGTGTTAGTCTTTAAAATGCTTATTTTTATGGACAAGTTATATATTGTGTGATATTAAAGATGTCTATATCATTTAAATAAGTAACATGTTTAATCATCCTCTTAGACCTAACCATATTTTTTCTCTTTGTGCTGGAAATGGAGCTTCAAGTTGGGGTCACATTCTCCCTTGGCTTTTACACTTAGTGTTGGTGCTCTACTAAAGCCACACCTCCACTTTCAATCACTTGCTGGATAATTGGAGATAAGAGTCTCACGGACTTTTCTACCTGGGCTGGCTCAGAACTCAGTCTCAAGGGTAGCTAGAATTACAGACAAGAGACACCAGCACTTGGGACTGAATTATAAATCCTTATAAAGAATGCCTGTATGTGTTGATAATAAAATTTAGAGTTGGCTATCCACCTGTTCATTACATTCAAAATACAAACTCCCTACCATGGCAGATATGTCTGTATCTGTACTGTCCAATGTGTTAACCTAAGGTTCTCAGATCTCACATGTGAAGGTGAAAATTAAGGAAGAATGATGTGGGCATTGAACTCTCATCTTCTGTAATGAATGATACAAGGAATGTCACACTGATTAATTATAAAAGAAAGCCCATTGTGTTCATGTTTCTTTTTATACAATTTTACTGGTTTATTTAATAATGATTATAATACATAAATTAATTATATTTGACTAATAATGTACTAGTCAATGTTATGGTAATAAGTCTACCTTGATAGATATTTTTTGAAATCTTAGCATGTATGGTTATGGAAATTTAAAGAGAGTAAATTTTTTTGAGAATTAAGAAATAACAGATTAGGTAAATGATGTGCTCTGGAGATTAAAAATATCTAAAATAAATTATAATATCCAAAACTGAAAATTTCATCTTACAGAGTAAGCTAGTATTTTATTAGTCCTATAGAAGAGATGGATCAGAGATAGGAATTAAAATTAAAAACTGATGCAAATTTTCTCTCCAGTAAGGACAAACTTGCTCACAAGGAATTCAGGACACCTAAGTACCTAGGTTAACCTTACATGTGACAAGAGAAGAATTCAGGCAAGATATAAACATAGTAAAAATATGGAAAGTTGATTAGGCCGGAAATGTGGAAGAGAAATATTATGTGACATTGCTATGCCCCAGGAAAACCACTTCAGTCTATCCTCAGCCATCTCCCACCCTCTGTCCATTCTCCCCTGGTACAGACCTGAAGTTAAACAGGCACAATTAGAGGCAAGGTATTAGGAAGCATGTGTACTTAAAATAGTCCAAATTCTTGGATCTTCAGAGGTGGCACCAGGTCATGTGATAGTGCATTGTCTCAAGACTTGCTAGATGTGGCCTTGTTACAGTGAGAGTCATTAACACCTGTCAGGCAACCAATGCTCTGGTTCTTTCTGAATTCCAAGATGTTTGGGAAGTGACTTCAGGAGAGAATGGCTCAGGATCTTTTAAGTCCTTACCACCCCCAAGACCAGCCCATAGGACAAGCACTGTTTTATGGCTCAAGGCTCACAACTACTTCTGTGAATACTTTTTTAGGTTCATTGAGGCATAATTGACAAGCACAAATAATTTACATTCCAGGTATGTTATACAGTTACATGTTGAAAAATGATCACTCAGCTGAACTAATAATGCAGGAATCAAAATGTGATTAAAATTTGAATTAAATTAAAATTTACTTAAATGTGAGGCTAATGAATAATTTTGGAAGAGCCCAGACCAAAATACCCTGGGGTGTGGGTTAGACTGGACAGTATCAAGTTTGAATAATCTGTTCCTAAAGCAATTAAAACTTCATACCAATTTTATATATTAGTTTTAGCAAGAAAATATATAGATGTCTATAAAATTACTCCGAATTCCAAGGCAATCTAGTTCCTCAATACCTGGTTCCAAATAAGGATATACAAATAAAGCCGTTCAACACCAGTGCTTGATGAAATGTGGCATGCAATAAAATAATTTAGTGACTTGAAAAAAAAAACTTGGACTGGTAATAAACTTGACATAGAAGTATAGAAAGGGGACCTTTTATATACTAAAGTATATACACACAGCAATTTTTGCATGTTCACAGAAATGTACATAGATCCATGGAATATTTACTTAGGTTCTTCAGGTTACAAGGGCCTATGAGAATTTTATTTTTCACTTTTTGAAACAATATTTACAGATAACTCTTTTTTTTTCTCAGCCTTGTTAACTGCTTCCTAGTATTCTCCTCCTACCTTCTGGAAGAAACTACTTTTAAATAATATTTTTGTTTGAGATTTTCCTAAAATATTCATATTCTAAATAGTAGGGATATTTTTCTCCTGTGTGCCTTGGAGATTATATTGCCTTTGCAAACCTAGTTTCAGAAAATATTTAAAGAATAATCAGTAACTAAATTCCATAATGTGTATAGATATCAAAGCTGGACATTTAATTTTAGCTGAATAGTTTGTTATGGTATTTCTCATTGTGAATGACTAAAGTTTTCACTTGATATTGGCTTAAATAGTGCAAGAAATAATTGCTTGGTTGTAATAGCACTCATTGTGTAACAATTTATTTTTTCTGTCTCTTACAGAGAAATCCCACACATTCCCACATGGTTATGACAATCTGTGGAAACTGCCAAGATGCTGAAGGCTCCTTCCTTTCCTATTCTTTATTTACAATCCAAATTGAGCGGTTGTAATGTGAACATTGATAAATATGAAATCCCATATAGTGTGTGCAGAAGGAAAAATTCCTTCCTCTTTTCCTTTTAGGCACAGTCTGCTTGGTGTGTAGCATCTGGAACTTGCAAGGCTTCCTTTCTTTAAGGCCCTGGTGCAATTCAGCAATAAGGTAATGATGCGCTTTATAATAACCCTGAGCTATTAAGTCTGTTGATTCAACAAAGACAAATTATATTTGTTTGCTATAAGCTTAATGTCAAAGATATTTACCTAACTTCAATTATCTGAAGAATGTAACAACCATTATTCAGAAGACATAGCAGAGTAGCATGCTGAGTATCCACTCTAAGATCGCATTTGAAGAGAATAAGACAAACAAGCATGTGATTAACAGGCTTGTAGATGACTTCTTTTCAGGGATCCATGAAGGGAGGTCTGTAAGTTTCAATGAAGGCATCAACAAGACCAATGAGAGTGACAAATGCCCCTGTGTATAGCTGTCTATACTCCATTCACATGACAAATACATGCTCAGTCTGCAGCCAGTGCCATACTTCTCTGATGGTCACTGAGATTCGTGCAGTACTTGTGGTTACCTTGCAACATGTTTCTCCATACAGTGGGAAGCAACAGAAAGGCCTGACTTTAGATTTGTGGATCTCTAACTTAGCTCTTCAAACAGTTTCCTCTGTTACCATCAGTGAATAATTTTACTTATTGGTCTTTTCAATTTCCTGATAGGTTAGTGTTGGTTCAATTTCCCTATAGACCACTGTGTGCCTTAACTTTTAAAAGCATTTTTAACTTTCAAAAACCTTACCTTAAATAAAAAGTACACCAAATCCTGCATACATCAGGTAAATAGAATTGTTCTGCAATTGGTGAAATCAAAATCTAGAGCCCCGGGCTCTGAGGAGCACATGGGGACCATCTGCAAACCCCTAAAACATAGTTTCAAGGTAAGTAGATTCAATTCTCTGTACTTTGCCTACCATTTTTCAATATGCTATGAATTTGTATCAAATGCACATCAGTTATTGAAGACTTGGGAATGAAAGTACAAATGTTATCAATTACATTTTGCATTTCTTTTAAATGTTTTGCTCATTTAAAACATTTTATCATCTAACATTCTCCTTCACAGCTCCCAATTGAGAGTTATGTGGTCTTTGCGGCCTCTTGTTCTAGAGCCAGTTGAACTATGACAGAAAGTACTTCTCTGTAGATTATCACTTCTATGTTTAACTGAGTGATACACTCTGCATCCTTCTTTATTAAGTGAGTGGGGCAAGGTTAGATATTGAGTAAGGCCTTTCAAAGTTAAATGTTCAACAATTCATTGAATCTGTCATAAAGGTGACCAAACTTACATATAGATTAATTGACAAAGGATATTATAATTAAAATAAAATTTGGATTCAATTCCTAGTTAAGCAAATTTCAGCTAAAATGAATTGATGTAAAAGCTTTACTCTTCCTAGAATCCATGGAATCTTATGTATTATTTCTTCATTTTTTAATCAGCATTCTCTTTTCTAAGTCTATTTTACACACTAATGTTACATATCATTAATCTTCACACTGGAGTGTCTTTCTTTTTTGGGACCACGCTGCTTGAGGAAGTTTGTATTACGTGAATAGTTAATACACTTGTTTTTCTGGCTAACCTTATATCATACTTGATTTGTAGAATGCAGAAGATAGGATATTGCAGATGTAAGCCTAAGTTTCAAGATGCATTTTTTAACCTGTTTTCTCTGGTGATGAGGTGGTCGAATCTGAACTGGGCTGCTGGACAATGGGACATGTAATGCCCTGTTACCTTCATTTCCTCAGCTGTCAGCTAACTGACATGTGTGAATGATGCCATCTTCACCAATCAGGGCCCTGTCCTAATGACTCACAAGGCAAGATCAGCTTGGCTTGGTCCAGATAAAAAGAACTGCCTAGCCCACCATAAATAGCAAGCGACTACTATATTAAGTCAGTATGTTTGGCAATGATTTGTTGTGACTAAAACTAAAGCCCAGTTCTCTATATACCTTATGCTTTCAATGATTTAAAAGTAAAAGTATTCTGCTGATCTTGCTCCAGTCTTTATATTCTCTATTTAATTGTCTTCTATACCTTAAAATTCTAGATCTATAATCTTGATAGCGGGAAAGGTTTGCCAAGTTATACAATAGGTCATATAATTTTAAGATCTGTTTGCAGATCTATAATGTCCAATGTTGACTCTTCTCCAAGCTGACCTTCCTGGGAATTCTGGCTTCTGCTGCTGTTCCATCTCCATTTCATAGGTTCCATTTCCTCTTCATACGTTCCCAGTTCTAAAGACTGCTTCCATGGAACATTTTTTTTTTGTCATGGGGCTTGAACTCTGGGCCTGGGTGCTGTCCCTCAGCTCTTCAGCTCAAGGCTAGCACTCTACCACTTGAGCTACAGGGCCACTTCCAGCATTTTTTTTTCTTCTTCTTCTGCTTATGTGGTGCTGAGGAATCAAACCCAGTGCCTCAGGCATGCAAGGCAAGCGCTGTACCTCTGAGCCACCTTCCCAGCCCTTCCATGGAACATTTTTAAAAGAGTTTCTACATATTTGTGATGAGCATCCACATTTTCCCCAAATATTTTTTTTTAGGGAATATGAAAGCAAAACAATTTTGGCAAGCTGCCCCCGTGATAGCCAAGTGCGTTTTCTAACATCCAAATCCTTTTCATTTTCTCTCTGGTTTGAAAGTATTTCAATAGCTTACTGTTACTCCTGGATGGAAGTCAAATTCCTTGGCAAGATGCTGAGACCTACTAAACCCAAATCACTTAATCTTCTGGATTTATTTCTTTAATAAAATCTTTGTTGGCATTATATCTGACCACTTCAAAGGCTCCTGGGATGTGTGGGCCTGCCCTCCTGACATTACTTTGAAGGTCCCCTCCTCAAACGTGTTTGTTTGCCCCAGAACAGCTTTTTCTTTTTTGTCCAAGGTCCAGTTCAAATAATTCCATGAGGCTTTCTCTGTGTTGAACCTTATCCTCTCGGACAAATTATCTCCCTTGCTTTCACCTTTATATCTCATCTATTATTACCTTTGCTTTATCTTTATTTTTATGCTCATGTCTTCTTCTTTTTTAAGGTTGTGATGGTAATATTGGAGTTTGAGCTAAGAAGAACCTTGTGCTTCTGTGTGCTTGGAAGATGCTCTAATCTTTGAGGCACAGAGTTCAGCCCATTATCATTTTAGTTATTTTTCAGAGAGGGTCTTACAATTTTTATCCCTTTTCTGAGCTTCATACTCTGATTATGCTACCTATAACTTCTGTGTAACTGGGACTACAGAATACCCACCACATCTGGCTTATTGATAAGTATGGGGATCTTCCTAACTTTTTGCCTATGTGACCCTTTGTCTCAAGCCTCTCAATTTCTACTTTTCAAGAAGCTACTATTACAGTTTTGTTTCAGAAGTCTAGACCTGACCTTATGTTTGTATCTTTTGATTGTGACCTCTTGATATAAGAATTTACTCATGTCAGTATCTCTTCAGCAGCTGCTCAAAGGAACTTTAGGGAAATAATTTTTAGATGAATAATTGAGTAAATACAAAATAATTTATTCTATGAGAAATGAAGAGCTAGAAAGTTGTTAAAATATGGGACAGGGAGACCTTAGGGAATTGGTCTTCATGGAAAAGTAAACTTTCTTACATTTTCTTGATACGAGGCAACTTTAGAACTTGGACCAAGAATAATGAAAGGATATCAGAAGCATTTTCTTCAGAAACTGTCATGTGATACATAGTTCAGAGGCATGTTAAAGAACTTCATTTAAAAGTAAAAACTATTACAACTCATAACTTTTTATATTAATTCAGTTGTCTCTCGGTTATGGAGAAGATATGAAAGTGGAGTAATTAGCAGGAAGTGTCAAAAGATTTGGTAGAGATGTTGAGTCCTCCCGGTTATCAGTAAAGTACTTGCTCCTATTTCTTACATGTCTCAGGAAATTTTGCTTATGTAAACAAAAATTGTAGGCAGCCAGAAAAGGCATACAGATAAATGTATGAAGCCATGAAATATGCTATGTTCAAGTTTGCCTAGAGGCCCCACTTTATGTGCTGTTAAATTCACCTTCCTTTGCAACAGAGACAGTGATATTTATAAATATTAAGGTGCCAGCTCTTCTCTCTGTATCTGATTCCGTAGAATCTCTGTGGCTAGTATCTGGATATTTCCAAGCCTAGGGCTAAGGCCTTCCTGGTCTTCCCTTCACCACTGTAGGTAACTTATTGAATCCAATGCCACACGTTTTGGAAGGTTGGGTATGGTTTTATATTCAACAAGAAAGGTAAAAATTACAGATAGGCCAATGGCTTTTGAAAACCCATACAATCTTTTGTGGTTTAAAAGATATTATTATTTCATAATCTTAATATCTTTATATTTCTGTTCAAAATTCATTTATAGCAATTTGAAGTTAGCTCAGGCAGACAAATTTGCTAAGGTCTTATCTCCAATTAACCAGCAAAAAACTAACCAGAACTAGAGCTGTGGCTCAAGTGGTAGAGTGCCAGCTGTAGGCAGAAAAGCTGAGCCAGGGTGTAATGCCTAGAGCACCTCCAGTGTAAACACATACAAAATAGCAGACACCATAGAGACAAACTTTAAATAGATGACATGTGTGCTCAGATTACAGGACTGATGTAAGTGGGAGTTATGCTTTGCATCTCAAAAAAAAAACTCATCAGGAGCTCTATCAATATCCAACATTAGCCATTCTTTCTCACATACACAAGCACACACAAGCATGTATCCACATGTGGCCATTAGAATTCAATTCTTCTAGTTTATGAGAACTGACACTGAAATAATTTCCAATCCTTGTGTTAAAATATGTTGGAACCAAGCAAAAATAATTTAGTTGCTTGCTCCAGGAAATACCTGCTAGTAGAAGATAAGAGAATGAACCAACTAAATGGATTACTTATCAGGGCGAACAGCTTCTTGATCAAGACTTGCTTCAAGACCTTGGTTCTACAATCCTAGCAACCCAAAGTTATGACATCTAAAACACAGACAGTTTAACTAATGTCTACTTTTTCAAAACTCCTGGAAAAAATCACTTTGTTCAGGCTCTAGAATCTTTATACATATCTTACTTTCATTTTGTACTTTGAAATTGATAAGTGAGGCCAAGAGAAAGATGTAGACAAATGAAAGGGGGAAAGGAAAGAATTAAGTCAAGATGTATATATTTCAAAATTAAGAAAAAGGCAGCGGTGGGTCGAAGAGGGGTGAAAATGTTGAAGGGGGGTGACACTGGTCAAGATGTATTGTACTCATAATCTGCTTTGTTATATGATACCTCTTTTGTATCACTACTTAAAGATAATAAAAAATACAAAGAAATTGCTAAGACTTTATTAAGGCTATATTCATCACTTATTCTTCACTGTGTGAATCTAAGAAACCCAACTTTGGTTAGCAAGATTTTCTGGTATCCTATTTAGGGAGACAATGAAGAAAGCTAACTGTACATGAGATGGAATTATGAAGGAATCTAGAAGGATTAGTAGGTAGCAAGGGATACAAAGATGGTGATCCTCAGATGGAGAAGATGACATTGCCAAAAGACTGTTCCTTGTCCCATTGGACCCAGGGATTCTTGCCTGAGAGATGACACTGAGATTAGACAGGGCTTGTGACATCCGATGGGGTATCCATTTACCAGACCTCTCTGAACCTGAAGACCAGGACAAGAAAGCACAAGCACTTCCATGCTTGTGCTCAGTGCAGAGACTAATAAGGGACCCAAGTCAATGCATAGACTTTTGCTGACCAATTGTGTCTTGAGGCAGGAAGAAAATTCAAAAAGCATTAAAGGCATTTTCCTTCGGGGATTTGATCAGACTCCAAACGCTGATGTCCCTCCCTACAGAGAGTCTGTATTCTACTTAGATTTCAGTAAACTTGCTACTGTGCTTCATTTTTACTTCATATTTTACGTCATTACTTCATTGACCACATTACTCCTCTGTGTCATAATCGTAAGTAAAGGATCCATGCACCAAGATGGCACCAGCTGTGCCACCGTTCTTATCTATGAAATCCCATTCTCTTTCATTTCTCTACTAAGTCATAATATAGGCAATAGGAATCCCTTTTCCTAATTCTCCAGGGTCAGCCTTTTAACACATCGGCTTCTAATTTCTGTTTAGTTGATGCTCATGTACGTTGAGTCCCTAGACACGAGGCCCAGACTTCAGTGACCCATCTTCTTTACCCACCACACTTCTCCATCCAGGAGATGCCACAGCAAAGCTGATTCCCTTCCATAAATGTTTCCTTGATATTCCAGTCCGTTGGCTTTGTCTACTAGACTCAATCCAGGAATTTCAGGGCAAGTGCCACATTTTGACAGTGTCACTGTATGACAGTGTTCTCACTCTCCAACTCACACATCTTTATACTCTCCCTTTTCTAATATCTTAAATATTGAAAAACCCAACTTTTACCATTGTCATTATGAAATTATTAGTTACAGAGTTCATGCATAGAAATAGAATTAGGATAGTTTTTAAAGCATGTTTGAATCCATAACCTGGTAATAACTCCCTGAGTAAAATTTAGAGTTACACAATTTGTTGAAGCCTGTTTCTTCAATGAAAACCAAAAAAGAGAAAGAAATAAACAATATCCTCTAGGTGAGTTGATAAACTGTGGAGACACAGTTCTTATCATTCTATTTATAGGCTGGGATACATAACATATTAGAGAAGTCTGAAAAGAAGTCCCATAAACCATTGAGTTCAGATCAATAAATGAACTTTGAGGTGAGCTATATTTTGTTGCAGATGGAATGTGGGAGATAGCAGCCTAAAACATCAACGCAAATGTTTAAGAAGCATTTTTTTCAAATATTTCCATGTTCTGGGACACTCACCTTCTTATTTTTCTGTCTCTAGCTGCTGACCTTATTTTTTTCTTTACAGTGATTATTAGCTTCAGAGTGTAAGTCTGAGAAGGAGATGTGGCACAGATGAAAATCCATCCTGTGTGTAACTTCTTGTTAGCAGCCCTGTGTAGTACTTGTGAAGACAAAGGATTTTCTTTGGCTCGTATCCTCTCCTCACTCAGGGATAGAATAATCACAAGCCATAGCCTATAAATACTGAACTTTATGATCTATGTACAATGACATCACATGACTTCAAAGAGACAGCAATGCCAAAATGTATTATCGCATATCATTAATTTCCTAGGTGTCATTATTTTTTTTTTACTACTTGGGAGCTATAATTTTTACTGTTAATTTCTTCAATTTACATGTTCATAATATGTGTATATTTTCTTACTGTACTTTGATACCATCTGAGGATACTGGGTCTTTTTTTCTCCATCAAATTAAAAATATGAGTCAGGAAAAGTGAGAGCAGAGGCAAAGTTAATTTGAATAAAGTGAGAATAAGTTCATGAAAGCTTCCTGGTGACTGGCAGGTTGATCTAAGCCTCAGAATAGAACTCCAAGCTGGGAGGGTGGCCTTATGCTTTATTGAAATGCTACCCACCTGTTTCCCTGGGAAGGAGGAGGAGGAAGGAAAGAGAAAGTGGAGGAGGAGATGGAAGAAGCAGAGAAGAGTAGAGACTTCTTGGTGCAAGAGAGAGAGGAAGCCTAGAAATCCTCCTCCCTGGAATTCTCACGGGAACCCCCACCCCCTGCTCCTTATAGCCCTTTGAGTGAGTCTCAGCTGCTCTGGCAACATTGTCCACCTCACCCCAGGGGTGAGAGGTGTCAGTCTTTTGACTAAATCTGCTTCAAGATCCTCAGGGATATTGGTTTTGTCTGTCTGCCAGGATCTTTCTGGAAGAGGAAATGGTGTAATCTCTTTCAGGCTGCTATGTTTCCCTGTCTGTCTGTCCCTCAGCCTGAGTATACCTGGACATATTTTAAGGTGATAGATAAAAATCATTAATTGTGTGATGAGTATTTGCCACTTTTGTGTGAGTGTGTTGAGACCATGGTAGATACATCTCAGTTACTGTGGATAAAAAATTAGAAATAAATTTATGCAGTAATATTTTCAGGTTGACCTGACACTGATTTTTTTTTCAAACCAAAAATGATTAGAAGTTTGAAACATAAAAACACTCCACATACAGCAGGGGGTTTCTTTTAAAAAAGTTTCTAAATTCACTGTTTAAGTGATTGGAACAGAATGTCTCAATAAGCAAGTTTTGATTCCACCATTAATATCAAATGAAACACCTCAGGAAGTTGGACATGGCTGCAGGCATTATTTGGAGACAGAATCTCTCCAGAACCCTCAGGTACACAGATAGCAATCGGAAGCAGTTAACAAGCTCTGTACTGTTGTTCTCTGGTTGAAACTGCAAACTCAGGAGCAGTTCTTCAAGAATCCCTTGATTAGAATTCCTCACAGTAGTCCAGCATGGAGGGCATTGAGGGCAAACCAACTGGTACTTGGCCATATATATATATATATATATATATATATATATATATATATATATATATATATATATATATATATGTTAGTGATAAGGAAGAAAAGTCACTCCTAACACTTGTTTCGGAAACAAGTGATTTACCAGGATACACCTAAATATTTCTTTATTCTTTCCACCTGCAAAAGAAAATGTTATAAAATGCACTTACTAAAACGTATACTGCTGTGTCATTGCACTTATTTTTGGTAATAGGCAATCAATGAATGCCAAGAATTATGGATTTATGACCAATGTTTTAAAAGTAATAAATATATCCTAGTAATTTAGCAGTAAGAAATTTACTCAAGTATTTCTGTCATGTTGGGAGCTTCCTGAGCAGTTCTATGTAGTCAGAATTTTCTTCAAAGCTATGGTAGCTTGAATGTAGGAGATTCTGCATCTGGATCAATCAGGAGTGTACTCATGTTCACAAGGCCCTCACCTGCCCTGCTATTTTCATGGAGAAACTGCCAAGGTTTTCTCACTACGTGATACTGCAACAGAGAAACCTAAACAGGGCTCTCAGAGATAAAGCAAGCAATTAAAATACACCATTAAGAAAATAACTACACAAACCACAGAGTGAGGGAAAGTCTGATATTTATCTGGAAAAGGATTTGTATCTAGTCTGTATAATGAACTGTTACAAATGACAATAAAAAGACAATTAGCAAATGAGAATGGATTTGTGTACCTAGCTTATGAAAAGAGATTTGAAAAAGTCCACAGGTATATTGAAAACACATTCATCATAATTAGTTTTAGAGAATGCAAATTTAAAGTACACTAAAATGGTTAAAATTAGAGACAGTCAATAACAAATATTAGCTAATAATGGGGAACATCGATAACCCTTATATTTTTAGGAATGTAAAATGCAACACTTTTGAAAAACTGGTGTTGTCTTGTAAATGAAATATACTTTTAGAATAAAATTCTTGTAATACATTCTGTCCCATTACACGTTTATGTATTTACCCAAAAGAATGACAGTATATGTCCTTACAAACTTTTTTAAGAGTGCTTAGATTGGCCTTTAAAGTGGCAAAATGTTGATTATAATATAAATATCTATTAAGTAAGACATGAATCATCAAGGAATGGTATACTCATAAACAATAAGGAAAATTTAGCACTATAAGTGATCAAGTCACAGATATGGATCAATCTCATTATAAATATGTTGAATGAAAACAAATGGAATAGTAATACATACACAGACATGTCAGGACCCATGGAGAAACTCCCCAAATGTATTCTAAAGGATGTCTGTAAGTGTATACTTCAGGAAAGAGATACATCAATTTCTTTAAAAAGAGATTTTATTAATTTATTTACATTTTCTTTCTTTCTTTCTTTCTTTTCTGTTTTCTTTAAGTAGTTGTACAAAAGAGTTGCCATTTGATAAAGCAATTTCTTAATTCAATGCATCTTGATCAATGTCACCCCTTCAATATTCTCACCCATCCCTCCACTACCAACATTTTCCCTCATTCTTCTTCTTCTTTAAAAAAAATATATATATATATATAGATATATTATTGTAGGCAGTGGCACTGTGGCTCAAGTGGTAGAGTGCTAGCCTTAAGCTGAAGAACTCAGGGACAGTTCCTAGTCCCAGAGTTCAAGCCTCCAGCTGACAAAAAATAAAATGTTTTTTTTTATTGTAGAAATACGGTACAGAGGGGTTACAGTTGCATGAGCAAGGTAATGAGTACATTTCCTATCAAGCATTGTTACCTCCTCCTTTGATTTCCCCTACCATCCCTTCCCTTCTCACCTCCCCAATTCCTCCCCACCCCCCAAGTTTAAAGTTTGTTTTCAACATAGTGTGTTGTACATCTCATTGTTACAATGGGTCAACATTATTTCAGTATTTTGTTATTTCCCTTCCCCTCCCCAAATTATAAAAATGTATATACAAGATGCAGGACACCAACATCAAATACAATGAAAACAGGGGTTATATCATGGAGGAGGAACATACAAAAGAAACAAAAAAAAAATCACACTGTACATTTTAGATATGTTAAAACCCAGAAACAAAAAAACAGCTGTGTCCCTATCTTAGGGTTCACTTAAAACCATCTTATATGGTCATATGTACATAGCTTTTGACCTTTTCTGCTTGTCCTAGACTTATACTAGTTATTGCAAATAAGGGAAACTGTGGCTAAACTAAAGCTACCAGCACACCTATGTTTTTCACAGCATTAATTACCATAGCTAAGATATGGAACCAATCAAGTTGCCCCTCAGTAGATGAATGGATCAAGAATATGTGATACACACACACACACACACACACACACACACACACACACACACACACACACACATATTTTTAGGAAATGGAAAGACCTGGAAAAAATTATATTAAGTGGAGTAAGCCAAGCACAAAGAAACATAGGTCCCTCACTCTTCTTAATGTTGTAGGATATATATCAAATTCTCTTTTTTCCCTTTTCTTGTTTATTCATTTATCTGTCTTGCGGGGAGGTAAATAAGGCACAGATGGAAAGACAAAGGGTGAAAAAATGCAGCAGTGTTTTCAGTATTGAAAATGAACTCTTTCCCTCTCTTTCTCTCTCTCTATTTACTACTTTTGAGATAAAATATTTAGTATTTGTTTAGGCCAGTTGATGTAAGGTTTTTATTTTTATGGTGATAGAAAATTTTTAACTGTCATGACATGTAACATATAAACCTTGGCATATTCTGGTAGAGAGAAAGATGTGACTCATTAGACAATTTGTAACTCTAATTTAAAAATTTTGTTATTCTTTAGGAAAAACTTGTATTTTGGCTTGCTCATGCTGTGTGTGTGTGTGTGTGTGTGTGTGTGTGTGTATGTGTATGTGTGTGTGTGCATGCACGTGTGCAGTATGCTTGTGTATCTGAGAAAATTGCAGAGGGGAAAGAAGAAAAATGTATGTAATTATTGCTTTTTAATGTGTATAATCCACATATTAATATATATATAAAATGTATAGAATATGTATGTGAATACAAACAAGAAAAGTAAAGGTATGATTGAATTTATATTTGATTTTAACCATATTTTATTCATTCTGTAAGTATGAGGGGTATTTGCATAATTGAAGCTCCAAAACTGGGTTGATGTATGAAAAAGGATGGGATGGAGGTCAATGATGTTCAGAAAAAGATTAAGTCTTTCTGTTTGTATAGATAGTTAGATTATATAACCACTTCCTCTATGAATTCTCATAAGTAAATAACTAGCTTTTAAAGTGACTTGACACAACTGTCACTCTATGAATAAATGAAGTAGGCATAGGACAGGATGAGGATAAGATGAAGAGCCAGGGATCAGGAATAATGGGACAAGAGAGCCAAGCACTTCCCTGAAAGTCTGACTCCGTAGTCTAGGACAAGGAATGTCTCAGTAGTTTTACAGCTTCATCATGTGCCAGAAAATCATTGAAAAGAGATCTCTTAAAGGTATGGAAATTAAATAAGATTATGATATTACCAGATTATATTTAAGAATGGATGGTTATTATAATTGTAAGGAAAGGCAACCTTTCCGTATAAAAATGATAAAAAATTAAGAGAAGGAAATATATCATGGACATTGGAAATAATAGAATGTGGGTAATATTTCCTAGATTAAAAATGAGGGTTGTATCAAAATTAGTTACATTGAAGCTTTGCTAAAAGCAAACTAATGGTGTAAAAGACTTAAATATACAGCTAACAATAAAACAATGATAATATTTTGTTATAGTAAGAACAATAGATGCTCCTATTTTTAGTTGGGAATTTAGTCATTACTTTATTAGCATAGTTTTATTCTCCAGAATAATGCATTATAATATGCTAAATCATCATGACATATTAACTAAATACTTACAGGGTCTTTGCATTCAAATATATGTATGTGAAAGCACTGATTTCAAATCCAGTCTTTGAGTGGCTAATGCCAACAATCTCTATGCAGGAAGTATATAGAGAATGCCTATCATCAGGATGAGAAGAAGATCAGGACTCAGTGTGCATTTAGAAAGAGACATACCTGGGCTGGGAAGGTGGCTCAGTGGTAGAGTGCTTGCCTTGTATGCATCAGGCCCTGGGTTTGATTCCTTAGCACCACATAAGCAAAAAAGAAAAAAGGCCAGAAGTGGTGTTGTGGCTCAAGTGGTAGAGCGCTAGCCTTGAGCTGAAGAGCTGAGGGACAGGGCCCAGGCCCAGAGTTCAGGCCCCACCACCAGATTCCCCCCCCACACACACACCAATAAAAAGAAAGAGACATACCTAAGTGGCCCAGCAGGAAGCATATCAAAAGTGAGGCACTAGGAGGTCAGCATAAGGGACCTGTAGTACGCCAATGCCTTAGCAGCCAATTCAGGGTGTAGCTCAACGCTGGGGAGCTTTGTGGATGAAAATTGCATTATATGGATTTTTTGCATCCATATGTCTGTATCAACATAGAGTCATTAATGTGCAGGGGATACAATGCAAATTTAAGTCACCATGGAAAGTGCTTTGAGAAGGAAAAATAATAGAAGGTCTTTTGGAAAGTCTAGACTGGCTAATTATATTTGGTGGATCACGAACAGTTACACTTTAGGTATTTGAGGACAGTATTTTATAGGTGGATAGATCAGGCACTTGAAGGAATATAATTAAAAATAGACATAATAGTCTGTGTGGATATAACCAAAATAAGTTTGAGTGTATGCAGAGCTGAAATGCAGGGACATGCATGCTGGTACTTCTTGAGGCAAATCTGCACAGGCTTCTTTGGGAGCAGAGCTCCTGATAAGTGCGTGAGCACTTTCACAGCAGGTTTGGGAGTGTTGTGGGTTCAGCAGGAACATGTTCTGTTGATGCTTCACACTCCAGAGTCATCAAGTAGATGGAGAGCAGACACACTTCGCGCACAGCCCCCATTGCATCTCTCCAAATGACAAAATAATGGCTTATTCAACCAATGAAAGCAATTTTAGTCATTATGACATACAGGTGAAGAGATAAGGAAAATCTAGTAGTTCTCCAGAACGATTTTTAAGGAAAAAGAAATATTGCCTTCTCACATTAAGTTCAATTAACCACAGAGTTGCTGTCATTGGGAATGAGCACATTTTAGAGTCATTATATGTTTAAAGCTTTCTGTCATTTGCCTGTATGGTTATGACTAAGAAACAAGTGAAACTTGTAGACCATGGCTGAGTATGGCAGAGCGAGGCTTTAAGGGTAGGAACTCCTTTCCATTGATGAGAGGTATAGAATTTCTTTAGGTTTTATGAAGAGCCGCTTAAGCTCTCATTCAACTGACAGCAATCCAAGACAAGCAGATATATTTGGGCACTTTAACTTTGCATAAAGTATGTGATCAAGTCTTTTCAGCAGAGCCCATCATTTAGAAATGATTACAATCACAGCTGCTACAATGATAAAGCACTTCCGAAGAATTCTGTCTCCAGGTATAGAGCAAGTTATGACATTTTGTGGAATGGGTTTTCACTTGCTTTTTTATCTTAAAAATTTAGATTACTCATCTATATCCAATTATACCACTGAAGATGGAGATTTACGTCTCAGAGCAATGTATATATTTTATTACACTGAACAGTGACAGCAGCTAGTGCCTTTTATGGAAATGGTAACAGGGGAAGGGATTGCAGAGCAATTCTCAATCATCTGCAGAAGCAATCTCAGGAAGCTTGCAAACAAGACCAAACTAAAAATCCTACCATAGCATGTGGAACTAAGAAGTCACGATAGAAATCACAGCTGTGTTTCTCAGTTTCAATTAAAAAATAACCTTACTAACCATATAAAATGCCTTAACCTTGATTTTATCCACTTTTTTTCCTTTTTGACTTAATGTTTAAGTCAAAGACAAAGCATCATTTATTCCAGTGGAGATTACAATGAAAGCAAATGTCTCTTGTCTATATACTGCTCTAAATAAATATTAAAATAGTCACAAAAGTGGCATAGTTAAGTCCCACTACTTTCTGAACTGTGTGATTTTGTGACAACCATGCATGAATTTAAACTTTATTGCCTTAAATTTATTTTCATAGACTACATAATATACATGAAATAGTTCTACAGCAAAATCCAAGTCTGGAAGATCCAGAAGTTTATGACAGTGGGAACAAAGGCATAAATAAAGCCTTTATAAATGTGTTTCCTAGGTGAAGAAAATCTGAAAGCATTCTTCATTTTGAAAGCAGATTTATTTTTTTAATTCTTTCTTTTTGAATATTTTTCTTATCTTTAAATAGTTATTCAAAGGAGTTGCCATTCAACAAAGCAGTTTATGAACGCAGTGTGTCTTGATCAATGTCACTTCTTTCAACTTTCTCACTCACCATTCCCAACTCATCCCCTCCCTCACTTCTTAATTTTTAGGATATGTATTGAATTTTTTGCCATTTAACAAAGCAGTTTATGTACATAACGCATCTTGATCTGTGTCATCCTTCACCATCTTCATCACCCTTCGACTCACCTCTACCCTTTGTTTTCTTTTTCTTTCTTTACTTTTTTTTTCTTTGTTGGGGGCCTGAACTCTGGGCCTGGGCGCTGTCCCTCAGCTCTTTAGCTCAAGGCTAGCACTCTACCACTTGAGCCACAGTGCCACTCCAGCTTTTTCTGCTTATGCGGTACTGTGGGATCGAACCGAGGGCCTCATGCATGCAAAGCAAGCACTCTACCACTAAGCCACCCTCCTAGCCCTTGATAAATAGAGATTTCTTAATTCTGATAAATATAGAACTGTGTACTGCCACAGCAATGGTCAGCAAGCCCAGCACTTGTAAGAGTGATTTCATGGATGTATGAAGTGGCAACTTGGTACTGACAACACCATCTTTGAGTATATAAACTTTTAGGTGTTGTTCCTTTGTTTTATATGCATAATTAGGTATTTGCATTTGCTTTAATATGTGCACAAATTAATATTGGAATGATGAGTTGCAATTTCAGCAAGGGGGCATTTTAAGATTCATTGTTCATCATACATCTTTTCAAAATGAAAATTTTGCCAAACTCCGGTGGCTCACACCTCTCATCCCAGATATTCAAGAGGCTGAGATCTGAGGAGCTCCATTCCAAGATAGCCGGGACAGAAAAAATCCTTGTGAGATGCTTATCTCCAATAAACTACTCAGAAAAGCTGGAAGTGATGTTATGGCTCAAGTGATAGAATGCTAGCTTTTAGAACAAAGAGGCACAGGGACAGGACTGGCCCTTGAATTCAAGCACCAGGATAAGAAAGAAAAAAAGAAAGTAAGAAAGAGAGGGGGGAGAGGGAGGGAAGGGAGGGAGGGAGGGAAGGAAGGAATGAAATGTACTCATTGCCTTACTCATGCAAATGTAACCCATCTGTACAGTCTCTTTACAATAATAAAATTATGAACAAAAGAAATTAATTTTGCACATCAGTCTTCACATTAATTAAATGACAGCAGTTGAAAAGGTGCTGCTGCTGAACATGGTGATTTGTAGGAAAAACATGAGGAAGAAGAAAAGGAGGAGTTGGAAGACAAAGAGGAAGAGGAGGAGGAAGAAGGGGAGGAAAAGAAGACTGCTGATATCTTTGTAGAATATTGTATTCTATAAGAAACTCACTTGCAGAATATTTTGGACAGAGTTACTGAGGCCAAAGAATATTTACTTCCTCTGATACAATCCCAAATTTACCTGCTTTTAATTTCTTTCCATATATCTATTTCAAAATAATTGCTCATTCAGGGCTGTCTCAATATGTTTCAAGTCATGTGTATTTGAGCTCCAATAATATTTTTTCCCTATGAAGGTTGCTCCTTCACCAGGTTTTCAGATTCTTTATTAAGCCATGTATGAACATTTCTTCCTCATTCTTAACTTTCTATACACAATTATAATTATTGAAAAATCATTATCAATTTTCCTTTGCAGCTTCCAAAACCATTTCTTTCTTTCTTTTTTTCTTTGGTCAGTCATGGGGCTTGAACTCTGGGCCTGAGTGCTGTCCCTCAGCTCTTCAGCTCAAGGTTAGCGCTCTACCACTTCAGCTACAGTGCCACTTCCCAAAACCATTTCTTAATATCATTTTCCCTTGCACAAATTCTTTTGTTTAAAACCAATGAAAGACTCATGAAAATCCTCAAGGGAGAATGCTTTAAAAGGCTGGTTTTTATATGTGATTTATCTTTTCTAATGGCAAATCACACTGATCTTTATTTGCTTTTTAAGTACAGTAGAACATTTTTCATTTTGTAGCTGTGCTACTAAAAGCTTTCTAATATTTTGTCAGATATTGTATCTAATTGCCTTAAATAAGTACCAATTTCTTGGAGTAGTTGTCAGCAGAAACAACAAAAAATAATTTTCCAATAAATTTTACTTTTAGCAATTCAAAACATTCTTTTCATTCTCTAAAGGAGTTTTGAAATAGCTATGATTAAAATGAAAACAGGTGTGAACATTCTTTCAGGACCAAAAATATTATAGAGAGAAGAGTGGAGAGATATTGATAAATCTTTAATGACAAGTTTATGTGAACCTTTTGTTTTGCCTGTTCTGTTTTGCATCACAGTTGTGTTCAACATTTCTATCTCCCCTTCATAGGAACTGTTTGGGGGGTGTCTTTTTTTTTTCTTTAGTCTTGCATTTCTTTAGTCTGACTGCAAGAGGATGATTAAGCATATCGTGTACCTCATATTTTTCCCCATGCAACACCTTTTGGTGTATGACAGAAACATCACTATCTCTTAGCTTAACCAGACTGAGCAGCTCTGTGAATGGTTCCTCCATGAGCAGGTTTGCTCCGATGGTCTCTGCAGACCCTCCAGGAGAGTTGCTAAAAGGTTCCCTCAGGCTAAAGCTGGGGGCAGAAAAGAGGAGAGGAGATTTGTGCTGACATTGCTACTTGAACTGCTTTAAACCGTTGTTCCCATCTTACCCCAACACAGAGACGCTCAAATGTGGGATACACAGAGCTCCACCACTCATTCCTTGAATATTCTTTTATAACCCACACTGGGTTGTACCCTACACTGGGTACAGCTTTCATTTTGTGGGTGACACCAAAGATTTTTGTATGTGTGGTCGGTCAGGAGTATATCTGTTAGCAAGTCTTCCTTTTATCATACTTTTATCATAATTATCTACTTTTATCATAATTAGAATTCTGCAAGTATTTTTTTAAGGTTGTGTCTTCTTATTTGTGAGAAAACACGACTTGAGTCAAGAATAAAAATCTTTCTGGTTGTCCTAATTTGCGGATTATTCTTTGTAAAGTTTGTTTTAATGAAATGCCAAGAAAGAAAAGAGTATCACAGGTAAAGTCTTAATTTAAGGCAGTTAGGAGAATATTACCCTTTTAACTGGAAATTCTAGAGTCAACCAACTATGATAAATGTAGGTTATTTGCTGTACACTTATGGGAAAAAGTTAAAATTAATTTCTAAGGTATTTTTGCTATTTTACACACACACACACACACACACACACACACACACACACATATTTCTGAAAACCACTGTCTTGGCAACTCTTACTCTCTTCGGAATGTAGAGAACATTTTAGACAACTGTATCACATTAGTCAATTAATTCAGTCCTTGGGTAAATTGATAATAGAAATGAAATTGTGCTTAAGTATAAAATAATTTAAATGTTCTCAGCAGTCTCTATGCAGATGAGGTTATAGCCTTATGCCATTTTTTGAATCATCTTTCCTAATCCACTCTGCTCTAGGATTTTATCTGCCAGAGAAGCCCCGCAAATATTTCTGTTACACTTACATAGTCCAAATTCTTCAAGATTTTCTACACTGAAGCAGAATAAATATCTACTGAGGTTGGCACAGGGTTGCTCATGTATGTAATCCTGGTTAATCAGGAGACTGAAATCTGAAGATCAAGTCAGCCTGGACTAGAAACGTGGGAAGAAAAACTATGGCTCAAGTGTTAGAGCATTGTCTTTGAACAAAAAAGCCCAAGACAGGGTGCCAGGTCCTGAGTTCAAGCTCCAGGATTGGCAAAGAAACAAAACCTTATCCATTATAGAAATCCTTCACATATTTGGTTAAGTTACTTTACGTTGGTTAAGTTACTTTAATTTATCTTGATGTAATTGAAGTTACTGTCCTGATTTCAGTCTCAATCTTCTCATTGTTGGCAAACAGAAAAGCTACTGATTTTTATAGGCTGATTTGATACCCTACATCTTTAAGAAGAATCCAATGTATGTCCTACAAAATGAAGAAGAGAGAGGGGAAAGGTGTGTAGGGGGGAAATCGATGAGAATGTAGAGAGGGGTGACATCAAGATATACCACAATTATAAACTGCTTTGTTAAGTGTCAACTCCTTTGTACAACTACTTAAAGATAATACTAAAAAATAAATAAAATGAGCAAAAAAGTAAGCAAATCCAAAAAGAAAAATATTGCACAGCAACATTGTAACTTCCTGCCTCTCCAGTCTCCATAGATAAGAATAGCCTTCTCTCAGGTGTCCTATCAGACATAAAAAGAGCCCTACACTTGCCGGCATGTTCAAGAGCACCCCATTTCTGAAGACAGATAAGATTCAGCATTTAGCATCTTTACCTCAGGGCTGGAAAGAGCCAGCAAGAAACATAATGAGCAATGATGTGATATCTAAAATTTCAGGTCACAGTTTTAGAGCCCATTGAGTAAGCCATAGATTCTTTATTAAGACATGTTTGGGCAACTGAAGGTCTGCATGTTTGAACTCCTACTCTCTGTGAAACATAGCTTATGTGCTTGTGCTCTAAACTATTCCTGTTGGGGCATATAAAATAGTGTTGCTACCCGAGGAAGCCATTTCTTCTCAAGATCAACATAGATTTCATGAGAATGTCCAGTTTGTTTGCAGAAAAGCTTAAATGATGACAATATGAGAACCCCATCATTATATGAGAGACATTGGCATCTTTATGAAACTCCTGAGGACGTGGGGTAGATCTATTTATTCTCTTAAGATATAATGCAGGAATTATTGCTCCAACACAGTGACAGTGGTCTGGAGTTACTGGACAGGCACCTGCTGCCTGTGGCATCAGAATCCTGCATCCTTCCATGCTGCCGGCCAATGTCAGGTCCCAGCTGGGCAGTTGTGACCATTGCAGCCAGGGGCCCAGAGTCCCAAACTCACTCTCACCAGACTCAGGTGAGGTAAGGCTGTGGACCAAGGCCATATGGTACAGCTTCTGAGTTATTAATAGTTTTCTCTTTGGAATATTCATAGGGAGGATAAAAACTGAAGTCAGGAGTTAGATGCTCCATGGGAAGAGGCAATTAATAATAAGTTTTCCTATCACATCCACAATTAAAATTATATTGTACATGTCATTAGAACACAGTATTCAATATCCCATAAGTTTTCCAAATATGCATTGATTTACTTAACCCTTGTCTCAAGTTCTGATTTACCTCCTTTCTTCCAGAGGAAGGCTGTTGAGCTTGAAGGGTTGCGTTAGCTTCATTTTTGCTACTCTGAGAAATATAGATTGGGTGTGAATTCTTGTTTCATTGAGGCTTATATTTGATACTGAAAAATCTAGAAGCCTAGGGATGTTAGGTATGGCATATTAGTAGTAATTTTGCCACGTATTTTCTATCAGGAGTTGTTCAGTGCTGTCAAGATTAAAACATGCAATTAAAATAATTCTCACTTGTGTTAAAAAATTAGGTCACTAAATACATACTTTTTACCAGCCTCCTGTCTACCAGGCTAAGTGAGGCATGACCTACCGCTTTATGAGTGTATAGCAGCAGAGGCATTTGTGGGTGGAAAGGGTGTGACAAACACTGGAGATGGCTATTGTTTCCCATTCACTTTATTCATCTCCTCTGATCCTAAGAGAAAAAGGGAGGGAAAAAAATATCTCTCTCTGTAACTTCATTTTCAGTTCTATTGAAAATGACCTTGTGAGGACATTACTCCCACTGAGAAGAAAGTATTTCTCTTCTCCGTCAAAGGGCCTTTGGACCTATAGGGAATTTTGTCTATACTTTAAAAACTTCCTGGCTTTATTTGTTTTATGCAAGAGCTGCACAGCTGTTTCAAATGAACCTTAAAATATAGTGTTTGCTGGAGAGGAAAAAAAAATCCATTTGCGAAATCAAAGCAGGGTAATATTATTCCTCTACAATTATACAACAATTAGAGATACAGAGATGTCTGTCAGCTCCAAGAGAAGTGGCTGCGCTGCACTCAAAACCCCAAGAGACAGATCTGTAAGGTTTTGGCATGATATTAGCCTACAAAGACATTTGTCCTACATCCTGCCTTCCTATATCCTCCCATCCTGGATCTCTTCCCAGCTTTTGGATTTAAACTATGAAAATGTTCAGTATCTTAAGGGAGATATAGTAAGTACAATGGACAATTTGTTTCACTGCTGTATTTTTAATGTGTCTCGAGACAAAGAAAGTCTTTCTGTGACAAAATGCATATGTACTCTTCTAGAGAGGAAGTTATTGGGCTATGGTAATATATTGGATTAATTTGATTAATTCATCTACACAAGAAGTTGTTCTACATATTTTTTTAAAAAATAATGATTGCCAGGACTTTCTCAACAAGGATGTTTTTATGAACAATAATATGTTTGATATAATATCTGAAAAATGTTTTTTCACTTATTATATGCACTTGGTTTTCTATGTCTGTATTAAAAACAAAATCACAAAAGATGAGCAGATACAATTCTTCAAAGGCAGGAAATTGCTAACAAAAGTTACTCTCTGACATTTGAAAACATTTCTCTTTTTTAGGATTTTTGATTTATAGTCTAACAAAATGAACACTAGGGAGCTGGTAGTCACTGAGGAACATGGAAGAGGGTCAGAGGAAGGGGAGTATAGGTTATTTGTAACGTGGATAACGAAGAGTCATTCAGCAAATTTATTGTGACCTATTTCCATGCAATGCATGTGAGCTAACACAAGCGCGTGCGCGCGCGCGCGCACACACACACACACAAACACACACACACACAAACTAGTGGTTGGCAGTGTTCCTAGTAATGTATGTTGTGATGCTTTGAAAACAAAATTGTTTTATATGCCTAGTCTTCATATTGATTATAAAAAGACAGCATGGAAATGAACTTTATCACTGTATTTATTTATTCTGTCGATTGCTTCCGTGAAAAGAAATATTTCACATTAAAAAGTACCTTCTTTAACTTTTTTTATGTTGGGTCAAGAAATCACAATTGTGCTATGAATGAACATATTCCTTTACATTTTAGATACCTAATTACATTCTTATCCCTTGATAGATTTGTAATGATAGAAGAACTCCAATTCTTATTTTGGCTGTTAAAGATGTTATCTTGTCAACAAAAGTATTTTCAATATAGCATAACCTGCATACTGCAATCAATATATGGTTCTGGAAAAGGCAGATATTGAGAGTACAAAGGGTTAAGTTGTTTACAAAGCTGTCTTACAGTTAAAAGACAATAAATACATAAAATTAATAAAAAGTCTAATTATAAGGAGGAAAAAACACAGCTATTGTTTCTCAAGTATTGGTGATTTGACCCTCCCACTGAGTAATGGTCTATGTGTTAAACAATGGGCTGTTATTTAAACTGCTCAACAACCAACCATGGATTTTATTAAGTAAAATATATTCATAATTTTTCCTTATAAAATATTACAGAGAAATTTTTTGCATAGCATCAACTATTTTATTACACAATCATAAATACATTTTCATGAGCTGTATATCTGACCTTGAAAATAAGGTTGGAATTCAAAGTTATTATATTTCAATTTCCTGAAAGAATGCCATGAAAATATATAGCCTTTTGTTACTGCCTGATTGTTAAATTTGATAGGGCAGTCATGAAAACAAATACTGTCTTGCACCACCAGAGCTTAAATGCATCTTCATGGATCTAAAAGAACTACTCAGAAGCCAAAATGAGAGTTGTACAACGTGTAGGTTGAGAAATTTAATTTAGTTTACTTTTCATTTTTATTTATTTGCAGAAGAATGTGGGTTGTAGTTCACATTTTGAAATATTTCATCTGATTCATGCTTTATGAGTTTCAGGAATTAGAACAATAGAAGCAGAAGAGTTGGGGGAAAAAGAACATGGATTCTATAATTCAGCTTCAAATGTGTTAATCTGCAAAGAACAATTAATTGTGCTCTGTGCATGTCAATCTGTGCACATAATATGTTGACTTGTGAAAAAAAAGTCTGAGATGGCTCAAAGGTGAGTCTTCCTTCAATCGGAGTATCGGTAAAATATTCCTACCTATGAAACTACTTTATGCTGTGTAAGTGTAACCATGCATGATCTCAGAAAATCTGAAGGGAAACAGTCCTCTGCTAAAAATCCTTGGAAATATATCTCATCCAAGAAGCACATAGTATAACATCGCAAGCATAGTTTGAATTTAAGTAATCTTTTGAAAGAAGATAAAGCAATAGTTTTAAGATAATCTTAGAACCCATCCATCTGTCCAAATACATGGATGTTTGCAAGATTTATATATCATAAATATCAGTAAAACAAAGAGCATCTTTAGATTTAAAAGTCTTCTCTCAGTTGTTGAAGATACTGTATTTTCTTCTTTAATTTTATTTTCAAGTCTTTTCTGGAGAGTTAAATATAATTACAATTGTTCACTTTTTATATATTGGTTATATTCATGAGTTACTACTACTCAGATGTCACTGATAGCTGTATTTTATTCCTTCTTTCTTTTTATTTTATCTTTATGTAGTTGAACAAAAGAGTTGCCATTTTATTTTATTCATTATTTCAATGTAAGCCTTACTTTGGCATTATATTGTACAGTGTGGTTTTTTTGTGTGTGTGCCAGTCCTGGGATTTGAACTTGGGCTTGAAGAGCATTCCTGAGCTTTTTTGCTCAAGGCTAGCACTCTAAACTTTGAGCCACAGCTCCACTCACAGCTTGGTGTTGGTTCTTTAGAGATAAGAGTCTCACATACTTTACTCAAGGCTGGCTTTGAACTGCTACCTTCAGCTCTTATCTTTCTGAGTAGCTTAGATTACAGGCATGTGCCACCAGCACCCAGCTTATACAGCGTATTTTAAGCAACTTATTTTTGTTCAATAAAGAATATTTTCAGGAAATGCAGATACATGTGGTTAAATGAATATTCGGTTTAATTGTTGTCCTTGCTAAATAACTATATAAATTGTGTAACTGAGTAAGGTGTGATTGCTTCAGATATTATTCTCTAGTAGACATTTGAGAGGATTCTGGTTTCTTGATATTATAAATAATTTTCCTATATCTTTGTATCTGACTGGGAGTACACAAGTGTGACAATTTGTCTAAGGTGCATACATGTGAATATTTAAAAGATAGCATCAAATGCAAAGCATTTGTGAGTGTCAGTCTTTTCTCCCACCAGCAATAGCTCTCCTTGCAATGAACATAGGCTATAAAGGATCCCACTGCACAGAAATTATGCATGCTCGAGATAGCAGATTTCCTTCACACATATCACAAAAACAGGGATGAGAATGTGGCTATAGTCTATTAAGCTAAGCATTAAAAAGATTTGTTAAATTATAAAGTAGTGCTATATTTTAATAGAAAATTGGCTTTAAAATAGCATACCCAAAATATGTCTGTTAAAATACAGCACAGAGTTTTGGAAAGACAATAAATAGCATTGTGATTTTAATAACTGCATATTAGAATTAAATGTACATTAAGTTTAGATACACTTATTGTAATGAATTAATATTTTAAACTTCTTAGAATATTGATTTATAATATGAAGTATTGCCTTTTAATGCCATCTATTGATAAACATAACCTATGGAACACAAAGATCTTTTGGTTTGTTGGTCGTGAGGCTTGAACTTACAACCTGGGCACTGTCCCAAAGCTCTTCAGCTCAAGGCCAGCTCTCACCACTTCAGCCACAAGCCACTTTCGGTTTTGAGTCTCACAGACTTTCCTGCCCCACCTGACTTTGAATGGCGATCTTCAGATCTCAGCCTCCTGAGTAGTTAAGATTACTGGCGTGAGCCGCTGGCACCTGGCCACAAGGATCTTTTGTCTTTAATAATTTCTCATTTGTTTGGACAGCTTCATCAACTCATCCTATATATACAAAGCATTCCTTTTTCTCTGTATCCTTTATGATACTTGTTGTCTTTTCTCTTCTGGATAAAGACCCATGATTTTTTCCAGGGGTATGTATTATCTCATTTTAGTTTTTATATGTATCTTCCTGGTTACTTGTGACTTGTGATGTGAAGAGAGTTTTCTCTGCAATACTGGTTATTCATATATATATATATATATATATATATATATATAAATGGGTACTAGTTATATATACATATATATGTATATATATGTGTGTGTGTGTGTGTGTGTGTGTGTGTGTGTGTGTGTGTGTGTGTGTGTGTCTGGTACCCATTTTTTAACTAGTACCCATATTAAGTTTTGAGGATGCCTTACATATCCTAGTTATTTGCTTCCATTTTGTATGCTTATTTAATGCTATTTTTCCCCTTGTTTTGTGTGCAGAAGCCTTTTTTTTAGTTCAGCATAATTCTGTTTGTCTATTTGCATTTTCATTTCTTGCTTTTGATCCTAGTTCAAATAAATCCGTGTCAATTCCGAAGTCTTGTATTTGTAGGTTCATATTTTATATCCTATCATTTCAAGTCTATAATTCACTTTGTGTTGATTTTTATGAATGCTGAGACATATGGACCTAGTTTTATTCTTCTACAAAATGCTTTAGAAGAGTGAAATTAGGGGGCTGGGAAGGTGGCTCAGTGGTAGAGCACTTGCCTTGCATGCATGAGGCCCTGGGTTCAATTCCTCAACACCACATAAGCAAAAAAAGAAAAAAGCTGGAAATGGCGCTGTGGCTCAAGTGGTAGAGTACTAGCCTTGAGCTCAAGAACTGAGGGACAGTGCCAGGCCCAGAGTTCAGGCCCCATGACTGGAACCCCCCCCCCAAAAAAGAAGAGTGAAATTAGAACCCTACCACAAGTTATTCTTTGCAAAAAAACTACTGTATGATCTAGGCTCCATTTTATTCATGATAGCATTTGAAAAGATGTTCTTTCCTCATTGAATTGCCTTCATCCATTTGTTAAAAATGAAATGGCCATATAAGGGTCCATTTATTCGTGAACTATTTTTTTTTAATTTTCATGAACTATTTCTTATGTTTACTGACTCACACTTTTACATTTGCTAAAATGTTTTATCTTAATTATTGTGATTTTGGGCTAGGAAGGTGGCTCAGTGGTAGAGTGCTTGCCTTGCATGCATGAGGCTCTGGGTTTGATTCCTTTGCACCACATAAGCAGAAAAAGCCAGAAGTGGAACTGTGGGTCAAGGAGTAGAGCAATAACACTGAGCTGAAGAGCTGAGGGACAGTGTCCAGGCCCAGAGTTCAGGCCCCATGACCAACTTTCTCTCTCTCTCTCTCTCTCTCTCTCTCTCTCTCTCTCTCTCTCTCTCTCTCTCTATATATATATATATATATATATATATATATATACACATATATGTATGTATGTATATATATAGTGACTTTTTAGTATTATTTTTTATAGGCATATAATATTAAGGGTCCAGTATTGCTATTGCTCTTCAGCACTGTTTTATCTATTTTGGATGAATTGCATTTGTGCATATTAGCTTGTGACTGAATTTAGTTTGATGTGGTATATGTAGAATCTATATTTAAATTTAGGAAATATCCTCATCTTAATATTGAGTCTATGGTTCAATTTATGATACCTTCCTGTTTATTTATATGAATAATTTTCTGAGATGTATTTTGTAACTTTTACTATACAAATATGATCCATTTTGCTACAAGTGTCCCCAAATCACATTTTAATAATTTTTAAAATGGGAGTTTAAAACATTTCATTTCCAGATTTTTTTCTGCCAGAATCTATAATAAATTGTTATTATCTATTCAACTTATATTCTCAAGAATGCTAAATTCAGGAAGTGGAAAAACCTCCCATGCTCCAGGATTGGGAGGATAAACATCATGAAATGGCAATACTTCCAAAGGCTAACTATAAATTCAATGCGATACCTACCAACATTCCAACCTCATTCTTCAATGAAATAGAAGAAGCAACCCAAAAATTCATATGGAACAATAAAAGACCACAAATAGCGAAAACAATCCTTAGCAGAAAGAACAGTGCTGGAGGAATAACAAACTTCAAACTTTATTATAAAGCCATAGTAATCAAAACAGCTTGGTAGTGGCACAAGAATGGACCTGAGGACCAATGGAATAGAACTGAAGACACAGAAATGAATTCACAGACCTACAGCAACCTAATCTTCCATAAGGGAGCTAAAAAGTTGAATGGAAGAAAGATAGTCTCTTCAGTATATGGTGCTGGCAAAATTGGTTAAACACCTGTAGAAAACTAAAGCTAGATCCTTATATATCACCCTGCACTAGAATCAACTCCAAATGGATCAAAGACCTTGAAGTCAAAGCAGACACCCTGAAAACATTACAGGAAGGAATAGGAGAAAGCCTAGGTCTCCTTGGTACAGAAAAACAACAAATCAAAGAAAGGTTGGACAAATGGGACTGCATGAAATTGCAGAGCTTCTGCATGGCAAAGGACGTAGCTAGCAAGATCAATAGAAAACCCACAAATTGGTAGTTCTTCACTAGCCTTACAACAGATAAGGGCCTCATATCTAAAATATACTTAGAACTCAAAAAAATAAATCCCCAACAAATCCTCCAAGAAACAAATGGCTGATAAATAAGTGGGCTAAAGACTTAAAGAGAAACTTTTCTGAAGAGGAAAGAAGGATGGCCAATAGACATATGAAGAAACGCTCAACTTCTCTAGTCATAAAAGAAATGCAAATCAAAATAACATTGAGATTCCACCTCACCCCAGTTACAATGGCTATAATTAAGAAATTTAATAACAACAGATGCTGGAGGGGATGTGGACAGAAAGGAACCCTACTGCATTGTAAACGTGTAAACCCGTGTAAACTTGTTCAACCACACTGGAAAGCAGTATGGAGGTTCTTCAAAAGACTCCACATAGAGCTCCCCTATGACCCAGCAATCCCACTTTTGGGCATCTACCCAAACGATCTATACAAACAAGGCTATATGAAAGCTACTAGCACACCTATGTTTATCACAGCATTATTTACCATAGTGAAGCTATGGAAACAACTAAGATGACCCTCAGTAGATGAATAGACCAAGAAAATGTGATATAAGACATTGCCCAATTTGTTAGGAAATGGAAAGACTTGGAAAAAAATTACATTAAGTGAAGTAAGCCAGGCCCAAAGAAACATAGGTCCCATGGCTTCCCTTATTTGCAATAACTCGTATAAATCTAGGACAAGCAGAAAAGTTCAAACTCTATGTACATATGACCATATATAAGATGATGTTAAGTGAAATGAACCCCAAGATAAGGATACAACTTGTTTTTTCTTTCTTGTTATTGTTCTTAACGTATCTAAAATGTGATTTTTTGTTTCTTTTGTACGTTCTTTCCCTATGGTATAACCCCCGTTTTCACTGTATTTGCTGTCGGTGTCCTGCATCTTGTATATACATTTTTCTAATTTGGGGAGGGAAAGGGAAATAACAAAATACTGAACTAAGGATACAGGTACATTGTAACATCTTATTATAGCAATAAGATGTACAAGACACTATTTTGAAAAGGAACTTTACAACTTGGTAGGAGGAGTTGGATGGATGGTAGGGGAAAAACAAAAGAGGGGGTAACACTGCTCCATAGGAAAAGTACTTATTACCTTACTCATATAACTGTAACTCCTCTGTACACTTATTTTACAATAAAAAATAAAAAGAATGCTAAATTCATTATCTAGATCATTATGTAGCATTTTGTAGGTGACTTAGAAATTTCTCCATGGACTCTCAATTTCAGGGTTGCTTTGCCTATATAGTAAGTTACAGGCCATCCTAGGCTAACCAGTGAAACTTTGACTCAAAACAAAGAAATGAAAGAAAGATCAACTTTAGAGGGAGCAGCAGTGTCTACCAATGGTCAATTTCATTGCCTGAATGTAGAGATCAGACAGACACCTGCTCATGGAACTATTTGGGAAGGCATTGAATAAGTATTTTGATGATGTTTTGTATTTAAAAATGAGAACTCTGGCTTCTCCGTGAGAATAACTTTTAAAAGGCTACTAAGAGACAGAAAATCACTTAATTGTTTCAGTATTCAGACAAGGAAGAGTGATAATTTGGCTCAAACACTAGTGGTGCCTGTTAACAGTAAGACTGAAAAAATAAATTTGCAATGGAATGGATGTGTGCTATGTGAGATTATGGAAAGTAGAAAGTCAACAGATATGTGTGTGTGTGTGCGTGTGTATGTGTGTGTGTGTGTGTGTGTGTGTGTGTGTGTATGTGTGTGCGTGCACGAGTGCAGGACACAGGGAAAAGCAGATTTTGGAATAAAAAATTTTAAGTGTTTAAAATATTATAATACTATAGAAGTAAATCAATACTTCACTCTCATCCTTGCAAAGCTTGAAATACCTACCTTTAAGTATCTCAGTGGAGATATTTAAAGGCAATTTCACATATGACACAGACTACATATTTTGCCTGGCTGGAATAGCAAATATGGCTAAAACAATACGATAGGTTTTAACAATAGATCGCATGTCCTCTGGGGACTATCGTGATCACACTAAAAAGTCACCTCTTACATGTAGAACCCAGTTCAAATTTACTATTTTTTTATTTTTATTTTTTATTGTGAAAATACTGTACAGAGTGGTTACAATTACATGGGCAAGATAATGAGTACATTTCTTATCAAGCATTGTAGCCTCCTCCTTTGTTTCCCCTTCCCATCCCTTCCCATCCTACCCCCACCCCCAAATTTACTATTTTTATTTAGTGTTATCTTTCATAACATCCATATCTTCATAACATGTCTCTACAATTGTGACCGTTCAGTGGTATACAACAATCCAAAGTACTGTATGACCATGTGGCAATACAATAAAAATTGAAATTTGGTTTTCTTTAGTTATACAACATTTTGGGACAATAATGGAAAATCTAATCATTATAAAGATACCTAATTGTGGGATTTAAATTCAAAGAAAAATAACCATCCAGAAAAATCTAGATATTGCCTTGGCTACATTATCTTATTTTATTATTTTCTGTAGACCATATAAATTCAAAGCATGGAAAGATCCTATGGTATTTACTCAATGGTGATCTGCTGCATTATGCAGCATCTTCACTCTCAACAGTTCACAGTAAGAAACTGAGAGCCTTCTATAGTTTCTCCTGCACAAAGAGCAGGGCTGTTATGTCTTCACAGGTGTAGCCACTTATGCACACATCTCCAATGTTCATTTAAGCTAAAAATTTATTTTAGGATCTACCTAATTGAAAGATAAATATATTATATATTATATAAATTTTTGTGTGGCAGGAAAACTTCTGAGCACTTACTGCAGATATGAATGATGAGATTTCAGTATGCTAAGGGTTCTCAAATTTTATAGGTTGGGTCCTTGATGAACACAGAACAAGACTGTATACAATAAAAGTTAGTGTTAGTCTAAAATAAATAGTCAGTTCTGATTACCTATGAGTATTCTACTTGGAGCTCATGTGATTTGTGCTATTGAATAAAATATAGGTGATTCATATATCATTAGTTTCTCTTTATTTTGATCATAATTTTTGTTGAAACACAGGCATTCTTTCCATTTGATATATCAGAAAGTGGTAAAGTTCTACACCCAAATTATCTTCATATCTTAAATTAGTTAAATATCTTCTTAATTTTAAACACCAAGATAAGAACTTTCACATATATTATGTTATTTCATTCATCATAATAAACCTAGGTGTTCAAATTCTTAAACACCAATTCTTACAGAAATGAGAAACATGAAAACATGGAATTAAAGTAACTTTCATCAAGTTGAATTAATATTAAAACCAGAACAAGGTTTAATGATCATGTTCACTTATGAACATCTTATGCTGAAACCATTCATCCTGGTTTTAGATGATTTAGTTACATTCTATATCAACAAGTAAGCCATAATATAATCAATTTTATTTATTTTCTCTACTTCTATATTTCTTTGGAAATGTCCTATAGAAAATGGTTACACATCTGAAGGAGGAGTGAACCAATAAGTTTTTTTCTAATAAACAACTTAGATAATTGCATGTTAGATACTTGAGACACTGTCAAATGGTTATAGTTATTCTGTATATTCTTGACGCATGTAAATGTAACATTCACTTAAGAATAATTTGCCCTAACAGTAAGGAATAAAGAGTCTTAGAACAAACTTCATGAACACATGACTTCCCATAAAAAGTTTTTACTTTCATGAACTTTAGAAAGGATAACATTTTATTTATATTAAAAATCTACTAAGTTCTACTATTTAGAGTTGTATTATAAAAATTTATGGTTATATAAAAGGCTAGCATGTCCTTAGAGACACCTTAATGAAAGTCTGGCTCATTGTAAATCCTCCTGAAGAGAATACAGAGAGAAAAATACTTTTCAAATTATCTTGCAAAGAATTTCTCTGGGATCTATAGGGAAAACTTTAATAGAATATTCAGGATAAGTGCTGTCAGCCATCTATTGAATTTTTCTGTATTGCATTTGTTTGGGAGAGAACACACATCAATAATGCAAGTACAACCACCATTAGCATGCTCAAATAATACATTTAAAAAGTAAATGCATGTAAATTATATTCAACTTGATGATGTTTGAAATGTTTACATATGGAAAGGAAGTGGAACAGAACAGAAGATGGGAAATCAGTTTTGAAAAAGGTTTTTGGTATTAAAAAGTTTAATAGGATAAGAAAAATAAAAACAGAACAAAAAAGGTTTTACCTAAAATTTAACAAAATTAAACACCTCTCTCATGACTAAAGTCTCCATAGATGATTAAAGTCAATGAATCTATCTTTTTGTTCCAAGAGAGTACAAGAGCCTAAGTTCATGGTCTGTTGGTAGTTTTGTGTGGGGCATAAGTAATAGTGATGTTAGAACTCTTTGCTTCTCACTTAGACAGACACTCCACTAGTGGACTATTGCCTCTCATACTTTCTGTTTGAATTATTTTTGGGATTGGATCTCATTTTTGACTGTGTTGATCTACATTATAACCTTCCTACTCACATTTACCATACAGCTGGAATGACAAGTAAACACCATTGAAGCCAGACTGGTGTGTGTGTATGGCTGTGGCGGGGGGGGGGGGGGGAACGGGGTTCTAATAAAATTTTAACATAGGCTGTCCTTGAACTGTGATCCTCTTGATTTCAGTTTCCTACGTTGTAAAGATTACAGGCATGAGCCACCAGCAACCAACTGGTAGCTTTGTTTTTAAATGAACTCTCTTTTCAATAATTTGGCCTTCATTTTCATCACAAGTAATAGTAGCTGTGAAATCATGTACATAGTGACTTACTTATTTTAACACAAACTAAAATGAACACATTTTGTTCATATAAAATGCATTTATTTCTGAGCAAACTAAAATAATATCTTGTAAAATAATTTGCTAACAGTATATGAGTTGTAGTGCAATAAGGAATCCATATTCAACCCTAACATCTTTCAGAATTATGATAAAATCTAAATGAAATTGCAGTATTTCTAGGACATAATTATGTACATTATTATTTCAAGTAGTAAGTTATTTCTTTTTATATGCTCAAAGGAAGGAAGAAAAGTAACATATGAAATTTATACTTTTGTGCTTATATTTATACTTATATAAAAAATTAAACTACATATATATGGTAAATCTATTAATCTATTATGCCTTTAAAACCTAAGAAGAGGCCTAGAGGACGAGAGATAATTTTAAAAAATGATGGCTTTTGCAGTTTAGTGATATTATAGTTTATTAAGATAAAACTAGCCTTTGACATGCTCATGGGAACCCAGAATATCCCAGATTTTCAAAATTTCATTAATTAAATGTTGCATGTATTAACTTTTATTGTGGCAGTCCTGGGGCTTGAACTCATGGCTGAGATGTTGTCTCTGAGCTTTGTGTACTCATGGCTTGGTTTCTATAACTTTAGCAGCTCCACATCTGCCTTTTTGATGGTTAATTGGAGATAAGAGTCTTACAGCCTTTCCTGCCTCCCCTGGCTTTGAACTGTGATCCTTACTTGTCCACCTCTTTCTTGAGTAGCTAGGACTATAGGCAGGAGCCACTAACATAATTTATGTTAACTTTTAAACATAATTAAGATTTTTCCATATGTGCGCTCCAATTGCTCTTTTTATTCAAACATTACTATCTTATATTTCTCAATATGTCACAATTTTAATTACTTGTACTTCATATGGCATCTTTATTTTTTTCAGTCTCATATTTTAATGCAAACTTCAGACTTGGTGAAACTTTAGGTAATCATTTTCTTCCAAATTGCCACATAAAAGCTAGCACTATCAAGGGGCAAAAAATACCATGAAAAATACCAAAACATCCCTGAGAAGTCCTGATTTTTAATGCCTTAATAAATAGTTGAGTGTAAAATAGTTGCCTTCAGATTGTACTTAGCCTCACACTTCTAATGTCTTAGCTGTGGTTGACCCGATAAAAATGCTGTTAATGGCTCACTTTACCAGAATTTATTGCTACCAGGATGGAAAGCCACAGAAGCTATGAAAGTCCTATGATAGCAATATGAAACCTCAAGCCCTGAAATGCGGCTGTATTTTGAAATCATTAAAATGTAGATGAGAATTAAGCTAAAGACGGATTTTGTGATTGCTGTTAAGCTATTGCATAATTCTTAAAATGTACGTATGGGTGAGTGTATATAAATAACTTGCACATTAGTGTATGTTATAACTGCTCTGAGGGAAAGGGCTTTTCTCTGGCTGACATTCTCATTTTAAAATGCTCTACGATTGATCAAGTAAAAACAGATGAATTTCTCTTTTTCAAGATTGTAATTTTACTCATTTTCAGGTGCTTCCTGTCTATGGACATTTAAGATGAATGAGACATAAGAAGTGCATTTTGTATAAATCACGCAGTTGCTTCAAAATTTCAAAATCAGAGCTATTATTGTTGTAGGTGACTTTAAGAGTGCACATTCATATACAGATATATCAACGAACATTTATATTTAAGATAAAATCTTCATCGATAAGAGTCTTGATGTTGTACTGACTGATTCTATCTAGATACGGATTAAAATACCTCCATATCTACAGACTATGTCCACTACCTTGGGAACAGTGTGCCAACATTACTTAATTGATTGCTACAGAAATTCAAATCCAGGGAGTTGTGTTAAAATATGAAATTTCTGAGGAGAATTGATTTTTGAGGAAGGATGTTTTTCATGCTTCATATTTGATAGCTACCCTCCCTTTAAGCCTTTATGCACTTTTGGGGGCTTCTTGCTTTCACTTAGATCACTGCACACTAATGGCAAAATATGCCCTTCACAGACTGCTTAGCTCTCCTCCAGTGCTCCAGTGCCCACTGGTCCTTCTCAACTATATTTTTACAAAATGTTACAGAACAGTTTATTACTGGACTTTTTTTCTTTCACTAGTTACAATTGATGCTATAATTCTGGGGACATGTTGACATTATATTTCTCTTTTCATTTTAAATTACCTCAGCCACTACCATAGGTACAACTACTATTTATATTCCCCCTTGGATTTCAAACCTGACCATTACTTTCTGATTGCTTTTAAGCTGCAGACTCTTCAGTGTGAAAATCTACTTTGGAACCCATTAAACTTAGTGTTTTCCAAGCCATGAACGTTCCTCAGCCTAATCTGTTGATGCCTACCTCTTCCCTTGCTAGGTTTATAATATTAACTTACCACCCACTCCCTCTTTCTTCTTGAAACTAATGGAGAACTCTTATGGCTAATGTCTCTTGCTCTAGCCTTGCTTTCTGTCAATTCCATTGTGCATACTACAATTTACTTATACAAGGCACAGGACTTCAATTTCCAGTCAATGTCATAGGAAAATTAATACATTCTCAAATATCTGTAGGTCTAGTTCTACAGAGAATCATTAAAATTACTGGCATGGATGAGAAGGACAATCCTATATTTCCCCTTTCCTTGACTTAATAAATAAGTTCTTTTTTGTATAATTTAAATAATGCATTATCCTCAAATAGTTGTACAAAGAGGTTTCAATTCAACATGTTGGTTTGTGAGCACAATGCGTTTTGATCAAATCCCCCTCTCAAACAGACATAAGGAGAACATTGGTGGAGTATGGAGGCCATGACTGGCTCATTAGAACAGAAGAATCCAGACTGCTTAAAGTCCTATAGGTTTGTGACACACACACATATGTATATGCTTGTGTTTATGGGTATATATGCATATTGAACATAGTATATTTATATACACATATTATATATGCATTACATATTATATATCATATACAACTAGGTCTGACAATTTATATATGCATATATGTATATAAATATATATAGGTATATGTTGCTGTTCACACAGCGAGACTCGGGAACGCAGTGTCTGGTAGGCAGAAAGGGACCATACCATGCGGGTAACCACAGTTCATTAAAACATCATATGCTTATAGACGGCATAGAAGGTAAGTCTGTAATCACGGGACAATCCCAGGACAGTCATGGGACAGTCATGGGACAGAAAGTTGACCTTAAACAATTGTGGGGGAATGTGGACAATTAGCAACTTTTAATCAGTGAGCCTCAGAGTTGTTCAAAGTAACAAAACAGGAAGCAAGGTGCAGGTGCGGCTCCATTAAAAAACACGAAAGGAATCTTGAGGCATTGTTCTGCATGATTAACTAGGAGGAGCACGAATGGCATCGCCTGAGTCAGGCGCCAGGCGCCCCACACGGAGAAGGGGCGTCTCCCTTTCTCCCCCAGAAGGAAAGCATGCTAGCATGCACCCTCTTGGCACATAGGGTCACTCAGATGGGGTCACACGAGTCCGTGTCTCCGACAGATACATACATATGCATGTGAACAAGGTAAACATTTTAAGGAAATATAATACTGCCAGTGTTTTTAAAATCAAAATATTGCTCTTTTGCTTTAGACAGTCTTTTATGTCACCATATACATTTTTAATTCCTTTTTTAACTCCTGCAAAAATACCATTAAATTTGGTGGGGATTTCATTTGAGTCTATAGGTTTCTACGGGCAGTGTGGATAATTTAGCAGTATTAAAGTCTTCCATTTCATAATTGCAGTATGGCTTTACATTTACTTTTGACTTCAATTTCAGCAATAGTTTGGAAAATTCAATAAAGCAAAAGTCATCCCATGGGATGAGGGAAATTATCCTCAGAACATATATCTGACAAGTAGTGAATATTAAAATATGTAAGAAATTCATACAATTCATTAGCAAATATTCTGATAATCTGATTGCAAAAATGGCAAACTGCAGATGAGTGTGGTAGCTGAATCCAAACCCCCTGAGAGGTAGAAAGAGGGAAGGTCATGGTTTCAGTTCCGCTCAAACAAAAACACATATTTACAGAGCTCCACCTCAATTAATAGCCAGGACAAGGTATTATGAGTCTCTTGTCTTAATCATCTTGAAGGTACAAGTAGGATTATCATGGTCAAAATCCCTGTTGCAAAAATGGTAGAACTACTCTAAAAAATAACTGAGCCAAAAGGTCATGAGTGTCCCTGTCTAGCAAGCATCAGGCCTTTAATCTAAATCCAGTATCATTAAAAAATATTGGTAACACACTCAACAGTAATTTCTACAAAGGTAACATACAAATGACATATGATATATATATATATTATTTTCATATATGTATATATGTATAGGTATCTAATATCATTTAGTTTCAAGAAAATACAAATAAAATCCAGGAAATAATATTTCACATTCCTTAGTACTAGATCTGTCAGAAAGATTACTGTTAATAATGTTAAAGAGAAAATGGAAATCTAACACTTACTTGGTAGGAAAGGTAAATTATACATCTGTTAGGATGCATAAGACAGTGTGGAGGTTCCCTAAACAGTTAAAAG
The DNA here is from genome assembly GCF_024711535.1 of Dipodomys merriami. Taxonomy (NCBI): domain Eukaryota; kingdom Metazoa; phylum Chordata; class Mammalia; order Rodentia; family Heteromyidae; genus Dipodomys; species Dipodomys merriami. Next base: position 57,871,310 of record NW_027206068.1, on the reverse strand, counting down.
TGAGTGGTCCTATGAATCCCAACTCCTTTTTAGCATATATCAAATGGAAGAGATAACTACACCTATATGTTTATTAAAGGGTATTCATGATAACCAAAGTGTGGAAATAATTTATGGGTGCATGGAGAGATGAGTAAATAAAATGAAATGGTATTTATGTACAATAGAATGGTCTCCAACATAACATCTTGTACATCTCATTGTTTCAGTGGGTACACCTGTATCCCTATTTGAAAATTTGTTTTTTACCTTCCTCCTCACATTATACCAACATCAAATATAGTGAAAACAGGGGTTATACCATAGCGGAGGGACATACAAAACAACAAAGAAATCATCTTATAAATATGTTAACAACAATAGCAAGAAAGAAAAACTATTTGAGTCCTTATCTTAGAGTTCATTTCTTTTGCCTAACATCAACTTCTCTGACTGTTTCTGCTTGTGTCAGACATATACTAGTTATTGCAAATAAGGGAAACCATGGGACCTATGTTTCTTTGGGTCTGGCTTACTTCCTTCAAAATGAAGGAAATCTTGCCCTACCTTACAACAGGTGGTAAGAGAATTGTATCCTTTGCAGGAGGACAAATGCTACAGAATTCTAATCACATCCAATATCTAAAATAGTCAAAATTATGGAAACAGAAAGTAAAATGATAATTTCCCGGGCTGGTGCCAATGGGAAAATGGATAGTTACTTTTCCAGAGAAGTAAATAAGTGTTCATTTATGCAAAAGGAAAGATTATAGTGAATTGGTCTACAACCAAACGCCCATGATTAATATTATTGTTTAATTCATTTAACTTTTTGTTTTTGTTTGTTGTTGATCCTAGGGCTTGAACTCAGGGTGTGGGCACTGTCCCTGAGCTCTTTTGCTTGAGGCTAATGCTCTACCACTTTGAGCCACAGCTCCACTTCCTCATTTCAGTTTTGTTAGCAGAGTAGGTCACATGTTAATTTTCCATGCCACAATTAAAAACAATGCAAAACAAAATCCAAGAATGATAGACACCAGAGAGAAAATATCACTTCCTTTGGATGTAAAAAATGACCACTTCTCCTTTGTGGTTTCTACTACTGTTGGAATAGCAACCTGGCCCTCTTCCTGAAGCAGTGACAATTTTCTTGCAGTTACTAAATTCTTGGTTTCCTCCAGTTCTTATGAAGTAAAATCCTGTCGTTTTCAGGGAAATGGATGGAACTGGAGATTATCTTGATTAGTAAAATAAGCCAAACTGAAAAAGAAATATATTGAATATTTTCTTTCTAATTCAAAATACGGACAAAGAAATAGAGAGAGATAGAAATAAACAGGAGAGAGACAGAGAAAGTAATGACAGAGACAGAGAGAATGCAAGAGAATAATATTAGTGTAAAGGGAGAAAACAAATTTGAGGAAGAGGGATTTGGGTGAGGGAAAAGGAGATTAGGATCAAAGTGCTTTATGTGCACGGCAGAAATAAAAAGGTAAAATTCATTAAAATTGGTTAGAAGGGAAAAAGAAGGACAAGGAAAAGCAATAGCAGGGGTAGATTTAATCAAAGACTATTGTATTACACGGGAAAGTCAATGAAACTCCTGAGTATAATTAATATATATTAATACAACGAATCATTTTTCCATGTAAAAAGCTATTTGTTGACTGAATCATCAATTGTTCCTTCTTTTAATTCTCCTTTTTTCTCTGTGTTCTGTGTCATTCATGGCTGTCTTGCACCATCCATCTCCTGCCTCAGTGATCTTTACTCTTTTCTGTTTTATATATTTTTGTCCCTTCTCTTTCAATAAGAGAAATCTCTAGATGTCAAGTTTCATTTCCATCACCTTTTAAATAGATGTAACTTTCAAAATAAAGTGTCACCTGCTGGTGTTGTCTCTCTCTCTCTCTCTCTCTCTCTCTCTCTCTCTCTCTCTCTCTCTCTCTCTCTCTCTCTCTCTCTCTCTCTCTCTCTCTCTCTCTCTCTCTCATATATCCTGAATCCCTTTCAAAGCTTAGCTGACATGTTCTCCCTTATTTTATGCCTTTATGTTACATGATTTGCATGGTGAACTGGGCATTCTCTGTTTCTTTTTTATTTGTACTTGTCAATTGCCTCCCTTTAACATTTTTTTCTTAGTTTTAAAATATCTACCTGCACTTTCCTAAAACAAATTATTCCAGGTGCCAATTCTTTTGTAGATCTCTCCAATCCACTACACTTTCCTCTTCTCACCTCCATATTGTGATTCTACCATCACTCCTGTCTCCCAGGTGAATGGCAAACATCCACTTCTTAGGTAATTAGTATATTGAAGCGTATGTAGCATCATATGATAAATAGTTGCAAAATAATGTATCAAGAAATGACTGAGAACTGGGTTCTTACTAAAAGGTGTCTCTTTCTTATTAACTCATTCCTCTATAAAAGATTATTCAACCAAGCATTGCCTGTCACTTGAAGAACCATATGAAATACTTGACATATTCAAATACACTATGACCCCCCAAGACATTATAAATGAACGCATATTATATACTAACATATATAGTCCAACTTTCTCCCTCATTTCACTTGTTTACAAGTCAAGCGGTGAGGTCCTGGAATGCTAAAGAGTTCATGACAATTCATTCTCTTTACATTGCAGGATGGTCTGTCATGAAAACATGGTATAATGAATGTCGGGGAAGCTATAAACCAAGTTTTCAAAATAAAATTTGTACACTATTGTACTTATCACTTAGGATATCTTAAATCATGACAAAAGAATAAAAACACAATGCCGTTGATTATACATGTTTAAATGAATTAATGCTTCATTTTACCAGCAACCTAAGCTAAGCCAATGGCATTGCCAGCATTTTACAAATGGAAATACTGAGGGTGCATTAATTAATTTGTGAAAAGTTATAGTCATTGGCTTCTGAATCCAATTTTAACTGTAATTTCTATAGTCATTCGATGACTCCTGCTCAATTCCCTTTCTGGAGGTATCAATAGTCACAAAACATTATTAGCTTTTAATGCCTTTCTTTAAAAATCAATCTGTATTTATTAAACAAGCCATTTTTTTCTAATTTTAAGAACTTGGCAAAAATATATTTATATCTATCTATCTATCTATGTATTATAATTTCAATGAATTCTTAAGATTTATTTGAAAATTGTAGGTGTGAGTGAAGCTGTAACATCTCAGAGAGAATAAGAAATATAGGGTAATCCCATATAATAAGATAACAAATAAAAGGCTGATCAGTCCTAGGCTGAGCACACAGGTGTCTTGCACAATTATAGCTGTAAATGACTTCGGTCATCCAGGAGAGAAGCAATCAACAGCAAAGTGATGAGAAACGGGGGCATGCTGACACAGATACATAAATAAGTGCATTCCATTCCTACCACAGAATATCTTGTCCAAAATTTATTTTTAGTTTTATGTAGAAGAGCTTGAGTGTTTTGAGTACTGGAAATTCTAGTTAGAATAATAATAATGGTAAAATCAGAAATATAAGGCTCACGGATAAGCACGTGCATATCTCAATGTACTGCAAATACATATTGTCTGAATTTGTATATTTCCTCCCAGAAACCAAATTCTAAGCTCTGATTGCAATTGGGTGCTTTGAAAAAGTATGTAAATTTTTAGACCACATAGCCAACTCTATCCCCTTAATGGCTCCACTGTGGGGATATTTTGACTCTGACAGAATGTTTTACTTCATTTTCCTGCTTATTATAGGTAAACTAGTTGAGCCACATTGGATTTTGTCTAAAATTAGACATTCGTAGAAACCCCAGTACCCCGAATTATGTATTAATATGTGTCAGTTCCTCCAGTTAGTTGTGTCTGTCCCCTCGATGTCTCATTATCATGCTCCTGACACTAACTGGTGACATTAAGTTCAATCTGCTTAGTGATCTAACACTTGTTGGGCGCTGGTGGCTCATGCCTGTAATTCTAGCTACTCAGGAGACTTAGATCTGAGGATCTCTGTTCAAAGCCAGCCCCAGCAGGAAAGTCTCTTATCTTTAATTAACCACCAGAGCCAGAAGTGGTGCTGTGGCTCAAGTGGTAGAGCGCTGGCCTTGAGCTGAAGAACTGAGGGACAGTGCCCAGGTCCAGATTTCAAGCCCCACGACACTCAAAGAAAAGAAAAGAAAAGAAAAGATCTAGCACTTGTTGAAATTTTTCCTTTGGATGACAGTCTACATGCAAAAAAAAAAAAACCCAAAAAACCAAAGACAAGTTATTTGCTATGTATTTTAGTTAGGGTTATTTATTTGTTTGTATTTATTTGTTTTTAGAGATGGGGTCTTGCTAATTTACAATCTGTTGGTCTCAACCTACTGAGGGTGGAAACTATAGAAAACTATCATCTAAAGTGCCAAACATTGTATTAAGTGTGTAGACTTTTAAAAAGTGTTGATGTCTGATATATTTTTTTAACTCTTTTTATTGACAGTAATGGGGTTTGAATTCATTCTCACATTCACTCAGCTTTTTTGATTAACTGATCTTGACCCAAACCTTCAAGTCTTCTTTTGGCTTGTTATTTTGGAGATAAAGTTGAGTGTAGTAGACTTTTCTGCCTAGGCTGGCTTTGAACAATGATTTTCTAGATTTCAGCTTCCTAGATAGCTAGGATTACAATGGTGAGTCACCATTACCTGGAACCAAATACAGTACAATTTATTAAATGGAGACTTTATATTTCTAATTTTTCTGCCTACATATTTTCTGCTTTGCATCCTCTGACCTACATCTCCATTTCTTTGTCCCTCCAACACCCTTGGTGGTACTAAATCTATTATTTCTTTTTGATGCTTTTGTTTACTTGTTTATTCATTGATTTACTTTTTCATTCATTTGTATATATTCTACATATAAGAGTATGTAATATTCTATTTATTAATCCACTTAGCTTAGGTGCTGCTCTGTAGTTAAACAGAAAGATAGCTCAATCTTATGGAAAGAAAGTAAAATGTAAGATTTAAGGGGCTGTAGGACATTTTATATGTTTAATTAAAAATAAATACTTTAATTCTTAAAATATGCATTATAACTATCTAAGACTTCCTGCATGAAAACTTAATTATAACCAGAAAACATTTAGAATTGATAAAAGAACAGGGCCCTAATACTATCCTATCAGTTCAAAGAAGACAGGTAATTCTAAGAAGGAGCTCACTTCTCTTCCTCTCTATAATGCTGCTTCTGTATTCCAGAACTCATATTTAATGATGAGCCAAAATCTGTCCCATGAAGATAGCATGGCATCATTTAATTATGCTCTGAAATTTTAAGCTCTTCTACTAGAAACAGAATTATTTTATGCAACAATAATGCACTTTTAGCCTTCTATCTATAATGAAGCATTGGATAGTACGATATGTAAAATTGGTGAAAGAGGGATTGAAAGTGTGTGTGTGTGTGTGTGTGTGTGTGTGTGTGTGTGTGTATGTGTGTAATTTTGAAAGCATGAATACTCTTAATAACAGGCTTTCAAATCATAAGAATAGCCATAGAGAGCTGAGTTAAAAGTTTCCCACCCTCAATCATACCACATTTTTATTTTCCACAAGGCAATTAGATAAACTAAATGTCCTCCTTCTTTTGCCAGGAAAAGTAGAGGTATCAATTATCTGAAATGTAATTTAATTTCTTTTGTGTGTCAGACCACTATTGAAAAAGAGATACAGATGGGGAAAATCAGCCGTAATCAAGAAATAATAAATAATTACATTCAGAAGTCTAGTCTAAGTAGCTTGTCCAGACTTTTGTTTGTTACCCAATTACATGACTTACAAAAATGGTGATTAAATGAATGAACAAATGATCTTTTCACAGTCCAGCATTGCAGATTGCTGTCAGATCTCTAATCAGTGCTTGACAAAAGCAGGAAGACTAGGAGAGATCGAAGAGTGGTGACTCAGAACAAGGGCCTGGAATACACATCAGACAGGAAACAAAACCCAGGTCAAACTAAACAACAGAAACCATCCACTGCTTTGGGCTTATTTTCTTACAGCATATAGAAAAGGGAAGAAGCACTGATCAAAATAAATCACCTTCCCTCTGGGAGTACTGATGTAACTAGTCCTGTTAGGAATGTTTCTTTTTCATTGAATGCAGTGTTAAATAGGAGAATATTTCGAATATCATCAATCTAGTTACTAAGTGTTAGATACACTGATGTAAGCACATTGAGGTAATATTGGGGTGAACCATTCTTCCTCTTTCTCACACCAACATAATCCCACATACACCCACATTCATACATGGAAACATTTCATTTTCATCAGATAACAAAACGAACTGTGCACTTCAATAGAAATTGTTTCTGAGTTAGAGCAAATCTGCATTTAAAAGCTTTATATATGACTTATGATACTCATTGCAAATTTGACCATAATTAAGCTACTATAAAGTTATCTCCAGCAAAAAAAAGCAAAAAAGAGGCCAGTCACAATGAGCCTTACTCATGGTAAAACTCCCTTGGAGATGGAGAAAAGAGGACTGTGGCTTGAGACCAGCCCAAGCAAAAACTAAGCAAGATCATTTGTCAAAGGAGAGGCCAGATGTGAAGGTACAAGTCTGAAATCCCAGCTATGCGAAAGGCTGAAGTATGAGGATCATGGTTCCAGGGAAAGCCCAAGTAAAGGGATGAGACATAATTTGAGAAACAACTAAAACAAAAGGGACTGGGGATATAGCTGAAGCGGTAGTGAAGGTGCCTAGCAATCACAAGGCCCTGTGTTCAAAGCTGAGTACCACGAAAACAAAACAAAAATAGTTGGGCACTGGTGCCCCACACCTGTAATCCCAGTTACTCAGTAGGCCCAGATCTGAGGATTAGGGTTGGAGTCCAGCCTAGGCAGAAAAGTCTATGAGACATTTATCTCCAATAAATTACTCAGAAAAAGCCTGAAGTGGCGTTGTTGCTCAAGTGGTAGAGCACTAGCCTTGAGCACAAAGAGGATCAGGGACAGCATCTAGACCAGAGTTGAAGCTTTATGACTGGCAAAAAAAAAGAGAGAAAAAAAGAACAAAGAAAAAAGTAACAAAACAAGTAAGTTTACCATTTATTGAAAAATGTCTTCCTAATATTTTCTATTCTGAAAAATCTTTCTTCCAATTGCCATGTGCTTCTTTATTGTGTATCCCATTATTTGGTGGATAGAATTTTTCAAATTGATATTGATTTTTATATCATAGCAACACTGGGTTGCCCTGAGCATTGCTTTAGCCAACTGGACAGGAAATAGAAAATAATTCATACTATGTACTTGGGAAAGGTCCACAGCCATAGGGAAAATAAATGTACATTTTTGTGCATATTGGCTGGTTTAAAACCTAGTTTCATAATCTCAAAACGTTTTTGTTTTGTTCAAGGAATCACAGCACAAGTGAGGGACAAGGACAAGGAAAATTCTGTCACCGGCCACACTGGCTCAGTAGAAGCAACAGTCAGGAGGGACATCCAGCACAGGAAAGCTTCTGAAGTCCTTTGTTCAAACTGCACCCTTTGTGAGATGCACAGAGCTTCACATTAGTTCCCAGTTTACCTGTAAATATATCCTTCTTGCTTGAACCAGTGATACATCAGCCAGATTCTCCTTATACCTTTGAACTTGCTATCTTGCTCTTACCTGTCATGTTAATCTTTCTTATATCTAGTGAGGTTTCTCACTCTCTGTGGGAAAGTTTTTGATGAATGTAGTGATCTCTCCTTAAATTCCTAAACCAACCTCCTCATTCTCAACCTTTCACAGCTCAACACACCCATTTTAAACTATCTACAGAGTGTGGAATATTGCTATTTAGATTTCAGCTGCAAAGTTGCTTTTGTGACTTCTGCATTTTAAAGGTCTTTATTGCAACTGAAAGCTTATACGTTTTTGGGGATTTCTTCTCTACTATTAGGTAACCCTGGAGTCTACAGAGTTGCAAGTCTGCCTTTATTGATGGTATAATGTGACTTTGCCACATGAACCTCTATGCTTTGTATCATCCTGACTTATGATTCCTGTTGTTATCCCTGTGATTTAGATCCCTTTTCTAACCCAATGGTTATTGTTAAATGGTACATTGTCCTTTATCTCATCTACTAGAAGCCAAATTTCAATAAATTACTACATTAAGCTTTCTAAATTACCATCTTAATTATATACCCAATCATTTTGGATAAATATTCAGTAATTACTTTGTTTAATAGAAAATGTTAGTAATGCATATGATGCTTACCTGCTCCAACATCAGAGTTCCATTTTATGTATTGTATGCCCAAATCAAATTATTTACTTTTTTTCTGTGCATGCTTAACCCTTGCTTTATGTTAACATCCTCTGGTGGGCATAATTTTGATCTTGGTACATTAAAATAATGAATTGCATTCAAATATGTCTTTAAATAACATGAAGCACTCATGAGAAAGAAAACACCCATGAAGCACTGTGGTCATTGGTCATTTTCTGGCCTCAGTCTTTAGTGGCTCTCTGTCTCTATCCCTAATGTATCCCCACACTAGGAAACAAGTTGGTTGTATTTTGTTTTGTTTTGTTTTTAATGTTCTCTGCCTTAGTCCCGATGGCAGGCACTCACCATCAAACCTAACTTTTACTCTTAAGATTGGGATCTCATGAACTTTTTGCTCTCAAAATGATTTCCTACTGATTGCAATCTCCCGAGTAACTAGGATTAACAGATATGATTCACTGCACTTGGCAGAGACATACTTTTTAATTCCCAGAACCTGTAAATACGTTAGCTAACACTGCAAAAGTGACTTTGTAGATATGCTTAAATGTAAGGCTCTGGAGTTGGAAAGGTGAATGGGCATTATCATGAGAAAGCCCTTAACATTGCCTTGCTTAGACGAGTTTAATGGAGTCCAGAAAAGAAGGTCAGAAAGATGTAATGGGAGAAGGACTTCAGTTCCTATGGCTGCCTTTGAAGAAGTGTAGGAAGTGTGAGCCAAGAAATGTGGGTAGATTCTAGTAGCTGTAAATGCGAGGAAACAAATTCAACAACCCTCCGCCCAACAGAGAAAAGACTTGCTAACACTTATATTTATGAGGTCTGCACTGGGTTTCTGACAGAAAGAACAATAAGAAAAGAAATTTTCATTGCTCTGAGCCATTAGTTTACAATAATTTTTACAGCAATAATAGAAACTAATGTTAAAGGGATGAGATTTTTAAGTCCAACAAATAAGCAATACTTTGTCAACACTGAATTTGATTGATAACAGCATGTAAGTCATCATTCCCAAGCTGGTTTATATGATCTTGTATATCTATCCACATCTCTAGATACATGCTGTAAAGAATATTGTACAGTATTTACTTTATTTGTCATATATTTGCACAAGATACGCATGCAACAAAGCAAAGCTACTTTTAATATCATGTATATAATCAAAATTGCATGAGCTAGATGGGCCCCAGTGGCTCATGCCTGTAATCCTAGCTACACAGGAGGCTGAGATCTGAGGATCACTGTTCAAAGCCAGCCCAGGCAAGAAAGTCTGAGAGACTTTTGTCTCCAATTAATCACTAGAAAATTGGAAGTGACGCTGTGGCTCAAGTGGTACAGTGCTAGCCTTGAGCTGAAGAGCACCCAGGCCCAGAATGCAAGCTCCACGGTTCACCACCACCAACAACAAAAAATTGCATACACTAATTCCCGATATGATAATATGATGTTCTACTCAACTCCAATGAAGGAAGGAAAGGAAGATAGAACATTATTGGAAATGACATTTAAATAAGTCCCTTTGACCCAAGTGAATGAAAGAAAAAGGAAAACATTTAGAGTGAAGTTCAAATGTCAAAGTGGGAAAGTAATTCTGTTTTAAATCTGACCTTGTGGATTGCTGAAGGCAATTGCCAGATAGATAATGATCTTCCTGGAAAAGGGTAGGGTTGCTTTCCAAACTTAGGCAGCACCAAAATCCTGGGAAAGATTACATTCTCTACAGGAGTGGGAATCATGGAGTTAAGAGGATAGTATATAGCTAATGCAAGAATAATGTCACTCCCTGCTTTCACTATATTTGATGTCAGTATAACTTGAGGAGGAGATGGGGAAAAACCAGTTGTTTAAGGATACAGGTGGACCTGATGCAACAATGAGAAGTACAAGTTGTCATGTCCAAAACGAGCTTTACAACGTCGGTGCAGGGGGGGGGGGGGAAGGGGGCGAAGGAGAAGGATTGGGATTGGGAGGGAGGGGGGAGGCTGGGAAGGGATGTGAAGGGTAAACAAAAGGAGGAGGCTACAATGCTTGGTAAGAAATGTACGCATTATCCTGCCCATGTAATTGTAACCCCTCTGTACAGTATGTTCACAAATAAAATAAAATAAAATAAAAAAGAAATACCTACCTACCAAAAAAAAAGAAGAAGAATGTCACTTTCTCTCTTTTTTTTTTCAGTTCCAAAAAGAATTTCACTCCCCTATCAGTACTTGACGTTTAGAAACCTAGTAATAAAATTACAGAGTACCAAATATTTTATTTAATCAATGAAATACAATTTATAATTTATGTTGCAATTAATTTATGTCTTTATATGTTATATAGTTGTGAAAATAAACTTACTATCTATTTTAAAGACTGAAAATAGAATCACCTCTTAAAAGAGTTGGCACATATACTTTTGTTTAAACACACCATGTTTCCCCTCCTGTTCTGATCCCAAGAAGTTGAAATAAATCCAGACGTTTAGTTAACACACATGTTTCTCCTCCTGTTCTTATCCTAAGAAGTTGAAATCTATCCAGAGCGGTTTTATCCAGACCTTGTGCTTAGAGTAGCATCAGAACAGCAGGAAGGAAAAAAAATGTTCTGATTTTTTCCCTCTTTGGGGAAAAATAGATCTATTTCATTTTATGCAATTTTCAGTGATGCAGAAAATGCAATATGGAAATAAAAAGGCCATATGTGTTTATCTATGCAAATCTAATGCCAGACTAACAAGGGTAGAAGGGAAGGAAGGAAACAGAACAAAACATCAATCTCCTGGGTTTGATTTGAATTTTAGTGTGACACAGAGGCAAAGAATGTGTTCCTGGTTCCTGGGCAGTTGTTCTGCTTTGAATACTTCAGGATTTTGTAGTGTAAAGGAGTAAATGTACGTGTCACAAATTTTCCATATGACAGTTGATAAAAATGGTAAAATAAAGTCTCTTGGGATAAAGATGTGATTGAGCACTATTCCTAAGACTGCTGTGAATCTATGACTCCAAATACCATTTTGATCCCTATATCTCATATTGCTGCTGGAAATATTCCATGTTTAGCTTCTCTGAGTATTATGCTTGGGCCTGACTAGCACAGATCAGTAGACTGGAAAATACCTTTACCTAATGCTTTTAGGTAAATGTTTTATTCTCACACTTAGTCTCTCAATAAATAGAGTATCATTAAATCTGGAGATGTTTGAATGAGTTGATAAATCATTCATGCTTGCCACAATAAAGATACTGGATGGCTCTAAGGTCCATTCTACTTTACAATGTTCTACATAACATTTCTTTTCAGTGATGTCTGTGTTCTGGGGATTATGTCCAATTCTAATTAAGCATATACTCTTCTGTGAGTGCTAAGTTTTCAAAACAAAAGTGATTCTTTCTTGGTTTATGGAACATCTCTGCTAAATCTTCTAAATTGGGTTGAGTAAGAGATACTACAACCTTTTTCCCTTCAGATACAGGCTGAGGTTCTATATTCTTAAACTAAAGCTATGCTCACATCAGAGCAATTAACTAAATAATTGCTCTAATGGGATTTTAACCTTACCCTCAATTTTAATTCGATGATTACTTCAGTGTGAACTCGCTCTATTAAGAACCTTGTAAAAAATTTTGCCTTTATCTTCCCAAACCGAAATCCATTATTCTATATCTTCATGGAAGTTTCCTCATTAAAGATATAATCAATGTTAAAAATAATGTGCTTCAAACAGAAATACATATCAGAAATAAAGGTTTATATTAATGATAACCTACTGTTAAAATTCTAAAAAAAAGTCTTTCAGACTCCGCTTTCTCATTCTCACTCTTGCTCTCTTTTCCCTCTGAAGTCATTTATAGATGTGCAGACAAATACATGTATATATATAGTATAATACACATGAAAATGGGTACACACATACTTATACAATGAAGCTACTTCCAACTATCATCTTGTTCTAGGTGAGTTTTGGTATCAGTAGTTACAACTTAAATCTAAGCTAAATGTCATTACTACAGAATGAACTTCTGTATAGCAAACCATAGGAAAGGGAGAAACCTACCACAGCTAATGGGATCACTAAAGCTCCACCCAGCCTTCAACTGCTAATCAACATTATGATGCATTACTCACTACCACCACTTCAGGAAGATTGATAAACAATAATTACCAAATTGTAAAACATCTAACTATGAAAACTAACAAAAATCTTAGTCACAGCTCACTAAAATCTTAAACCTTATAAGCTGTTTTTCAATATTCAATACTTTTAGAATTGGTATGGATAAAGAATTGATTATGGATGCATGCTGTATACTGAAGCAAATATTTACCTTGAAAGTTTATATTCTTTTCCATTTTGAAATGTAAAAGTATTTTCATTTTTTGTTTTTGTCTTCTTTCCCTCCCTCCCTCCCCCCCTCCCTTCTTCCCTCCCTCCCCCCTCCCTCCTTCCCTCCCTCCCTCCCTCGCTCCCTTCCTTCCTTCCTTCCTTCCTTCCTTCCTTCCTTCCTTCCTTCCTTCCTTCCTTCCTTCCATCTCTCTGTCTCTGTCTCTGTCTTTCTGTGTCATCAGTCTGTCTCCTACTAGTGATTGAATTCATGGTGTTTTTCACACTTGCTAGACAAGTACCTGTCACCTGAGCCATGCCTCACATCTTTATGCTTTAGTTTAGTTTATTTTTTTAAATGGTCTCTCATTTTTGCTGGCAAGCACTGGGATTCTTCTAACATCTGCTTCTCATGTAGTTGGGATTTCAGGTATCTGATACCATACCAAGCTCAAAGATTTGATTTAATAAATAAAAATGTTCACATCAACAGATAAGATGACTTGGTGATGGAAAAGGCAATTATCCACACTAAATCTGTTTGGGATGCTATCAATATCATATAATTTTCAGAAATAATAATAGAAAAGATCCCTTAAAATGTTTACGGTAATAAATGAATAATAAATGTTCAGTGTGCTTTATTTCACCTAAATTCACCTGGTGAATCTTAATTGTCAATCTGGATTGAACTGAGAAAATTCTTTAGGATTAGTACAAAAAGCTTTGGGATGTCAGTGAGGGTTTCCAAGTGTGATACATGTTGGTCAGATACCAGCCCTGAATGTCGGAGGTATTCTGGAGAGGGGATGGCCACTGCATCAAGTTTCAGAAGAATTTTCCTGCACAGGTATGTTCTTGCAGCTCTCTGCCTTGGCCTAGCACCAGGTGAGCAGCTCTATTCCTCCATACACTTCTACCCTGATGTTCTCCTTGTCACTGGCCTGAAAGCTTAAAAGCGACTGATGAAGCCAATCATGAAATTAAACCTCTGGAACTGGGAGCCACAATAAAACATTACTTTTTTCCAATTGTTTCTGTCTCTAACGTAGCCCACTGGCCAAAAGCAAACATAACAATGTATATACTTATTGAAACATCACACTGTATTCATCAATATGTAATTTTATGTATCAATTGAAAGCAAATTAATGAAATTAAAAGAATTACAAATGTCCCAAATGACCTTAGAAGGAATATTTAGACCCCAAGACAAGTATTATAAAGACCCCCAGTGATTACAAAATGCATCCAAGCTTGAAAATTTATTTCTCTTTACATGTTGATGCCTTTTACGTGTTAGCTAGTACTCTTCTACAAAATTCGATCACCTTCAAACTCATCAAACATTGAGTTAGCAACAAATTACTTAAAAATGCACTAGCAGGAGGCTGAGAACTGATGATTGTGGTTAGAAGCCAATACAGGCAGAAAAGTTCCCATGAGAACTTATCTCCAATTAACCACTCAAACATCAGACATGTTGCTGTGGCTCAAATGGAATTATAAAAAAATACAGAATTGTGCATTGTAAAGGATTTTTACCTGTCATTTTGTCAGGCTTCCATTACCAAGCAGAGATACTGTAAGACACCTGTTTCACTAGATTCTATGTTCTCTTCCTACTGCCATCATAATTGGTCCTTCGTGTCTGCATATCAGTTTTGATCATTCCTAACCTTCTTGTTCTACCTTAGTTTAGCACTTTTTCTGCATCTGCAAAGGCAATTGACTCCATCCAATGAGGCTTATGTAGATTTCAAATAATTGATTGCGTGACTTTTTAAATAAAGATTTTTGTCTCAGGGTGATAAAAATGAGGGAAGAGGCATTTTCTCAGGGCTGATCTATTTAAGGAGAAGCCCTAGGTAACTGAAAGTGACAGCAGCTCTGTTGCTGCTCAAATGATGTGGATTCAAGCATAGCACTAACAAGATGCACATACAATACTGAAGTATAGTCCCAGGAGAATATAGAGGTTCACAAATGCTTCCCTAATAGTGCTCAGTTCCCTAGGAGCTTAGGTTGAGTTTATAATGGTTGAAGAATTCCAGCTGTAGCACTTGTTAGTGATAAAAAAGGCAATCCTCAGAAATTCATATCTTAATAACAGGACTCAGAAATAAATAACAAGGTAATGTTGACACATATTAACTTTCTGGACTAAAATATAAATCTATGGTTTGAAATTTGTTCTTTTAAGATTTGTTTCAGTTTTAAATGTGAGTATTAAAATCTGAGCTATTAAGAGATGATTAGCTCATGAGGAAACCACTCTCTTTGACTGGATTAATGCTGTCATCTGGGGTAGGAGTAGTTATCACAGGAGTGGCTCCTTCATGTACCTTAGGCCATAGTGGGAACACCAAGGCCCTACCAAATGGAGTTTCTGAATAATGGAGTTCCCAGTCTCTAGAAACATGAGCCAAATAAACTACTCTATAATTTACCCATTCCTTTTGAAGCATTAGAAAACAGAATATTGTGAATAGTACATAGATGAATGATAGATGATAGGTATAAAATAGATGATAAATATTTGATAGCTGATGGATGGATGGTTGGTTTATGTAGATGGATGGATGGATAGATAATAAATGGGTAGATGGATAGAAATTAGATAGTTAGGTAGATAGATAGATAGATAGATAGACAGACAGACAGACAGACAGACAGACAGACAGACAGACAGACAGACAGATAGATAGATAGATAGATAGATAGATAGATAGATAGATAGATAGATAGATAGATAGATAGATAGATAGATGGATAGATGGATGGATGGATGGATGGATAGATAGATAGATAGATAGATAGATAGATAGATAGATAGATAGATAGATAGATAGATAGATAGATAGATAGACAGACAGACATAGATAGACAGATAGATAGATCACATTGTGGCAAACTGATACCTCAGATTTAGAGGAAAGATACTGTGTGAGAGATGGAGCTTCACAGAAGACATTTCATTCTTGGTTTTTTGTTTTTTGATTTTTTTTTGGTCACTGTGGGGCTTGATCTGAGGACCTGGATGTTTTCCCTGGGATTCTGTGCTCAATGCTAGTGCTCTACTGCTTGTAGCCACCATGCCACTTCTGGTTTCCTGGTGTTTAATTGGAGATGAGTCTCGTGGACTTTACTGCCCAGGGTGGCTTTGAACTGGGATCCTCAGATTTCAGCATCTTGAGTTATTAGGATGACAGACATGAGAGACCACCAGGGGCTACAGGAGATATTTCTATGTTGTGCTCTACTTACATTGCTTACAATTACACCTGTAGGGTAGTTAACAATTGTAAATAGCAATTGTCAGTTTCTGACAATGTGTTGTTCTTTGTGCCTTCTTTACCATTTATACTCAGTTACAATGAATGACCTAAAAATGTTTAAGAAAATTAAATTAATTTTAATTTAAAATTCCATCTTGGTACCTCTCACTGAATATGGCCATATGAAGTCACTTGCAAAAATCATAGATTTTGGACAAAGATTAACTCCTTTTTTTTTCACTTTTGCTTTTCTTACTCAACAATTAGATTTTCTATTTCTAGTGGAAAGTGTTGAAATACTTAAATATTTTAATTATTTTTTTACCTTTAAGAAGTTGTACAAAGGAAGTGCCATATAACAAAACAGCTTATGAACAGTGTCACCCCTTCAAAGTTCTCATCCCCTTTCGATCCATCTCTTCCCTTACTTGTCTTAATTTTCTAAATATAAACAATAAATTCTTTGCAATCCCCTCTTTTCCTTCCCTTCATTCATCTACTTCTCTGCTTTTAGCCCTATCCTGCTCTTAGATGTATTTATTTCTTAGTATTAATTTTGATGGGCTTTCACTTAGTCTTTTAAAAGAAATATACTATTTGAGCTCTCCATAGAGTCTACTATACTTCAGTTAATTCATTTGTAACCACTTGCATACTGCCAAGGTGTTTACCTATAGATTTATAGATACAGTCTCTCTACCACCAATGAAAGACATTATGTAAGCTTTGTTTCCCAGGGTCTGGCTAACTTCACATAATATAATTTTTCCAAGTCTTGTCATTTCCTAATGAATGGTATAATTTAATTTTTCTGATGGAAGCATAGAATTCCATTGTGTATAAACACCACATTTTCTTGATCCATTAATCCGCTGAAGGGAAATCTGAGTTGATTCCTTATCTTGGCTACTATAAGCAATGCTGCAATGAATATGGTTGTACTGGTAGCTTTAGTGTAGCCTTGTTTGTTGTCTATTGGATAAATTCCCAGGAGTGGGATTGCTGGGTCATAGGGGAGCTCTATGTTTAGTCTTTTGAGGAACATCCATACTGCTTTTCAGAGGGGTTGTACACGCTTACGTTCCTACCAACTGTGCCATTTTGGCCACATCCTTGCCTGAATTGGTTGTTGTTTGTTATCTTGATAATGGGCATTCTAACTGGGGTTAGATAGGATCTGAATGTTGTTTTGATTTACATTTCCTTTATGGGCAGAGATGTTGAACATTAGTCAAATGTCTATTGGCCATTTTTACTTCTTCAGGTGAGTCTCTTTTTAAGTCATTAGCCTATTTATTAATTGGGTTGTTGTTTCTTTGAGAGTTTGATTTTTGCAGATTTAATTTTTTTGAGCTCTAAGTATATTCTGGATATTAAGCCCTTGTCTTATGTGTACCTATTACAAATCTTTTCCCAGTCTGTAAACTTTCTATTTAATGTGGTTTTTAATGAATTAGGCTTTAATTGGTGGTTATTATAAAAGCACTGGTGTGAAATACAATTGTATTTCTCAGTTTTCCTCAAAGACAGTAATACACTTCTTTATGAATGCTAAACAAGTGAATAAATGAATGAATGAATGGAATGCTGACATTGAGATGGCATTGTTTATATTATTTAAAATTTATATTCTTTAAAATTTTATATTCTTTAAAATTTGCTTTTACCTAAGTAAAGTAGGCAGAGGCATTTTTATTTTTATCATCAGTGTTCTCACACAATATTTAAATATCTTACAATTTAGTAATTATCAGAATTTAGCAATCTTTGTGCAGTGGTAGCAATAAATAATGCACCATAATGGTGTCAACTGTTGAGGCCTGGGTAGGGCTTGAGTTACCTCAGGAGCTACAGGAGGTTTCTTCCTTTCCTGTGGTATAATAATCCCCAAAACATGTTAGAGGAACAAGGACATTTTCTCAGTTGTATATAAATGGCTCAGCAAACAGACTGAAACAAGTTTTAATGTACCTACAAAAAGTCATTTTTGAGTCTTCCTGTTTTCAAAAGCCGGATCAATTACTCAATATGATGGTAGTGACTTTAGTAAGTTTAATCTTCTCCAGATGTAGGTTATTACCACTTATTGTCATTTTAGACACACAATTGCTTTCCAACTTTGCAGAGTAGGAAATAACAGGAAAGAGAGAGGAAGGAGAAAGAAGGGAAACAGAACCACAGAGAGAGAAAGAACATTTTTGAAGTGTCTTCTTAAGATGTAAGATATCTGTAGCAGATTTTGTCTTGGTCTTACATGTCTTGTTGGTTTTTATTTTCTAATTTAAAATCTTATTTTCCCTTTTAAAATTTGAAATTGCACAATATTAAATGAGGATCATACAAAATCCTGTATATGTTTTCTACCCAAGCAGCTTTAAGGAAATTAAGGTTCACTCATAGGCCTTTAAACCACACCCTAGTGGCTAGAAGTCAGTTTTATACAGTGTAATTGCCTTGTACAGTGTAATCACATGGAGGGTTTGCACAGTTTCCAATGCATGTGCCCTGTCCTGACACAGAGATCCTGGTTTAACAAGCCTTTGAATGCAAGTCAGTCTCTGGCAATCTTGAAAGCTCCAGAGAGAATTCTAAATGGCAGGCTAGATTAAAATTTACTTTTTATTCAAAACAAAAGTTATGGTTTGATGGATACTTAGGGGAAAATCTGCAATTCAGCCAAATGTTGTTTCATAATGTCCAACAAAACAAAACATAGCTTTAACTTTGCCCCATTTTTTTAAACTAAAATCTCTGAGATGAAAATGGGATCAATAGCCTTGGTAGCTTCCTGTCCATTCACATCCAAGCACCATGACCTCCATTGTTTGTTTTAATCAGCAAGCTCAGAAGAAGAGAGCAACTGGCCACCTAGAAGAAATTCCAAAATGCTATACTTTTTCTTTCTTTGTTTGTTTTTGTCGTGTCCCTATATAGGACAGGCTCTCCTCAAATCAGTAAGAGTGATCTTCCTTAATCTTCCTTTCTCAATCTCCTAAGTACTAGCATTAGCTTGTTTTCTGTTCTACCCAGAGTCAGATTTCTTTATACTACAAAACAGTTTAATAAGGTCAAACCCCAAAAACAGCTTACCTGAGAATATACTGTGTATTTGATATATTAGACAAACATTAGCTATGCAATCTTCACCATGATGTCAGGCGGTGGCTAAGTGTTTATACATGTTCTGAACTCATGCTATGTGAGCAAGCAATGCGTTTTCAGTTTGGACAGTGAATAAATAGAATTTACCACTCATGAATTTTGATCCCAAACTCTGGTAAAAGTCAGAGATTGAGAATAGCTGTCAAGTTTCAGCAAATTTTAAGGTGAAAAAAAATCGATTTTCTTACTAGGAAATCTAGCTGGCCTGAAACAATGTAGCAGCTTACCATATCCAATATCAAAATGAAATAAGATAGTTGAAAACAGGCTATGTAAAACATCTCTTATTTTAAATCAGCTCTTCCAGAAAACTTTAAAAAGAAATTGGTCATTTTAGCATGACTGTAGATTTTCCCGTTATTATCATCTTGCAATTCGGAGGAACATTTGCTACAATTAGTGAATCTATACTGATGAGCTATTTTAAACTAAGGCACATGCTGTATTCCAATTTCCTTCCTTTAAATGTATGTCTTTTTTTTTTTTTTTTTTTACAGTATAAGAGTCCACTTGTTTAGATCACATTTAGTCATGTCCTTAGTCTCTGGTGACTTTTTAAAAAATTTTTTTCTTTCTTTTTTTTTTTTTTATTGTGAGAATACCATACAGAGGAGTTACAATTACAAGATAACGAGTACATTTCTTATCAAGCATTGTTGCCTCCTCTTTGTTTCCCCTTCCCATCCCTTTTAGGCTTGGTCTTCTGTGTTTTGGTTTTAGGATCTTCCAAGCTCTATGTTTGATTCTGGGTTTATTGTACAATGTGCTTCCTTGAGATTAGTTTGATGACTTTTTTCTAAATTTTTTTTTAAAAAGCAAAGGTATAGTTTCTTCTCAAAGTTCAGAGAGGTAAAGTGCTATTTGATCAAATCATGGCAATGATTTGACTATTAACATGACTTAAGATTGTTAAAACAAACTTCGCTTTCCCAGTGGAAGACTGTTACTTCATGTGAAATGACTTTCCCTCTTTTCCCCATTGTTCTCTTGGAAAGGAAGTCTTCTCTGTACTCTGAAAAGAGTAGAATGATAGACGGTTTTATGACAGCAGAGTACCTACATAAAATGTGTCTCTTCAACTGGATTTACTTATTTAATATTATTTGTATTAGAATAAAATCAGAATACATTTTTTATACTTTGAATTATAATGCAATATGTTTAGATGTATTTTCTTGTTCAAATTGTTTTGCTTTTGTCATTGGGAGCGCTTTCATTTGTTCCGTGTATCTTCAGACATAACTCCTTTTTTATTTTTTATTTTATTTTTTTTAATTTTTTGTGAACATACTGTACAGAGGGGTTACAATTACATGGGCAAGATAATAAGTACATTTCTTATCAAGCTTTGCAGCCTCCTCCTTTGTTTACCCTTCACATCCCTTCCCAGACTTCCCCCTCCGAACTCTCACCCAATCCTCCCCCCCCACCAAAGTTGTAAAGTTCATTTTCAACATGACAACTTGTACTTCTCATTGTTGCAACGGGTCCACTTGTATCCTTATTTAAACTACTTGTTTTTCCCCATCTACTCCACAAATTATATCGACATCAAATATAGTAAAAGCAGGGCTTATACTGTGGGGGAGGGACATACAAAGCAACAAAGAAATAATCTTATAAATGCGTTAGAAACAAATGCATGAAAGAAAAAAACATTTAAATACATATCTAAGGGTTAATTTTCCTAACATCACATTATCTGACCTTTTCTGCTTGACTCATACATATATTAGATATTGCAAATAAGGGAAACCATGGGACCTATGTTTCTTTGGGCTTGGCTTACTTCACTTAATATAATTTTTTCCAAGCCTTTCCATTTCCTAACAAATGGGGCAATGTCATTCTTTCTGATGGAGGCATAGAATTCCATTGTGTATATATACCACATTTTCTTGATCCATTCATCTAATGAGGGGCATCTGGGTTGGTTCCATATCTTAGCTATGGTAAATAATGCTGCAATAAACATAGTTGTGCTGGTAGCTTTAGTGTGGTCTTGTTTGTAAACATTTGGGTAAATGCCCAAAAGTGGGATTGCTGGGTCATAGGGGAGCTCTATGTGAAGTCTTTTGAGGAACCTACATACTACTTTCCAAAGTGGTTGAACAAGTTTACACTCCCACCAACAATGCAGTAGGGTTCCCTTCTGTCCACATCCCCTCCAGCATCTGTTGTTGTTAGAGTTTTTGATTTTTGCCATTCTAACTGGGGTGAGGTGGTATCTCAATGTTGTTTTGATTTGCATTTCTTTTATGGCTAGGGAGGTTGAGCATTTCTTCATGTGTCTATGGGCCATCCTTCTTTTTTCTTCAGAGAAGTTTCTCTTTAAGTCTTTCCCCCACTTATTTATTGGGCAGTTGTTTCTTTGAGGATTTGTTGTTGGGGGATTTAATTTTTTGAGTTCCAAGTATATTTCAGATATGAGACCTTTGTCCGTTGTATGGCCAGTGAAGATCTTCTCCCAATCCGTGGGCTTTCTATTGATCTTCTAGCTATGTCCTTTGCCATGCAGAAGCTCTGCAACTTCATACAATCCCATTTGTCCAACCTTTCTTTGATTTGTTGTGTTTCCAGGTCTCTATTAAGAAAATTTCGGCCTGAGCCAAGGAGACCTAGGGTTTCTCCTATTCCATCCTGTAATGTTTTCAGAGTGTCTGCTTTGACTCCGAGGTCTTTGATCCATTTGGAGTTGATTCTGGTGCAGGGTGATATATAAGGTTCTAGCTTTATTTTTCTACAAGTTGTTAACCAATTTTGCCAGCACCATTTACTGAAGAGGCTGTCTTTCTTCCATTCAATTTTTTAGCTCCCTTATCAAAGATTAGATGGCTATAGGTCTGTAGGTTCATTTCTGGGTGTTCAATTCTATTCCATTGGTCCTGAGGTCTGTTCTTATGCCAGTACCAAGCTGTTTTGATTACTATGGCTGTATAGTAGCATAACTCCTTTTTTTTTTTTTTTTTTTTTTGGGTCCGGTCGTGGGGCCTGAACTTTGGGCTTGGGTGCTGTCCTTCAGCAATTCAGCTCAAGGCTAGCGCTCTAACACTTGAGCCATAGCACCACTTCTGGCTTTTTTCTTTTGCTTATGTGTTGCTGAGGAATCAAACCCAGGGCCTCAGGCATGCAAGGCAAGCACTCTACCACTGAACCATCTTCCCTGCTAGCATAACTCCTTTTTTATAAGCAAGTGTTTGCATATGTGTGTGTGTGCTTAGGAATTGCTTAATTTGTCACAACAGAAGATTCTGTGAGTTCATATTGTTTATTTTTCTCCTCTATTCTCCAAGGAGCCATCTCTCCTAGGAATCCTGGTTCCTGGTAGTGGATAATGGAATTAAGAAGTCAATATCTGTATCTAAGGTATCTTTCCTTTTGCTCTATTTTTGCTACATCTAAGCCTTCTCAGTAGAAAGTGGAAGAAAGTGTATGTGTACATACAGTATATGTACAAGCATTTATTTGTGTATATCACCATAGATAGCTACTTATATTGTTATTAAATTAAGCACTTTAGATTGATACTTCTGTCTTTAATCTATCACCACATAAGGGAATTCTAGGCTGTTCTTTTGCCTAACTATAATCTGGTTCCCACTTCCTTTCACATTTATACTTACCTGTTCACTTCCTGTAGGCACATATACTGGTATCTGAATCATGAACCATTACCACTATGGGGAACAACTTTGACAAATGGCTTATATTGTTTATCTTTTTCTCTTTCCTTTCTTTTTTTGTCTTTGATTTTAGTTGAATCTCACTTTTCCAGAATTATTGGGGTTACTAGCCCTTTGTTCCATAGGTGTTTTATGCATATTTAACACATTATTTCATTATGATCTATATTCTAATCTATGATCTCCTATACTTCTGAATGTATCTATAAGTCAATACTTATAATAATATCTGTGCATTTTACAGCATATCTTTTATACTTCCTTTGTAATACACATAGCATTTTTTTAGATTTGATTCCTTTAGACTGGGCAACTCTTTTTTTTTTTTTTGACAACTCTTGAAAAACAATAATCTACCTACACCCAAAATTCATTGGGTAGCAGAAACAGCATGACCACACATAACAAGAGTGTGGGGAAAGACAAAAGTCCAACATCAACGTGTTTGGGTAGTGAAGCTCTATAGGTTGTAATCATTGTAGAGAGTCATATGATCCTTGCTGTAGTACAATAAAAACTGGTTTCACAACCCCCCAAATTTCCCTGCCATATACATCTCCCTGTCATTACTTCCACAATTGGCTTGATTTCAATTCTTCTAGATATGCCTTTTGCAAATATTATGTAAATAGAACAACATAGTAAATGGTGTTATTGGTATAGGTTTACTGGGTAAAATATACTTTTCACCCTCTATATTTTCACTTGTATTAATACTTTTTAAATTAGTAGCATTTCATTGAATGGATGTACTGTTGTTCATTGCATATTCACCTATTGAAGACATCTCAGTTATTTCCAGTTTTTACGATTATGAATAAAACTGCTAGAAGCATTCTCAGCAGGTTTTCAAATAAGGTTGGTAAATACCTACAAACACAATTGCTGGATTGTAAGGTAAGTCTATGTTTAACTTTATAAGAAATTGCAAAACAATCTTCCAAAGTAGCTATATTAGTTTGTGTTTCTGTCAACCAGCAATGAATGATAGTTTTTTATAACAGGTGCAGTCACACTTCACTTAACATTGGGGACACATTCTGGGAAATGCATTCCTGGATGATTTCACAGTTGTGCAAACATCACAAAGTACTCATACAAACAGAAAATATATGTGGTAGCTGCTGGCATACAGGACATAAGGTTTTCCAGTAAGCATTCTAAATAAGAAATACCAACTCTAATATAATGACGAAAGGTAGGGTAAATACATAGCCAGCAAGTATAATTTATTATCATTACCAAGTATTATGTGCTGTACAAAATTGTATTATACTTCCTTATGACTGTCAATGCAGTGTGCTCACATCAGCATCACCACATACAAATAATGGATTGTACAGCTTGGACGGATTTATCTGAGGTGATGGAAAATTTCAGCTCCTATATAATCTTAAGAAAACACTCCATTTATGCGACTTGTCATTTATTCACGTTATTTACATAGCATATGACTCCAGTAAGACATGCATTAAGTATTATTTTATTAATAGGAGAGCAAGACTAATAACATGTGATGACAAGAAAACCAGACTAAATTCTCAGGAAAAGAAAAGGAGCTGAGTATATAGCTAAATCTATTAAACATGAGTTTTGACACTTTTTTGAAACTTTCATAGTCACGTTATTATCTATTAATGTTATGTGTTGAGTCAAATTTAGAAGGATTTGTCAATTTTGCCAGTTTTTTGTTTTCTATAGATTTTTCACTGTGGACATAGTATTTTAAAAATTAGGTTCCAAATATAAATATTTTAGAAATATATTAGACAATATATTACTGTAAGTTAAGTGTGTAGCCATGTAAGCATGCATTGCTTCTAAAATATTTCTTTAGATCATATAATTTGCTCACTTTCACTTTCACAAATGAACAAAAAATGTATAACAAATTTCTGTAATTTTTAAAAAAAATTCTTTTCTCAAATTTAGTCAACATCTCTTCAGTAATGACTGGATGAAAAATCATTTTCCATTAAGGAAGAAAAGCCTCAGAATATACTAATCATTATTCAGTACAATTGCTTAATAATAAGAATAATTGCATAATACAAGTTAAATTACTTGTTTAAATTGTAATTGCTTGTAATTACTATCAACATGAAGTTATTTCCTTGTATAGACACACAATTTAAGTATTTTTTTTACAAGATGTTTTCGATTGGTTCAGTGTTTACATTCACAGTCTGGTTGCCTCTCCCTGCAGATGAAAATAATGGAAGAATCAGAGAATAAGGAAATTTGTTTTTGCAGTTGCGCTTATATAAATATCAGTACTCTTTCCCAATGTATTCTAAATATATAGAAACGAATTTTACACTTCACTTTAATAAATATTTAATAACTGAATGACTAAGAAAGTCATTCTAGAATTTCCCTGCTGATTACTAATAGTTGCTTCCCCCACTTTGCTCCAACTACTGAGAAAACCTACTGAAACTGTGAGCTACAAGAAGGAATGTTTTTCATTATCCATGTCTTTACTTATTTAAATGCAATCCTCTGTGCATGCTTCATTACGCTAGGAATAGGCTTATAGCAGCTCCATATCTTTCACAGTGAATATTTCCCAAGGATCCCAGGGGTTTTCTGAAAAAACAAGTATTTCCTGTGTTTTTTATCTATGCATATTTACACAAATTTAGTTTGTAAATAAGAAAAAGTAAGAGATTATAATGATAGACTCTGATTAAAAAAATATATTTGAATGGTCTCCTATGTTTCAGCTCCTGTACCTTCTGCAGAACACCATGGGGGCTTAACTAGGAGTTGGTAAAAACTGTAATGGAGAGAGCTTTGGGTCACTGGGGCTTGCCCTTGAAGGTGAGCACAATAGTTATGTGAATCTGATCATATAAAACAAGATTTATTGAAATGAACTGTAGGAAATGGAAACAAGAGGTTTTTTTTTTCCTTGCTGTAAGTTTTCGTTTCTTTTTGTCTTGATTGTTCATTTGTCTGTCTTTGGGAGGGTCTGGAGACACTGAAATGGAGGGACAAAGGGTGAACAAATGCAGCAGTGGTACTCACTGGACACTATGTTGAAAATGGGCTATACAACTTGTGAGCAAGAGTGGGAAGAAAAACAGAGAGGGTAAGGGAAGGGCTGAGACTGTCCAGAAGAAATGTACTCTCTACCTAACTTATGTAACTGTAACCCCTCTGTATGTCACCATGACAATTACAATAAATAAATTTAAAAATTGCTCACCACAAGTGCATGTTTATGACTATGGCAAGTGAAAGGTGGGCATACATTAGCTTTACATTTGCAATCACTGCACTAAAGCCATTGGTGGATGAAGATTTTCTGTAGACAAAAGTCAGGCAGAAGAGACAACCCAGTCGATGTTAGTGAGCATGTTTCTGGGTTCTCTGAAATCAGAACATATTCCATGCAAAGAATAATGTCCAAAAATTTAGATCAGGCAAAGTTTCAAAGGCTCATTCCATTACTTAATGGTAATATGACTTCAAGACATGTGTCTTAGCTCTCAGATCTCAGCATCTTTACCATAAAACAGATAATAATATATGTGCCATGAAGTGTATATATATATAAGCAATCTTTAGGTAATACATTTTTATGGTGTTGGAAAACATTTTGCTTCTTTCCTACCTGTAAGCCTAGCCACTCAGGAGTTTGAAATCTGAAAGACAGTGGTTTGAGGCCAACCAGGGCAGAACAATTTCCTATATTCTATGTCCAAAATAGTAAACAAAAGAGCCAGTCTGTAAGCATGGCAGATTTTCACCATTGGATATTGCATTTCCTGAGCACAGCTTCATTCTTTTTTTTTTTTTTTTTTTTTTTTGTCGGTCGTGGGGCTTGAACTCTGGGCCTGGGCGCTGTCCCTCAGCTCTTCAGCTCAAGGCTAGCGCTCTACCACTTGAGCCACAGCACCACTTCCGGTTTTCTGGTGGTTTATTGGAGATAGGAGTCTCAAGGTCTCTCCTGCCTGGCTGTCTTTGAACCGCGATCCTCAGATCTCAGCCTCCTGAGTAGCTAGGATTACAGGCGTGAGCCACCAGCACCCGGCTCAGCTTCATTCTTTTTAAAGAATATTATTTGCTGTCTTTGCGAAGCAAAACAAGCTAAATTTATATGCGAAATAAAGGCCTATTCAGAGTTAAAAGTGAAGGAAGCTGAAAACTATAGTCTAAAGGTATAGAGAGGAAGGAATTTCTCTTGACAGTAAGAAAATAAATTAGATAAATAAAGGAGAAATATTTCTTTCTCTTCATTATTTAATGCAATGCCTTCCCCTTCCTTTGAAGTACACACTTAATAAAGTATATTTTCTGGGATATATTTGATTTAAAGAAATGGAAATATCTGATGGCTTAGACTCAGGACCAATAATAAGAGTTGTTCTAGGAGAAGTCACAAAATCATTCTTATGATGATTATTTGATCCTGAAAAATGAAAGATACCAATAAAAGAGATGTGACAGCATGTCTGGAAATAAACCTGAATGTATGCGAGAAAATAACATCTTTGAGTGAATGTACATCAAATAAGTGAAAGAAAGCTGGTGTGTTCAAAAATATCAGAATAAATAGTTTACTCTTTGAGGGAAAGGCAACATTAAATAATTTCTAAATGTATTTCAATTTTAAATATTTCTTATATTCCATTGATTATGCTACAATTTAAGAGCAACCAGAGCAAAAATAGTCTTTTGTCTATCACAGTTTCTGCTGTTATTTCATTCATAAGAAACCCACCACACACAAAACTTTTATTTTTAATGAACAATAACAATTATAAGTGTTTTATAATATATAGAGGTATTGCTTTGTTAGATTTATCATATTTTTAGTTTTCATACCATGTATGCTGAGTAGATTAAATAAGACTGGCAAAAACATTATTTTAAAGGAGTTTTCTTCTAATGATGGCTGTATAGGAATAATTCTTTGACTAAAACCATTTCAAGGATTAGTCTTCCTGCACCTTATCTCGTTCAGACATAACATTTGTCTGATTCTGTGTCACTATCTCTGAATAAACCTCACCTGGATTTCAATTTCTTCTCAGAGGCCCATGTTCGAAGGCTTTGTTGCCACTTTGGCGGGGTGGGGGGGGGTACTCCTGACAGATGATGAGATCTTGAAGAGTTTTGAAAATTTCCCTGACAATTTGTGGAAATACATATAAAATTTTGGTAGTCCATTGAGAACCTGGGCAATTAATTAGTACCATATTCCAATTATGGTGGGTTCAGTGTAAGTTAAAAATGACTGAAATAAAAGAAGTTGCAGTGGTTGGAATTTTCGGTTGTATAATTATGGAAGAGTGGTCTGGCACACACACACACACACACACACACACACACACACACACACACAAAGAACAAAAGACAGGCCTGATAGAGAAAAAATAATACAACTCTGCTAATATCTGAAATGAAGTGAACAATATAAAATCAATTATAGATAGGTATAATTAAAATTTGATGTCTCTTTGCTTGTCTCAGTATACATCTATATATGTACTGACCTTTATTAAGGTCATGAGATATATATCATCAAGTGTATTAGCCCTATATCTTTCAAATTATATTTTTAAATAAAATAATTTGCAAACATTGTTATAAGCTCATTTACAGGTAATTTTTGCACCTCTAGACTATTGTAAATATGCTGTTGATAAAACATAAACTGAACAATTGCGGTAAATGTACCCAGGTAAAACTCATGGCAATGTTGTTCACTGGTTTGCAGTTCCTGTTCACCAAATGAGAAAAAGAGATACTAGAACACTGGAACCTTGCAAAACTAAGACAAATACTGTTGTCACATGATTTTATTTAGAAAATTTTATTAACTTCTTAATGATACTATATGTTTGTATTGTAAATTGTATATTGTAAAATGTCATCAAAATGACACAAATTAAAATCATTTAATTTCAATTTACATTGAGAATGAACCAATATAAACATTATCATTAGTTTTTTCTGTGTGTGTATTGTGTATGTGTGTGTCTCTGTATCTATGTGTATTTATGTGTGTGTAAAACAAACTTGTATACATATTCTTGGAACAAGACTTTTTGACTGTTCCTTCAGAAAAAATATTATGTAATTTGCTTCCTCTTCCTTCAGAAAAGCATCTCCAATATGAATTTGCATCTTTCTCTCTTAGTATTTACTGAGTTTCTTTTATCTACATGAAAATGTATATTTCCACTCAGGCAGCATATTTATTAAGGAATTTATCTTTACTTTATGTTATCGTATTATTTCCACTATTTGAAAAGAACTAATTGAAGCAATTTCAAAATCAAATATATTTCCCTTTGTATCAAGAAAATAATCATTTTTTTCTCTTGTTAATGCTAATGTTAACTGGTCAGAGGAGTTAGGTATTGAAATGTTATATTTCAGCTTCTTTCAGACAAAAAAAGAGACTCAATTTATTTTTGAACTTTCTTATTAGATTCACTGTCAGCTCTCACTTCTGTAAGATCTACGGCAGCCTTAATTGTGCAATGATAGAAAGGAAGAAAATCAAGTTTCAAGATTCTGAAGATTTCAGAATATATTAAATATTGAAAAAATGATCCATTCTTAGGTGATATTTGAATGGTCTGATTACAATTATAGTAATCAGGCAAAGAAAGGTATTTATGTACCTAAAACTTGTCCTGATACTGCAAAGAGTTTCTTCAAAGTATTCTACACACATCAATTTTCTAGACACTCTTGAAAAAATAATGGTAAACTAGACAAGACAAGTACAATCATATGCTATTTTCTAAATGCTTTCACAAATTGCCTACAGATTTGTATTTGAATAATAAAAGCAAAAGTGCATAGAAAAGATTGAACTCACTTTGCCATAATGGGTGGTTTCTGTCTAAAAGAAGGACTTGTGATTATACACATGAAAGGAAATATAATATAGAACTTGAAAAAATACTATTATTAAATACTAAATACAAAAATATTAATTTACAATATAAATCTGTTTCTAAATCAATTCAACAAGATGGTCTGGAAATCAGGTTGTACTTGATAAAAATATATACTTTATGAAAGGTAACAAGTCAAGCACTGTAAAAATGAAACTACAAAACCAAGGTATTTTCCCCAACTAGTCTATAACTCGTCAGGGGTAATGTGAATGGATAAATAACACTTTGATCTTGAAGTTATCTATTAGAAGTTATCTATTTCTACATGTAGAAAAATATGTCATTATTCAGGATTTTTCTCCATAAGGTCCATTAAAGTTGTAAGTATAATTGAATGTCTATAGGATCAATATGTTTCATTATTTTATCTGCACTGAGTGAATGCTACTTAAAATGTATTGATTTAGAGAAATATAAATCTGATGCTTAAAATATGCTCACATGTCTAGTATTCAGAAACAAGAAATTGACTTAAATATTTATTCTACACTATTAGTATATAAAATTTTGCAGAGGCTAAATACAGCATTTTGTGTCTGTAATCTGAGATATTCACCAGTTAGGAGGATTTGGGTCTAAGGACTGCCTAGACAGAAGTGTGAGACCCTAGCAGAAACTCAATCTAAAACTAAAGTAGTCAAAGTCTGATTTAAGTGGTAGAGTGCTTCCCTTGTAGAAAGTTCTGAGTCTAATCATCAGTACCACATAAGTGTAAGAAAGGAAGATAAAGTTTGTTATGGAGATATGTCTACTGTAACATTTTGGGTTTGAAAGTTTGATGTGGAATCCTGCTGTGTCTTGCAGGTCATTGAAGAAATTGGGATAAGCAGCCCAGAGAGTGTTTGGAGCTAACTTGAGATTCCTTCTGGATAAACTGTGAAAACCCATGCAATTTGCTGACTATGGAGAAAAGGCAGAAGAAGCAAAAAGACCATTTAAGAAGTAATTCCAGTTATTGTGTTAAATGTATTTTAAAGGTAGAACTTAAATATCTTTTTAAAAATAAAACTATGGTTTTTAAGTAATTTACATTATTGTCATTACTGGTTTGAATTCAGGGCTTTGCATTTGTCAGCTACTTTACTACTTGCAGCACTTTACCAGCTCTAAAAAAAAAGCTTAGTATGGAGATTTAAAGGAAAACATTTAAAAACATAAAACGTAAAAAAGATTTAAAGGTAAAATAAGAATTCAAGACCTTCTCTTTGGACAATTGAAATGAGAGAGTTTCTTTCTGCTGAAGCATATTTCTTGTCACTGTTGAAACATTGGATAGCATCTGTGCATGACAATACATCCCTGTTTTCCCTGTCTCTAATATTTTCTCTTGCTTTGGTTGATGAAGGCTTGTGAAGGTACAATAGACAAAACATTTATTTTCATTTTTGCCATCTTGAACTGGAAGACCAATTACTGTAATTTAAAATGTGATTGATTTTGTTGGTAGAAGACAATCTTAGTAGGATGATTATTATTTGGTCCTTTTTATTATCAGTTATACAAGAGTAATAATTGGAGTTAAAACATAATATTGAAAATGAAAATTGCTATAAAAATTATTTGATAACAGTTATATGGAAGAACAGATTATATTTTCTGGCTTCTCAAAAAGACCAGAGTGATGGAACATGTGAAGTTCTGTTTTTCTCTCAGAATTAATAAAAAGCCTTCTCTTTGAGTTCTGCTTGAGATTGGTACTGAAAACAGAGATGATGCATGAACACTCATCCATCAACCCCCTCAGCTCCCAAGGCTGTGAAAGCATAACTCACCATGGAAAAATGTCAAAGATGTGGACGAGTTTGCTTGTTTATTTTCATTTTTTTTAAAGAAATGCAAATCTAACTTCAAATGGGCACATTGAGTTGTTATGAAGTTGTATACTTTATTAGATTTAATTATGTTCAATGTCATATCAATAGGGGGAAGAAAAGTTCAGTCTTCAAAATTTGTTCTGTCTCATAAACTTTTCTTCTTGGACTTCCTTGTATGACACGTAGGCTTCTCATTTCGTTTTATAACTCAATGCTTTTTTAGACATAGCACATTCCGTGTGTTTTGAATGGAGATTGTTCTCACTCAAAAATAGCCAAGTGTGATGCAACTTCTTTTCCCCCCTTCCCCTTTTAGTTATCTTCAGTGCATTCCACAAGTACAGTGAATTCCGATCACA
This sequence comes from Dipodomys merriami, assembly GCF_024711535.1. Classification (NCBI taxonomy): domain Eukaryota; kingdom Metazoa; phylum Chordata; class Mammalia; order Rodentia; family Heteromyidae; genus Dipodomys; species Dipodomys merriami. Next base: position 57,839,546 of record NW_027206068.1, on the reverse strand, counting down.
GCCATCCCTTCCAACATCCTCCCTACTCACTCCCAGCCAGCCCATCCACACTCATTCCCTCAAAGATCCATTGACATTGAGTATTATAACTTTATTCACCACATCCTCCTCTCACTCATCAGATACATATTTCATATGGATTTCCTTACTGACTGTACTAATTTACATTCCTGCCAAAAGTGAATAAGGTCTTCTCCCCCCTCCATTCTTTTTTTCTTTTTAAATTTATTTTTTTAACATTGTATCTACATGTCTTAGATGTGTCGTAGTAATGATGCCATATACACGTATACTGTATCCTGATCAAATTTACCCTCTATTACGTTCCTTATCCTACCTCCACCTCAATTTTTAAAACATTTTGACAGGCTTCATTGTTCTATTTTTATATATGTACATAAAGTACTTTGATCTTCTCTTCTTTCCTTCCTTTCTTCCTTTCCTTCTTCCTTCTTTCCTTCCTTCATACCCCCCCACTTGCTATGTAATAAAACTTGGACTGAAATGCTCAATCTCATGTGCCAATCTCCTGTGCCAATCTCCTGAGTGCTGAGATTACAGGCATGAACCATCACCATGCCTGGGTATATCTGGGCAGTTCTAAACAAAGAGGCTATTATGGCTAGAACTTTGGGAACTTTAGTACTGTAGCCAGGTAAAAGATATGCATTTATTTTGGGGTGCCCTGAAGAAGGTTCATGCTCCTTGATGAGCATGATGGGAAGGTGGGGGTCTTATCAATACCTTGACATCCAAGATGATCAGAATATATAGAGTCTAGCTTTCAAGAAGACTGAGTGAGGGAATTGTATTTTCCTTTTTCTTTTTTTGGTGTCAGTACTGGGGCTGGAACTCAATGCCTGGGTGCTGTCTCTTAACTGAGGGCTAGCATTCTACCACTTGATCCACAGGTCCACTTCCAGCTTGTTAGTGGTTAATTATAGATATGGGTCTCTTGGACTTTCCTTCTGAGGCTGCCTTTGAATTGTGTTCCACACATCTCAACTTCCTAGCAATGCTCACTGGTGTGAGCTACCAGTGCTCTGCTAGTTATAGGTTTTTAAACATACTTCATTTTGTTTCTCCATTTCAGGAGATACTATTGAGGTTTACTTCAATAAAAATTAATGGAAAAAATTAAGGCTATAAAGGAAAATATATGAGCCTAGCATGTTGGTGCATTTCTATAAATAAGCACTAGGGAGGATAAGGGGGGAGGATTTTAGTTCAAGGCCAGACTGGGCGACATAGTGAGACTCTATTGAAAGCAAAATCAAGACCAAATAACCAACAAGTAGCCAATCAAAATTCCAAGCAACAATAAACCAAGTATTGATGTTCTTGTGTTTTTTTTTAATATGGTCTTGCTGATTTCAAATTTCTGATCCTTTTGCCTTAACCGCCTTCGTTCTGGGATTATAGGTGTACATTAGCATGCCCAGTTTCTTGTGTCTTTAATGTGACTGAATCTGAGGGACACCAGTATATATATATATATATATATATTTTTTTTTTCCTTTATAGCCTTAATTTTTTCCATTAATTTTTATTGAAGTAAACCTCAATAGTATCTCCTGAAATGGAGAAACAAAATGAAGTATGTTTAAAAACCTATAACTAGCAGAGCACTGGTAGCTCACACCAGTGAGCATTGCTAGGAAGTTGAGATGTGTGGAACACAATTCAAAGGCAGCCTCAGCAGGAAAGTCCAAGAGACCCATATCTATAATTAACCACTAACAAGCTGGAAGTGGACCTGTGGATGCATGCCTATGCTTCTATTCCAGTTCTCCCCCTCTGCCACTGCTTACAAAAGAAATCGGGAGGTCTTCAGCCATCTTAGACTCTGTCTCAGAGGCTCTGTGTTGGTACATAAAGGGCAAACTCCTTCCTGTGATATCAAATTGTTGTTGGGCAAGAAAACATGGAAGCCACAATATGATACATCCAATCAGGAGTCTATTAAAAAGTAAATGACTGTATGGTGGACTCTTGTCTCAAAGATCAACAGCTAGCAAATATACTTGTTAGGAAACTGAGCCATGAAGGCTGGAGAGAAAAGAAAGAACAAAAACAAGACCAACAAACCAATTCAGCTCCAATGGAGAGCTGAAGTGGGAAGCCATGTGATCTGAGAAGAGCCAGGAAAGCCCTCCCCTACCCCCCTTCATTCTTGAAAGCCTTTATTATTTGTTTTTTTTTACTTTAATTATTTGTCATTTAGAAAATGCACATTCTGATAGTGATGAGGTATAAGCTCAGTGTAGTTTGGATTGACGTTTACATGATGGCTAAAGACATTTATCAGTTCTCCATTTATTTATTGAGCATTTGTGCTCATTTTAAGAAATATCTGATCCATTCATTTCCCCATTTATTACATTTATTGACTTAATTATTTGGTCTTTGGTGTCTTTTTTATTTTATTTTATTTATTTATTTATTTATTTTGCAGTACTGATGTTCAAACCCATTGCTTTGTACTTGCTAGTTGGACACTCTTGACGCTTAGCCAAATTTCCAGCCTTGCTTTTGCCTGGTTAATTGGAGATGTATTCTTGTGAATTTTTCTGCCTGTGGTGGCCATAAGGTATGATCCTCTAGCTCTCTGCCTTCTGAGTAGCTAAAATTCCAATATTTTGCTTTAATATGCAATAATTTCCATTTAGTTCTTTTACTTCTACTTCCATGCAGAAATTTCCCATTTGCTTTGGTAAACTCCTACTAAAATACTTAACAGATTAATTAAAATTATCCTAATTTCTGGATATTCTAAAAAAATCTATATTATATTTGAATCTAGTTCTGTTCATTGATTGGTCACTTAATAGTATGTTTTATTATTGCCTTATAATAGACCTTGCCATTTTTAATGAGAGTTGGGCATTATAGTCACATACTATTAGAAATTAAAATAGATAGCTATTACATGTAGAAATGGATATATCTTTACTTCTCCAAGTCTTCAATTTATGAGTTTCTAGTAAGAGTGTATTTTTAGGGCAAGGGCTAATTTCCAGTAGGAGTTTCTTAAAGTCTATCCTTTCCTCTGTTTCTTCACTATATGTTATTGTTCCAAGAGGGTTTATTAACTTGTGAATCTCCTATGAAAATACTTTGTTATTATTTGTTACTCATCATTTATTAGCGATTGGTGGATAATGGTAGTATTCTATTTTCTGACAAAGTATCAGTCTAATGAATCCCCTGTGCTGGGTGGAGAGGCTTCCTGATACTTCTGCTACTTCTACACTAGAATACTTTGTTCTGCATTTCCCTAAGAGATAGAAAGTTTTGTTCTATCCTTCTCCCTGAGCTGCAATATTTTCTCCCATTTCCTAAGTATATCAGTGTTTATTTCCCTGTTCTCCATTAGTTATGTCTTTAGTTTCACAGCTGAGATAAGGCAGTTGGTCCCTAGATAGGGCTCCAAGCATATATTCCTGCAGACACTGCTTCCTTCCATCAGGCTGACACGGTGAGTGAAGGCATCTCAAGTCTCACTACACTACATGTCTCTATGTACATGTGTTTATGCATGTGTGCATGTGTGCACGTGCATGCCTTTGTGTATGCATATACCAGGTGGAATTAATACAGCAGATTATGTAACTTCCATCAACTTGTTTACTATTGTAACTACATTCTTATCAATGTCCAATGTGTCCCTCCAGTTAAAGGGTTACATGCTACCCTCCTTGTAAGTGATTGGCTCTGCTCATATTTTCACCCAGATGGTTGCCCAACATTCTTCCTTCTAGGGAAATAGTTTGTATTTTATATTATAGAAAAGTCAGAATTAACATAAACAGGTTATAACCTCCCCCAAATGGTTATGAATAGAACTTCCTGGTACCCGCTGTGACCAGGGATTTAGAGGTTAGCCCATAAGTCATTGGTATGAAATACAAATTGCACAGAAGAAAGTATATATAACACAGAAATACAGACATTCATATATAAAATTATGTTACCAGAACTAGATGCTTTGTTCTGGTTAACATTCACGCACAATAAGAGAAAACAAACATATATAGTACATAATATAACAGACAATTTTGCTTATTAATTGCTTTGTCAAACCTGAAAACATTCACCACCACCAGTGTCTCATATGTATAGCTACCCAGGAGTCTGAGATCTGGAGGTTGTGGGTTCAAGTCCAATGAGGGCAGATAATGCTGATACTGAATCTCTGATACTCTAGCAAAAAAGTAGGTGTGTGTCTCAAGTGGTGGAGTGCAGACAAAACAAAGAAGCCAAGCAAGTAGGAGGTGCTGAGTTCAAACCCTGGAACTAAAACAACAACAACAATAAACTACAAAAGTCCTGGGCCAGATCATTTTACCTGTAGCAATTTTACAACTTAAAGACAGCTTTAACAAAATTAAAATGAGGCAAGACATATGTAGTCATCTGAACTAGATGTTGACTTTCTTTTGAGGACTAAGCATTTTTTCACATCAGTACTCTTCATAACGCAAGATGTACTTCCTTCAGGAATCTTAATTTGTAGGATCCCATTGCAATTAAACTTTTATATTCATTCTCCCTCTATAGGAATATGATTTTTGTTTTTCCATGTTTTGCTTGTGATTTCAGTTTTCTTGCTGTAGTGGTGGCTGATTATTTTTTGTATAATCCTGGGTCTTTAAAGTGTTAATTACTTACAAGACTGAGGACTCAATTAAGCTAGATGGTTGCTAACTATGTCCTAAATTTAGTTTTCCTGATTCCTCAAAACAGTATTTTGTCATCAATACCAGTGAGTAATTTCAAACAAACAGAGATTGACATTTTCAATGATGTCAGCCACATCCATAACTTTATCAGCCATGTGATCAATGGAAACTAAGCAAAAAATATCTGTTTTTCTGTTTTACTTGTTCACAATCTCATTTCTTTGAGTCTGTGTGAAGAACTTGAAATTATTTATTACGCAAGGCCTCTCAATCGTTCTTGATTATCCAAGAGGTAGCTGACATGTATCTCAGTCTCACAATGAATAACATCAAACAAAATAGTTAAATGTGGGTTTCTGAGATTGCTAATTAAAAGGGGGCTTGTAGGAAAAAAATTTAACATATCCACTATGTTTATTTTTTTCTAGAAATTGAGAAATCCTTTTAAATACCTTTATACAAAATATGTGGACATATATCTACCATGTCACTCATCATAATCTATTTGAATATTCAAAGACTAATACTTAACACTTGCTAGATATGAATTCTTTCATGGTTGCCTGATTAAAAAGGATTTAGTATATTGGTATTAATGCTTCCATTAACTGAAGTTTTACTTTGAGATTAAAAAAAGGCCACTACTAGTTGACATAACATTCTCAGTACACTGTAGACAGGAATTAGCACCTGCTTAACTGAATTCACTGAGGAAAGAAAAACAAAAAACATGAAAGTATCACCTAGGCTGAATACTACTAACATTATACAAAGAGAATTAGACTAATTTCCAAAACTAAAATTCAGGTATTTTAGAAATAAATTTTTCTCACATTCTGAAATGAAAGAATAATTATTTCTTAAAAAAATTTTAAGTACCCTGGTTAAATATTTGGGGTAACAAACTGAAAAAAATCCAAATATAAGAATACTAAGCCATAAATTATTAATTTAAAAATATTCTGACTTTTTCAAAGAAATGCTTTGATTATATTTGATTAGATTATATTTATTATAGAATGATTTGATTATATTGGACTCTTTTCTACATATTAGTGAATTGGAGAAATATTCCAGCCATGAATAAAATTTAGTAATAATACATATTTTATTCTGTTTTTTGGTTAATGTATCAGGCTCAATGTGGAGAGTTTTGTTTATACATTAATTCATGTCAAAAGAGCAACACCAAGTAGTTATAGAGTGTCTAGGTTGTGTCCCATAAAAACATTATGATAACAATGAGAACACAGAATATATTCAGTTTAAGTACAATGTTCAGTTTAAATACAGATATTGAAAATATCAGCCTTATTTTATGATGCATAAAAATTCCCTTTTTGTTTAAAACAAAAATATGGATATTGTGGGAAAATATTTTCCATGTAAACATAAAGTTCTTTCTTAAGAGATTTTTCTTTTGTTGGTCCTGGGGCTTGAACTCTGGGCTTGGGCACTGTCCCTGGGTCTTCAGCTCAAATTGAGTACTGCTTGAGCCACAGCACCACTTTGTTTTCTGGTGGTTAATTGCAGATAAGAGTCTCATGAACTTTACTGCTCAGGCTGGCTTTGAACCGTGATTTCCAGATCTCTGAGTCCTGAATAGCTAGAATTAGAGGCATGAGCCACTGGCGCCTGGCTCTTAAGAGATTTTAAATTTTATAAATACTTAAAAGTAAAACTACTTATTAGGTATCGTTGCAAAAGTATACAAATTTGAACTAAGTTGATGCTTACCTAAGTACTTGACTTCAATCTGGTATCTCCCTGTAATAAAATACCACTAATGGATCCTTGTTATTGTGCTATTTGTTATTCTATGTGAAGGAAAATTAACATAACAATGTTTGTAACAAACTCATCTACTTATTATCTTTTTGAGGAGGTTAGACAGGTTCTCAGTGGTTAAACAATAGTAGTCCCTGTAGGTTGGTGTTCACATCAGCTAGCAGGTTCTTCATAGCATAAGGAGTCAAAGTGTCAAGGACAGATGAGAGGAGAAAGAAAAGAGATGATTCTAATGCATAAGGCCTTGGCAAGGATGGATGGTTGATAATAAGCATTGCATATTGCTTTCTCAAGGTGAAACATATCAAAACATACCTAAAAATGTGTAAGCTACTAAATTGATCCTTTTTTTCTCTTTCTGTGATTGAGTATTGATTGAGGCAAGCAATAGAAATACATTAAATAATCCCTATATCAAGAAGACAAAACAAATACAATTACAAATTCCTAATGGAATGACATATTGGAACACCACACAAAATTCCATATTAGAAATATGAGGTGAAAAACCGAGGTAGAAAGATTGAGCTAATAAAGGAATGTTAACTTCTTAACAATCAGTAATATGTGATTTATAAAAAGTATTTTTTCTACTTTATTATTATTTTTTATTGTGAAAATACTGTACAGAGGGGTTACAATTACATGGGCAAGATAATGAGTACATTTCTTATCAAGCATTGTAGCCTCCTCCTTTGTTTCCCCTTCCCATCCCTTCCCATCCTCCCCCTGCCCCCCACCCAATCCACGCTTCTCCCCCCTCCCCCCCCCCCCCCCCCGCCCTGCACCCCCGCACCAAAGTTGTAAAGTTTTCGACATAACGACTTGTACGTCTCATTGTTGCAATGGGTCCACCTGTATCCCTATTTAAATGATTTGTTTTTAAATCGTTCAATAAAAGTATTTTTAAGAAGTAAAATAGTCTTAAACTGATGTAAGAAGACAAGCTTTAGGACTATGTTTTCCACTTCTTGATTAAGAGTGGTTTCTTTTTTAAAATTTAATTTTATTGTAGAGGTGATGTACAGAGGGCTTACAGTTACACAGGTAAGGTGATGAGTACATTTCTTGTCAAATAGTGTTACCCCCTCCAAGTTTACTCCCATTTCCCCTCCCCCCCTGCAAAAAAATTATAAAGATCATTTCCAACATAGTGTCTTGTGAATATCTCTGTTGCACTGGTTCACACTTGGTTCTTTTTCTCACCATTTTGTTACTCCTCTTCCCTTCAAAAGACAAGTTTGCTGTTGGACGACTTGAGCTTTAGTGTGAGGTTTGCCACTTCTTGATTTTCTTTAGTCAATGAATGGCTCTGAGTTTCCTTTCATTTACATAATTACATAGCTCTTGACCTGATATCTTCTTAATCACTGCATCCTCTCTATTTAGGAAAAATTGCATTTAAAGACAGATATAATGTACTATGTGATTTCTTTTGCTTTTTTTTTTCTCCTCTATGGTTTATCCTCTGTTGTCACTGTGTTCAATATTGGTACCCTGGGTATTCTATATACATTTTTCTGAACTAGGGAAGAGAAGGGGAACAAATGGTGAGACAAAGGTCAAAGGGGGAACCTATGCAAATACTCACAAGACAATATGTTGGAAATGATCTGTACAGCTTATAGGGATCCCAAGCTGTACAGATCATTTCCAACATATTGTCTTGTGAGTATTTGCATAATAACATCAAGAAATGGCAAACCTCACTAAAGCTCAAGTCGTCCAACATCAAACGTCTTCTGAAGGGAAGAGGAGTAACAAAATGGTGAGAAAAAGAACCAAGTGTGAACCAGTGCAACAGGGATATTTACAAGACGCTATGTTGGAAATGAACTTTATAATTTTTTGCAGGGGGGCAGGAGAAGGGGAAGTGAGAATTAGATTTTTTTTCTGTGGAATCTAATTCTGTGGAATTGTTTCATTCTTTCAGTACATGTGTCTGTATGTGTGTATGTTATTTATAATTAGTTCCAATTAGATACAGAAATTGGAGATTACTTTAAGAGATAAGTCACACACTCGTGAGAATTCTGAACTGAGTAATATTTGACATACTTATATCTCATTGTATAGTTTTGGTGTTATTTGGAAGTCTAACTTCAAATGATGTAACTAGGAAAAAAGGAAATAGCGCACAGATGAGGAAATTCCAAGACCTGTCTTTTTTTAGCTATTGAACTTTGACTAAAGAGGACCCTTAGCCTTCAACGTTTTTGTATATAATTTAAAAATAGCTTGAAGGGTAGACAATGGCATGGATAATTGTGCAATGTTTCTGTATCCTTCTGTGGATGTCAAGGACTGAGATTGTAGGTCTTAGCTTTCCAAATGAATCATCTCTATTTAATACAACATTCCTGTCATTTCATCTTTGAATTTGGGTCCAGTGTTTCAAATAGTGCCATTTCAAAGAAAAAAAAAGGGTAAATAATCTGCACATTTTTGTCAGTCGTGGGGTTTGAACCCTGGGCTTGGGCACTGTCCCTCAGCTCTTCAGCTCAAAGTGAGCACTCTACCACTTGAGCCACAGCACCACTTCCAGGTTTCTGGTGGTTAATTTGAGATAAGAGCCTCATGGACTTTCTTGCCCAGGCTGGCTTTGAACTGTGATCCTCAGATCTCAGCATCCTGAGTAGCTGGGATTACAGGCAATTTCTTTCTTTTTGGTTTTTAATTGTTGTTGTTTGTCGTGGGGCTTGAACTCTGGACCTGGGTGCTGTCCCTCAGCTGTTCAGCTCAAGGCAAGCACTCTACCACTTGAGCCACAGAGCCACTTCCAGTTTTTTGGCAGTTTATTGGAAATAAGAGTCTCACAGACTTTCCTGCCCAAGCTGGCTTTGAACTGCGATCCTCAGATCTCAGGCTTCTAAGTAGCTAGTATTATAGGTGTGAGCCACCAGTGCCCAGCTTAACAATTCCATTTTTAAGCAAGAAAACTTCACCTAGGTAATCTGTCTCTTCAATAACCAGAAACCACCAGAGAATACAAATAAAAAAGATGAAAGGGATGATTTGATATTATGACAGTCTATTTTACTCAATATCTAAAATGACTAAAGATCTGACAAAAAAAATCAGTTTAGCAAACCTGAGTAAGTTGACAAAATTGAATCAGATGATAACATATATAAAAAGTAACAACTTTGGTGAATGACCATGTGTCAGAATGGAAAACTAAGTTTAATGACCCTGTCCAACCTACAATGGGATCGTTATTACAATTTTCAACTATTTCTTTCACTATTTTGAAAAATAGTTCAAATCAGGAGCAAACATCTACGTTTACATGTTGATTTACAAAAACTACAAACTGAACATTGTACACACATATGTGCATACACAAACACAAAGATTAATAGAAATAATGTTAACTAGCCAGGATGCTGCTGTTTCCATATGTGTGTGTGTGCATATGTGTGTGTATCATGACATATGTACATATATATGTATATATGTATATGTTTTTAAGTAATTGCTTTAATTGAATGTAGTTATGGGAAATAACATGATAATTTGACAGATGTACACAATAGAAATCAAGACAGTTTCCATTCTTATCTCCATAAATAGTTTTTTCCTTAATTTTTCAAAATAATAATATTCATGAAAATTTGTGATATTTAAATATAGTGTACAATGCATACTAGTAAAATAAGGGTGAGAAACACTTCCATCATCTTGTCTTTACATGGACACTACAACTTCTTCAAGCTTGTTAATATAATAAATGATAGCTTATTGTAAACTATAGTGACCCATTGTAATACAAATCACTAGAACTTGTTATTATAAATAAACTTCTCTGAAGAAGAAATAAGGATGGTCATAGACAAATGAAGAAATGCGTAACATCTCTGGCCATAAAAGAAATGCAAATCAAAACAACATAGAGCTTCCACCTCATCCCAGTTAGAATGGTTATAATCAAGAGATCTAATAACAATAGATACTGGAGGGGATGTGGCCAAAAGGGAGCCTTGCTGCAATATTGGAGCAGTATGGAGGTTCCTCAAAAGACTAAACATAGAGCTTCCCTATGCTCTAGCAATTCCACTTCTGGGCATTTACCCCAGTGATCACAAACAAGGTCACACTAAAGCTACCAATACAACTATGTTTGTTGCAGCATTATTCACCATAGCTAAGACATGGAACCAACCCAGATGCCCCTCAGTAGACAAATGGGTCAAGAAAATGTGGTTTATAGATACAATGGAATTCTATGCTTCCATCAGAAGGAATGACACCTCCTTATTTGTTAGGAAATGAAAAGACTTGGAAAAAATTGCATTAAGTGAAGTAAGACAGATCCAAAGAAATATAGGTCCTATGCTTTCCCTCATTTGCAATAATTAGCATATGTCTAGGATAATTTTACCAGATGAGCAGAAAAGCTCAAAAGCTCTGTACATATGACTATATAAGATGATGATACTAAGTGAAATGAACCCCAAGATATGGACACAGAGGTTTTTCTTTGTTGTTGATATTTTAAATATACTACATGATTTTTTTGTTTCCTTTGTATGTTCTTTCCCCTATGGTATATCCCCTGTTGTCACTGTATTTGATTTTGGTACCCTGCATCTTGTATATACATTTGTCTAATCTGGGGAGGGGAAGGGGAATAACAAAATGCTGAATCAAGCACACAGGATGGCCCATTGCAACAATGATACCCACAAGATAGTGTATTGGAAATGAACTTCACAACTTTGAGGAGGGGGAGGAGACAGTGAGGTGGGGGAGGGAAGATAGTGGGAGAACAACAAAGGAAGGGGTAATGATGCCTGAAAAGAAATGTACTCATGGCCTTAATCATGTAACCCCTTTGTACAGCATCTTTACAATAAAATAAAATAAAGAGAAATATTTACAATTTTTTGTATTAAATGTAGTTTGTGTCTAACTAATGAGCTAAGGAGTGATTTCTCTAAGTGTTAATTTTTGGACTTCTAGAAACATACAGAGAGGTTACAGTTACAAGAATCAGGTAATGAGAACATATAGTTTTAAACAGTGTCACCTCCTTCATTCTTTTCCTGTTTTTTCCCACTCACTTCCCTCCCCCTTAAAGTTGTATAATTCATGTCCAGCATTGAATTTTAACTACTGTCTCCACCCTTCCTCTTTCCATTTGTCTACCCTTCTCCCCTAGACTCCATCCCACCCTTTTCAAGTACCCTTTTCCTGTTGTTTATTTTGTTGAACTATGATTTGCTTTTCTAAGGAAAATTATACAGTTTGATTTCTCCCCTGAACCTGCCATATTTCAGTTAATACCTTTGTATACACTTGCCTATCATCAAAAATATTTACTTATATAATTATAAAAACAATCTAGGGCTGGGAAGGTGGCTCAGTGGTAGAGTGCTTGCCTTGCATGCATGAGGCCCTGGGTTCTACTCCTCAGCACCACATAAGCAGAAAAAGCCGGAAATGGTACTGTGGCTCAAGTGGTAGAGAGCTAGCCTTGAGCTGAAGAGCTCATGGAGAGCATGCAAAAGCCCAGAGTTCAGGACCCATGACTGACAAAAAATAAAATATAATAAAAAAATAAAAAATAAAAACAATCTAGCTTCCTCATATGATAGAAAACAATTTTTACCAGGTGCTTCCATTTCTTTGCAAATGATGCAATACCATTATTTCTAATGGATGAATAAATTCTATTTGTGTATATTCCATATTTTCTTTTTTTTCTTTTTTTTTGGGGGGGTGGTCCGGTCATGGGGCCTGAACTCTGGGCCTGGGCGCTGTCCCTCAGCTCTTCAGCTCAAGGCTAGCACTCTACCACTTGAGCCACAGCACCACTTCTGGCTTTTTTTTTTCCTGCTTATGTGGTGCTCAGGAATCAAACCCATGGCGTCAAGCATGCAAGGCAAGCGCTCTACCACTGAGCCACCTTCCCAGCCCTCCATATTTTCTTGATCATTCATCCATTGGGGAAAAATTGGGTTGATTCTATACCTTGGCTATGGTGAATAGTACTGCAATGACATGTTTGTGCTGGTGGCTTTACTGGGACTTTGTTTGTGTTCTGTTGGATAATTGTTCAAGAGTGATATTGCTAGTTCATAGAATAGATTTATGTTTATTTTTGTGAGGAACCACCATACTGATTTCTAGACTGATTTAACAAAATTACATTCCTATCAACAGTATAATAGAGTTCCCTTTTGCCCATATCCAAACTATAATCCGTTATTTTTTGTATTCTTGTTGATGGCCATTTAAACACTCAACATGTTTCAAAACCAACAGAGATTTTTTATGTGCAAATATATGATCTTCCTTGATGTCCTCAGAAGCAGCTAAGACAAAATATGGGCAGAAATAACAGGGACAAATTGTCTAAATGAGCTTTGTCTCAACAGCTCTGCAGGTCAAATAAACAAGTCATAAAAAAAGGACTAGACTAAAGTTTGACAAAATACATGGCAAGGACTGGGGACTTCTGTTGTCATTTTCTGAAGCAAGTCACAGTAAAAGTATGCTTTAGTATGACTTATTTTTTGTAACATTAAGCTGTATTCCACAGGATAAAAGCAAACCTTCTTGGTCTTATTAGTATAGAATAAAGACTTTTTTGTTTCATTTGCAATCCAGATTCTTAAGGTCCTGAATCTGAAGCTCACTGCCTAACTACACATACATAAAACAATGCAAAGTGTCAGAATTTTTTCCTAGAACTAATAAACCACTTTTGCAAAGTAGCAGTATAAAAAATTAACTCACAAAACTTAGTTGCTTTTCTGCACACCGACAATGTACAAGCAGAAAGGGAAATCAGGAAAACAACCCCATTTGCAATAAGCTCAAAAAAATATCTAGGGATTAGCCTAACCAAAGATGTAAAACCTATTCAGTGAAAACTATAAAATCCTAAAAAAAAAAAAAGAATTCAATGAAGACACCAAGAAATGGAAAGTCCTTCCATGTACTTGGATAGGCAGAATCAATATTGTGAAAATGGCCATGCTACCAAAAATTAATGAATTCAATGCAATTCCCTTTAAAATCTCAATGACGTTCTTTACTGAAATAGAGAAAAAATCCAAAAATTCATATAGAATAGCAAAAGACCTAGAATAGCCAAAGCAATTCTAGGCAAAAGAAACAATGTAGGAGGCATCACAATACCAGATTTCAAGTTCTACTATAGAGCCATAATAACAAAAACAGCTTGGTATTAGCATAAAAATAGAACAGAAGACCAATGGAATAGACTAGAAAATCCAGAAATAAAACCACATACTTACATTCAGCTGATATTCGACAAATGAGCCAAAGACATACAGTGGAAGAAGCAGAACCTCTTCAATTATTGGTGCTGGGAAAACTGGGCAGCCACATGCAGAAAACTAAAAGTGGACCCCAGCCTGTCACCATGCACTAACATCAACTCAAATAGATTAAAAACCTCAACATCAGACCTGAAACTCTGAAACTACTGCCAGACAGAGTAGGAAAGACACTAGAACTTATAGGCACAGGCAGGAACTTCCTGAACAGAGTCCCAGGGGCACAACAGATTAGAGAGAGACTTGACAAATGGGACTACCTTAAAATAAAAAGTTTCTCATAAGATGATATGACACAGTAAACAAGACTGGAGAAATAAAGGATCTCCACTCATCTGGGGTCATTACTAAATGACCCCAGGCTGCTGACCACACATATGGTATATATGTGCACATCGGAGGGAAAGTAGGAGGAGGACACAGAAACTGAGGGAAACAGGGGAGAGCATACAACAGTGGGACCCATCAGCTGCACTGGGCATTGATCAAAAAGAACTAAGCAGCTCAGTGGCAGTGATGGGAGGGAGGGTATGATCAAGAAAGAGGGAACAGTGGACACTAAGAAAAAGAAAGAAGCATACATATAACCTGATGTAGAAGAAATAACTGTATTGTTATAGCTCATAAAACTCATAAACTTTATAGATCATGTTAAAAACAATTTTCCCCATAAAGGTTAGAATGTGTTTGTGACTTTAACTAAGTATCACTATCCCACAACACTGTGGAATTTGTGAAATTTATGTAATCACTTAATCACAATTAAAAATTACAAAATAAATAAATAAATAAAAAGTTTCTGCACAGCTAAAGACATAGCTACCAAACTAGAAAGACAACCAACCAATTGAGAAAAGACATTGACCAGCAATATTTCAGACAAAGGCCTAATATCCATTATATACAAAGAGCTCAAGAAACTAATTCCTCCCAAATCTAACAAATCAATCACTAAATGGGCAAGGGAGCTAAAGAGAGACTTCTCAGAAGAAGAGGTAAAAATGGGGAGGAAATGTTCATCATCCCTGCCCATAAAGGAAAAGCAAATAAAAACAACTCTGAGATAACACCTTACCACAGTCAGAATGGCCTATATCTTAAATTCAGACAATGACAAATCCTGGTGGGGATATGAAGAAAGAGGAACCCTTCTGCACTGCTGGTGAGAATGTATACTAATACAACCACTTTGGAAAGCAGTCTGGAGGTTCCTCAGAAAACCAAAGTAGACCTTCCTTATGACCCAGTCATACCATTCCTAGGCATTTACCCAGAGCAACAGGAACCAGGATACAAGGACACATGCACCTCCATGTTCATTGTTGCACTTCACAATAGCCAAGATATGGGAACAACCCAGGTGCCTTTCTACAGATGAATAGATCCAAAAATTGTGGTACCTATGTAAAATGAAATAATACACAGCCATTAAAAGGACAAAATAATGGCATTCACAGAGAAATGGATGGACCTAAAACAAATCACATTGATTAAAAAAAGCCAAGAACAGAGGGACAAATGGCACATGGCCTCCCTGAGATGTGGATGCTAAATTCAAAACACAATGAGATATGACAAAGTAAATAGGACTAAAGAAACAAAGGACCTCTTCTTAATTTTCAAATCATTTTTAGATGACTCTACTTTCTTGACTACACGTATGGTATATACATGTACACATAAGACAGAATAAGAGGAGGGCACAGAATCAGAGGGGAAAAAAAGCTAGTGCCAGTTACTAAAGAAACAGAGGTAGGTGGATGGAAGTCTAAGGCAACCCTATAGCAAAATTAAGAGACATTATCTGAAAAACAGACTAAAAGCAAAGGATTAGAGTTGTGGTCCAAGTGACAGAGCAGTTCAATGTCTAATATCACCAAAGGAAAAAGAATTTTCCAGTAACTTGATTGCAATAATATCAGCCAATTAATAACAAAAATAGAAATTACACTCAATGGGCTTTTAAGACCTTAATAAAAACTATCTTTGAATTTTAAAATGTATCCGAATTTTGTATAGTAGTTCCTGGCCCCTAAGGTAAAACAAAAACTTGTTTATAAATTTAAAGACATACAAAAAGAAGAAGAAAAGAAAACCAGAAAAGAAGAGAAGGGAGTATTTGTGTAGGAGAAAGAAGGAGAAAGGAAAGAAGGATTTGAATATTTTGGTGGTCAAAGAAAGGCATTACAAATCTGAACCACACACAGATGTTAGATAAGCTCTTTATCTGTAGGGATGTTTCTTGACTGAGAAAGAGAACAAGTATGGGAAAAGGCTTTGCTCTCCATTTCATGAATAACTTCATTATGATGTTCTGAATAGAAGGTAGTATGAGGAACGTAAGTAAGATCACATTATTATAAAACAGTTTTTCAATGTAAATTAAAAACCTAAGGTCTAAAAGTCAACCCTTTGGTTAGATGTTCCATACCAACTAGAGACTTACCTTAGATGTTTCTTACTGGAACAAAGAGAGCCATGTGATTTACTGTTACTAATTAATTTATTAATGATAAATTCAAAATTGATTAATTCAAAGGAGATAGCTCTCTTGTAAAGTCTAAAATTTCATAAATGAGAAATACTCTGGTAACATAAATGGTGCCGTGACTCGGATAAAGGGCTTAAAGTCAGGGTAGGTGGGATTCCTCTCTGGTTTTTTTTTTCCTCTTTTTTCTTTTTTTGTTTGTTCTTCCCTTTTTGCTCTGAGGAATACCCACAGTTCTGATGGCCTTTTGCGAACCAGTCTGTCTGCTGCGGACACAGCGCATCGATACCATTGCTGCCTTCATATCCACGTCCACACCACTTCTCTACTCTGGTGAGTGAAACTACTCTCTACTGCTCTATACTGCTCTCTGTTGCTCAGTCTCTGTCCAGACTTGGCGCCATGCCAAAGAGCTCCTACGGCCTTTAGCTGAAAGGCCGGTCACCTCTGAAGCCAAGGACTCTTGGTTTTGGGGGCTTGGCCATTTCTCTCTAGAGGGCTCTGGGGAAGTCGGGACGCTGCTTCTGCCTGGTCAGCTCTCCTTCACTCACCAGACTGACTCTCCTACTCATTTAATGGGGTGCTGTGAGTCACGCCTGAGCTGTGAAACCCCTTTGAAATGCCTCCTGCACTCCCTGGAAAGGCAGACCTCATTTTTATGCCATTCTCAGATGTAGACAGTTTTTGCCACTGCAATGGTAAATGGGCAGAAGTCTGTTTACTTTCAGGTTCTCTTTGCTCTCTCTGCCATTCATGTCCAATTTTCCCTATCTCTCCCTTTCTCTTTTCTACATTTTGGCTTGTGCCCTGAAGAGTGCCACGCAGGCTGGGTCCCGGGGACCCCCGTCTAGGTTCCCTCTCAAAGGCTAGCCAATGTAGGCTTGATCTATTTGTTCAGGGTTTCTTTGCAGTTTTTCAGAAATTCGCCATCTTGAGTTCGCCATCTTGGCCACACGGTTAAGGGTTAAGGGTTTGGCCCCATCTGACCTTCCACCAAGCTTACATCTCCATCCATCTATTCTAAGGTGCCTTGCTAACAAGTTGCTCTTTTCACAGGCCCTGGTAACTGAGGCCCAACCATCTGATGTGCTTTGTTAGCAAAGATGTCTAAACATTGTTGTCAAATTTTTAGGTTTTGAGTTTTGCCTTTTTTGTTTTGTGTTGTGTATTCTACTGACTACATGGTTCTAAAATACTGGGCCTATCTGTGCTAAAATTCTCATCACATCTAATGAGTTTTGTCATTTCAGAATATTTGTCAGTCAATTCTTGATAAGAACCAGGTAAGCTCTACTTATTCTACTTGATCTCCTTGTTGCTTTAATTGGAAATAATAAAGGGCTTTTGTGGCAAAGATTTCAATTCAAAGCCAACCTGGGCTGAAAAATCCCTAAGACTCCATCTCCCAACTAACCTGCAAAGAGCCAGGCTGGAAGCATGGGGCTCAAGACTTTTATCTCTAACCAGCCAAACACTGGAAGTGCTATTGTAACTCAATGTGGTAGAGCACTAGCCTTGAGCAGAAGTGCTCAGGGACAATGCCCAGGCCTTGAGTTCAATCCTCCTTGAATACGAACTGGGATAAGCCATCCCAGCAATGAGCATCTAGACTCAGCCAGTCTTGGGAACAAGGGAACATGGAGAGGAGTAAGAGATGACATCACATCAGCTACTTTGTGCCTGCCCTTTCGAAATTAACCAGAGCCGGGAGGTCATTAGAAGTCAGAAGCCTGCCCATCCAATGTCTATACCTGTCTACCTATTAACTGAACAGGAATTTATATTCTTTCCTTTGTCACCTGAATTCTCTACCTAGTCGCCAGATGTCAGAAGTAGCTAGGGACATTTCTACCAACATTTTCAGCCCCAAGTCCTTCCTCTTGCCATTTATTTGCTCTCTAGTATTTTTTTTCCAGCCCCTCAATGCTCATGAGAGTTCTCCAGACATCATCTAAGGACTCATGCCACCAAGGGACAGCTGCTGCTCACTGCCTTCTCTGGGAGGGGACCAAATTCCAGCCTTTTACCCCTATTGTAGAAGCCCCTTGCCAGCAGGAAGTAGCCAGAGAGAATCTCCGCGCCCCATTTCATGATTATTAAAAGGCTGGAATGTAAGGTCTGCTCCTGGATGGCTAGCAGACTCCACCCTCCTTGCAGCAAAGTCTCCACCCAGTACCTGTGTTACCTAGGCAACTGGAACACCTGGAAGAGGTCACATCTGCATCCACTGAGGTCACATCTGAATTTGATGTGGCCACACCTTTCTCCGCCCATACCCTAGATAAGGCCTAGCCCAGGCCCAGATGCCCTCTCTGCTCTCTCTGCTCTTTTCTAGCTCTTTCTTAGCTCTTTCCTTCTCTTCTCTTTCCCAGCTCTCTCTCTTTCCCAGCTCTCCCAGCTCTCTTTCCCAGGCTTTTCCCCACCACGTGGAGGACCAAGATGGCCTGGTGCCAGCCAGAATGATGAATAAACCTACCCCTTACCTGAATACCACATGTGTGGTGCTGTTCTTACTCGGCTACCTCTTTTTAAAAACCTAACACTTGTATCTACTATTAATATTTGATTGCTTGCTTCATCTTATTTACATTTTATTTTCATTAAACACTTGAAAATAAACTTCTATCAATATAACATTTTAAACTAAAATAGGATATCAAAAAATAGGACAGCTTGTCTAAAATAAAATATTTTGCTTTTCAATCAAGCCTCCTTTGAAGATGAAGGCTGGAATAGTACCTTAAATCTTACTATACATAACCCTAACTATAAAAACTTTTAGAACAGAAAAATAAAAAATCATTCCTAAAAAGTATACTCAATTGAGGGCCCTCCATTATTTTTTTTTAATTTTCATTTTTTTATTGTGAAAATACTGTACAGAGGAGTTACAATTACATGGGCAAGATAATGAGTACATTTCTTATCAAGCATTGTAGCCTTCTCCTTTGTTTCCCCTTCCCATCCCTTCCCATCCTCCCCCCCCCGTCCCCCCACCCAATCCTCCCCTCTAACCCTTCCCCCCCCACCCCGTACCAAAGTTGTAAAGTTCATTTTTCGACATAACGACTTGTACATCTCATTGTTGCAATGGGTCCACCTGTATCCCTATTTAAACGATTTGGTTTTCCCCTTCCCCTCCACAAATTATACCGACATCAAATACAGTGAAAGCAGGGGTTATACTGTGGGGGAGGGACATACAAAGCAACAAAGAAATAATCTTATAAATGTGTTAGAAACAATCCCATGAAAAAAAAATTTGAATACATATCTTAGGGTTCATTTCCCTAACATCACCTTATCTGACCTTTTCTGCTTGAATCAGACATATACTAGATATTGAAAGTAAGGGAAACCTAAAATCAATAACTCTAAAAACAACAGATGCTGGAGGGTAGTGGACAGAAGGGAACCTTACTGCATTGTTGGTGGGAGTATGAATTTGTTCAACCACTTTGGAAAGTAGTATGGAGGTTCCTCAAAAGACTCCACATAGAGCTACCCTATATGACCCAGCAATCCCACTTTTGGGCATTTACCCAAAGGTTTACAAACAAGACCACACTAAAGCTACCAGCACAACTATGTTTATTGCAGCATTATTTACCATAGCTAAGATCTGGAACCAACCCAAATGCCCCTTAGTAGATGAATGGATCAAGAAAATGTGGTATAGATACACAATGGAATTCTATGCCTCCATCAGAAGGAATGACATTGCCCCATTTTTTAGGAAATGGAAAGGCTTGGAAAAAATTATAGTAAGTGAAGTAAGCCAGGCCCAAAGAAACATAGGTCTCCATTATTTTAAGAAGAAACCAGATGAATTTCAGTCATTCACATGCTTTTCAAATCTAATTGGGATCCATTAAATGTGAACTTTTATTGTTAATGAATATAAACTTTTAGAGTTAATTAACATACATCAACTTTTAATAATTTACATACAACTCTACAAAGCTCCAGTCCTTATTTATTTATGTTTATATTTCCTGTGTAAAGATTTGGTTAGTGCCATTAGCAGTTTGGTTTCTTTTCCATCATTTCTTTGCAGCTCATGATTTTTTTGAATTTTATTTTATTGTAAAGTTGCTGTACAAAGGGGTTACCTTACATAAGTAAGGTAATGAGTACATTTGATGTTTAGCATTGTTAACCCTCCTTTATTTTTCTCCTACTATCCCTTCTTTCTCCCACCTCTCCCACTCATTTCCAACATATTGTTTATTTCTAACATATTGTCTTGTGAGTATCATTATTGCAATGGCTCATCCTGGGTCTTTGTTTCAGCATTTTGTTATTCCCCTTGCCTCCCCAAATCAGATAACTGTATATACAAGATGCTGGCTATGAAAATCAAATACAGTGACAGCAGGGGATATATCATAGGGTGAAGAACATACAAAAGAAACCAAAAAAAATCACATAGTGTATTAAAAACAACAACAAAGAAAGACCTCTTGTGTCCATATCTTGGTGTTCATTTCACTTAGCATCATCTTATATGGTAATATGTACATAGCTTTTGAGCTCATCTGATAAGATTATCTTCGATGTATAATAATTATTGCAAATAAGGGAAACCATGGGAACTATATTTCTTTGTGTCTGGCTTACTTGCCTTAGTATGATTTTTCCAAGTCTTTCCATTTCCTAAGAAATGGGGCAGGTTGGACAAATGGGATTGCATTAAACTGCAGAGCTTCTGCATGGCAAAGGACATAGCTAGCAAGATCAATAGAAAGCCCATTGATTGGGAGATCTTCACTAGCTATACAACGGACAAGAGCCTCATATCTAAAATATACTTAGAAATCAAAAAATTAAATCCTTTAAAAACAAATCCTTAAAGGAAAAACTACTCCATTAATAACTGGGCTAAAGACTTATTTCCTCTGAAGAGGAAATAAGAATGGCCAATAGACATATGAAGAAATGCTCAACTTGTCTGGCCATAAAAGAAATGTAAATCAAAACAATATTGAGATTCTACCTCACTCCACTTAAAATGGCTATAATCAAGAAATCTAATAATAACAAATGCTGGAAGGGATGTGGCCAAAAGGGAACCCTACTGCATTCTTAGTGGAAGTGTAAACTTGTTCAACCACTCTGAAAAGCAGTATGGAGGTTCCTTAAAAGACTCCCCTATGACCCAGCAATGCCATGTCTGGGCCATTTACTCAAATGACCACAAACAAGGCCATATTAAATCTACCAGCACAACTATGTTTATTGCAGCATTATTCACCATAACTAAAATATGGAGCCAACCCAGATGCCCCTCAGTAGATGAATGGATCAACTCACTTGATTGTTAAAAGAATTTTCATACAAAGTATACTTGCTTTGCCATATTTAATGTATTTATTATCAGTTGACAAAGAAAAAACTCTTTAGAATGAACATCAGAATAAAACTTACATAGTGTTCATTATTCCTGGCTTACTAGTTTCACGAGAACTAACTTAATTACATTCTCTGAAAGGAGTTTAAAATGGCTGTTTTAAAGAATAATTTTTTAAAAAAAATATGGAAAAAGTATGAGGCTAATTATATACAAAATTGTTAAATAAAATATTTGTTGTTAATCAAAAGGGGTTTCAAGGAAAATGTATTTTATAGTCCTAATCTATCAAACAGACCTAAGGTCCATGGGTATAATAAATTGTCATTTGGTAGCATACTGTGTCTCCTGTGCGCCACTAGAGTACTATTAATAAACTTTACTAAACTAAAAGACATATGCAGTACTGGCTAATCTCATATGATGAAAGTCGTCATTATATTTCTTTAGGACTTTCAATTTCTTATGATCCATGTGAAAAAGTTGAGAGAAATGTCCTTTTTGTCTTCTACTAGGGAAAAGCAGGAATTATTTTTTTAAGAGTTACCAGTGGAGGTGCAAATGTTGAAAGGGGTGATACTGATCAAGGTACGTTGCATTCCTAAACTGCTTTGTTAAATGGCAACTCCTCTGTGTAAGTATTTAAAGGCCATGTTTTAAATGTTACAATGTAGAAATAAATGGCATTAGCTACATAAATTTATTTATTAATTGCCAACATGGTAATCAGTCTTGTATGATAAGAAGATATATAATAATAATTTAAAATTGTAACTTCAGAATTCTAAGGGAAACATTGTGTGTATGTGTGTGCATGTGTGTGTGAGAGAGAGAGACATAAAAGAGGGGAGGAGAGAGAGAGAGAGAGAGAGAGAGAGAGAGAGAGAGAGAGAGAGAGAATCGATTTGTAGCCAAGCTCTAAGAGAGACTCCTTGTAGAGATATGAAGCTTGACATTGCTGAGGTTACTATTTCACACTGTTTCTTTACCTTTGAGAGAATTAAATAATTGGATGACCCGATGAGATGATTCCTAAAAGATAATTATGTTTCTAAAATATTAGTACTTATTGTCTGGCAGTTACGATTTTTTAAAATTACTTTATCCAACTGTATTTATTTATTTGTATTACACATCCTTATGAGATGTTGCAAAGGATTTCAATTACACTGGTTAGTTTGTGAGTACAATGAACCGATCAATGTCAATGCTGAAGATCCCAGGATTGCAGTGCAGGCAGACCATAATTACAAAGGCAGGAAACAACCAACTTGTAGGTGAAGAACAGCACCAAAACTACCAAAATATCAGACTGCATATTTCATATTCTTATTTTTAACCCCTAAGATTGTATTCGTTATTAGAAATTATCAAATCTATTTTATGTCTCTCATCTATAAATATTTGCCTTAGTGAGTGAAACAGCTATAAATGAAGTACCCAAAAGTTAAGGAAGTTGACATTATATAAAAATCAAGATACTAAATTGAAAGATCAGGGTTAAGAGTTCATGTTATAATAGCATTACAAATTATTGCTCTAAGAATATGATAAGCAATTAGAAAAATAATGTGTATAAAATAATCAAAAGCAGCCAAACTAGAAGGACCACTGAACACAATACTTCAATGAAATAATTCAACTTGTAAATATTTATTCAGATAAATTTAAGCATATCTCCTATAATATCTTGTCCAATGTTGCCCATAGATGTCTTATACATAGATAAAACTACAAAAACTATTCTAATGGGAGAATAAATGTGATCTTGGGTTGGACACAACTCAACTGTATTTTTTTAAAAAAGGTAGAATGCATGCAAAGACACAAATCCAAATCTAATGCATCATGATAAAATAAGTACACAGATTGTACAAAGCATGATTTTGCTCATATAAATTTCAGTAAAAATCAGTGGTAACAAAAATCAGAACATTAGTCATCTCAGATAAGAGCAATTATGTGCTTTTAAAAGAATATAGTCTCACTCTTTATTGGATGATCGGCACATGAGGACACGCATTTCATACAAGTCAGTACTTATAATAATATCTGTGCACTTTACAGCATAGCTTTTACATTTCCTTTGTAATACATATAGCATTTATTGAGATTTGATTCCTTTAGACTGGGCAACTCTTGGAAAACAATCATCTACCTACATCCAAAATTGGTTGGGTAGCAGAAGCAGCATGACCACACATAACAAGAGTGTGTGGAAAAACCAAAGTCTAATATCAAAGTGTCTGCAAGGCCCAGATTAGACAGGTGACAGGATCAACAGGCAGGGCACCCTGACACACAGCAGGAGGCATGTGCGTACCACCAGAGGGAGGATAGCTCATTGCCAACCCAGACTTGAGAAGTACCACGCAATACCTTCAGTCTAAATGGCATGTTAAATAGACTACAAAGAGGGAAAATTTAAACCTTTATTTCAGTGAAGCTTTAACACAAGCCATGGATATAGATCAAAGGAAACCTTTTTCTTTTAAAAAAAAAGTGTGATTGTAAAGATGCTGTACAGAGGGGTTACAGTTACGTGAGTAAGGCAATGAGTACATTTTTTTTTTGTGGAGCATTGTTACCCCTTCCCTTATTGTTCTCCCACTATCCCTTCCCTCCCTCAACTCCCTGACTCCTCCCCCCACCTGAAGTTGTAAAGTTCATTTCCAATATACTGTCTTGTGGGTATCACAATGGGCCATCCTATATTCTTTCTTCAGCCTATTGTTATTTCCCTTTCCCCTCCCCAAATTAGACAAATGTATATACAAAATGCAGGGCACCAAAATCAAATACAGTGACAACAGGGGATATACCATAGGAGGAAGAACATACAAAGGAAACAAAAAAAATCATGTAGTACTGTGGTTTTCCATGCAAAATCCTAGCGCCGTTTTGAACAAACATTAGAAAAACCTTATTTAAATGCTCCCATATGAATTACAATTGCATTGGACACAGAATGGCAACCAGGAACATTATTACATAAGGGGCGAGGATATGGTTTTGTGTCTACACAGGATGGCAAACAATATTGGCTTCCTGCCCGATGGATATAGACGTGGCCCAGTGAGGACAGCCCCGTATCCGGCAAGAAATCGTCCACCAGTTGAGGAAGAAGAAATCCCCGTGCAGGCCAGGGCTCACTTGGCTTTGGGACGGCGTCATGGTCAGCGTCAGTTGGCTGCCCCACTGCCCACCTAGGGAAAGGTTAAGAAGTTGACTGGAGAAGGACAAAAGATGTTACAACGCACTGGTAAACCTGTCACTGCCAAGAACTTGTTCCTGGCCATGTGCGCCCTGATTACTGTAAACTCTGCCCATGCCAACGTAAGTTATTGGGCCTTTGTTCCTAACCCTCCTTTATTGGAACCCGTTGTTTTGGTGAGACATGGATATAACCTTCTCTACCGTTCTTGCTGTTTTATCTCTTCCTTGGAATAATTTGACATTTAGCAATAAGGATGATGGTAGCTTTTTTAATTTTACTTACTATACTCATCCCTTTCCTGTTTGTCTGGGGCCTTCTCGGTGTTTAGTTATGAATTGGCAACATTGGGTCTTACCTGGGAAAGGCATTTCCAATTATAGAACACAGCTGCAGCGAGTAACTACTTGGTCCATTAATAGTAGCTGGGAAAGCGTCACCTTTGATGGCGAGTAATCCTTACCTATGAGCCCTGATTTTACTTATATTGATTTAAAATATCAGCCTTTTGTGTGGCAAGAGTGTAGAGGAACATTTGGAAAAATGTTCAATAATTTTATTAATTGGGGACCTTTTGGATACTTTATTAACACATGTTCAGAATGGAAAATTACCAGATGTGATTTATCTAATGTTACTAGGATGCCGGATGCCATTAATGGATCACTTACCACTGCTGTTCAGACTCATCTTTGGAAGGTCGCAGAGGCGCTGAAACTCGTGATGCTATCAAATGGATCGTTTTCGAGGACGGCGAACTCTGCGTCCACTTATAATTTTACTTTGTACAAGTCTTATGATGTAACTGCTTGTGTACCTCTGCCTTATGTATTTTTAGTGGGAAATTTTACATTTTCTTCTACTATTCCTTGTTTTAATTGTTGCCTGTATTATTGCATTAATTCCTCTCTTAATTTTAATGACAATGATAGTATTATGATTTTACAACAAAGAACTCATATTTGGCAGCCTGTTAAATTAGGAAGAGAATGGTCCCAAAATCCCCTGGGTAGTGTTGTTATTGAATTTTTTTTACCAAACTGCTAAAACGTACAAAGTGTATGATTGGAGCCATTGTAGCTGTGATTTTAAGCTTAATTGCTGTTACCACTGTTGCTGCGGTGTCTGGAATTGCCCTACACACTTCCTTACAAACTAAACACTTTGTGGAAGAATGGCACCGGGATTCACATGAATTGTGGGTCTCACAGGTAGAAATTGATGCCCTATTACAAATACAGATTAATGTTCTTAAACAGACAATGGGATGGTTAGGAAAAAAAGTTATTGGTTGTGGAAAAACAGTTATTGTTGAAATGTGATTGGAATTCTACTACCTTTTGCATTGCTAATGTAAAATATAATGAATCTATACATGATTGGAATGTAATACATCAATATTTATCTGGAAATTCTACTGCTGCTCAATTGATTGCTCAGTTATAATTTAATGTACATGATATTTTTGGTAAGCATTTTGCAAATGATGATGCTTCTAATATTGCTGATGCATTTATTAAACAGTTGGAAGGGTTGGATCGGAAAGGAATACTACAAAGCATTTCACATACTGCTAGTGGTATGGGAATTATGATTGTCAATATTTTGTTTGCACTTGTACTGTTATATTTGATTTTTATGAAACCAATGCAAGCTTCTATGATGACCCTGTGGAAAGCTTTACTTTTAAAACAAAAGAAAAAAGAAGGAAATTGTGAAGACTCAGGATCTATGTTGAAGGGGCAGAATGATACAGGCTCCGGCCGCAGGATTACCTGAGGACTGTGTTTGTGTATGTGGAAAGCTCTTGGCATGCCGGGCTACAGAGGGAACATGTTCTCTCTCCCTATCTCAAAACACATGTCACAGACTCCTGGGAGCTGAGGAAGTAGCTCTTCTGCTTGCTTAAGCATAGACGAACATCTAGTCAAGCATTTTCCTGAGATTGGGGAAGTGGTTTGAGCTTGCTCTAAAATAGTTTAGATAATAATATACAAATATTTAGAAAATATTTAGATAATAATTTAGATATTTAGATAATATATATATTAGATAATATATTATTAGATATTAGATAATATTTAGATAATAATATACAAATATTTAGAAAATAATATACATTGTCTCATAGGTTAAGTAAAAATGTATCTGTTGAAATTTTTTGTGTGAATGTCTCCTGACTAAATCTTGGCAAAGATAATGCTTGCTTGTCTTTAAATACCCACTAACAATAAAGCACAGCATGCAGTGGCAATTGCTGTTTGCACTCTGCATCCCCTGTGTCCTGGTGATTTCATGACCCTTACCCAGGGACCCCAATGCCTTAGACGTTGACATAGTACATTTAAAACAACAACAAAGAAAGACCTCTTGTGTCCGTATCTTGGGGTTCATTTCACTTAGCATCATCATCTTATATGGTCATATGTACATAGCTTTTGAGCTTTTCTGCACATCTGATAAAATTATCCTAGATATATACTAATTATTGCAAATGAGGGAAACCATGGGACCTATATTTCTTTAGGTCTGGTTTACTTCATTAATATGCAAATGTTTTTCTACAAATGATCCTTGGATCTTTTGTTTCCAATTAACTTATAGTTATGTAACAAGCGTGGTTGACAACCAAATAGTGTCAAATCTTATTTGTTCAACAAATCTTCAATAGCTTATCCACAATAAATATCTAATTACTATGGATAAATAAAATTGAACACTGACTTACTAAGAATTACAGTAACAAGAAGGCAAGGAAAACAGAAATAGTATGCTATTCTTTATGTTGTTTGGGTATTGTTTAATTTTCTGAATATTAAAAATGCCCATATCTATCCTGCTCATTATTACTGTAAAACACTGTATCTGTGTTGCAGCCTTCATTAACTAGAGTAGTCATTGGAGCTGAAATCTTTGAAAGGTGAAGGCAATTTCTGATAAATCCAGTTCGTCTTATTACCCCTCTGTGCAGTCTTTCTATATATCATGATATGATCCTTTAATGCACAGATTAATTAATGTACCAGCTATTTTTCTTTTTTAGTAACCAAAGGAAGAACTCAATTCCTTAAAACTTTCCCACTTAGTATTTACTGCAGAGAAACCCATTAAGAAATTCATTCTTTGTTTTTTTTTTTTCTTCTTTTAGTTTTAGGCCTGATTTTTCTAATATTTTCTTTTCGCAATCAGCATTACATATGTACCACTAAACAACACATTCTCTGAAACATGTATAATGTTTCCCATTTCTGTCTCAAGTCCAAAACGTAGTGCCACATTTTCTGTGGTTTTGCTCTTTGCAGTTTCAGTTACCAATGATTGACTGCAGGGAAGAAGAGTAAGGAAGATGAGATACAGACATAGATTGTGTGGGTTTCAGCTTTCCATTACTGCACCAAATACCTCAGATTGTCAATTTGCATATGGCTTGTTTGGGCTTACAGTTTTAAATATTCCAGTTGTTATTTGGTCATGTGATGGGCCACATTATAGCAAAGAGGGCGAGTGTGAGAGAGTAAAATGCAATTTTCTTCATAGCAACAGGACAAAAAGAAAGAAGACAAAACAGAGGTCTCAGTATTACGTGTTCCTCTCCTAGTAATATCTTCCTTTGGTCTCACGCTGTGTGAATGCCTGGAGACTTGTATAATTTATTATGTATTTTTTCTTTTATCATACAGTGTGTTTACTTGTAGATTTATAGGTGCATTCTAGTTAGTGAAATTTGGTACATATACACAGTGTAATTCTATTCATCCATCAGAAAGAATGACATGGTACCATTTGTAAGGAAATGGACTTGGAAAAATTATGAACAAAAAATTGAACAAAATAAGCCAGACCCAAAGAAACATAGGTTGCATAGTTTTCCTCATTTATGATGAGCAGTTTTATGCAACAGCATTGCTTATGTCCTAATACACAATAATTTAAATCAATTGTGTGAGAGTGCTGCTAATTTGTAGGTGCAGTTACTATGTGTTAGTATCATTTCAGTTTTAGTAAAGAATCTTATCCTCAATAATGTGGCCTACACTCCTTGAAGGCTGAAGGTTTCCCAAATAAATAGTGAGGTGCAGGTATAACATTTACAATATCTATAAAAATACTAATTCTAGTCACAAAACCAAATAACTTATTTAGAGTATGAATCCAAAGATTAAAATGGGGTACTCTGAAGTCAAGGAAAAACTGTTTTTTGTTTTCTTTTATTTGGGGGGGGGGTCTGGTCGTGGGGCCTGAACTCTGGGCCTGGGTGCTATCCCTCAGCTCTTCAGCTCGAGGCTAGCACTCTACCACTTGAGCCATAGCACCACTTCCGGCTTTTTTTCTGCTTATGTGGAGGAATCAAACCCAGGGCCTCATGCATGCAAGGCAAGCACTCCACCACTGAGCCACCTTCCCAGCCCAAGGAAAACTGTTTTGACCGAAAAGAAATTTATCAGAAGGGGTGCTATGATGCAAAGTGATAGAGAGCTAGCCTAGCAAAAAAAAAGTTCAGGGACAAGAGCCCAGGCCCTGAGTTCAATACCTATGTCTGACAATATATTGGTTAATTTTTAATAATGATTTGTGTTTATTTAAAAAGCTAAGACATAGACTGGAAAATAGGTTCTAGAAAAGGAGGTTGTAATATTTGCAGGCTCTTAAACAAACAATCATTTTTCTCAATTAAACTAAGGAATATATTTAGTTAAGCACAAAGTAATCCTCAATGTACTATGCCTTGGCTAGTATTATTTAGATTATGACTAGTCACACAATGAGTCCCCGTTAAAGTTTTGTCAAGACTTTTTTCTTAGAACAATGAAATTATTATATGAGGCTTTTGATTTTCCAGTGTTAGCAAACAGCTTTCAAGAAGCTCACCAGAACTTCAATGTGGTTCTTTCAAAAGTTTACTTTCTCAAAGAAGACTTGTGGCCTTTTTATGCTTGAAGTCTATGGGTAACATCTGTTTGTTTCAAGAAGAATATAAGTACATAAATCCCTGAAGAGGGGTTTTCAATGGGAGAGTTGGTATATCTACTCTATTTTATTGTTCTCCGAAGCATCATAAGCATTCTATTGGGCTCTTTACAGTGATATTTTTATCCATGGAATAAGGTGGTGCTTACCCAGAGCTTAGTTTTGTGAAACTCTTGGTGGATACTACAAATTGCAGTATATTTGTAAGCAAATCTTTTGCTACAAGTTTATACTAATAATCCTTAAGTTATCAGTTTGATCATTCTGTTTTCCAAAATGGGGAAGAGATATGGAATTTTGTTACCAACCTCCAAAAGTTACTTGGAAAGGAATTGTTTTGCTTTATGCTTCTGTGAGATCTAATAAAGGCAAATGTGGGGGGGGGGGTTAAAATGCAAGGATAAAAAAGCTCAGCAAGAAATAATAATAAAAAAGGTCTAGCCACATACAAGTATTGTATGAAAAGCCAGTGGGATAACATTATTACAAGGATTATTGTGGTAGTTGAGTTTTGTTAGGAAGTGGTAACATAAGATAGTAGCAAAGTCGTTGAAGCTAAGGATCACAATTCACTAGGGTGGGGGAACATATGTATGCAAGAGTTTTTATGACATTTTTCACTTGAAGAACTGAAAGAAGTGTAAAATCAGCCTATTTTACATTTTGAATTTATATAATAATAACGACCTTAATTTTCCATTCAGCAGAGCTTAAAAATTCATTTACAGCATTATTGAAAGAGAGTGATAGAATGGGAAAATGGTTTAAAAAATTGTACTGATTATACCTGATTCATGTAACTATAACCCTGTGCATCTCAACCACACAAAAATAAAACAAACAAAAAGAAGAAATGGCTACATTTTTGAATCTGGCAGATATATATATATATATATATATATATATATATATATATATATATATATATAATCTGGCATATATATATATATATATATATATTTTTTTTTTTTTGGTCATGGGGCTTGAACTCTGGGCCTCGGCGCTGTCCCTCAGCTCTTCAGCTCAAGGCGAGCTGAAGCGCTCTATCACTTGAGCTACAGCGCCACTTCCGGTTTTCTGGTGGTTTTTATTGGAGATAGGAGTCTCATGCTCTCTCCTGCCCTGGCTGGCTTTGGACCGCGATCCTCAGATCTCAGCCTCCTGAGTAGCTAGGATTACAGGCGTGAGCCACCAGCGCCTGGCTGGCGTGTATATTTTGTTTTAAATACAGAAAATATAAGAATAAATAATGCTAACAGACAAAATATGAGCTATTTTAAAATTCACATTGAAATCATGCATCACTGAAAAAGAGATTATTCCCATTTTGAAATGGAGAATCAGGGATAAAAAGACAGAATATTCTTAGGAAAAATAGACTCATATGTAATTAACAATGAGAATCATACTCCACTCACAAAGCAAAAATAGTGCAGTGTAAAGGAAATGACATAAGGTATTTATAACATACCGAGTGTAGAAATATTTATTGTAACAGAAAGGGCTTCAGTGATTACCTAGGGAAGTTGTTTTCAAAAGCCACAAGATGAAGTACAAAGAAACATTAGGAATCAAATAGGATTGGTGAATATCATCTAAGTTGTCATACTCGTTTATTTATATATATAAATATTTATACATATGTATTCAGATGCATATGTATATATGATAAAAAAACTTTTCAGATTATACACCTTTAAAATAGCTTATGTCAGCTGTAACTCAGTTTACATTTTTTACATTAATCCAAGGCATATTAGAGTTTATATATTAGATGTGTTTGCATGTACCCCCAATGCCCACACACAGCAGTCCCTAGATGGACTACTAAACACCTCAAAACTTATAGAGAAATTATGAAGAAGGATAAGCAAAAGAAGCTATTTAGCATAAACTCTGATAGTTGTGGAGTAACAAAAAGAAAACAAGAAACACAAACAAGGCAGGGATTTCTAGAATATAAGAGCAAAATGAGAAAAACAAATAAATACACTTATGTAAGTTTCATATAAACTTGATTGACTTAAGAACCCAAATCAAGAGGTAGAGATTCTCAAACATTTGGAAAAATCAAGAATCAACCATACACTATTGAAAGAAAACAGACCTCCAATTAGGACATGATTATGTTAAGAAGTATAATTTGTGATATATATATATATATATATATGTATATATGTAAGTAGTAACAATTTAAAAGTTGGAGGGTCTATAAAAATGTTTTATAATATACACTTTCAGTATGTTATAATACTAAATATTGAGCGGGAGTGTATAATGACAAGCAAATCAACAGATCTGTAACATAAATACAATGAATACATATACAAGAAGAAAGCATGCAAATATATGTAACAAAACTGACAGAGTGGAAAGACAGATGATTCAACAAGAATGATTTTATATTTAAGTATTTTACTCTCAATAATTCATGAGATAACTAAATAGGAAGTTACCAAAGACTTATAAGATTTGAAAACACCATCAATCAGCTTGAATGACATATATAAAGTACTTCTTGAAATGACTTCAGAATACAGACTCTGAAGAATATATTTTTCCCAAGCACAGCTATAAGATTTATTATAAACTAAATGATAACTGAAGATAAAACATAATACTAAGTGATACAAGTCCAATGGAAAAAATACAAATACCTTACTCATATGTGAAATCCAAAAATGCTGATGCATTAGAGAAGTCTGGAGAAGAATAGTACTTACTAGAGACTGGGAAGAGAGGAGGAGTGGAGAGACAATGGGCAAAACTATAATATTACAATTAATAGGCAGAATAAGATCTCTAATCCTCTCCAGTGGTTCTTTCTGTAGGCTCTAGTAATAACCTGGCATGTATGCACCAACCCATCTCTGAATTGGTGATGACTCTTCAATCCTTTAGTATTCTTTCTCTGTGAAGCTGTCTACACTCTTGCATTTTGTTATGAATTTGTGTGGCCTTCCTTTCTTTGGACTTTGATCTTGGCCACAAGTAACTTATCTGAGTGGATTTTTGCTGAGTGAATGTAACATCTAGAGACCAGAGGTGCTAGTTTAATTTTGTAGGATTGCCATGTAGATAAACTTCACCAAAATTTCAAAGGATTGGGTACAAGATGGTAAAAGTGAAAACCATATAAGATAAAGAGTTAATAAACAGTTTTTATACTGATACACAGCCTTAATTGCCATTTGGGAGTTAGAGAGGTTGACTGAGTAGAGCTAGGTATCACAATCACAGCATGTGAATCACGATAGAGAAGGTGAGATTATTTCTGTCTATAGTGATAGTCCTCAAAGTCACAGCACACCATTAGCTCCACATTAAAGAACAGAGACACCTGCTGTACATTTTGCCTACAATAGTATCTTTTTCTTCAAACCTATAATGCTGCCATGGCAATTCAAAATGTCCCATGGTTATACATGCAAGCAGAACTAACACTGTCATAGGTGATAGCTTGTCTCAAAACTTTTCATTAGATAATCAGTTTATGATAGATGCTACTGTTTGATTATGGATGACCTATCATTTTTCTAACAATGCTGGGTGCCACTTAACTCATGGAGTGATTCCTTTGACGAATTTAGCAGAAGAAGGAATGAGGAGTTAATAAATGATCCATGTGTTCCTTTGAAAGTGTCCATCAATGACCAATCCTCTACTGCCCCATTTTGTTCTTTATTAAACAATATTTTCCTTTCAATGCTGAAAGTTTCATGTGGTATTTTTTATGGGTGACTAAAATGGGTAGGAACTTCAGTGGAATATTTTGTGAATATGCTGAGTGGCAGGTGACCATATATAGTGACCTTGGAGAGATTTTCAAAATCAGCTAATACTACTGTAGTAACTAAAGAAAGATGAAGATTTTCCATAAACTTGGAAAAGGGAGGGATCACTGAAGACTTTACCTTCCTTGTTATATCTATATAATAGTTTTGCAAGCAACATATTCTTAAAACTTTATAAGTGCAAATATTCTTATTTATTCATTCAGCCACCTGTTCATTGACTGTTAACATTCATCAGTTTTCTGTGAAAGCCTGTTTTTGATACATTCTCTCACTTGATCTAGTAGCCTGCAAAAACTTTTGGGAATTTATTGTTTAGTAATTTATTATGAATATTTAAAGTATGAAAAGTAGGAATGACAGAGAGATGGTTTTCTCCAATATTGTAGGCTTCTAATACCTCTTGATGTTGTTATTTAAAGTAATTATTTATTTATTATTTATTGGAATTGAATCGCAGGCTTTGCATTTGTTAGGCAAAAGCTCTCCTGCTTGAGCTCTGATTGCTTCTACTGATAGGTCCTTGAGTTACTTGCCTGGGTTGCCCTTGGACTAACATTCTACCCAGATGTCTCCCAAGTAGCTGAGTTCATAGGCCATTTATCATTACGTTTGGTCCCAAGACTTTAAATTGCTTAGTTTTCTTACTGCAAACTTTGGAGTATTTAATACTTAATTTCAAATTCTGGCATATTGAATATTGAGTAGTGTAATAATTACCTTAATCCGTTTTCTATCCAATTACACAAGGAATTATTGGCATAAGTTTTCTCCAATTCTGGTAGCTATGTTTTTCTCTTCTAGTGAGAGAAATTTTTGGAATTTAGAGGAAAATAATTGTCTTAGGAAGTTTTTGAACATATATGATTGCCCAATGAGCATAGTAATATCAGAAAACACAAGATAACACAATGACACACAGTCCAAGTGGGCAGAGGCTGGTTTCAATTCCTGTTACTTATGTGAGTGGTACACAAAAGCAGAGATCAGCCTAAAATCACAAGATGTGCTGTGTGCAAGAATTCTTTACTTAAAGTAAAAATAATCCTGCCTGTTTGAATATTTACTGTGTCCTTTGAGACTTTTTAAATTTATTTTATTATTATTATATTATTTTTTGAGATTTCTTATATTTATCTGCAAATATGCAGAACTGCATAATCTGAAATATAGTAGATTCAAGGGAGCACCCAAGTAGTCCAATTCCTTAGACGTCAAAGTTAACAAAATAAACACCAGGAAGTGAGTAATTGAAAGGGATGAGGTGAGGTCAAGGGGCAAGAGGGAGAGGAAAGTGAGGAGAATTAGGGAAAATGTAGTCAAGAATTCAATGTATAACCTACAAAATTAAATAGCATGAAGGAAGGGGTAGAAAGGGGAGGGATGGGTACGAATATCGAAAAGGGTGATACAGATCATGATACAATGCATTTATAAACTGCTTTGTTAAATGGCAACTCCAAGGGCGGGCACCAGTGGCTCACGTGTTATTCTGGCTACTCAGGAGCCTGAGATCTGAGGATTGCGGTTCAAAGCCAGCCCAGGCAGGAAAGTCTGTGAGAATCTTATCTCCAATAAATCACCAGAAAACCGGAAGTAGTGCTGTGGCTCAAGTGGTAGAGTGCTCACCTTGAGCTGAAGAGCTTAGGGAAAGTGCCCAGGCCGAGTTAAAGACCCACAACCAACAGCAACAATAACAAAACAAAATGGGAACTCCATTTAATGAAAATAATATTTAAAAACAGAGATTCCACATTGGGATAAAAGTATCATCCTTAAGTAATAAAATTAGAAAGTACAGAAAATCTGAGAATTTGTGTAAAACTATCATATTCCTCAATGACATAACACATGAAAGGTTTTTCCAGGTTAAAAAATGCTTTTGCATCACATCGATTTATAATATATATATATATTTATATATATCATATATATCATATATGTATATCACATATATATATTATGATATATATATATATCATAATGCCAAAAATGAGGAACAATGTATCATTATCATGACATCTATAGTAAGGAAAATTCTGAATCAGTAAAATTCATTTAGTTATTTTAATCAAAGTCCTTGTCAATTTATTCAGAATAGAATTTCAGATAATATATAAAAATTGTGCCACAAAAGAGATGTTCACATATGTGTCCATGATTATTAAGGGACATAGAAGCCCAATTATATTTGAAAGTCTCCTGTGAGATTTCTACTATGACTTATTTTCTAAGCTATTTCTGCATTAATTTTCATTCATTATCCCTCTTTCACATAGCTTTTTCTGAATATGGGAGAAAAAATGCAATAAAAAGAAAGAAAATCTGCTTGCATTGTCTTCTAAGTTATGTTCATTTCACTACGAAGCTGCAATACAGAATAATTGGAAGACACTGAAAATACTAGCATTAATCATGTACACCACGCCTGACAATTTGTGGATTGAAATAGCTCTTTCATTTGTTTTATCAGTTTGCCTGAAATTTGCTCTTCTAATTGGTTGTCACAATTTCATCACCAATGGATTTTTTAAAAATTATTTTCTAGAAAAGAAAACATACTGCTGCTGTTAGATATTATGAAATGATGAAAACACAAAAAATAGACATCTGATTTGAATGTAAGTCTGGATTGTGTGACCTTGACATTGGTCTGGTAGGAAATCTCTGCTAGATATCTCCTTGCTGCCAAGACCATGGATATGTTACTGAGGGCAAATAACTAAACAGAGTTTGCTCCATGATAAAGACTTTGGTTAGGACATGGAAAATGATAATGACGGATCTAATTAGATATTTCTAGAATTATAAGGTAACAGCCTTTGTGAATTTTGTGGTTCATTTCTTGGGACACTTCAGAGGGAATTGTTTCAAGATATAGTTAGCACTAAAATGAAAGTAAAGAAATGTCTTATGCCAAGGAGAGTTTTCTAACTTAGTTTTAAGGGAAATAGGAATTTTGTCACTACACCTCCTTAGTCTATGAGAAATGGCTCTCTTTACCTTAATATTAACTTGGTGATTGGGCCTAATTTATAAAGTGGGTGTATCATTTGTGTGATTGACTCATGGATAGTGCAATCCCCAGGGCTTATCTGAAACCTTACCACAATTTATATAATGCAGTGATTGATTTACCTTTAAAATTGAATTTATCTTGAAAATTTGGCCTTTGGTTCTGCCTCTTCAACCTCCTGAATCGTATTTTGGGGACTTAGATCTCCCAGTTTTCCAGCTGAGATGATGGACATAGCTTCTGTGGCTATTGAGCGATACACCCATATGGAGCTTGTTATTTAAACACTTGCAGCAGGATATGACTGCAATTTACATAGTAGTGTGTCAGCCATGATGGCTATAAACACATATATGTATTATTTTTGGTTTAATTTGAGCTTACCTCTTGATTTTAAATTCTTCCAGTATTTCACAACGTGGAGCTCCCACTCACCATGACTATTTTAAAGAAGAACATTAATTTTTCATTACAATTCTGTAAATGTGGTACACACTCAGTCTTGCCCTTACTCATAAATGTAAAATTCTAGATTAACTGATACAATCATTTCCTCAGACTCCAGCTTTCGACTATAATAGTAAATTCTATACAGCTATCTTAGAGACTAGAAACTAAAATTTCCCCCAACCCTTGATTTGGTTGAAGCAGACAGACTTTTAGATCAGAACTTTTGACTTCAGAAGACATTTTTTTCCCATAGGGAACTTTTGGTCATTTTCTCAAGGATTCCTTGTTCCAGGCTTAGGTTAAACCCCAAAGGAAATACACACTGAAGAAGTTAGCATGACTATTGATGAGCGTAGGGCAGTAGTCTTTGAGAACAGTTACTTAGCATGGGTACTAGTATACAATATAAACCTAGAGAGTGGATATCTTTCTAAGCACATAATTATTGATCTTTAGTTTCTTCTGGTTAATCCAAGCTGTCTTATCTTCTTGTATTCAAAGTTTACATCCAGTTCTAGATGCTTCTATCCTCTTCATCCTCTAAGTCATAAACTTAGTTATCTCAGTTACTCATGAGGTTTATTGCTCTCATCTTTATTTCACATTCAGAGATTATATTTTTCTTTAAATATAATTCTTATCTGAGTTGGTTCATTTCAATGTGTTTTGTTTTGCTATACAAATGGTGTGTCTTCCTTGATTTGAACTTATGAATTTCTAAAAAGTAGACATATTTTAGGAAAATCTATTTCATCTGGAGACATTACTTGTACTTGTTATAGTACACACTTTTTTAGGTAAGGAAAGATCTTTCAGTTCTCAAAATTCTGAGCCCTTTATATTTGAAATTCTCTATTACAGTCACATTTGAATGATATAAGTCCACAGAAAAACTTTTAGAACATTTTTTCATTTCTATGACCTATTATTGTTTTTCATAAGAAAAGCCCAAGAGAAACTAAGTTTTTTGTTTCTTTCCAAGTAGTATTATCCAGTATCTATGCTTATAGAACTATGTTCTTTATTCTTGAAAAAAGGGATATAATTTTTATCTTTTTCTGTATATTAGGTAATAATAAGAGAAATGATCAATAATCATAAAACAGAACAAAACATAGGGGACACCTATTTAGAAACAAGGGCAGCATTTACAAGTTCTGATTGTGATCTTTGAAATCATGAACACTAATGAGAGAGTGATCACCAGTATCCAGGCACTGGACTTGTAGGTAAATTCAGGACACTGGTTCAGATAGGCAACCAGAGACATCAACATTCCTCCTGATTTCCTAAGTCAGAAAACAGAGTTTACTGGTGCCGAGAAGAATATAATATGTAGGGTAAAGTATTCAAAGAGAGGTAGATAGGCAGAAAGTTTTCCTAGTAGTGATCATAGTTGTCCTTAGAAAACAATGACTGGTTTAATAGCAATGCTCGATTGAGTTGATCAAATGTATATATTTGTGTCTTGTTGATTGTTAAAAAGTTATAATCCAGTCAGTCCAAAAAGTAGGTTGTCCTCTGTCTTCCTTTATAGTTATTTTTATCTAATTAGATCTGAAGTTATTTGAAGAAAGGTAGTAGTATATGTTATATATTTTCTTGTCTCATCAAGATGGGTAACAAACCATGCAGAATTTAGTATAAGTCAAGGGATCTAACTCCCGCCACCGATCCAGTCTCTAACATTTGTGATAGGTAATGTGCCTCCAAAGTTCATGTGTTTGGTCTGCATCCGTTCAGCTTCCTATATTCTCATGGCTGTGTTGACTTAGCTACTAGAGAGTATAGGCAATCAGGGAGGGAGAGAGAGAAATCACACACACACACACACACACACACACACACACACACACACACATTTTTTTCCTCTAGCTCCCTTTCCTAATAGACTTGTGTTGGATGGGCCTGTTTTTAATTCCTAACACCATGGTTCTACCAATTAGCATTTTATTTCTATTTACTTTTTATTTTATCTTATTTATTTATAGTACTGGGCTTTGAACTCAGGGCTGTGTCTTTGATGGCCAGGTACTACTCACTTGATCCATGCCCCAAGCCATCCGTTGTGGTTGTATATCCTTGTGACCTACACTGAGATGGATGCTCAATCATGTTGTGACCATGTTCTTCCAGTTCTCCCTCTCCCTCTCCCCCTCCTTTTTCCTGTCCCTTCCCTCTCTCCCTCCCTCTCCTTTTTCCTCCATTTTGGTAGCCCGTCTTTCTTTTATTAAGAGTAATTGGTTTTCTTAGCTCTTGCTACTTCTATAGTGCTCCTTTTGATGATTCCCATTAATTCTATTCTTGCCTTTGCAAATTAAACTCTCCTGAATAATTCTAGTTGTGCTACTTTTTTTTTGTTATTCTGAGACTCTAAACTATACAATGTTTTAAATAATGGATGAAAGCATAAGTACAATCTGCTTTAAAAAATTCTCAAGGCTTTGTTTTAGTAGTACAGAGTTAAAATATGAAGAAATGAAGAGAAACATTTTCTGCTCCCATTTAGTAAATGGAAGTTAAATATTCCACTCCTACCTTTTTAATACTTAGGTTATCCTTTAAGTTGCCTTTCAGAGAAAATATTTGTATTTGATATCACTAAAGTATTACTTTTGATAAGCTTTATAGTTGGTAAAGTTTAAGGACAACCTGCAAAATCTAACATCCAACAGTGAGAATTCAGCTCAGATTGACCTTCTAGGGAACTAAATGAACATGAGAAAACATACTGGCAAGGAAGCAATGACATTTACTAACTTCTAAAACAGGCATTGTGCTCTCTGCTTTCTTAAGCCCATAAGACAGCTAACTGAAAAGATCTCACAGTGACGTGACAAAATGTTGGGAGCCCCACATAAAAGACGTTGGTTGATGTCTTGTCATGTTAACTTTATCTCTGCAAAGTCAGATGTTCTTATTCTCCTCGACTTGATGTAAGAAGATTAAGGTGCTGCATGACAGATGGGTTTAAAAAATACATCCCATTCCATCTGTGCCCTAGCTGAAAAATGAAAGTCACCCACAACTTTCATCCAAATATTTCAGGGAAATATTTCAAGGGAAGGATGCTCAAATCTCCCTTAGCACTCCTGGACAAAGGAGTGCCATAAAAACCCTACAGCTGTAGGAATCCAGTGATACCCAGTGAGGAACATGTGCCCCCTTTGCCTGGCACTGAATTTTGAAATAGGAAAAATTAACCACAGAAAGCTAGTCATAGATGAGAAAATTGAAAGGGCTTGCACTGAAGATGCATTTTATTCATAGACTGCTTTGTTGAGTAGCAACTCCTCTGTACAATTACTTAAAAACTATATCTCTATCTACCTATGTAAGTTCTAGAATCATCTTTTTATTATATAAACTCGCTCAGGTTTAAGTCCCTCTCTGCTCTATTCCAAGTATACAGCCTTTCAGGTAAAGGTCTTGTTTTTAGTAGAATCTTCTCTGTAAATAAATGATAGAAATAATTTAATATAACTTACTATTTGTGTTTATTGAG
Organism: Dipodomys merriami; assembly: GCF_024711535.1. NCBI lineage: Eukaryota > Metazoa > Chordata > Mammalia > Rodentia > Heteromyidae > Dipodomys > Dipodomys merriami. The sequence goes on along the minus strand of NW_027206068.1, from coordinate 57,798,984 downwards.
TTCTTGGTCAAAGAATCAAAATTCTAATTATTGCATTTAAATTTCCAAGAAGTGAAGTTGAGCGAGGTTTTATGATTCTAGAGTATTTTCAGCATATTGAGTTTTCAGAGACGACATTAAAAATCTATGTTTCAGGTCCAGTGTTCAAAACTCTTCAAATATCAGATAAATTCAATTCTATAACAGATGCAAGGGAATTTGATCAAAGCTCTTACATTTTTGTATTAAGTGAGAGTGTTCTTTAATAATAGCTAACAGGATTTTTAATAATAAAAGATAAACAGATGGAATTGGACATCATATGAATGTTAGATATATATAGGATTATTAGGTAAAATAGAAAACTGTTGGATATTTCTACACTTCAGGATAATATTTTATATAACCATAAAGGGTAGAAATGTAGACTTAAGATTAAAATGGATTTATAATAATATAAAATATTTATATTAGTAAGTTAGGATAATTTACAGTATCAACCAATTGATTTCTAATTTCACTCATTATTTCACTCATATTATGAATAGTGTAATCTTTTCTACTTTAAAGTGGTATTACATTCCATGTATTTGTTCCTATGTTCTCATTGAAACCATTTGTTTCAGTAAATAATCAGTAAATAATTTTGATATTACAAGCAATGAAATGCAAATGAAATGCTATATTGATAATAAATTCACTATTACCAATACATTATTGAGTGTGATGCTCAGACACATACACACACTGGATAAAAAGTGAAGGGACAGCCAGGTGCCGGTGGCTCTCGCCTGTAATCCTAGCTACTCAGGAGGCTGCGATATGAGGATCGTGGTTCAAAGCCAGCCGTACAGGAAAGTTGGTGAGACTCTTATCTACAATAAACCATTAGAAAACCAGAACTGACTTTGTGGCTCAAGCGGTAGAGTACTGGTTTTGAGCTGAAGAGCGCAGGGACAGCGCCCAAGCCCAGAGTTCAAGCCACAGAACTGACTCTCCCCCCCCCCAAAAAAAAAAAAACAGGGAAGGGAAGTATAGACAGATGGGTGCACATCATTGCTTAGATAAACTGGGGAGTTTTATCAGATTATATAGGAATGCATGTCTGTTTCTTGTAACTATGCATGGTTTCCTAGGGACGCACACAAAGATTTCGTTTTTTTATTGCTTAGTATATGTGAATATCTAATTTTTACCCTATTATTCTCCATCAATGTTATTTAATAGAACATTTTATAAGGAAAAGCTCTCTAAAATTCATTAATGAATCCAGAATTTATCCTTCAAAGCCCTGTTAAATTCTAAACAGGTATACAAATAGTGTGAAGTTTGCCTTAATTGTTAGTTACAATACAGCAGTACTCAGAGATTATATTTCTTCACAGGAGGATATTTATCAGATCTGTAGATTAATTTATAAGCAGCCTCTGCAAGAAATTGGACTCAAATAGAATAAGTTTCAGTTTATTCTGTAAGAGAATGTTGTTGTTGCTTTCTTGTTATGTAAATGCAACTACAGAGAGTTTAAGATTTAAAATTTGTTATTTTCTTTATTTATTATCATATATTATAGAAGGATTGATATTTGTAGTGGAATGGAACTATCTTTCCTTGAGACAGGGTCTTATTATCTAGTTCACTATGCCTAGAGTTCACTATGCCTGGAGTTCACTATGCAACCAGGATGGTCTCTAAGTCACAATCTTCTGTCCACAACAAGCCAAGTTCTGGCTAACAGGTGTGTGCTACCAAGCTTGGCTATGAAAACTGATATTTTACAGGTACAACAAACATATGTGTATGTTTCCCATGAAATTTTTCCTGAATTGTAGGCATCACAAGATATTCAAACATAATACAATCAAAGTTTGTTGCCTTCATTTTCAATATCTACTCTTCAACTACACAGTCTGATTTGACAATGACACATCAGTGATATATACTATTATTTTTCCAAGTCCATGAGAATTTTAAGATTAACTGGAACTGTTCTTCTTTTCAGGAAACTTCTCTCCCATTTCCCATGATACTACAAGTATTTTCCTGTCTAAATATTAGCAAAGCACTTTGCAACACCACCAGGTGAGCCATCATCAAATGCTGACTCAAAAGTTACTTGATCTTGGCACAAATCTTCTTCTCTGGCAGATAAGTATATTTAAGCTTGGACTTAAAAGTCTAGATTTCCAAGTTGCCATATCCATGCCATGTGAAATTAGTTATGGAAATGATATTTGAATGAAATATAAAACTATGCTTTTGTGCTCTCTTCATCTTGGACATGAAAGGGAACTAGAATGGGAGCAAAAAGTAACTTTCCATGCACAACTTTTGTGAAGGGGAAAGAAAGAATCAGTGGATGAAATTATACTAACATAGAAAATAAACTCATATAACAGGCTTCTAAAACCCTGTCTTATTCACCTGAATAAATACAATGAATATCTTTCCAAAAGACTTAAACAGATTAGGATTTTTTTTTCTTAACTTCTCCTCATGGAAAAATTAAAAGCAGATGAGTTTCTGGAATAGCTCACATCAAGCAAGAGCAGTTTGATTAGAAATTCAAAATCCGGAATATTTATTTATTTATTTTCTCACTTGAAATATTTTATTTATTTATTTTTATTGTGAAAATACCGTACAGAGGGGTTACAATTACATGGGCAAGGTAATGAGTACATTTCTTATCAAGCATTGTTGCCTCCTCCTTTGTTTCCCATCCCATCACTTCCCATCTCGCCTCCCCCCACCCCGCAGCCTCTCGCCCCCCCCCAAAGCGCCCCCCTCCCCGCCGCCAAAGTTGTAAAGTTCGTTTTTCGACATAATGACTTGTACATCTCATTGTTGCAATGGGTCCACCTGTATCCCTATTTAAACGATTTGTTTTTTCTCTTCCCCTCCACAAAGTATACCAACATCAAATACAGTGAAAACAGGGTTTATACTGTGGGGGAGGGACATAGAAAGCAACAAAGAAATAATCTTATAAATAGGTTAGAAACAATCGCAAGAAAAAAAAACTATTTGAGTCCTTATCTTGGGGTTCATTTCGCCTAACAGCAACTTATCTGACCGTTTCTGCTTGTCTCAGACATATACTAGTTATTGCAAATAAGGGAAACCATGAAGCCTATGTTTCTTTGGGCCTGGCTTACTTTACTTAATATAATTTTTCCAAGTCTTTCCATTTCAGAATATTTAAAATTGATGTTGGAAAACTGATCACAATGTCTAATTTTAAAATGCTCTTATAATTTAGGATTTTAACACGTGCAAGTTAATAAAACCATGACAATATTGTGCAAACTGCATCTCAAGCATAGGACTACAATCTAAGAATTTTTTTATGTAATAATTTACATCATTCAATCCTCAATACCATCGTATACAATTTTAGTGCTGGTTAATTTTGCCTTTTGACCTTAAGAACCACAAATAAGTCTTCTGGTATTCATTATTATTTATGTATCCATTCTACCTCTGATTTCAGGTGAACTTGAGAAAACACAAATTTGATTGTTTCATATATATTTTTTTACATCAAGGCATTTACAAGTATTAAAGAATCTTAGTGTGGCTAACATAATCCTCTATAATTAGCTTATTTTCTGCATTTCTTACCCCTTCCTATTTCTCATATATTTCTCCAACAGCTGAGACTCACTAATTCATTTTCTAGCTCTCTACCATGCCATGTTTGTTCATATGTTCTTCTGAAAATTGAGACACACTTCTTTCATTTTTTTCCAGATAGTCTTTCTCCTGGACCATCCCTTCTAATCTTCTTCAGGTCACTTTTCATTTTCTCATGAAGACATTTTATAATCTGTACTTTTCTTATTAATTTTGTTCAATGATCTCTTTCAGCTTAAACAAACTACATATCTCATGAGCGAGAAATATCATTTGCTTTCTTACCATTGTAACTCCAGAGCCCAGAATTGTTTCTAATGCATTTGAATAGATTAATGAGTAGACAAAGTTTCTGTCATTCTAAGTTGTTTTTAAAGTCCAATAGCACCTAAAAACACTGAACAGTAATTCAAGACATATTTGTTGTTTTGATAAATAATAGATTCATAGAAGTTACACCTCTGGGTTCCTTCCTCAAGGGATCCTCCTTTCCTCTGACTGTGTCTGTGTGTGTAAATCCCCCCGTTCTGCACAGGTTATCATGTCCAGGTGTGTTTTAGATCCAGCTTCCACATATGAGAGAAAACATGTGCCATTTGTCTCTCTGAGCTTAGCTTACCTCACTTAATATGATTTGTTCTAGGCCCATGTATTTCCCTGCAAATGGGAAACATAATCTTGTTTTTTTTTCTAATGGAATACAAGATTTTTAAAAATTCTAATGACATGTAACTGTATTTCATGCTTATTGGTGGCCCTACTTTAATAGAAAAAATGTGATGAATTTTACAAATCATGTACTCAAAGAGCTTCTTTTATTTAACAGAAAAAACATGTGTTTGACTCCAGGGATATGCTTCCCTGATGTGTTTGTTGTTATTTGAAATCTTAATCAAAGAAGGTAACTATGCTGATTTGTACTGTTAAATATACTGTCCACTTTCTTGTTTTCTAGAGATTCATTTATTCAAACAGTACATATTTAACTAGGTAATTTTCTATTTATATCTAAAAATCTTAGTTATGTATTTCAGTTTATACCTTTACTACATAATTAGTGCAATGCCATAGTTAAAGGAACTTACAAATAACAGAAACCTTAAATAATTCTGGTCAGCACTTTATTGGTACAGTTCTCTCATGCTCCTTCATAACTCACCTATAAACTGTTCAGCTTCTTTAGCTATGCTGATAAATCACTCTTCCTAACTCAGTGTTTGGATGGTCTAAACCATGATGGTCATCTACACCTCCCAATGAGTTAGGATTGCATGTATGTAACACCATATCTAGCTTCCAATCATTTCTAAGCACAAGTAAAATTTCTAACTATAATTGCATGTTGCGCTAATTAACAAACACTTTTTTCTTAACATATGAATTGTTCCTATTAGTATGGACCAGTGTAGTGTTCTGCATAATCATATGGCCTGCATGATTCAAATCAGATCCTAACCTCAGATCCTAACCTTGCCTTTCCTTTTGCCTTCTCTGCTCTCCTTGCTCTGCTCTCTTTCAATCCATAGTAATAACTGTTCTACTTTAAGTTGCTATCTTTAGCTTCGATATATGGAAGAAATCAGGGAGCACTTGCCTTCCTGTGTTTAGCTTATTTCACTTAGCACAATGTCTTCTAGTTTCATGAATGATAGGATTTTATTTCTCTTTATAACTGAATCATATTCCACTGTGTACTGAAAGCACAATTTTCTTTATGTATTCATCTGTTGTTGGATAATAAGGTTTGCCTTGTATCTTAGCGATTGTGAATAAGGCTGCAGTAAACTTGAGCCTGCGGTACTGTTTGCTATGCTGACTTCATTTCCTTTGAATATATACCCAGTAGTGAGATAGCTGGACCATTTGGGAGGTCTAATACAGCTAGCAAGCATTTTTTATCTTCAGAAGAAAGTTACACAGCCACGCAGCACAATTGCCTTATACAGAAAATGATCATCGTTTAAAAAGTGAGTATGGCACAAATCTTTCTTGGACTAGCTTTGGGGTTTTCTTCATTTTTCAGCTTTATTTTTTGAGAGACATCAATGAGAGAGAGGTCTAAGTGAAATTTGTCAATGTAAGTAACTGAGGTTACAACTGACACCGACTGCCAAGACCTCTCCCCATCCTCCACTTGCTTCATTGATAAGCATCTCATTGCTGATATTGCTCTAATTACTGAAGCCATTCCTGATTTCTGAAGATCCTGAGAAGCTCAAAAACCTTGTTGAGCTGCTTTTTTGTTCCACAATCATTATGAAGCTGCATTTTACTTTATTTTTCTCTTGACTTACCACCTCCTTCTAAAATTTTAGAAAAGAAATAAATGAACATATTGTGATTGATGCTGGGCAAGATAATAGGGATTATGATGATTATTCATAAATGTTAAAATATGTTACAAAGGAAACAATATTGAAATTCATTGCATCTCTGAACGAAGAAAGGAGAACAAAACTCGTGGAAGCGAAAGTGTTCGACTAATAAGGGTTGATGGGGTAGGAGAAAGTGAAAGTCAGAAGATCAATCTGATTAAGTACTGTTTTTGCATATTTGAAATACCATGGTAAAAACGTTACAATAATTAACACACATAGCCACAGAAATATGAAACAGGCTCTGTACAGGATGTGGGGGCTAGTGGGAGGAATAGCGAGGACAGGTAGGTAAATTACCCGGAATAGGGTCACAATGCTTTATGTACACAGAATAATGGAACAATGCAGGTTGTTGAGATTAGTTTAGGAAAGGGGAGGAGGGATGAGGGAGAGCATGGGGCTGAGTCTGTTGGTATATTATATGCAAATATGGCGACCAAAACGAAGCTCCCTTGTACAACTCTTTGATGATAATAAATTATGTGGAGAAAGTGACCAAATGAAAAGTTTGCACATTATAAATAAGGCTCACATTGGAGAAAATGAGGGAGAGGGTAACACTGTTCAAAAAGCACTGTATTTGATTTTGGTACCTTGGTATTGTATATACGTTTATTTGAATTACGGAAGGGAAGGGGAACAGCAGAATGGTGTGACAAAAGACAAGGGGAGAAAACATTGAAAAAGCGACATACACAGACAATATATTGCAAATGATCTGTACAACTTGGGGGGATAGGAGAAAAATGAAGGAAGGGGTAACAATTTTGACAAGGAATGTACTTATTACCTTACTTATGTAACTGTAACCCCTCTGTATATCACCTTGACAATAAGAGATTTAAAAAAAAGTAAAAAAGAAATGTACTCATTACCTGACTTATGTCACAGTAACCCCTCTGTGTATCACCCTTACAATTAAATTTAAATCAAACAAGGAAAGCTCACATCGATATCTACTTAGCTTTCAGGACGGGAAAAGTTCAAGTACTATGAATGGACCTAATTACTTGTTACAAGTAAAATAATACATTTTATGAGTATATAACAATATAATGAGATGTATAACTAGTGAATTTAGTTAAACATTAGGAAAAGTCCTCCTGGATGACGCATAAAAACCCTAGATGTCCTGTTTAGCAAGCTTAAGGAGATATATTCCTGACGTTCATTCAACAGAGAATGACAGTATTCTGACTTGGATAATTTAATCACTCATCTGAAGGGAAATGGTGTATTTGGTGAGTTAACAATATCTGTCATTCCTAAGGCTGCAGCAGAGACTCTATAGGGAAAAGGTGTCCAGTAGATGAAAGTGAGTCTTCTTTTAAGCTTGGTCCCTGATCGATTCATCTAGTGTCTGGATATGAAGATATTAGGATTCTGAATACTAGGGGGAAAAAAAGCTTAGTGTGAACATTCTGCTGTGCAGCTTTCTGTCCTTTCTGGAATGTGTCTGTGAATAGGGCATGTCATCTACAAGTGCTTGTATTAGTATAAAATTTGTTTATTCTATGCAATACACAAACACAAAGTGACCACGCCAATTCATTGTGAAAATAACACTTATTGCAGCAGCTGTGAAGCAAGCCAAAATTTTCACTCTTTAAGCAGATGCTTCAATGTGAATTTTATGATAATGTCACTATAGGAAGGGTATGTATGTCCCCAAGATAGGGACACAAGAGGTTTTATCTTTGTTGCTGTTGTCTTTAATGTACTTATAATGTATATGTGACTTTTTTTTGGTTTCTCCCATGCTATAACCCCCCCTTCTTTTTTTTTTTTTTACTGTATTTGATTCTGGTACCCTGCATCTTGTATATACATTTTTCTAATTTGGGGAGCAGAATGGAAACAACAAAATGTTGAACCAAGGATTCAGGTTCACCCATTGTAACAATGAGATGAACAAGACACTGTGTTGAAAACAAACTTTACAACTTCAGGGGAAGGGAGGGAGGAGTTGGGGAGTGGGGAAGGAAGGGATGGTAGGAGAAAAACAAAGGAGGGGGTAACAATGTTCCATAGGAAATGTACTCATTACCTTACTCATGTAACTGTAACCTCTCTGTACAGTATCTTTACAATTAAAAAAACTTTAAGAAAGCAAATAAAAGAACATAGCAAATGCATTGCTCAAGATGTAAAGCAGAATGTTGGCTTTATAATGTGTTTTTCTCCTTGTAAAAAATAATTAATTATTTAAACCAAAATTAAATTATTTCAGAAAAATATGTTCCCAGTTGTGTTCCATTGCAGAGCATGGAAATGCTTCCCACGACCTTCAAATTACTTATGTTCACAAGGATTCATTATAAAATTAAAATTGTTCAATATATTTTGCATGAAGTAAATATAACCTAAATCAAAATATTCCAACCCAATACAAGTGTACCAGCTTAAAATCAAGATAAGTTGTTCATCAAATGATGTATCTTAGAGAGATGAAATGCCTCAGTGGCATTAGATATTTATGACCCATATACTAGGGGACGCCCTTTATTCAAAATTCGTTAAAGGCTTCTTCAAATTGGAAAGAAAATTGCAATAAAATGGGGAAATGGACTAATGGTGGAAGTGTCCAAAGCAGATATGCAAATTAACATAGCTAGGGACTCAAATTAGTTGTTACCAGGGGAGTAATACTAGGACCATGAGATGATATTAACTCCAATGGCAAAAATTGAAAAGCATTTAAAAATTAAAGAAAATCTTACTCATAATGAATAACAATATAAATAGCAGATCTTTCACAGAGTACCATCCTGGATGTAACCCAAGTATCAGTCAACACTGCAATATATAAAGGCATATTGAAATGGATATTTATAAACTGGAACTAAGTCTAGTGAGAAATAGAAGTAATTATGATTATGTGCAACAACAGGGACTTTTCGTAAGCTCTACTTTTGGCTTTAGCTAAAATATCTTTCCTCCTTTTCAGACAAAGAGATTCTGAAACATTCTTCATGTTTAGTCTAAGCACACCCCACTGGATAAGGTGAGCTTCTGTTTGTAGTGCTGGTTACTTTGTGCATTACAGATACAATGGTGCTTACCTCAGTGTCATTACTCTGCTTATCTATCTTTCTGAACATTGGATAGCATCATCATTAAGAGCAAAGTATGTGCCATGTTGCTTTATATCTCTTCTTAATTAGTTTCCAGGGAAGCACTAAAGTTCAGTACTGTATGATCATGCATCTCCAGTGACTGTCTAAACCATGAATTATAGTATTCATGATGAAAAACTCAAGGCACAATAAAAACATGAAAAATGTGTGGATTTCTGTGCTATTGCCCTTGTGATCATGCATCGTGTGTGTATGTAATGTATGCATGTATGTATGCTTATGTGAGCACCTATGTTTCATTGTAACCTTGACAAAAATACTATTTAAAAAGAGAGGATTCATTTTTGTAGAATATATATATATATATATATATGTATGTATGCATGCATTTATCTATCTATCGATCGATCGATTGATTGATCAATCTAGCTAGCTAGCTAGCTAGCTAAAACATTCTTGGAAAGCAGAATTTTGGGAAATAATGCTATCTTAACTGTTTTCTTATTAATGAATAATGTCCTTAGCCTTTAATCACAGTGAAAAAAATTGGTTGCAGCTGCAGATCACCTTGAACAAAAACATACTCCAACTGTTTCAAGGGGGAAAAAAGCACCATTTATGCTTAAGAAACAAAAGAGAATCCATCCTGAATTAATATATAATGAAGGAAATGGTAATTATTTGATTCAAAGGTTTCTTGAATCTCACAGTTGCAATGTCTTTTGGAACTGCTTCATGCTGAGAACAGCACATGCAGTAAAGAATGTGAAATGAAGTCATGTTGAGGGCTCTGGGGGTTTTACAAAAAGTTCCTGTGTCTTTTAAGAATGATTGAATCCAATGCTTTGTTCTCTGGTTTCACTGGCCAGCTCAGGCTCAATTGCTTTTGAGAATGTAGTGTTTATTACATCCATTACATAGAGAGAAGCAAATGAATTGGTCTCAACTGTATAAATGGAATTGGGGAAACAACCAACTAAATAATTCCTTGATGAGTGTTGTCATGGCAGAAAAATAACATCTTAATCTTATGAGTCGATCTGAGTCCTTTCTTAAAAGCTCACATCAACTTCTCACAGAAGCCCTAAAGCCAGTTTAGTCATTCTCCTCACTTTGAACTTTTACAGATGTTTTAATATAAGTCAATCAGGCAATTTCCCTCCTTGACAGAAATGGATGACACCAGAGATGTCTTTGGGTGTATTCTATGACCTGCTAAAGTCATAGGTTAGCTTAGTGACATAAAATCATTTTAGTATTAATGTAAAAATTAAAGAAAAATTGATACTTGTCTCTATATTCATGAAATACTATTAGTCCAAAAGCTAATCCATTTTCTAACAGTTCTGAGGACTTAAGTGCTTTGGGTCAAAATCTTTCAGTCTGTGTATAGTTGTAGAAGTTGTGAAGAAGTTGTGCTTAACTACATATTGATCAAAGTCATATGGCTTAATTAAGCTTTGACTTGAAAATGCCTAAATCACAAAGGTGGCAGGTTTGTGTTTTTTGAAAACTATAATTCCAAATTGTATACCTATTATAGGAGTACTAAGAAGCTCATCAGGAAAATAATACAGACTATCCTGAACCAAATTGAGTTCAAAGTTCAACTATGCCTGTCTTTTAACTTTGGTCTTACTTTGTCTTGAAATAATTTCTGATGGAATAGGGTTGCTTTTACATTTTAACCCTCTGCAGCTTATAAGTTATTTCAACAATTTTCTCCTAGTGGCTGAAAAGTTTTTGTAAAGACAAGCACAATTTTGTATTGAATTTTCTCCAGGGAACCCTCAGATTCCAAATTTAATTGAAGGTAGGAAATCAATTTATATTTTACAAGTTGCACTCCATCTCTCTCTTTTGTCATAAGCAAAAAATTAAACCACAATTATCAGTTGCACAATTTCAAGTTTCACAGATACCAGTAATCTATTGGGGGAATTTTAGTTTGTCAATTTCCAAAGACCTTTTCTGGAAAGCTGAACTTTCATCCTCCGCAACATTACAGTATTTTCAACTATATGCATCAAATATCCATGAACAAGCTCCTAATTCACACCTTGATTGTTACAAAGGTTTACTCTTTAAAAATACATATTATTTGATGGTGGTACTGGGGTTTGAACTCAAGCCTTCACACCTGGTAGATAGGCACTTTACTGCTAAGCCACATCTCAGCTCTTTGCCAGGCTGTTTATTTTTGAAATAGAGTTTTGCTCTTTACCTAGGAGTTACTTGGATTATGATCCTCCTATTTCAGGTTTCCCATTTTAGCTGGGTTGACCATCTTGCACATCTATGTCTTTTAATACTGCGTAGGCCAACTTCCTTAAAACCTTTGCACATCAGTATAGTTTATCAAATATGAATATTACACAATCACCTTAAATTAACTGTTCCTTGTCCCTAATATCTTCTTATTCTAATTTTGGCAAAGGACTCAAGATTGAACTGTGTGTCAGGAATACATGTGGCCACAGTACTAATACAAGGAACATTAGCACACTAGTTTGACAAAACATCAATGTTCTAATATGCTGACCCAGTTTTCTGGGTATTCATTAGGTTGTGTGTTTTCATTTTTAGGAAGCATTTATTTCCTTTTATGTATGAAAACTGAATTAATAAAATAGATGATTTCAGTCAGGTATTTTCATAATACAGAACTTGCATGAGTGAAGCAAATCATGTGTGAGACTGGAATCTTTGGCACATTTATATAACATATGCAACATCAGGATATTTTTTCTTGTCTCAAAAATGATGTTTTTTGAGAGCTGGGTGCTAATGGTTTCTGCCTGTAATCCTAGCAGAGAAGTCCACGAGACTCATGTGTCCATGAAGATGGAAGCATGGAGCGGTGGCTCAAGGGGGACCGTGCTAGCTTTGAGTGGAGCAACTAAAGGACTTACTGAGTTGAAATCTCAGTACTGGAACATATGCACACATGAAAATCTTCAAAAACTAGCTATGAATATTTGAGACAATTTCTAGCACAGAGAGGTAACAATTTGTGAATACAACATGCCAAAAGAAACAAATCATTTTATTTACAGAATTAGACAGAAATAGACCAGCTACAGTGATATACATATATAACCTCATATACTTAGGAACACAGATTAGAAGGATAGGAGAATAGGAGTTCCAAGCCACCTAAGACCCCCCTCTCACTGAACCAGTTAGATGTTATTATACATTGCTCTAATCTCAGATACCACACATAGCTAGGAAGGTCATGATACACACAGGCTTGGGAGAAAAAATTGCTACTGCTAAAAAGGACTTGGGCATGCTTAAGTAATGTGGCACCTACTTAGCAAGCTCAAAGCCCCAAGTTCAAACCTCATTGTCACTCCCCCCAAAAATTAAAAAAATTAAGCAGAATATGAAATAACTACATATGTATTTCATACAAGAACTAAAGAGCATGTTGATATTTGAGAAATTGTAAAGCTAAGGATAATTTGGGTTTAATATTTCACATTTTTTCAAATTGTATTGCCTTTTTTACCTAATATTTAATTTCATATGCTTAATTTCATTCTACTTTAGATTTTTATTTTACAAATATCATTGGGAATTTTGATTGCCAAATTTGAATAGGAATTTTGTCATCTTGGAAATGAAACAGAAATATTTTTATATCAATGATGAATTAACAATTTTTATTACTGATGATACAAAATATACTAGGACCATGAATTTGAAAGATTTACAATGCTTAGAGCAAATAGAACTTGTATATTTATATTTTTAAAGTATATTCAATTGAACCCCAAATTTAGAAAAAGGAGAATTCTTATCATTAAAAAATAGGAAAATACTACATATATTTTCTTACATAAGAAAGTTGGAAAAAAAGAAAGTTAGAACTTTTAAAGAGTTCAGTACATAAAAAGTTCAAATATGTTTCTAGAAGCTAGTTTGGTAGTAAATATTGCATATCTTCCCATGCTTCTTTCCCTCAAGAGGAACTCTTGGTCTTCTTCCATTTCTACCAGCTCCATTATCCCAGTAGTACATTAACAAAAAACAAACCAGTGAATGGCCAAAAGAGTAAGAAACTGCTACTAGAAAATTTACAGCTATCAACCGCAGAGTCCAGTGAAATGTGTTGCTTTCCACCATGTACTAGTTGGTAGGGTAGCTCCATCACAGATTCCACAGATTATCCAAAGCAACAGAATGTACAGTGGCACAGTTCTGAAGGAGCCTGGGAGGCCATGGCCCTCACTACTTTTAAATCAGAATTAGTCTGAGGGTTGTGAGAAAGCCCTTGAAGTTGTCTTTCTTCTTCCTCCATGTTCTCATATTATCTTCTCTGTGTTCACATTTCCTTTCAAGGAGAGGCACATCAGTCATGCTGGGTAAAGACTCACATTTATGACATCAGTGTCACTTGATCGTTTCCATTAAAATCCTGTCTCCAGACAAGATAACATTTGAAATGTTGGTGTTTTGACAAAAACCCATGAATGTGTGATACATAATGTATTCCATAACACTGTTGTAAGCATTCAACTAGATTGATTATTTGGCTCATTTTCTATGAATATTTTCACAAGTTTGTGCAAAACACAGCCTGAAATTCCATGAGTAATAAATATAGTTCCCATGGAAGCAGTCATATTTCTGTCAATATTGCTATTAAACAGCATGGTGGATAATACTCTTTATTACTCATTGTGTTGGTTAATTTTACCTTTCAGCTTAGTTAGTCTATGCTGTTCAGTGTGGTAAAGCACTAATTTAGATACTTGTGAGGTATTTAAGAATGTGATTAACATTTAAAATTAGTTGATTTTTAGTAAAATAAATCAACCACCGAAATAAAAGTGAGCCTTCTTTGATCAATTAATCATCATAAAAAAAGTATCACAAATTTCCCAAGAAAAACCAATCCTGCCTAAAGAAAGCAATTTAAAGTTCTCTGCCCTAAATCTGTAGCCTGCTGATATTCCCTGCAGATTGCAAACTCAATACTGTGACATTAGTTTTTGCCGGACAATCTAGGCTGATGGAATGTCCTACAATTTCATGCTTTCCATAAACTTACGATGAAACTACTTTAAAGAATAAAGAGAAAGATCCAGTATCTATTTATTTACAGAGCTATTACCAATGGCACTTTGCATTCATTCAGTATACTTTCTTCAGTGAGTACGGGATAAGTTATGCTGTAGTAACAAATTTCAAGAGTTAAAGGAAATAAATGCTGTGTCTTACTTACACAGCTTACCTATTTGAGGCTTGTTTCTTTTGTTCTACACAGACACCCCAAACAACCTACACAGTATCACTCTTACCAGCTTTGAAATGCCTCAGACCACAAGATACACAGCATTTTCAGTTACAGCTTATTGGGCATCATTAGTTACAGAGACACACTACCTCTTGACCTCAAATCCACAGATGCTCGTTTCCTTTGTAAAATGATACAATATTTGAATATCAGCTATACCATCTTTTCATATATTTTAATTCTCCTCTAGATCACTTACATTGTAATTATAAAACAGTGTAAATTATATGTAACTAGTCTTTACAGTGTATTGTCTTGTGATAATGGCAAAGAAAAGTCTATTCAATGAAGAATGTTTATTTTTTGGAATGCTTTCAGTTCCTCAGAACATAATTAGAGAGGTCATACGGTAGACAATTGTCTACATGAGTTAATGAAAACTTTTAGTAAGACCTGCCTGTCAAACATACATCCCGTAATATCATATCATAAACCTGATATTGCCTCTCTTAAATCACTGGTTTGGGATTTCTACTGTTAATATCACTTTGCTAGTAATTGTCCCTGGAACAATATAGTTAATTTCACAAACGTATTATTGAAGCTTAGAGGGAATCTGGTTCATCACCTTTCAAATTAAGATATTTGAATTTAATTATTATATTTTATGTGGATTTCATTTTGAAAGGCAATTTACAAACCAATGGAGATACTGGAATGGGAAAGAAGAAGAAGGAATGAAAAACCCTACCAAACACAAGATATCATGGAATGAGCAGCAATCCTGATATAGCCTTACTCTCACAATGGAACACCTCACTTTCTGGACAAACACCAGGTAAAAGGGGAAAAAATACACGCACCACCACGAAAACTTCTATTGATCCTGCCTGGTTTTGTCAATTAGAGAGATGACATGCTTAAGTGGTGTATTTATGAGACCACTCTAATTTCTCTTAGAAACTGCAGTCTCTGCTCATTGTTAACACTCACAGTTATTTATGAGGCAATGCCTTCAGAAAAATGTCCATACTGAGTGGAAGTACACCAGGAAACTGCTTAAAAATGTGAATGCTTGACCAACAAAGGAAAAATTTATGAAAATGTAAATGAGAGAAGATGATAAAGAAGGCTGTTCCCACAACGAATCAGTTTATGTTAAACCTATTACATGGAAACTACATTTTCAAAACCAGAGCTACATTCTTTCATACTTGCTATATGAAGGAAACTACTGATCCACTTGTCTGAAAGGGAAGTGATTTGTAACTGAGTTGAGCTTTGCTTAGGAAGGAGGAGGCTTCAGGCCTCCCATGTTATGGTCTTTGCTGTCTTCCCCTGTTCTAGGGTGAGACTGGTTTGCAATTCTCCCTCATCTTGGCAATTTTACAGTATCTTGAAATTGTTCTCGCCCTCACCACACCTCTATAAAAATACTCCTTTCAGTAATTATTTCCAATTAACTATTCAGGGCACCAACTATTATTGCCTATCAGGAGTGATGTAGAATAATACACAGTTTATCTCTTTACAAAAGAAGAAGGTAAAACACAATTCTGATTTGCAGGAAATGTAAATCAAATTATACAGGACCATTATATGAGTCAGAAATCATTCTGCTTTAACTGTCATAAAATCAACTAAAACTGATTTTTAAAACCATACTGAAACAAAAAAAATAAAATATAATATATGCTTGTCATCTTAGCTAGTAAATTGTGTCATGGTAGTTTTTGTTTGTTTGATTTTATTATTTGTTTCTGTTTTCAGTTATGTAAGTTTCATTCCCTAGAAAGAATTCTGCCCCTGACTGAAAGAACATAAGCTCACTCAGGCCCACAGTTGTTTCTCTCATAGGAGACACAGCTTCTCCATAATCTCAATCTCTACACTGTCCTATCAGTCTCTCTATTTAATTGTATGCATACTCTACTGGAAAAAAAAAAAACTTTAGATCAGAAGCATTTAGTCCTCTGATCCCCTTCCTACCCCTTGTTCAAGAAAGAAGTCCCTACTGTTAATAGATGAGAAGACAAGGAAAAATGACAGATACCCACTTACTTTTCTCCCTGCAAAACTGAAAATTCTAGCCATCTTTACTTTTCCAAATTCTCATCTGACTTCCTTTTGTAACAAGACTTCCAGTCTCAGTTTTGTTTTTTCTACCCTATAATATGGATCAGAAACACCCCAGGCAGTAGGCTAGGGAAAATGTCATCTCCTTTGTTATTCTCTGGATCACCACTCACTTCAGTGCCTCATATCGAAAAGACACTATTATTTGTCTTTTTTTCTTTTAAGCTGATGAAAGCAGAAAAATAAATTTGATCTATTAACTTTGCAATGACTAGAAACAGAGACTTCACTTATTTATTATGTTTTTTTTTCTGTAGAAAACACCTTTCATAGGGATGATTCGAATCTACATCTACCTTAGATAAAAAAAAAATGCAATATAGGAATGATAATTTTTTCTCTTTTGGTTCTTCTGTGCATGTGTTATTGTGCATGTCTTGAGTAGCCAAATTTATACAGACTTATTAAAAAAGGGATTAAATTCTGGCTATTACAAATTGAATTATATACTTTTATTTTGGATTAATTCAGCTAACATCTCATGATTGACAAAATCAGAACAATTTTAGTATTAGGGCAAAATTCTGTACTTTTAGAATAGAAAGGTTAATGAACCTTTACCATATGTTGAGACGCTGAGTCAATATTTTGGTGCTGTTTATTTCATTGTAGAAAAGCTTTACTAGATAGGTTTCCTTAAAATATTTGTTGTGTATAATCAGCACAACCATGTGACCATAGTATTTGTATTCTTTTCAGCATCTTCTGCCTTGTTCTGTTGGAAGGGCGCATATTTCTATCCACATTATACTCTTTCCTTGCAGTTCTGTGAGAAACAATGCATTTCACGAGAACCGAGCTGTCAACTACAAATGGATGTTAATGGCATGAAATAATGAACAACCTAGAGTCCAGCCTTGTCGTGTTATTCTGGAGATCCAGCCCTAGAGACAGTTAGTTCATTTATCTGGAGAGCATAGCAGCAAGTACAGTGTTTCAGGGGAACTGTGAAGGCCCAAATCACTGCTCTGCAGGGCCACTGCTAAATCAAGTTTATTTTATGTGAAAAAAAACCACAATGTTTCTAAATCCCTAGGACCCTTATTATTATTATTTTTTCTAGTCCTAGGGCCTGAACGCAGCAACTGGGCTTTGTTTCTGAGAGTTTTTGCTCTAAGATAGCATTCTACCACTTGAGCCCTAGCTCTATATCCAGCTGGCTTAGAATTGTGATCCTCAGATCTCAGCTTCCTGAGCAGATAGGACTACAGGCATGAGCCACAGGCTGCTGGGCCAGTGTGTTGGTTTTTGTTTTCTCCATCTTCTGAGTTACCATTTTTATTCAGACTACAAAATGTATAATTTTTTTTATCATGATCTATTCATCATCATTCATTATTATCACTGTCATTCGTATCCTCATAACCCATAATGGTGAAAGGAAATATGTCTAATATATATGCATATATATGATCATTGACATATGAATTCACTTTGGTATTAGAGTCATTGTTTTATGATTCTCATTTTCCCTAATGGTGGAATATTGATACTTTTATGTTCTTGTTTTTGAAATAGGAAAATACATTTTTTGTAATGTACTGCATGTCATCATGCATAACGTTATTATGTTTGTCCTAATGTCAACTACATTGCCTTCATCATCCACCAGCTAATACTGCATCAAAGATTATTGTATTTTACTAACTGACAAATGACTACCTAATTAAAGTTTTAGTTCATGCTTAATTCCCTGATAATAATTGCTAAATTACCCATATATATTAAAAGTTGTCATCTGAGCTATAAATAATATGGGTATTGTTTGATAGACATGAATTGAGTAGACATTCTAATTCTTTTAGGAGTTCAATGATCCCAGACAAATTTATTTTGGATGACTTTTATCAGAGTTTGTTATGTTCTATTGTGAGGTAAAGAATTTTGCATGAAGGCATTGGAAAATAATTTAGTTTCTTTTGAGAACAAAGTGAATTCAATATTAAGAAGTGCAAGTTTGATTGCTGGGTCATAGGGAAGCTCTATGTGGAGTCTTTTGAAAAACCTCCATATTGCTTTTCAAAGTGGTTGAACAAGTTTACACTCCCACCAACAGTGCAGTAGGGTTCCCTTTTGACCACATCCCCTCCAGCATCTGTTGTTTTTAGATTTCTTGATTATAGCCATTCTAACTGGGTGAGGTGGAATCTCAATGTAGTTTTGCTTGCATTTCAACAAGGCCATACTAAAGCTATCAGCACAACTATGTTTATAGCAGCATTATTCAGCATAGCTAAGCTATGGAACATATATGCCCCTCAGTAGATGGATGAATGGATCAAGAAAATGTAGTATATATGTATACATATATACTTATATATGTATATATATATACATGTGTAAGTATATATATATGTGTGTGTGTGTGTGTGTATATATATATATATATATATATATATATGAATTCTATGCCTCCATCAGAAAGAATGACTCTGCCCATTTGTTAGAAATGGAAAGACTTGGAAAAAATTATATTAAGTAAAGTAAGCCAGGCCCCCAAAAACATAGGTCTCATGGTTTCCCATATTTGCAATAACTAGTATACATCTGGGGTAATCTCACCAGACAAGCAGAAAGGGTCAAAAGCTATGTACATATGACTGTATAAGATGATGCTAAGTGAAATGAACCCCAAGATAGGGACACAAGAGGTTTTATCTTTCTTGCTGTTCTTTTTAATGTACTTATAATGTACTATGTGAATTTTGTTTCTTTTGTATGTTGTTCCCCCATGGTATAACCTGTGTTTTCTCTGTAGGTGATTCCGGTGTCCTGCCTCTTGTATATACATTTTTCCAATTCGAGGAGGGGAAAGGAAATAAAATGCTGAAACAAGGATACAGGTTGGCCCATTGCAACAATGAGATGTACAAGATACTGAGTTGAAAATGAACTTTACAACTTTGGGGAATCGGGGAGGGAGAAGTAGGGGAGGTGGAGAAGGAAAGGATGGCACGGGTAAAAAAAAAGGGGGAAACATTTAACATTGTTAAAATTGCCAAAACTTCTATAAAAAAGCATATGTCTGCAATCAGAAACAATAATAAACACTATATTACCAGGAAATTCACATTTCATTCTATTATGTATTATTATAAGTATCAAATACATATAAAATAATTTGAATAATATGTTTGTTTCAAATGCTAGTACTTTCGGAAAATTTTGAACACACAAACATAGAATTAGATTCTTCCATATATCATTTTGTGAAACTATATATTTGCATGTATATATTTCTTTTTGAAAATAATTAATTTACTTTTTATTGTTATTAGGAAGGTGCTATACAAAGGGGTGACAGGACATGAGTCAGATAAAGAGTATATTTCTTTTTGAACAATGTCATCCCTTCCCTTACTCTTTCTCAGTTTTTCCCTCCCGTGCCCAACCTCAAGTTGTATAGATCATTTTTAACAGAGTGTCTAGTGAAGTGAATGCCACTGCTGCATTTGCTCACATTTTTAAAATTTATTTATTTAATTGTGAGAATACCATACAGAGGAGTTACAATTACATGGACGAGATAACGAGTACATTTCTTACATTTTATCCCACAATTTTTATGACCCCTTACCCTCCCAAAGATAGATAAATGATGAAACAAGACAAAATATAAACAAAAATAGCAACAAAGATAAACCTTTGTTTCCATTTTCTGTAGTACATTTCAATAAATATTACTTTATATGATTAGATGCACATAGGCATTGTGCCTTCAGATTCCTCTCCTAAGAGTATTCTCTTTTAGTTTCACTGGGTGTGAATGCCTAGAGTACTGTACAATTTATCATTTCTCTGTTTATTTTAGGTCTAGCCTCCAAATATAAGACTAAACATACACATATAAAACACACAAATTTCCTTACTTATATTTCATTATACATAAATATTATATGCTATCTATATTTTATATATTTCATTATATATTATTATATAATATTAATACATTATATTAATATATAATGAAATATAAAGTGAGTTTTATATAAAATGACTTTTATGATTCCAACTATATAGTACTAGCCAGAATGATTAGTAGTTACAAAACATTCTACATATACAACTGAGACTGTTATTATTATTAGCAATTCTAAGGAATGTGGTCCACAAATCTGTTTCTGATGTTACTAAGAATTAGAGATTTTGATTTCTCTTGTGTCCCAAAATTACATGAGTCTGAGGTTCCTGATCTAAGTTTAAAAGGCAATGAGACTTTTGTCCTGAGAGATGGTCCTGATCTTGTGACAAAAGTCATTAATAGTATCTATTGATATATAATATTCAAAAATTATTCTCCTACTATGTCTCATCTCTCTGGCTCTATGCGTATATCTATCATCTACCTTCATATCTATCATGCTATCATTTATCTATCATTTACATCTACATCTACAAATCTAGCTATCCATCTATCAATCATCAATTTACCCCCCTCTATTAATTATCTGCCTTAATCTGTTCATCAATCTACCTATCCATCCCCTATTCTTTCCTATGTTCATAAGCAACCTTATTTCAGGGTTTGTAGGTCAAGACTTATTTTCTTACAGATCTGGAGGTACAGAGGGAAGCAAGTGTGAACTCACCATAACTACCCCTGTCACACAGAGCAGAACAATGAGATTGGAACTGCTTACTGAGTCCCTGGGAGAGCAGCAGGAGAGCAACGATTGTAAATTTAAAACAGGAAAATGCCATTTTGGAGATGTGGATACATTCTTGTTGAATATAACTGGGACTTTAGAAGGACATTTTTTTTTCTGTTTTAAATTCACAGTAATTGAACTCCTTGTGTCAACTTCCCTCTCCACAGGCTAAGCCAGCATGGCCACTTTGAAGGATTTGTTCCTCTGTGACCTGAAGAGCAATAGGCATTTCAAACAATGGCCTCAGAGGCAAAGCACATAGTGTATAAGAAAATGACTAAAAATCCTGAAAGGATTTCCAGTGCAAGGACTTCAGAGAGTTAGTCTAGCCCTGCACATGAGTTTCCTGAAAAAAATAAATAAATAAAACAAAGACTTAGATTTGAACATAGAGTAACAAAGGAAAACTACAACAAACCCTGCTGTTAAGAGATTCCTTTAAACAACCATGTAGGATATTTGTGTTTGCTTTCTTCCTGCTTTGTTTTGCAGCCCCCTTGTTTATTGGGTTTTAACTATAATGAGTTTGAAGTAAGTCACATTATTAAACACAATTCTATGACAGGTTTGGGGCAAAATTGTGAAGCAATACTTCTAAAGATACTTTGAGATCTTCTTTTTGTTGTGCTTAGATATTGATTGAAAAAGTCATTGCTGGTAATTTATTCTCCTGGTACTGCTATCCACACACACAGAGAAGGATATTCCCTTATAGATAATCCTATTTATCCACAGAATTCAATGGCAAAGACAAGTGCTTTATAAGCATAGGTTTTAACATCACTAAAATATTTCCTTATTTATAACTTAAGTTTAAGGAGAAGTGGTATTTCTGGAATCAATATAGCATTTTTAAATATACCTCCTTTAGATTGGTAATGTAAATTGGGTCTTATCTTTTTTTATCCATAAGAAAGTCTTGTACTTTTTAAAAGTTATAATCTAAATTCAAATTCACAACCTGCGTTTTTCTCACTCAGATCTACATACTTCCTTAATTCATAATTATATTCCCCATGCTAATGTATTCCTGTGCTATAATTTTTAATGAATTAATTAAATTGAGTTACAAAAGAACTACCTCAAAATTTTGTGGAATGAATCTAAGTAATCATGAACATATCTAGGAAGCTTAAAATCAATAAGATAGAAGAAAACAAATGACTGTGAAAATGATACTGCAGAATATTAATGGTGAAGTAATTTTAATAAATCCATGCATGAAATATATTCCGTAAGACCCTGAACAGTTCTCAGCACTGGTCCCCTGATTTTCTTGGAGCTTTGTAATAATCTTTTTCAAGAAAATCATATGATTCACTGGATACAAAGTTCGGAAAATCTCTCCCAGGTTCTGAGATATAAATGAATCTTTTCCAACGAGTCTTCATAAATACCATGTATTATGATATGTCAAACAAACGCTGTACTAAAAACAGAATGTCTACAATGATGTTTTAATTGCATACTCTTGTACCACATATTAGCAGGCACAGTTTTTGTAAGTCAGAACAATCCATAAAGTTAATTTTCTGATTAACTGACCTTATCCAAGGTAATATCCTTTGTTTGAGGGTTTAAAATGTTCATAAAGGATGAACATCAATAAACTACAGTATCTCTGTTTTGATAAAACCAGTTGAGCTTCAATTCTGTGCTGTCATTCAGAGGTGCCTATGTATTCATGGCAAGCTGATAGTGGGTAAGCTCAGTCACTACTGAGATGAAAACTTAGGCCTGAAAGACAGGCCTTACCTGCATAGAATTGCAAATAGATAAAAGAAATGTGCAACTAAGTATAAATTAAACATAACAGGGTTATAAATAAACAGAATCAGCATTACAGACTACACTTTAGTGAGTTTACATGTAGTTTGCATATATTAGCACTCAATGCAGACTAGAACAAGATATTTATAAGCAGATTTTGGGTATGAATTAAACTGAATAAGGCACTTAAATTCCACTAAAAGAAAAATGATATTGATAGCATTTAACCTGTTGGTATATTGTAACAACACAACAACAAAAATCATTCTCTGTGGTGTAGGATTTCCATATGAAGTGATAATTGTTTAAAAATATTATTAGCTTGCTAGAGCTCTGTTTAATTACTCAGGTTCTATATTGCAGTGTATATTTATTAGGGTTTAAAATTGCATCTTGGATTTTAGTGCCTTTTAAACAAGACCCTGTAATATATACAATAAAACTAACAAAGACAACCAATAGCATAACAATCACATTTCAATATAAAATACATTAAGAAGCAAATATTTCTTCCTTATTGCTGGCACTGGTTGAGTAGGCACCCATAAAAATTTGCAAATTTGTATTTGTACAGCAAGTAATTCAGACATGACTCCAACTTTGAGCTTTTGGTGAACTTAGATTGGAAAGTGAATGGAGGAGCGGGGTGAAATAATACTGTTCTCTATCAGGAAGGATGCACAGGTACGACACTTCTATTGTTGAATTCTGAGAGTGTTACTCATAGCCCAGCATAGGTGTATGTAAGTGCTTTTGGAGGGAATTAGTTTTATGTTGATCCAGTGATTTCTTTGTGTGAGAACAAAACGCATTTGTATCTCGCTGAAGTTGCAGTTATGTTCTGTAAGCAATGGAGTAGAAAGCAACACACCACCAGTTGAGATTTTGTGTATCCCTTCCTAAGGTTGGTGACCACTATGCTCAAGTCAATCAATGTAATTAGGCAGAAGGACAAAATATCAACTGTGAATGATTGCTTTGAGAATTCCTATTGGTCTTTTGCATTTAATTGTATAGGAATTATGCAATTTTCCTTGAGCTATTATTAGTTAATGTCTTAAAATCTGAAGTCCGGAAATCATTGCAACTTATTCAAAATATTAACAGTGGAATAAATGTGTCAAATATCTCAAGGGAAAATCAATGTTAGTGCTGTTATATGAGAAGCTATTATTGTATTTTAATTCATCTTACATAAATGTGTCATTTTAGCATTATTCAAATGCATATTTTATGATAAATGTTTTATTATTTTATTTTATTTAGCAAGTATTTTATTTATTAGATAGGAAAGATATATTTCCATACATGTACATAATGCAGCCTCTGTTGTAGTTTCTTGTGGTCACACTCTTTATTTTTAAACTAATTTTTAGGTATTGGAAAAAGTCTAGTAGATATTTCAAACTACCTTCTCTCCTATTTGCTTCTGTATTGTGGAAGCTATTTGAAGATAT
Organism: Dipodomys merriami; assembly: GCF_024711535.1. NCBI lineage: Eukaryota > Metazoa > Chordata > Mammalia > Rodentia > Heteromyidae > Dipodomys > Dipodomys merriami. Next base: position 57,774,657 of record NW_027206068.1, on the reverse strand, counting down.
GCAATAATGAATTAAGTATATATTATTAAATAAGCAAATTTTGAATAAAACTACGATGTCTATTGGCTAAAACAAAACCAGCATTGCCTTGTGAAAAGAAACATCCTCATGTTTGGTAGAAATTTGTCCTGTAATGTCTTAATATGAGAGGAAATATCATTTAACAAATACTAGTATTTTATTAAGCTCATTACTATATACTATTTCCTGATACATTGGAACTATATTTATGAATAGAACATTAAATCCCTTCTAGAACACTCCAAGAAGTTAAGAGCACCTAATTGGAATGACTGTGGTTGATAGAATTAAAATTTTCTAATTCCAAGATGAAGCTTAAGGTGTCAATTATGTGTGTCTAATGTTTTCTCAAACTAAGGTGTTCTAATTTGATTCAATGCTTTTTTTGCATGCAAAAAAACAAATAGATAAATTATATAGGAGCATTTTGAAGTAGGATTTAAAACCAACATTTCTCTGAGAAGATGTTGATTGAAAGTAGCCTGTGCTTATTTTCTAAAGTATATTCTCAGATATTTTCCATTTGGAAATGCTACTTTGAAGAGTGATATTAGAGGGCTCTTTTATGAGTTGACAAGTGACCTTCTGCTTCTTCAATAAGCACTCTACATTTCTTTTTTAAATTTTTATTTTATTGCAAAGGTGATATACAGAGAGGTTACAGTTACATAAGTAAGACAATGAGTATGTTTCTTGTGGAAGGGTGTTACTGTCTCCCTGCTTCTCTCCCATTTTCCCTGCCCCCTCCACCTCCCTCTACCAAGTTGGTAAGGTTCATGTTGTAAAGTTCATTTCCAACATAGTGTCTTGTGAATATCAAGGTTGCATTGGCTTACGCTTTGTCCTTTGTCTCACCATTTTAGCACTCTACCTTTCATTTCTTGCCATGACAACAGTGTTAAAATCTCCAAGCTGATGCTTAATTAGGCTGCTCTCAAACTATGTTATCAATGTGGAAGCCTTCCATTCCTTTCAAAGGAACCAAAGTAGTGAAATCTGTGAGCTCAAAAAGGACAGCACCTTCGAGCATGGAATAATGCAAGTTAAATTTTTGAATGCATGGTAGACTTATGTAATTTTTATGTATTGGGAAACATTAGAATTTTACATAAAAGAAATCCCAGCATTTACATTGCAGATTGCATCTATATAGTCTAATCAAGTTGAGGTATAGTATCCATGATCAGAGTGTGTGGCGACCCATGGCTTTGGGAATAGTATGTAATTTTCATGGACTCCAGGTAAGCTAAGGACCTGTGAACATTAGTGGTCATGCTGACACCGATCTTCCCATTTCCAGTGTTAAACAGACATTCCACTCTACAACCACATCCCACCCCTAACCATCACACAGATCCTACCTGCTCCTTTGCCTACCCAGGATGCACCACTCCTAAGACCGTGCATTTCCTCAGAGATTCTTAGAGGGTTTATAAACTCAAGGAGACAACGTCTCTGCTTCTGCAAGGGGACTGGAAACACTTGGCATTGAGAAAACCGATGGTATGTTATGAGTACTGCAGCCTACACATGTGAACGAATGCTTCTATTTGCTTAGCTTTTGCGTTGACTGAAGTAAAATTTTGTGAGTAAAATTCGGGCAATGACTTTGGAAAGGAGCAATTAAGTTTTAATTGCACAGTTATTGCTGATAATTACTTTTTCGTTACTAATCTTCTTTATTCTTATAGATATGTTCTGTATTTTCCTTTACCTTCCTGGACAGATATTTCCATACATAACAAAGGAAGTAATTTTTTAAGGCATAGTTGTCTTTCTCTGGCTAAATATTGGAAGTCAAGGGATTAGGAAATTTAGCAACACACTTTCCCAGTAGCCTCTTGTTGAAACATGAGTGTAGTGTTTCTATTTCATATTTATTTAAAAGAATTTATCAGACTGGGGATGTGGCACAAGGAGTAGAACTAGCAACTATGAAGCCCTGAGTTCAAAACTACCACCAAAAATTAACAAATAAAGTATGAAAATTACTTATGCAGGAACATTAGCCTCATTACTCTAGTAAATTAATTAATTTATTTTGCAGAGCAATTTCATTAGTCTGGCAGGGTTATGGTCTCAAATTACCTGAGCTGTATTGTAAATAGGAACATTTTATTTTCACACTATTCTTACATTCTTATAATTATATATTTTATTTTTTATGAGGCTTGAACTCAAGGCTTGGAAGCTGCTTCTGAGCCTCTTTGTGCTCAGTGCTAGTGTTCTACCACTTGAGCCACAGCACCACTTCTGGCCTTTTCTGAGTAGTACATTGGAGATCAGAGTCTCATGGACTTTCCCAGGGCTGTCTTTGAAACAGGATGTTCAAATCTCAGCCTTTGAATATCTAGGATTACAGGTGTGAGCCATCAGTGCCAGCTTGTTTTGATATTTTTTATTGTGAAAATACCATATGTGTTGATATTTTTATAGCTTTTGTGCTCAGTCTATTATGAAATTTTGACTTCTTTCTCATGAAGAAAAATAACTACTCGTGTGAAGACACTCAGAAATAAAAACAAAAACCAGTCTGATGAGTTCTTAAATGTGGGAATTCCCCACATTACATGGAGTTCAATAATTCTGACAAATCAAAAAATTGTGTATGGAAAAAAGCTCGGGTTAACATTGGAATTGAAACATACTGAAAAATAACAACATTATAAGATATAATAATTAGTGATAAAAAACATTTGCTAAGCATACTAAATATCATCTGGTCAGCAAGTGAAACAATTTGCAGAGTAAAGAGACAATAAAAATAACTTAACAAACAAACTTAACCTGTACATCTTACAAAGGATTGATATTTAAAATTTTGGAGGTATGTAAAAAACAGGAAAAAACAAATGTTCTGATTAAAAATGCACAGTAGATCTAAATAGACATCCACCAAAGCAAGATTTATGAATTGGCCACAGGTACACTAGACAATGCTCAACATCACCAATCATTAGAAATACAAATCAAAACCACAATAATCTGTTACTTCTCAGCAGTTACATGGGTATTACTAAAAAGGACAAAAGATAACTGATGAAAAGAATGTGGAGAAAAGGGAACTCTGCATTATTGATGAAAATATGAATTAGTACAGTCATTTTTGGAAAATATTATTGAGGTGTTTTAAGAAATTAACAATAGGTCCAGGCACATATTCATGTCAATCTCACCTATTTAGGAGATAAAGACTGGGAAAACCCAGGATAATAACTATGAAAAATTGGAATGGTTAGGGAGAACCCACCTCAATTAATAGTCCAAATGTGGTGGTTCATGTCTGTACTCTCATTTACTCATAAGGCCTTAGGTGAAAATGTTTGTTTACATACACACAAGGGAACTATTGGGACTGTCTAGTCAGTAAAAACCCATCCTATCATTTACAACAATATTGGTGGAATTAAGAATTAATTATGCTCAGTGAAATCATTAGACTCAAGTCCTCATGATCTCACTCATGCTCAGTGTAGAGAAGTTGAATTCTTAGAAGCTGTGAAGGATTGGAAGCTGTAGAGTGGAAGGAGAGATGGTCAAATCTTGTCAAATGGGGATTAAGTTGCAGAGTGGCATGGCTGCAGGCAGATAGGAATGTACTGTATATTTCAGAAATCTAAAAGACATGATTTGAAATTTCTTCACTGTAGAAAGTAACAATGTTTGAGGAAACACATGCAATGATTTAAATATTATACAATATGTACATGTGTTGAAATAATATAACAGTCCTACACAGGACTTTGTCTCTCAAATGTCCCTCTGTGCAGGCCAAACTTGGTAAATCAGGAAGGAGAGAATGAGAGAATATGAATCCAATCTTATTCCAATTTAAAATCCTTCAGTGTATTCTCCCTTACATTCAAAAATTTGAAATACAAAGTTGATTCTATGTACTGTAAGTGGCATTCAATCATTCTCTCAGCCTCCATGAGCCAATACCACCAACTTCTGCTTGCCTAGTTATGAAACTCCTCCAAGTAGCATTAGGTGATAAGTTCTTCCTTTTCTTTACAAATGATTCTTTCTAATAGATAAGTAAAATTCTATTGTGTATATATACACCATGTTTTCTTGATCTATTTGGTCCATTAAGGGGCATCTGGGCTGATTGCATACCTTGACAACACATTCACCAATACCTTGGTGAGTACTGCAGCAATGAACATAATTGTTCTGGTGGCTTTACTATATCCTAGTTTGTAATTTTTGCCAGTCTTGAAAGATGGTTTCTCAAAAAATTAATCAGATAATCAGTTTTTAATTTCCTCAAAAAATAAATCATTAATCAGTTTTGAGTTTCTTCTGATTTGTGGTGAAAGATATGGTCAACTTTCTGCCTTTTGACTGTGAATATCCAATTTTCTCAACATTCATTGAAGAAAATAGACTATATACACTATCATGTATTTTAGTAACTGTTGAAGATTAATTAGTATGTGTGGATTTACTCTGTTCGGTTGATAATGTTTTAAATGTTTTTTTTATTGTGAACATACTGCACAGAGGGGTTACAATTACATGCGCAAGGTAATGAGTATATTTCTTATCAAGCATTGCAGCCTCCTCCTTTGTTAACCCTTTACATCCCTTCCCAGCCTCTCTCGGCCCCTCCACAAGATGTTCCCCCCCCCACCAAAGTTGTAAAGTTTGTTTTCGACATGACAACTTGTACTTCTCATTGTTGCAACGGGTCCACCTGTATCCTTAAATGACTTGTTTTTCCCCTTCTCCTCCACAAATTATACCGACATCAAATATAGTGGAAGCAGGGGTTATACTGTGGGGGAGGGACATACAAAGCAACAAAGAAATAATCTTATAAATGCGTTAGAAACAAATGCATGAAAAAAAACATTTAAATACATATCTAAGAGTTCATTTTTCTAACATCATATTATCTGACCTTTTCTGCTTGACTCATACATATACTAGATATTGTAAATAAGAGAAACCATGGGACCTATGTTTCTTTGGGCTTGGCTTACTTCACTTGATATTATTTTTTCCAAGCCTTTCCATTTCCTAACAAATGGGGCAATGTCATTCTTTCTGATGGAGGCATAGAATTCCATTGTGTATATATACCACATTTTCTTGATCCATTCATCTACTGAGGGGCATCTGGGTTGGTTCCATATCTTAGCTATGGTAAATAATGCTGCAATAAACATAGTTGTGCTGGTAGCTTTAGTGTGTGGTCTTGTTTGTAAGCATTTGGGTAAATGCCCAAAAGTGGGATTGCTGGGTCATAGGGGAGCTCTATGTGGAGTCTTTTCAGGAACCTCCATTCTACTTTCCAAAGTGGTTGAACAAGTTTACACTCCCACCAACAATGAAGTAAGGTTCCCTTCTGTCCACATCCCCTCCAGGATCTGTTGTTATTAGAGTTCTTGATTTTTGCCATTCTAACTGGGGTGAGGTGGTATCTCAATGTTGTTTTGATTTGCATTTCTTTTATGGCTACGGAGTTTGAGCATTTCTTCATGTGTCTATTGGCCATCCTTCTTTCTTCTTCAGAGAAGTTTCTCTTTAAGTCATTAGTCCACTTATTTATTGGGCAGTTGTTTCTTTGAGGATTTGTTGTTGGGGGATTTAATTTTTTGAGTTCCAAGTATATTTTAGATATGAGACCTTTGTCCGTTGTATGGCTAGTGAAGATCTTCTCCCAATCCGTGGGCTTTCTATTGATCTTGCTAGCTATGTCCTTTGCCATGTAGAAGCTCTGCAACTTCATGCAATCCCATTTGTCCAACCTTTCTTTGATTTGTTGTGTTTCCGGGTCTCTATCGAGAAAATTTCGGCCTGTGCCAAGGAGACCTAGGGTTTCTCCGATTCCATCCTGTAATGTTTTCAGAGTGTCTGCTTTGACTCCGAGGTCTTTGATCCATTTGTAGTTGATTCTGGTGCAGGGTGATATATAAGGATCTAGCTTTAATTTTCTACAAGTAGTTAACCAATTTTGCCAGCACCATTTACTGAAGAGGCTGTCTTTCTTCCACTCTATTTTTTTAGCTCCCTTATCAAAGATTAAATGGCTATAGGTCTGTAGGTTCATTTCTGGGTTTTCAATTCTATTCCATTGGTCCTGAGGTCTGTTCTTGTGCCAGTACCAAGCTGTTTTGATTACTATGGCTTTATAGTAGAGTTTGAAATTTGAAATTGATATTCCTCCAGCAGTGTTCTTTCCGTTGAGGAGCGTTTTTGCTATCGGGGTCTTTTATTGTTCCATATGAATTTTTCGATTGCCTCATCTATTTCCTTGAAGAATGAGGTTGGAATTTTGATAGGTATCGCATTTAATTTGTAGATAGCCTTGGGAAATATTGCCATTTTCACGATGTTAATCTTTCCAATCCAGGAGCATGGGAGGTTTTGCCATTTTCTAAGTTCTGTTTTGATTTCCTTTTTCAAGATTTTATAGTTTTCATTATAAAGGTCCTTCACTTCTTTGGTTAAGTTAATTCCTAGGTATTTTATTTTTTGTTGGGCTATTACAAATAGAGTTGCTTTCCTAATTTCAGCCACACTTCTCATTGTTGGCATACAGAAAAGCCATCGATTTTTAGGGGTTAATTTTATACCCTGCTACTTTGCCAAAGTTTTGAATCAGCTTGAGTAATTTGGGAGTGGAGTCTATGGGATTCTTTAAATACAAGAAGAAAGAAAGGGAAAAATAAAAGAGACCAGAAAAAATAGAAAAGTAAAAATTAAAAATATTATGCAGTTCGAAAACAAACCATTCAGAGAAGAAGGTGAATGTAATGAGATAAGGGGAGGGATATAAAGGAGACGTGAAAACTTAAAAATAAAAATACTGAAAATATTACATAGGTATAAAGAGGTAGTACTGCTATTAAGGAATTTAAGACTCAGAGGTTTTGAATTGAGTAATAAATTTGTGGATTAAGTGTGTACACAATGGGGGATAGGGTCTAATAGTCAACTACGGGTTTATCTGAGGATGGGCAGAATAACAATTAAGTCACATAAAGAAGAATGAAAGAGAAGAAAACGTGAAAGGGATAAGAAAGGAAGAAAAATGATCAGAAGTTCAGTAGAGCTAAACAAAAGACAAAAAGAAAATTAAAAAAAAAACAAAGAAAACAAAAAAAGAAAAAAAACGCACACACACGTATTCCTAAAATAAAAACTCTAAGAGGAAAACAAAGTTACTAGAAAACAATTTTTTTTAAAAGGTAAAAGTTAAAAATAAAAAAAAGTTTTAGAAAAGAAAAATTTTTTTATTAGAGGTACAAAAAAAAAAAAAGAAGAAAAAAAAGTTCTTTGATTTTTTTGGGAAGTTTGGGAAAAATCTTGTATCTCCCTTGTGTCCGTAACCAGCCTTTTGTTGGAGTCTCTGGTCTGCTTGTGGTCCTGTGGCTTGGTTGGTTTCTTAAGTCAGTTTGTTTGAACAGGCAGAAAAATGCTCTGCTTTACCCAGGATTTTGCGATCCTCCTTCCAGATTAGTTCAATGGGAGGCAGATCTGCTTTGAGTATCACAAAAGAGGGAGATGCAGTGATGAGGCTAGGTTCTGGGTAGAGTTGAGGCCTTTCAACAAACAGTAGCTTTTCCAGGGGGCTGGTTTGTGAGAAACTCACAGAGTCCAGCCTGGAGCCACTCTCAGGGTTTATGTTTACTGAATTTCAATTGATTGTGGAGGCTGCTAAAGGGAGGGGCAGCCTCTGGCTCTGATTACCCAGTGAAGAAAGCCACTCCTGGGGCTGTCGCCGAACTGGGTGACTTTTCCCTGGGTGTAGCTGAGTCAGGCAGGTCAGGTTAGGTTCTTGTGACCTGCTAAATGACTCTAGTTTTCTTCCAAGGCCTGAGTTGGAGCTAGCAGCTCTGCTGAGCTTTGTCAGTATCCAAGATGAAGATCTCCGGTACTGGGGGGGGGAGGGGTGGCCTTCCCTCCTCTGCTCCCTGAGAAGGAGTGAGGACGTCAGGCTTCTATACACGCCTAGTCTTGGTTCCTGGGTCGTCTCTGGTCTGCGAACTGCAGGATGAAGATGTCCGCTCCTTGTCGGTTCTTGCTGGTGTTGCGTAGAATCGGCTCGCCTGCTGCGTCTGGCTCCTTTGTCCCAGACTCTCTGTGATTCAGGTATGGTGGGTTCGGCCACCACCACCACCGCTGCCACCGTGGCAGTGGCAGCTGCTGGCAAGAGCTCAGATGTGTCTCCTTGCCTGGATTTTCCCTCTCTGGCCTAACTCTGTCCTGTGATGGTACACTTGGTGTGATTCTCTGCCTTAGGACTGTTCACTGGAACTCTAAAACTGCTTTCTATGCCAGAGCTTGTTTAGCCTCCAGCTTCTCCTCCGCCATCTTCATGGAACTGATAATGTTTTAATAGTTATAGCTTTAAATATACTTTTAATTCAGTCAGTGTGATAAGTTTAGTTTTGTTCTCCTTCTTTGGGATTCCAGAAGCTACTTGGAGTTGTTGTGTGGTTCCATTGTAATTGGAGATGTCATATAAGATAAAAAAAATCTCTAAAGACATCACAAAATAAAATCAAACAGAAATTTTAAAATGTTAGATTTAATTGATCGAGTGAAGTTATAAAATGCAACATGAGTCAAGAAAGAAATCAATTAAATATGGTACCAATTAAATATTTTAAAAGTGAGTTTGAAAAATAATTCCATTTACAACAGCAATACAGGGAACAATATATTTGAGAAATTTTTATTGTAGAGGTTAAGTGAGTTATCCATTAAAATAGCTGAAGTTAATATTGAGAGAAAATAAAACATAGAATGATTCCATATGCTCATGGAAAAAACTATGGTTAAAAAACTGTACTATTGATAATATTGCAAGGTATAATATTGATAAAAATGACCTCATTATTTAAAGCAATCTACAGATTCAAGTCAATTATTAAAATATCAGCTGGGTGCTGGTGGATCACTCTTGTAATCCTACCTACTCAGGAGCCTAAGTTCTGAGGATCACAGCTATATATAATATATATATATATAATATATATATAATATTTTATATAAACATAGTATTATATTATTTATATCATCCATAATATAAATACATTATGTAATACATAACATATTCAGATATATATATATATATATATATATATATATATATATATATATCAGTGACAGAAAGGGAGTCTGCTCCCTTAAATAACAACAGAGAATCCACTTATTGCAGTAACAGGTTTTATGCTAGAGATCATCCCAGCCTAAGTTATCATCTGTAGAGTCCCTTGGTTTATCTCAAATAGTTCCTGTGCTTTCATTTCTCCTAGGATTTTAATACTGAAGAAGGTGAAGAATATTATTTCCCTTCACTTTCTGTCAACTATCCTCCATGTTTAATATCTGGTTCCTTTTTTATTCTATTCATGAGTCAGTGAAACTGAATATTCATAGGAGAAGATTCATAAAATAGCAGAGAAAGGAATGCAGTTTGACACTCCAAAAAGTATAACTGAATAGGCAAAATATGATTTTAAACAGACCATTGGATCATTGTTGAGTATATTGCCTTTGACCCCATGAGTGGAAGCCCATAGACTGAATGATTAATACCAATAAATTACATCTCTACCATGTGAGAATTGAGAATGATTTCTGATTCCCCCAAACTACAAAACAGGATTCTTCCAAAATCCATTTCTTCAAACTTTGCAATGGCAGATGCACATTATATTTGACTTTTTCCATGTTTTTAGTCTGATATTAAATTTAAGATGATAGAATTACTTTAGTATCCTTAGTGTTGGTATTATTTATATTCATGTACCTGGCTTTGGAACTTTCACACTCTCCTGTCATGTCACAAACCACTGCAGTGCCTCCTGAATACTCTTTCAAATCTTCCTACTCTGTACACCTTTACATCATACATCTTCTGACAAATATATCTGTAAGCTTTACATTTTTATGATTAAAAAGTATTTGCACATATAAGATTGTGGTTAAGGAAAAACCAAAATGAAAAATAATAGAATAAAGCTCCCAGTGGGTGGATTTCTCTGAAGTCCAGTTGTCTGCCTCACGTGATGGAAAGCAGAAGCGCCTTGAGAAAACCTTGCTGCCTCATCACCGAGAGGCTGCGCCACCCAGAGGTTTGCTGGGACCTGATTCTGTACCCAATGACCTATTCTTCACATTCACATGAAGATACATGTTGTTATTTTTCTGTATCTCAAACTGGATAAAACCAATAAAACCACAAATTCTTTGTGTCATTCTTAAATCCACTGTTGATTAGCCATTGTTCCTTTCCACTCATCCAATGCCCACGTTGTCCTGGATGTCCTTGACCAGAGCCACGTGACCCTAGGGTCAGAAAAGTCTTAGCTCTTAGTTGTTCAAAGAAAATTTTCCACCCATGAGATCATAGTGCTGAATAGGAAGCCTAGGACATGGTGAATGTTACAGAAACCGGCTCACCATTGTGCTATTTGCTCCCTGTCCCTGAAACAATTTTTAATGAATGAAATCATTATTTTTCTAATTTCTTTAAGCAAAAAACTAGTGGAGGTCTCTAATTGATTATGTCAGTCAGATCATAAAACCTCACTTCTTAGCATATTCTCAGGAAAGACTAGTGCTGTAATGTCACCACAACATTTTGGAGCTATGGAAAAACCCACTGACAATCAAGTTGCATGTAAGCATATGCATGTTAATTTTGGCTAAAATGTCTTACTGTGGTGTTAACAATGCTGTGTACGTCCTCCCTAAAGTTTTTCAAAGTACATTGTGTTGCAGAATAAGCAGCAAGTGTAAAAATGGAGACCTATATAGTGACAGCATATATATTGGCATTGATAAAATAATATGATAGGTTATCCTTCATTATGAATATTGAATGATGATATCACCTGTTATCAACTACTATAAATATATTCAGCTATCACTATTGGCTAGATTTATATGGAAGATTATTCTTTGTCAAATCCAGCTTGTTTGAGAATATGAATATGTATAGGGATATTTTGTCATTATATATAATAGTTTTCTATTCAATAGATGTAAATTAACAATGTTATAATAAAACTACAGTATTTACCCACTTGTGTGAAGGGTTGTTTAAAGTATAATACCATTATATGTGTGCTTATATATATATATGGATATGTATATATGGACACACACATACACAGAGAGAGACAAAGAGAGAGAGAAAGAAGGAGAGAGAGAGAGAGATTTCCTGAATGCCAGAAAATGTTACTGTAATGGTGAAAACAGAACAAAGCATTCCAAGTTAATATCGAAGATGTCAGGAGCTGTTTCCAAGCAATTCCACCCAACAGCCTCCTGCCTTTGTTGATTGTTGTTATAGACTAGATCCTCTTAGCTTAGTGGTAAGTTGCCTTTAGGGATGTTTTCTGAAATTTGCTCTTCAGAAACTTGGCCATCCTGAAATAAGATTACCCAGGACTCTACATGAATTGTGCCTGACTACCAAAAGATGAAACTGTCCCCCATGTGATTGCTTCAGCGACAGCAGAACTGAGTTCCACAAATTCAGTACATTTTTAAAAAAAGTACCCCACAAGCAAGTCTGGCTACTTCCGAAGCTCTCTGCTCCTTCCAGAATATGGGCTTTTATGTTTCTCACATTTTGAGAATACATGGTACACCACCATTAAATAAGGTTCAACTTGAGATGTGAAAGTATTTTTGTGGTAATTCAGTAGTTAGTTACATTTATACATTTTCTGATTATTGATGTGCAAATAATTGACTCTTCCCTCATTTGAGCATTGGCTGTTGCTTCTTGTCTTTGACTTTGGAAGAATTACAATTTGGAAACTGCATTTTCCTAGGCAATCATTTCTGTAATCATGACAGTTTCTAGCAGATGCAAGTTGGTCTGTGCTTTCTTGCTACAGCCAAATTTTAAATAGGTATGAGAAAAATATATGTTTATAATGATTTATTCTAGCCATAATTTAATACAAGTTTTATAAAGAATGTAACAGATTAAGCCTAATAAAAAGCAATATATAAAATAACACATAATAGACCAATAAGAAATTCAGATGTAAGCTGTAAGTATTAAGAAGTTTTACTTAGTCTTACCATGTTAATTTATTAATGTAATCACATCAATAATGTTTAAGATATACTTTTCCTTTGTCTTTCTCCCCTTTTTTCTTGTCTTTCTACCACTTTTCTTTATTTCATTTCTCCTTACTCCATCTTGCTATATTGACTTAATATCAAAGGAGCCAAAGGCTCATGTGATATATATATATTTTTTTAATTCCTCCTTCATCATGTCCTAAGTGAGAATGTGAATCAAATAGTTGTCTGTATTTTAATTATACATTTCTGAACCTTTGGCTTTTCTTCTAGTCCATTCCTCTGAATCTCTGGCTACATATGTTTCTACCCATGTATGCATGCACACAAGGATTAAATTAAGAACATTTAATGGATAAGAAGTATTTACCAATCAATATACAGATAATACTACATTCATCATCTTAAAACCATAAAAATACTTCATCTGTAAGGAATGTCTGGACCATTTCTTTCCACTTCTTCTAACTTTAATATATTCACAAGTATATTTAGTAAAGTATGTTCCAGAAGAAAAATTTAAAAAAGGATGATAGATATCATCCTTTTATTCTATTTTAAAGATAAGACTTTCTAGCGTAATAAGCCTCTTAGAATTAGAAAACCAACTCAAATTCAAAAGTTATCTATGGTTTTCATTTTTGGAAGTAAGGAAATCATTCTAACATTAAGGTTATCAGTGATATAATATTTATTGGTTTGCTATTTTAATTATGTGTACATTTATTTCTTGAAGAACCTGTGTCAATATTTTCACATATGACTTCAATACCTACATGAGCAGCTAAATTTTATGTACCTGATAATAATCAGATACATAGGCAACAAGTAACCTAATTTTTAAAAAAATAGGGAAGGACATCAATAAACACTTTTCTAAAGAAGACATACAAACAATGTTGAGCCAATGTTCAACAAAGATATTCATCAGGAAAATGCAAATAAAAATTTTAATGAGCTATCACCTCATATCTGCTAAATCATTATTATCAAAAAGACAAAGATAAAATGCATTGGCAAAGCTGTGGAGAAAAAAACAAAAGAATCCATTGTACACTGCTGGTAGGAATGTAAATTGGGTTAGCTGCTCTGAGAAACAATATGTAGGCTTCTATAAAAAATCAGAAAATCACTATTATATGACTTTCACTATTGAGTGTATTTCTAAAAGAAATAAAAATTTGATGAAGAGATATCTATTACTCTATGTTTATTGCAGCATTGCTAGCAGTAGCTGAGATACAAAATCAAACAAAATATTCATCAGTAAGTGAATGGGTAAAGAAAATATGAGTATGTAATGGAATACTGGTTAGACATACAGAAGAAGGAAATTCTATTGTTTACAGCAGTATAGATGGATGTAGCAGGAGGACAGGAAAAATCCCTGGCACTTAAAAGCAAACATGATTTCATTCACACGTGCAATCTAAAGACATTGTTCCCTTAGGAGGAGGGATTGGAATGTTGTTTGGATGGAGGTAGTCAAGAGATGGATATGTTACAGAATATTAAATTTCAGGGGGCTGGAAAGGTGGCTCAGTGGTAGAGCGCTTGCCTTGCATACCTGAGGCCCTGGGTTCGATTCCTCAGCACCACATAAGCAAAAACAAAAAAGCCAGAAGTGGCGCTGTGGCTCAAGTGATAGAGCGCTAGCCTTGAGCTGAACAGCTGAGGGACAGCGCCCAGGCCCTGAGTTCAGGCCCCACGACCGGAAAAAAAAGAATATTAAATTTTAATTGCATGAAAGAAGGAAGTTCACCAGATAGGCAGCATGACATGGAGACTCCATTTAAGAATAGTGTTTTTTATTCTTGATTAATGACATCCAACCAAAAACATTATTTGGGGTGAAATTTGAAAAAGCTTTCAAATTTTCATAATGTAAATATTTAAAGGCTAACAGCATTGACAGGCTGCATTGGAAAATAAAGGAGAAAGGATTTTTCATTCACTGTCTCAGGGATTGCAGTGCAAGGTCAGTCCTGAAAACCTCCATAGACAGGAAGTGATGAGCTGCTCACTTCAGAACAGCAGGAAGCAGAGAGACTCAGGAACAAGGTGAAGACCACACATGTTTTTTGCATGCCAATGGAGGCTTACTTCCTCCATCAGGGCTTCTCCTTCCTTCCAACACCTCCCCATGATGCCACAGGATGATAACTCACAAAATCCCCAGTGTTCATTCACATTCTGACTCTTACCTCACAAAACCACACATCAATCTGATTTTGCCCCTAAGTTTACCTGACCAAGTGATGTTAAACACATAAAATGACATAATATCTACTCTTTTTTTCACTTAGTAGAACAAAGCTTTGTAGAAAAACAGAATGGTGATACAAAGGACAATAGAGATACTCACAAGACACTATGTTGGAATGAACTTTAGAACTTGGGCAGGGGACAGCATCCAGAGTGGAAGAGAAGTAGGAGGAAATCAGGGAGGGCGTAACACTGGTCAATAAGAAATGTGCTTGTTAGCTGGGTGCCTGTGGCTCACAACTGTAATCCTAGCTACTCAGGAGGCTGAGATCTGAGGATCGTGGTTCAAAGCCAGCCCAGGCAGGAAAATCTGTGAGACTCTTATCTCCAATAAACCATTCAGAAGACTGGAAGTGACACTGTGGTTCAAGTGGTAAAGCACTAGCCTTGAGTTGAAGAGCTGAGGGACAGCACCCAGGCCCAGAGTTTAAGCCCAATGATCAGAAAAAAAGAAAAAAAGAGAAATGTACTTATTGCCTTAGTTATGTAACTGTAACCCTTCTGTACATCATCTTTACAATACAATAAAAGATTATTTTAAAAATACAGATACAGTTCTTTATTCTCTTCAGTTGGGAATTTCATTGGGCCTTCTTCTCACCCTTCTTGTCCTGAAGACTTGCAGTCAGCCATGTATTCATGGTAAAATTTTCTACCCATCTGTGGCTCATTTTCTCTCATGTTTTGAATTTCACTGTTGTTCTGTCTGATCAGCTAGTTTGCTACTCATTCTAAGGAAAACTAACTGGAAGTTTAGGGTAGAGGGGCTGCCAGTTTTCCTTGCCAAAATCCTATTAATTTGTCTGAACCTACTGACAAATGCTAACAGCCATGACTTCTCTGCCTTCTGCTCAAGATCAATTTTGTCACCTTTGGCAACAACATGGCTGATTGTTAGAGTGCATCCAATCTGTGCCTTCTGATCTAGGTTAAAAGGTGGTGGCTGGCAAGAAGAAGCCAAGCAAGAATTCCAAAGAGTCGCAATGTTTTAGCGAAAATGGATCTGGTATTCATAAATATACATTTCTCCATCCATTGCTTGTGTTTAGTATATTTCAAGGTATTTGTATTTGTAGGACTGCCAATTTGGTCCATTGTTACACTGATTTTGGAAGAAATCATCTCTTAACCTTTAATTCCACGGTCTTTGGAAACTGTACTAAGAGCTGCACAAATGTGGTTAAAAAATAAAAACAGAAACAATAATTGGAGCCAAATTGTAGCGAGTGCTTAAGACATTTAGCTCCAGACTGTAGAGAAGACACAGGTTTTGCATTATCAGAAGAGGAAATGACAAAACGTCTTGGAAGTCTGATACCAACTCTAGTTTGGTAGATCTGCTGGAAAGACTAGTTCCTTTTCTTTAGACACCCTATGGATTATAATCTACCAATGGTAACAAGAACTTCAGGATATTTGTTTGATTTACCAAGGTCAGAGATCCAAAAGTGACAGTTCAAATTTCTTAACATGTTAAGTGTTTGAAATTAAACATGATTTTAAAGAAACAACATAAACCTATTACTATATATCATTGATTCAAGGGGAAAGTTCATAGCCACTACAGACTAAAATATGAAGGTAATATTTATTTTTTTATTGTGAAAATACCATACAAAGGGTTTACAATTACATGGGCAAGGTAATGAGTACATTTCTTAGCAAGCATTGTAGCCTCCTCCTTTGTTTCCCCTTACCATCTCTTCCCATCTTTCCCCCCCCCCAACCCCTAGTTTTTCAACATTACATCTTACGCATCTCATTGTTGCAATGGGTCCACCTGTATCCTTATTTAAACAATTTGTTTTTGCCCTTCCCCTCCACAAATTATACCAACATCAAATACAGTGAAAACAGAGGTTATACCGTGGGGGAGGGACATACAAAGCAACTAAGAACTATGTTTGGAAAGACTTGGAAAAATTATATTAAATGAATTAAGCCAGGCCCAAAGAAACATAGGTCCCATGGTTTCCCTTATTTGCAATTACTAGTATATGTCTGAGACAAGTAGAAACGGTCAGATAAGTTGATGTTAGGCAAAATGAACCCAAGATAAGGACTCAAATGATTTTTCTTTCTTGCTATTCTAAAAGTAATATTTTAAAAAATAAATCTGCCTTATATAAAGTGCTACTTCATTGGAACAAATCTTATTTTTTTATCTCAGAGCACAAGTTACAGTTTATCAAGAGAAATGAGATTTGATTATAATGAAAAACATAAAACCATGGAGAAAATTCTGATTCCCAAGGCTAAGTAGTTGGAACCTTTTTTTTTTTGTCGGTCATGAGGCTTGAACTCTGGGTCAGAGCACTGTCCCTCAGCTTTTCAGCTAAAGGCTATCGCTCTACCACTCGAGCTACAGCGCTACTTCTGTTTTTTTCTGGTGGTTTATTGTAGATAAGAGTCTCTCGGACTTTCTTGCCCGGGCTGGCTTTGAAATGCAATCCTCAGATCTCAGCCTCCTGAGTAGCTAGGATTACAGGTGTCCGGCTAGTAGTTGGATCTTAATCCTTTATATATATGCTTTCCTTCAATTAAACCAATAGATCTGCTTAGAAGAATAATAATGAAACATTTGGCTTCAAGTTAGGTCACTAAAACTACTGAAGAACTGCTTACCTTCCATGAGCGAAATACAAATGTGGAAGCAAGGTCACACAATTTCTAACTGCTGAGACATTATGAAATACAATACTATCTTAAATGGTGTTCTTTCCATTCATTTGTCATTGCATAAGTGACTGAGGCCAGGAGAAGCAGGTGTGCTGGAATTCTGCTTGGCCTTTAATTGAGCACGGCACTTGGGTTTTGTAGATGGCTATTACTCCTCCATTTTTACATGAGTAGATACATGCTGTTCTGAATTTTAATAAACCCTGGTGAAGAGCCACAATTGTCCCTCATCAATGGTATGGTGACAAAGTTCAAAAATATCACAGAAGTGTTGGGAATGCTATGTTCAGATATTTGTCCCCAAATGAACATCCCTAGCAGTTTAGGGGAAGGATCTAGCCCACAGCATGCAAAAATTGGTACAGAGCCAACGATTTGAGTGCAAAATGCTTCCATAGTAATTATTTACAGAAACCCTAGTGGATATCTGCCAAAATCCAATAATGGTTATAATTAACATTTGGAAATGACTGATGTATTCATTCCACCTTCTCAAGACGTGGTGGGTGGCAAGAAAGGAACTCCACCAAAGGGACCCCACCCTGTCCCGGGACAGAAAGGTATAGCTCAGCTGCCTGGTGGCCAGTGTGCTTTATGGGAACCACTGCAAAAGTCTGAATACAGGAAAGTTGAGGCAGCCACAAAAGCTCTTATTTCTTCTAGAATGATGCTTGAATTTGCCTTTAAAATGACACACAATCAAATAGCTAAAGTAAAAATTTCAGTTTTAAAAAGACAGTCAGGAACTGATAACTGTGTCATGGGACTATTGAAATTCCCTGTCTTTGAACAAAGATGCAGTCTGTCCTGCTGTTCACAGACCATTAGAGGTAGTTTATTATTATTATTACTATTATTTTATTGCTATTTATGGTGCTAGTGTTCTATTTTAATTTTATTTTATTGTAAAGATGCTGTACAGAGGGGTTACAGTTACATGAGTAAGGCAATAGTACATTTCTTTTCTAGCATTGTTACCCCCTCCTTTGTTTTTCTCCTACTATCCCTGCTCTCTCTTTTCCTTTCTTTCTCACTCTTCTTTCCTGTTTCTGGTTACTACTTATCTAGTATCACAATGTCCAAGACACTCTAGTGCACATTCCCACAGAGGAGGAAAGCTGGGTTAAATGAATCCCCCAAGCCTTGGTTTGGGAGTAATCTAGTTCTCCCTCTATGTGAAGATGATGAAGCAATCTCTGCAACTCTCAGTATTCCATGCTTTCATATAATTTAATATGATGCATTTTGTAATACTTGTTAGGACACTGAGTCAAAAGGGTATTAGAATAAAGAAAGAGTAGAAAATAACCTCAGAACACCAGATTAACTTCAATGGAAAGTTGAAGAGAGACTCAGTGGAGACCTGAGGAGAGTCAGGAGTCTGGAGGCATGGTGTAGTAGGGGCAGGGGTGGAGGAACTTAAACAGAGGTAATGGGTGGGGAGCCAGGTCCCGGATCGCTGGAGGGTTCAGAGTGTTTCCACTAGTTTATGGTAGTGGTCTGTCTCCAGGAGCCTATTGTTTGAATAAGTCTCCTGCCCCATCTCTCAGATGCTCATCGCCTGAGAGGGTCAGGAGTGGGCTTTCATATTTTGATTATAATTCTGGGCTGGAGATTGACCTGGAGAATTTTGGGGGTAGAGATAGTCAGTAAGCCAAGCTATGAGAGCCACATTGGGTTATAAGGACAAAGCCAATTCCCATCAGTGCTAAGGAGTGAATCCGTGGCCTTGCATATACTAGGCAAGCACTCTGCTACTTGAGCCATGCCCTCAGCTTCTCTTATTCTGATTTTGCTTTTGAGATAGGGTCTCATTAACTTTTCCTTGGATAACCTTAACACATGAGGTTTTTCTCTCCCTTCTCTCAGTTATGAGTTGCTGGTATTAAAGACATACACTACTAGGCCCAGCTAATTCAACATTTTTTTGAAGGAAAGAATTTGTTTCATTAAACCCAGAATACTATTCTGTCTAAGATGTCTACTTACATGTACAAATAGCTCTGGTGATTACTAAGAAGCCCACATATTCTACTAAGGGAATTTTTCCCTCCATATGAGAATATATCCACTGAGCCTTCAGGTTTTCATTTTTTTCTGAGTTTTTCCCTTTATATACAATAATACTGTCTTCAAATCACATATTAAATGGATAGCCTAGACATTCCTGAATCAGATCTTGGCTGGAGACCCAATTTTGAATTTCTTGCATTCTTCTGGGCTTAGATATTTTATTCAGCAAACAAGAAAGGATTTGAGGATTATGTGATTGTAATTTTTCTAGCAGGTTTTGCTGATAAAATACCAGATCCATGTCCTGTCAAGTAAAAAGATTGTAGTTTGCAATTTGTTTTATAGATTTTCATTTAAAGCCAGGCATGCTACAAATATTTTATTTTTTAAGAAAAAGAATGGAATTGTTTCTGTGATGGTTTTATTACATTTTTTTTCTTACAGCTTGTTGCTTGTAGTTTGTATTTTCTCCGCTGCCTTGTTTTCTTCTACATAGAACAGGCTGTTGAGTCAGCAGTGTATAGACATGGGAAGCAGGACATGATTACTGAGATTCCTTTTATGTTCCCCTTCAGGGCAGCCACCTGCTTTGTCATTGAAAAAGAATGACTCAGATGGCACACTGACAAATACCTGGTTGTGCTGTGCAGCTCACTTGCAGCTCTGCTTTAAAAGAGGGTAAAAATGGAGATTAAAAATTCATTGAACTATCCCTGTAGAGACCAGCTAAAAGGCCTTCCTATCATAAATAAAACATTAGCAGATTCAGTGCAGGGCAATGGGCCGCTTTTATGATTATTATACCTAAATGATGCAGGAAAACAAGGCAACAAGATAAAATTATATGTCAAGGCAATATCAGAGTCCCTAATGCATTCTCTGACCCAACAGTCAAACTCTTTCAGTCACAGGTTTCTTTGTAGCTTACCCTTTGAACTGCAAGAGTCTCAACAAAATGTGTGTCAAAAATTACAGTAGAGTTGGCACATGCTGTATACTTAAACCTGAAACAAATGCTCCCTCTTTTCAACATTAGAAGCTCCTGGTACTGTTTTCCAGGAGCCTCAGCAATGGCGTTGCATACAGCCTTAGCATACAGTCAGAGCATTCTGGATAGAAACCGTTCTGATTCATATTGTTTTGTAAAAGTATCAGTAATCATGTTACAGAGATAGGATTTGACTTTTACAGTTAGTTATTTGAACTAGTTTAAGATGATCACAATATTTGAATGTTAATTATTAATATAGTATTTTAATAGTATTAATAGTATTTTAATACTATTAAAATCATAGTTTATAAATCAATGTCCTGTTATAACTCTATTTGGTGTCTACTAATAGAAATCCACTGGAAAAATTTTCTTATAAAAAATATTGCCGTGGAGATGGGAGAGCAGGGATGGTAGGGGAAAAGCAAAGGAGGAGGCAACAATGCTTGATAAGAAATGTACTTATTACCTTGCCCATGTAATTGTAACCCCTCTCTATGGTATTTTCACAAGAAAAAACTTATTAAAAGGTGAAGGGTAAACAAAGGAGGAGGCTGCAATGCTTGGTAAGAAATGTATGCATTATCCTGCCCATGTAATTGTAGCCCCTCTGTACAGTATGTTCTCAAATAAAATAAAATAATATTTAAAACAACTTATTAAAAAAAGAAAATATTGTAAATTTCAAATTTTCACTCTAGGTGCCACTATTATGAAAATATAAATGCCTGTGCAGAGAGGATTTCTTCTTATTTTATTTATTTTTATTTTTATTTTTTGATTGGTTGTGGGGCTTGAACTCTGGGCCTGGGCGCTGTCCCTCAGCTCTTCAGCTCAAGGCGAGTGCTGTACCACTTAAGCCACAGCGCCACTTCCTCTTCTTATTTTTTAATCATATACCCAAACAAGTGAAAACAATATGCTCCAAAACTGTAGTTTCTTTTTATTAAAAATAAAATAAGGCAGTTTTGTATTTCTAAAATAAAATGATAATGTTATTCTCATTAATTTGTCAAAATTAACAATGTCTTAAGTTTGCAGATCAACAGAGCAGACAGTAAAACATCATAGTAGTATATTCTATGAAATGGGAAGGATGTTACTCGAAGCTAAAACTTAGATGCTTGAAATTGGAATCAGAGTAGCACACCATATAGAATTGATTATGTTATTACTAAAATCCTTTACTAAGCAAATTTATAACAGAGGAGGGCTTATTCCGTTATTTAAAGCAGGATCATAGTTCCTTGAGGGGAAGTAATTAATGAGAATATTCTGTATCCTACTTTGAACCAATTTTTGCATACCTTGTTTGATAATACTAAACATTAGACAAGAGTAAAAGAGAGCTTAAAATATGATACTATGCAGAGTTCATTATAATCCAATTAAATTGTACAGTGATTTAAGTTAGCTTTCTTACTTTGAATGCAGGTATTGTAATATTAACAGATAATCTCTGATCTTCAATAATTTCTTGACAGAAGATATGATGATGTCAGTGCTGCTACTGCTACGAATTGACTTCTGGTACAGGAAACAATAATGATTTTTTCAAAACATTCCAAATTTTATTGGGGTTAAGCATTCATCTTGGTGTTTAGATCATACATGCAGATATTCACAGTGTCAAAGGAATACATGCTTAATAAGCATCAAGAACTTTTATGGGACTCATTTTAGGGACTGTATCCCGATGGAGAGTCTCAGTACTTTCATTCATGGATTTTTTCCCCCACTTTCAAATAAATGAATTATATCTTTAAATTTTTAATTTAAAAATTTTAATTTAGAGAATGTTCCTGTATTTTTGTATTTCCTCCTTTTTTTTTTTTTTTTTTGGTCGGTCGTGGGGCTTGGGTGCTGTCCCTCAGCTCTTCAGCTCAAGGCTAGTGCTCTACTGCTTGAGCCACAGCACCACTTCCGGTGGTTTATTGGAGATAAGAGTCTCAGGGACTTTCCTGCCGGGCTGGCTTTGAACCAGGATCCTCAGATCTCAGCCTTCTAAGTAGCTAGGATTACAGGTGTGAACCACCAGCACCCGGCTTTCCTCCAATTTTATACTGCATTTCATACATTGTCATTATTTTACTGAAAAATCCATAAAGGAGAATCAATTAAATTCAAACATTCTTTTCATTAATATAATTTAGAGTTAGCAAAAAAATTGAAAATTCAGTGCATTTTTAGAAATCATATTAGCCTTGTGTCCATGGACACTAAAACACCCAACTTTTCTCTTCTGTGATTATTTGACTTATGAGTTTCCATTAATTGTATCCAGCAACATATTTCTTATTGTGTTATTCACTAAACTAATAAGATCTGAGAAATTATGTAAACATAACTATTGAAAATTTTACAAGGATGAAAATAACATAATCTTTGCTTTTTCTTCTTTATTTTGCTTTTCTGATATAGATAATATGTCCTCCTTCCAATGATAGCTTATATATAATTTAATAAAACTTACAGGCTTGAAATACTGGCATAATAAGAAATAAATTAGTAAATATGGAAAAATATTATCGTTCCATTAAAGCATACTTTTTCTGCCTAATCCAATTCAAAAGATCTGCCAGACTCGGGATTACAGGTGTTTTTTTTGCATATGCTTTGCCAGTAATATAATCTTATATAATGGTAATATAATATTTAAATGAATATGGTTTCTTCACTTTCAAAACTGTTCAAACTTATATAGCATTCCTTATGAATCAGACTCAGAAGGTAGAGAGGCTATGAAAATCATTTTTCATGTGTTATTTTATCTTGCATGAATATTTTCCATAAAAGAAACATAACACTGTTGCTTATTTGTTTATATTATTCAATTCTGAAAATTAAACCCTATGCTTAAAAATTGATATAGAGGCCTTATGATTTTGAATTATTCTGTCATCTTGAAGAAACTTTATTTTTCGTCATATTATTTCTTGTTTATTCTAAAGGAAAATTCTGATAAAGAGTAGAAGAAAATTTGAAGCAAGGACAAATTTTGATGTTGTGACACATTTTTATACTCATCAAAATCATTGTTTGACAACATATAATTTCTTCACTTGGTGTGCATTATCAATATGGTTAGATAAGAAACTATAACACTTTTAACAATAGTATTTAAATAGTTACCTACATTTGTTTTCATTAGAAAAAGTCATTGTTGTTGACATCTAATTCTGGGAGATTCAGTATAAATTATCAGTGTCTTTCAATATGTTGAGCAAATACTTCTCTATTTTATTTACAACATAGTGCATGTTGCCGCTATGTTTTAGCTTTCTTAGCTATAACCAACCATAACATTCCAGGAGTTTAAATGTTCATTACAGAAGGCCTCTCTGTTCTGTTTGCTAAAACACTAGCTGATATACCAGGACAACTTCAAACTGTTGAATAATAAAACATAGTGAGTGCACTTGAAATTGAATGGTGGTGTTCACTTCCTAAGCATTAACAAAAAATTAATAAAAATAGTAGAAAATATTATGTCAAACAAGTTGTGTAGGTATACTGACTAGAAATGTAGGTATACTCACTAGAAATTGATGAGAGCCTGTCCAATCTAGCCTAATATCAAGGCAGAGCTGAGGATTGTGGGTGACATTGTTTCTCTGATCAAATTCAATTGGGAATGATAACTCTCATCATTCTCCTTCTATCTGAGAGAGTGATACAGTGAGAGCGCTTAGTACTGGATGGAAGAATTTTATCAAGTATTTATTAATCCGAAATATAACTTAATGCCACGCTTTTTCTTGTTATATCTTGTGTAAAAATGCAAATTGTGAAAACACATATAAAACAATAACATTCCCAAATAACTTTATCTAGGTAAATTATATATTGGTTGATTAAATGTTAAAAGAGATGCATAAGTAGCCAGAAATTTAGATTTTAAGAAATCCTGTTTCAAACTATGTAAAAATAGTTTTGCTATTTAATAGTTATCTAATTTAATGTTTATACTTATGTTCATACAAATAGGCAAGGTTAAAAATACTTTTTTCTTTTATTTCCTACAATAAAGCTTTTATTTCTGTATTTATTTTACATTATGGCACTCTTACCACAATTACCTCATGCAACTAAGTAAGCAGACATGTGGATGTCTTTTTGTTTAAAAGACACCCAGAGCATTAGCCTTTAAAAAAATGTGCATATTTATATTTCTTTAAAATTGGCTTGCTGTTTGTTTGCATTTTAAGGTAGCAATAAAGGAAACTTCAGTTTAAAATACTAATGAGTTTTCATTTTCGTTGTATTGAGAACAATTGCAGAAAACATCAGAATTGTTTTGTTTAACCATGCTTGATCAGTCTCTCAGTGTCTGTCTGTCTGTCTGTTTTTCTTTCTCTCTCTCTCTCTTCCCCCACCCACCAAAAGACAGAGGTTCTTATGTATGCAGTGGAATAACACATTGAACTGAGGAACGTGTCTCTCGGGACCAATTTTATGCTTTCCTCTACAGCTGTGTGGAGACACTTTGGAACATAATGTATTCTTTTGAAGTCAATGATCCCTGAGGGTTCAAAGCAAGATAAGAATTTGGCTCTTGATAGAGTGGACGCATTGTGTAGAATAGAGTCTTTAATTCTAAGCCTCACTGAATGCGCACATACACGCGCACACACACACACACACACACACACACATTCATACTTATCCACACATACATAGAATGAGGTGAAAGTGGGAGAAAATCACCACATAATTCTGAAAATTATGAGAACAAAAACATTGGTTTAAGAATCAAGAAAAGAAAAGATATAATCGATTATGCACACTGTATCTGGGGTGAAATTGTGAAGGAGCGTTTTTGCTGTTGTTGTTTGTTTTTGTCATTCATGGGGCTTGAACTCTTGACCTAGGCGTTGTCCCTCAGCTCTTCAGCTCAAGGAAAGCACTCTAACACTTGAGCCACAGCACCACTTCCAGTTTCCTGGTGTTTAATTAGAGATTAGGGTCTCACCAACTTTCCTGTTCTGGCTGGTTTTGAACTGCCTTTCTCAGATCTCAGCCTCCTGAGTAGCTAGGATTGCAGGCATGAGCCACTGATGCCTGGCATAGGAGTGTTTTTTAATTAATCTTTTTTTGGAGGAGGAAAAATAAAAGGGAAATACTACCAAATATATCAGTAAATATAAACCACAGTAAATATTAAGAATTTTACATATCTTGGTTGGGATAAAATTAAAAAATTAACCTCAGGGTCTATGCTCTATAAAATAGATTCAATTATGGCAAAATGTCAGAAGCAGGTGAAAAAAGAGGATGGTGTAAGAAGTGATTGCCAAATGCTTTAAGGGAGAAATAGAGTATAATAAATCTTTATTTTTCTTTACAATTAAGTAGTTGTACAAGGAAGTTGCCATTTAATAAAGCAGTTTATGAACACATATATTTTGATCAATGTCAGGCCTTTCAACATTCTCTCACCCATCCTTCCCCTACCTACTCTTCCCTCCCCCTCTCCACCTGCCCCATTCCCCGCCTTTTTTTTTTTTTTTTTTTTTGTCCAGGTCCTGGGGCTTAAACTGAGGCCTGGGCTCTGTCTCTGAGCGTCTCTGTGCTCAAGGCTAGCACTCTACCACTTGAGCCACAGAGCCACTTCCAGCTTTCACTGGTCCATGAAAGCCCAGCACCAATTTGAGATTTTCCTGAGTAGTTTATTGATGATAAGAGTCTTATGGGCTTTCCTGCTTGGGCTGGCTTCTGTAATCTTAAAATCTCACCCTCCTAAACTGGAGCCCGTGGCTCCTGCCTATGATCCTAGCTACTTAGGTGCCTGATATCTGAGGATCACAGTTCAAACCAGCCCAAGCAGGAAAGTCCAGGAGACTCTCATCTCCAATTAACCACCAGAAAATCGGAAGTGGGGTAGAACACTGGCCTTGAGCTGAAGATCTGAGGGACAGCTCCCAGGCCTAGAGTTCAAGCCCCATGACCAACCAAAAAAAAAAAATATTCTCAGCCTCCTGAGTAGCTAGGATTACAGACATTTATGTCGGGGACCCCGCTACTCTTCTTAATGCTGTCAAGAATTTCTATGACAGTATTCACTTCCCTTTTCTTCTCTTCATTCTTCCATCCTTTTTCCTTTGTCCCCACCCTACCCATTTTGAGTACCCTCTTTAGAGTATTTTATTTTGTTGACTCTAAGTTTGCCTTTCTAAGAATTATACTATTTGAGATCTCCATTGTATCTGCCATATTGCAATTAATGCATTTGTATAGATTTGCATACCATCCAATGTATTTACTTATAAGCTCATTAGCTAAATCTAGCTTTCACAAAAAGGGAAAACATGGATCGTTAGTATCTCTGGGTCTGACTTACTTCACTTAACATACCTTTTCCCAGATCTTCCATTTCTTTACAAAAGGTACATTGTCATTCTTTCTAGTAGAAATTTCTAGTAGAAATTCTTTCTAGTAGTACAAGTCCATTGTATATGTGTACCACATTTTCTTGATCCATTCATTCATTGAGGGGCATCTGGACTGATTCCATACTTTGGCTGTGGTGAATGGTGCAACAAAGACATAGTTGTGCTGGTGGCTTTACTATATACTGGTTTGTGATTTTGTGATCTTTTGGGTAAATGTCCAGGAATGAAATTGACAGATGATAAGGTAGTTCTTTTAAAGAAATTTAAGTTAAAAATAAGCATATTATAAGTGAAGTAAGCCAGGATCAAAGAAACATAGGTCCCATGGTTTCCCTTATTTTCAATAACTAGTATATATCTAGGACAAGCAGAACAGATCAGATAAGATGATGTTAAGTGAAATGAACCCCAAGATAGGGACACAAGTGGTTGTTTTCTTTCTTGCTATTGTTTCTAATGTATTTATAAGGTACCATGTGATTTTTTTTTTGTTGCTTTGTATGTCCCTCCTCCACGGTATAACCTCTATTTTCACTGTATTTGATGTTGGTATAATTTGGGGAGGGGAAGGGAAAAAACAAAATGTTTAAATAGGGATATAGGTTGACCCATTGCAACAATGAGATGTAGAAGACACTATATTGAAAAATGAACTTCACAATATAAGCAAGGGGAGAGCAGGGAGGGGGGAGTGTAGTTGAGAAGGTGGGAGGGAAGGGGTGGTAGGGGAAAAACAAAGGAGGAGGCAACAATGCTGGATAAGAAATGTACTCATTACTTTGCTCATGTAACTGTAACCGCTCTGTACAGTACCTTCACAATAAAAAACTTATTTTTTAAAAAACAGTGATAATTCCTATAGTAAATAAGTACAATTTTCAAAAAAAAAAAAACCAACAGAAGTAACTTAGGGCTGGGGATGTAGCTCAGTGGTAAGAGAACTTGCCTAGAAGATGCAATGCCATAAATTCAGTGTTCAACACCACCAAAACCAGACAAACTCAAAGAATGTACAAAGCAATCTAATAGTAATTGAGATGCTTTCTCCTAATATCACTAAGTTAAAATATATACAGAGGGCCTCCTGTCTTTGGGAGAGAATATGCTTCTACTTTCAAGTAAATTTGTTGCTTAACACATGCACTTCACTAAGACACACTCACAAATAAAATATAGAGAGACAATACTAAGAAAAATTAAAAAATGATGAGTAGGTTAATGTTTTATTCATTGCTATTTGTTCTTTACATCTATTTTCAACCCCTCCCAGGTACAAAACTATGCAGCATTACAACTTCCTTGCCAAGTCAGCAGGACCAAGTCATTGAGTCTGGATGTATCACAGTTGGTTCCTTGGAAGTCATTTTGCTCTACTTGCATGCAAATTATGAGTGGCCAAGCTAGGAGCTCTCTTACTGTTGTCAGAACTACAATTTTAATTGCTATAAAAGAAGTATGGTTGGGCTTACAAATATAGAGGCTTATAGTTCTCCACCCTGTATTAAAAAATTAAAGAATTAAAGGCTTGTAGCTAGCCTTGGAAGACTGTAAGTTTGTAAGTGTAGGTGTGTACAGTAAAGACCTATCAGCCAATTAACATTCTCAAGACAACTTAGTAGTGTTGAGCCCCTAGCTAAATATCCTCAGGAAGGGCTGAATCCCTCTGATGTGTCTCAGATGGTAATGTGCTGGTATCAGTGCGATTCTTGACTCAAAGAAATCTCCAGGGCAGTTCCACACCTGTCTTCTCACAGTTTCTGATCACATTAAAGAGAACAGAAGAGGATTCTGAAGCTCTTAGGTCTTACTGTAAATTGCAGTTTAATAAGAGTCACTGTGAAAACACTTGATCTATGTTTAGGTTTCATAAAATGTGCAGTTGAAAAGGTAACTTAGTGTGGATAAGGTGTTCCATGCATATTTAAAATTTTCCAACAACTAAAGCTAACCACAAGAAAGCATTTCCCTTTTAATAGTCACATTCACACCAGCAACAGACTCATCATTTTCAGAATTTTAAACAAAAAAGACATATGTGTTTAAAAATTCTGACTGCCCATATTAAGTACTTCTTTCATCAAATCTGTATTATTAACATGGAATTGAAGGAGATTTTCATAAGTTAAAAAGCAATCCAAGCTCCATTAATATCAACAAAGTAGTCTCCAGTACTTCTTTCTCGTGTTTACAAATATTTTATATAATAGTGTAGATTAAAATTAATTTCTTTTACATACTGGTTCATGCTAGAATGTGAAATCTATCATTAATAATTTAATAAGCTGATTTGTTTATATTGTCAGAATAGTCTTTATTCTATGGAGAATTACTTTTTCCATTAATTGTAGATATTTCCCTTTTGTAATTTTTGTCTTAATAAATTAAAAAAAGGTGATTCCTCATAATTTCCTAACATAATTTCTGTAACTGAAACAATATATTACTTAAAACTGTTTTCTTTTCACATGAGAATCTGAATTCAGTCACAATATAAACATTTGTGCTGTTACAATTCTTTAGATTTTTAAAAAAATTAATTGTAATTCTAGGAGACTAATTTTATCAGTTTTTTTAATTGTTGAAAGTAAATTTACAGAACTCACTATGTATTTGCTGAAAACATCTCTCAACAGTGTTAAGCTCTTTCAACTTTTTCTAAGTAAACTGTTTTATTACTTTGGTGTAAGAAATTGCAGTTCTGTGTTGAGATTTACAAACCGTTTTCTGTCTATCCGTTTAACCGTATCAGTCGCACCACCACCAGTTACAGCCCCATGAAACTTTCCATTAGCAGGATGGGTTTATTTCCACAAAATCCTATTCATACTCTTATTGAAAGATAATATAGTATGGTAGAACTAAAATGGGTTTAATGTTGTTACAAAGTATTATTTAAACTGTAAATTATCTTGTTTCTTTAAAGTAAAAGTAACTATGTGGCATTGATGTTTAGAAAAACATTGATCCAACTGAACCAATCTTTTGAAAGTTTATGTATAATTCTAGAAATTATGCAAAAGCCAAACATATATTTGCCAATAAAGTTTTATTACTCCACGTGGAATAATGGTTAATGTTTAAAATGTTTCTATAATAAGCATGATGTATTTGTGTTTAATGGAAACTGTGTTTTGTACTGGTAAGGCTTTTGTAACAAAATAAAGGAGAAAATAAAATACAAGGCAAGTTCCTCACTCTCAATAGCTTCATTATAAGTGCCCTGAAGTTCAATTACACTTGTGGCTGCTTTCATTAATGATGTAGATATGGGAATGTGATAGCACAGACTTGGAGTTTTGTATCCTGGAATCACTGATCACAAGAATACCTGTAAATAATTAATGTTCATGGAGCACTGAGGTCCAGGCTAAACATGAAGGCATTCTATCATAGGAAGAAGTCTCATAACCAAGTATAGTGCTTGGAAACCAGGCTCAGAAGAGGTGGACCAGTATGAATCTCATCATAATGGCTTTAACACACATCATACAAACAAAATTGAACAGAATACCAACATGACACTCAAATTTTAAAGGGGATGACTTACAGACACAAGCAATAGGTAGTCAATTGTGAAGCTGAGACTACTCGGACCTGTCATGGCATAGTTTTCTACACTAGAATAGGGAGGTTTCCGCTATCAGATGCCAATACTATTTCCTAAGCCTGGTTATCATTCCACATCTCCAAGAACTCCATGGAGCTGTCTCTTTCATTTCTATTACTCTTGCCATCCTAACAAGAAGGGAAACTGAAATCAATGGTTTATTGCATGCTGTTTCTTTGTAATTATTTTTGTTGTTGTTCTCTCTTGTTTAGACTTGTGCAATTTATAATGTAACATTAACCCACTAGGATTGGGTGAACTAAAAAATTCTTATATTTTCTTCCTTTTTTCTCACAGTCTTATGTTTTTATCCACAGCTATGATTGGAGACTAAAAGTCTTTCATTTTACCTCTCTCTTTTTTATCTTTCTTGAGTTATCTTGTTTCACTACATTGCTTTAATTGCCAGGTTGTGTATTTGATACATGACTCCACATAAAACTCTGCTTCTATCAGTATTTATTCCTCAAATAATTTCTAATTATTCTAATTTTTCTATTTCTATTTTTTCTATTTTTCTATCATATTTAGATAAACATCCATGCTCATTTCTATAATAACATTTCTGCAATTTCCTGGAATGTTTCTCTCTTTGTTCTTTTTTCTTCTTTCTAATCAGCAAACAAGAACAATCACAAAACTAAGAGACAGTAGTGTCCTCATACGGCTCCCCAAAGAACAAGTCCCCTGGGTGTAATATTTGCCTTCTAAGAAATCACAAAAGTCTCTTAGTAAGTATTTGGTACTGTTTAAGACTTCCATCTTTCAATCCTCTGAAACACATTTCACCTATGGTTATTTCACGTACAAGGAACAAGCTGGAAGTAAGTTAGGGAACTCTGAGGGAGACAACGGATGTTAGTAAATAATGGCTCCATGACATAAGTAGGAAAAAGAAATATGCTCAGTGGCACACTTAGAAACTTAATGAAAGAATTAGCAATGAGTATGGTGATGGACTGGCCAGGTATGTCTAAGTGGAGTTAATAACTGACTTCTCATATCCTAGGAGATGAACACTATGAAGTCCTATGAATTATGACAGAAAGATGGTAAGGCCAATGTTTTTAGTAGGGATTTGTGGTTTTGCTAAAATATACTAAAGTCTATCAAATTTTTTTCAGGGACATATATTAAAACGACTAACGTATATGAAAAGGGAAATAAATTGAATAATTTTATTCACTGTTGTAGTTTACCTATAAATGGAAAACTTAATCTAATATCCAGAAATTTCCTTTTGAATCATCTTTCTATGAGTGGACAAATCCCATAACCAGATTAAAATTCAAGGAATTGAACATCAGTGCTCGGTAACTTTACCTGGATAGGAAGGAAAGTGTTTCACTTCTAATTCTGGCAATTTTGCTGTAAATATGGCAAGGAAAGTGTATTAAAAATTAGGACTACAAAATCCAGGATAAACATTACCAAGTATCACACAAGTAGATAATCACTTCATTAAACTATTTATATTGATGTTATCAATGAGACATACAAGTCATTATGTCAAAAAACGAACTTTACAACTTTGGTGGGGGGGATTAGATGGGGGGATGGAGGGTGTCTGGGAAGGGATGGGAAGGGGAAATAAAGTAGGAGGCAACAATGTTTGATAAGAAATGTACTCATTATCTCGCCCATGTAATTGTAACCCCTTTGTATGGAATTTTCTCAATTAAAAAATTGGAACAGTAAGTAATACAGCATAATTATTTATAAGTTACATGCTGTTGTACTTTCCGTTTTAAAGTTACATACTCGGTATAATAAAATTCTACAGCTTTAAGAAAATAGGCTTCAAACTTTAATTATGACACAGTTTGTAAATATATATTGTATACACAATTTGGGGTATTTACCTCTACTTGTAAAGGTTCTTCAGGAGCTTGTTAACCCTTTCTAAAGTAAAGAAAGTGATTTTGTAACAAATCAAAATGAAATTTAAGGTGGAAATCATGCTGACCATATTTCATAATTATATGTGACACAAAATATAAGGACCAACAGAAAACTATTTTTACAGAGAATAAATATGAGTATAAAAGTCTAAACAAAAACTTAAGAAAAAAAACAAAGGGCTTTCTATATCTTAAAAATAAGAAACAACAAATGAAATGGAAAGAGAACTTCTATGAAAATAAAAATAATGTGGCTACCAGTTTTCACATTCAATGTTTTTCAGACACACATTAACAACACAAACAAGTCTAATGCCAAAAACATGTCATTAGCAACAATGAACTCAGAGAATGTTGAAACTTCAAAATAACTGCTAAAATAGTAAAATCATTGACTTTCTTCAGGTGACATCCCTCATTCCTGCTTCATTGGAGAACTTTGCTGAGTTGAGTCACATGCTAAGAAAAAATGTGGAGGTAATAAAGGAAAAGGCTTATAAGAAACATTTCACTTTGTCTTATGAAAAGTGAGCAACCTTGCCTCATTCCTGATTTTAGAGGAATTTTTTTTTTAACTTTTCACCATTCAGTATAAGGCTGGCTGTAGGTTAGTTGTCCACCACCCTTATTGTATTGAGGAATGTTCTATGGATTCCTAGGTTCTCTGGATCTTGTCAAATGCTTTCTCTGCATATATGGAGATGATCGTGTGGTTCGTGTTCTTGCTCCTGTTGTTTTGTTGAATTACAGTAATTGAATTGCATATACTGAACCAGCTTTGCATCCCTGGAAGGAATCCCATTTGATCATAGTGTATAATTTTTTGGATTAGTTGTTGAAGTTGGTTGGCCAGAATTGTACTGAGAAGTTTTGCATCCATGTTCATCAAAGAAATGAGTCTATAATTCGCTTTCTAAAGTTTCTGCATAGCAGAGGTCATAACTAGCAAGATAAATAGAAAGCTCACAGATTGGGAGAAGATATTTACTAGCTAGGCATCAGACAAGGGCTTCATATCTAAAATACACCTAGAGCTCAAAAACTGAAATCCTCCCTGAAACAAATCCTCACTGAAATAACACTCCCACTAATAAATGGGCTAAAGATTTATAACAATCCCATTAATAAATAGGATAGAGATTTAAAAAAAGATTTCCCCAAAGAAGAAATAAGAGGGGGCAATAGGCACATTAAGAAATGTCCTACATCTCTGGCCTTAAAAGAAATGCAAATTGCGATTCCACTTCAGTGAATGAATGGATCTAGAAAATGTGGTATATATGCACAGTGGAATTCTATACTTTCATCAGAAAGAATGGCATAGCCTTATTTGTTAGGACATGGAAAGACTTGGAAAAAATAATATTAAGCAAAGTAATCCAGTCCCAAAGAAACATAGATGCATGGTTTCCTTCATTTGTAATAACTCAATTATGTCTAGGATATTCTTAGGAGATCACAATGGCTTAATAGCTATGTGCATATGACCATATAAAATGATGCTTATCAAAATGAACTCCAAGAAATGGAAATAAAGGGTTTTTTTATTGTTCTGTTTGCAGTTATTTCTTTATTATTTCTTTTTTTTCCTTTGAATTGTTCCCTGTTGTCTTTCTTGTTTTGTTTCCGTACCCTTTGTATTGTATATAAGTTTATCTGACTTGGGAAAGGGAAGGGTAATTACAGAAACAGTGAACTAATTTAACATTTATAGTCACTAGACACTATGTTGTAAATGAACTTTACAATTGGGGGGAGTTAAGAGGGGGAAAATGGGAGAAAATGAGGGAGGGGTAATACTGTTCAAAAAGAAATGTACTTATTACCTGACTTATATTTCTGTAATCCTTCTGTACACCACCTTTACAATAAAATTTAAATGGGCAATGGTTGTGTTTCCTTTTAATTTTGCCTTCTCAAGCTTTATATTAAAAGAAAGAAAAAAATGCTGGGAATGTGGCTTAGTGGTAGAATGCTTCAATAGCATGCATGAAGTCTTGGATTCAATTCCTCAGTACCACATAAATGGAAAAAGCCAGAAGTGGCACTGTGGATGAAGTGGTAGAGTGCTAGACTTGAACAAAAGAAGCTTAGGGATAGGGCCTGGGCCCTGAGTTCAAGCCCTGGGACTGGCAAAACAAAATAAAATAAATAAAACAACCCCGTGGATTTCTAATTTCTTATTTGTGCAAACATAGAGTTGAATAGTATTTATTTGAATTCTCCTATCTACCCAAATGTATAGTCCCTGTTTTTGTCACCAAGAAATATTATATTACAGGTAGTAATTTAAAAGCTCATTTAAGAGCTTCATTTTTTATTATTATCCTTTCATTGTTTCGCTAATTCTGGACTTATAATCAGTAATCTGCTGGTTCTGACACTTGCATGCTGCACACCTCATGCTGACAGCCTCTAGCACAAAATTTAACATTAAATATTTGCTTTAAAATGACTAAGTCTGGAATTTTCAATGAATTGATCTTTTTAAACTTGGAACAATTTTAAAGCCGGTACCGGTAAAGTAGCTGATTCATCACAATCTGCTAGCAACCAAGTTCTCAATGAAAGGTGTGATTCTTCAAGTTCTACTACTTGACCAAGAAAGTCTACTTTTCTCCAACATTATCAATATCACTTACTTTGGAAGATGATTCTTCTCAGATGTATTTTAATGAAGGTTAGTCTATTTTGCTGTTTTTATGTATATCTTCACTATTAAGGCAACCCTCCCTTTAAATACTTTCAATTATGTCATGCATTAATGCTATTGGTTAAAAAGGTTTAATAAATTATAGACCCACTTCCACAACCAAAAGCTTTTTGGCCATTGAGATTTTTTATTGGATCTGAGCATTATTTTCTTCATCATTAGGACACTGCCACATTGTTCTTCCTCAAAGCCAGAGTCTATGAGAACCACTTTCATAACATTCGTTGATGATTATCCCTAACATGGGCTTATCCTCTTCTGTTTACAGGTGAGGGAACTTCATTTATTTCATCCTTTCTATGGACCAGAGTTTCCATTCAATGAAAGATCATTCATTTTGACTTCGTCACGATACTACATTGATTCAGTGAAGTATGTTCACTCTAAATATAATAAGTTATTTCCGTACAGTTCATGCTTTTACAATGTAATTTGATTTGAGAGCTCCTGCAGGTTTTCAGAGCCTCTCAACTTCTTAAACATCTGACTGTATCCCTATCTCACTGGAGAAATGCTCAATTGGTATAACATTTTGTGTAAGATGTATTCAGTTCAGCATAGCACTTATGCTCAACAGTGCTCTATTCTTCACTTATAATTTTGCCAAGATGATCTCATGCTGAGTGTTTATACCATAAAAAGAGAAGGAAACATAGAGAAGCTTTTGGAAGTGATACTGTATCTTTTAACTTGACTGCAGTGATGGTTTCAGAGGTTGATGTGTATATACAAACTCCTCAAATTTGTATACATTAAGTATGTACAGGGTTTTTAAAGGATCAACTATACTTTGAAAACATAACTTAAATCTAAAAGAAATGTTTAGAGAACTTAGTCTTTGAGATAGTGTGCCCTTGAATTCTAGATGAATATTTACTTTTGTGTTTCTAGCAAGTTCAATATGATTATAATTGTAATGGACTTCTGTTTTCTTTCTTCCTTAATTTCTTTCTTTATTAATTTCTTTCTATCTCTCTTCCTCTCTTTTCTTCTCTCTCCTCTATTCATCTTTCTCTCTCTCTCTTTCGTTCTTGCTTGCTTGCTTATTTGCTTTCTCTTTCTTTCCTTCCTTCCTTTCTTCCTTTCTTCCTTCCATTTTTTTTGGGTCCAGTCGTGGGGCCTGAACTCTGGGCCTGGGCACTGTCCCTCAGCAATTCAGCTCAAGGCTAGCGCTCTACCATTTGAGCCACAGTGCCACTTCCAGCTTTTTTCTTTTTTGCTTATGTGGTGCTGAGGAATCGAACCTAGGGCCTCAAGCATGCAAGGCAAGTGCTCTACCACTGAGCCACCTTCCCAGCCCTCATTTTTTTTTGTTAACCAGAGTAAGACACAGTAGTCATGGTAGATATATATGTGTGTGTGTTCGTGTATTTTCTCATTTATGAATGCTGTCTAAATTATAGAAAATTATAATGCTTTCATTCATAAAATGTTGATTTCTAAAAAAAATGTTGATTTCCAGTATTTTATATTATGTAAGATTTATAGGGGAATAGGTTAAAATACATAGGATAGGATTCACAAAACTTTATTACAGCTCAAATTATCATTGTTAACTTGCTAACAGATTTAACATTCAGATTTCATTTTCATTTTTCTTCATGGATTATGAATTGAAATAGATGAATATATTCAAAACTACAGTCTGTGGCTTTCTTGTAATCTATGTAAGTTTCTGGAGAGATATTATTATTTTTAAATGTGTTTAACTTTACAAGGAGCACCAACATCATAGCAACTGTAATCTGAAAACCTATGCTATTTTGATATTTTCTGCAACTATTTAGAAAAGAGTCTAGCTCTCTACCTATATTAAATTCCAGATTTACATTAGTCCTTGCGTGCTTGTCTACCAGCATTGGTGTAATTTATCACTTTATCAGTCTACATCTGCTATCAAATATATCAATAAATATAAACCATTCTGTAATATGCGGTTTGGACTACTCAGTTTTGTTAACAAATGTTAATTTATACTCAAGAAAAGTTTATAAAAGGAAACTGGGATTTAGTATTTTATTAGACTGTAAATTATATGATCAAAACATAATTCTAACTATACAGCAAATACTTTAAACAATTCCAGAAGGAATTAAAAGACTTAAACACTGTTATTGGTTTAGTTTCCTGATGCATCATGAAACATAAATCACAGTGTATGATACATAATAGAATTAGAAAGGATTTTGTTGTTTTTGTTGCTGCTGCTACATTTACCATACTTTTTCTTATTTGAAAAATATTGTTATTATAGAGGTGATGTACAGAGGGGTCACATTTACATAAGTCATGTATGAAGTACATTTCCTTTTGGACAACATCACCCCTTCCTTTGATCTCTCACAGATTTTCCCTCCTGTCTCTACCCACAAATTGTACAGTTCATTTTCAAGTGTCTACTATGTACCCTTGTGGCATTTTTAATTATTTAAAAAATATTAGAAGTTTTCCATCACAATAAAGAACAGCAACTCACATCACATTTAAGTAGGCCACTAAAGGATGATAGATAGATTCCATTTTTTTCTGTTGATGTTGAAGAGAAGAGATCCAAAGACTGGAAAAAGATATTATTCAGGCTGCTGTGACTGAGGCCAGTTCTTAACTTCATAATTCTGTCCTACATAATGAAGATTTCTCCAGTGGATATCCGTGTCTTCATATGGTCCTTCCTAATGGACTACAGTTTGTTAAACTATCAGAGAATTTAGCAATCTCTTGTGATTTAGTGTGCACGGATTCTCCCTCTTCTCTTTACTATGGGAACAAAGTACTCACCAAGCTACTAAAATCCCTAACGAACTAATCTTGCCACAATGTCATTGGTACTTCAACTTACTTCCCTTTCCCAGAAGGAATAACTACTTTATAGTAGACTGGCAATGTGATTGATTTGAAGATTAAGCAACACTTTACTTGCTATTCTGCAATACTTTACTTGCTACATTCACATCAAAAAAATCTATCAAGTGACCACTTTAAAGCTTTCTCACCATAATTATTTGATATGAACAAGGTAATGAAGGAAAATTCTTTTTAGTAGTTGATACTCATAATATGTCTTTTACATTTGTGTACATAATCTATGCCTCCGTTTGCAAGATGAATAATGAAATGTTTTGACAGAAGAGAACAAGAGTTGTAGAAAAGTAGGAAAATATAAGGAAAATGTCACATGTTTTATAACTCAACTTTAGCAGCACTACTATCCAACATATCCTAAAATTGTATCTTTTTTAATACTTGGGGTGGGGGAAGGCCAATACCTAATATGTAGATGTCATACAAATAGTTGAATATAATAGATATTTTTGCATTGTGGAAAAAAGAGCATATGCATTTAGAAAATTTAGCTTATTATCTAATTAAACTTTTTTTTGAGGGGGGGGTGTCATGGGCCTGAACTCTGGGCCTGAGTGCTGTCCCTCAGCTCTTCAGCTCAAGGCTAGCATTCTACCACTTGAGCCACAGCGGCACCTATGGCTTTTTCTGCTTATGTGGGCTGAGGAATCAAACCCAGGGCCTCATTCAGGCAAGGTAAGCACTCTACCGCTGAGCCACTTTCCCAGCTCTTTAATTAAACTTTCATGATCTCATGTGCATAACTTTTAACATCACTTAACATCTATGAGAATCAATGTGTTCTGATGCAGAATTGGGAAGAAAATGTATAACTCAAGTAATTTTGGTACAGAATAAATAAAGGACCCTTTCTAAGAGAATGATATATACCAAATTCATAATGATAAATTAGTGAAATCCATTGGTTTGCTAATATATTGAAGAAGACAAACTATTTCCTCCCTTATTCATTGCTAAGTTAATGCCTAAGCCTCTCAAAACAAAAGACAAATTAACAAGTAAAAAGTATGTGATGTATTCTACTAAAGTTTTACATGGCACATGACTCTTCACAAATGAATACTGGGGGGAATTTGAGCGTGATGGTCACCTGTAATCGCTGGTAAACAGAAAGGGGGGTTGGGAGATTTGTCATCTCAATCTTCCTGGTGAGGGAAGAAAAAGTACTCCAAAAGACTTTAGGTGAAAAATAAAACTAAAATAATAAAGACTAGACAGGTGTCTCAAGTTATTAGAACTTACCTGGCAAACACAAGTTTCTGAATTCAAACTCAAGAACCACCCAAAAAGACAAAGTAGTGAAAAACAAATGAAATAAGGCAGAAACGTATTTGTAGGCTTAGGTTGGCTGTAGGATGGAGTCTCACTGAAGAGCTATGATTTTTGGACTATGACCTGATGGTAGTAAACTGCAGGGGCAAAAGGGAGGTCATTGTGTTCAGATGTTTCTCTGTATCTCATTGTCTTTATTCTGTTTTTTCAGAAATAGAATAGGCCCATTTGAAATAAAGGTCTCATAACTTACTTTAGATAATTCTTTCATGCTAACTTTCAAGGGAGATTGTCAGGCAAAGGTCAGCGAGGCCATTTTCAGT
This sequence comes from Dipodomys merriami, assembly GCF_024711535.1. Taxonomy (NCBI): domain Eukaryota; kingdom Metazoa; phylum Chordata; class Mammalia; order Rodentia; family Heteromyidae; genus Dipodomys; species Dipodomys merriami. The sequence goes on along the minus strand of NW_027206068.1, from coordinate 57,735,555 downwards.
TTTCTTAAATGCTGAGATGACAATAGTTTGGGGCAATGTGTCCTAAACTTTATGATCTCTTTCTTCTTTTCATAAACCTCTAATGCATCATACTCTTACTCTTATTCCTGTAGTGGGCAAATTCTTATGCTGTGTAAATAATTATTAGAAATTTAAAACATTTGATAACTTGGAATAGCTATATTTGCCTATCCATAACAGGTATTGCATTGTATTTTCTTTCCATTTCTTCAAAGCAAAAATAGGCCTGTTAAGTTTATAAAAATGTGTTTTCCAAGTTTTTAAGTCCTACACAGTTTTCTTGCTTGCCTTTCTTATTTCCTGTAGAATCATCTTGTTTCTTTCTTACAGAAGCCATGAGAGTCTGAATTAGTCTATTTCATCTTGGAAGAGTTCAATTTTCAATTTTTAATAGGCTGCCTGCTAATTTCAGGCAGGAGTAGCAGGCATCTTCTCAGGCCATTACAATCCCACCAGCCGGGTTGCATAGCATGATCTGTTTTGCCTGTTGAAAAAAAATAGATTTCCCCCCCATTTTATGTATAATTTTAAGTGTTTTATATGCTGCTCTTATATTTGCTTCAAATAATAATGTGAACAAACATAAAGGCAATGGTACAATGCATACTTTAAGTATAGTTCTCCCAGAGCAGAACAATTTTCAGTATACATCTTTGAATTTCAAATTCTTTATCTAAGATATTTCTTCAGTGAATCTTGTTTCATGACAATATAATCTCTTTTGCTGTTTGTATCTACATTTAGTTCCTATTATACATTAATGAAAAAAAGCACTAGCTCTACAGAATAATGAAAATCAATCATTGATATTATTGGGTGGAATAGTATTAATTTAAATTCATATTACCATTTTATAAGATAGTCTTATGAGCCAAATATAGGATTGTCCCTCAATGTTTAGTTCATTGTAATAAACTGGCTTTTGAAGGAAGAAAATCAGAGAGGAAAAGAATGAAATAACTACTTACCTTTGATATGAATATCTTTCAAGAAATTTTATGAGAAGACAATCTTTTATGAGACGATAATCATCTCAAAAAAGACTTACTTTAAACTGGACAACACTAAAGAACAACAGAAAAGCCCAAACAAATGTTACACTGTTACAATCTTCATCCTAGACAATGCTCTTAGGGAAATATTTTTAAAATATAAATTTTATTTCCACTGTTACAAATGCCCCAACCCAGTAATGGGCAAAAATGAAGGATTTCATGGGTTCATGGAGTCTGCATTTTTGTGGCTAAAGATAGCCCACCAGTAAATAAATTAGCATATGTAATCCATTAATTAACATTGTGAGGAGAAAATGAGTGAAGGGATGAAATGAGTTGGGTTGCTAACTAATGACAATCCTGTCTGCTAGCTGGTGGGGGACAGCTTTATTCATACAAGATACCCTTGAGCAAAAGCATGAAAGCAGGGGCTGGGAAGGTGGCTCAGTGGTAGAGCGCTTGCCTTGCATGCATGAGACCCTGGGTTCGATTCCTCAGCACCACATAAGCAAAAACAAAAAAAAGAATGAAAGCAAGTGATGAGAGAAAAAAAAATCAAAGCAGGTGACACCTTATGAAAGACATTAAAGGTAAAGAAAATAGTAAAGAAGAAGCCCCTCATTCTGTGGGGATCTTGAAGAAGTGAAGTAAGCCAGGCCCAAAGAAACATGGTTTTCCTTATTTGAAATAAGTAGTATAAGGTTAGGACAACCAGAAAAGGTCAAAAGCTATATACATATGATCATATAAGATGATGTTAAGTGAAATGAACCCCAAGATAGGGACACAAGTGGGGTTTTTTTTGCTTGATATTGTTTTTAACTTATTTAAAATGTCCATGATTTTTTTGTTTCTCTTATATGTTCTTCCCACCAGGGTATAACCCCTGTTGTCACTATATTTGATATTGGTGTCCTGCATCTTGTATAAACATTTTCCTAATTTGGGGAAAGGAAAGGAAATAAGACACTGCTGAAATAAGGATACGGGTTGACCCATTGTAACAATGAGATATACAAAACACTATGTTGAAAACGAACTTTACAACTTCGGCTGGGGGGTTGCAGGGTATAGTTGTGGATGTGGAAGGGAAAGGGTGATAGGGGAAAACAAAGGAGGAGGCAACAATGCTCAATAGGAAATGTACGGACTACCTTACTCATATAACTGTAATGCCTCTGTACAGCATTTTTACAATAAAAATGTACAAAAAAAAAGAACAGAGAGGGACGGATAGCCAGATGAAATGGAGTATGTGTTTATGTGTGTATATATGTATATAAATATATATGGTTGTGTTTATATACATATATGTACACACATATATGTATATACACATGTACATGTATGTGTATGCATATATAAACATGCACATATGTACACATGTACATATACACACGTTTATGTATTTAAAAGTTCATGAATAAGCTATGGAGCAAACAGGAAGTTGATAAAAACAACCAACTGATGAGATTTATGATGGTGAGTATGAAATGGAAAATATACAAATGAAATAAGTGGGAGGGAAGAGATATCAAGTTTCTATTTGGAAACTGGTAAGACTGAAATGCTTACTAACAGAAAGCTCAAGAGCAGGTGAAACAAATACTGAGATAAAGGGAAGGACAGTAATTTAACCTACATTTTATATGCGCATAAATTGAAAAAATCTGAGCAGGATTGCAGGTAAAATATTTATGTGATCAAGACTGTGAGAAAAAACAAAATAAGGAGATTGACAAGAGTCCTCACGAGTTGAAAGGGGACAGGGAGTGATTTATCGAGCTCACAGAAGTAAAGTAGAAAGCAGTATTCAGTGACACAGAAGTGATATGCTGTATGAGGCATTGCTGAGCACATGGAAAATATGTTTGTCTCAGTAGCCAGTAAAAAATACAAAGTCATTTATATTGAGGGACAGAAATGAAAATATTACTAAAGTGAATTCAAAAGCCATGAAGACATATATCCTTCCTTAAAAATTAACAAAAAAATACAGAAAAACACACACACACAAAACCCCAGCTGGAAAGGCATATGACATGTGAGGCTGAAAATCAAGGCTAGCTAATATCCAAAATATACAAGGTGCATAAGTAAGTAACCCCTCCCTAAGCCAATAAACCGCTCACTAAATGAACAAAATCTAAGGAGAGACTTCTCAAAAGAAGAGGTGAGAATGGCCAAGAAACACATGAAGAAATGTAAAACATCCCTGACCATAAAGGAAATGCAAATGAAAAGAACTCTGAGATTCCATCTCACCCCAGTTAGATTGGCCAACATTGTGACTTCAGACAACAAATGTTGGCAGGGATGTGGGAAAAGGAACCCTACTGCATTGCTGGTGGAAATGTACACTGATACAATCACTCTGGACAACAGACTGGTGTTTCCTCACAAAACTAAACATAGATCTTACCTTCAAAGATCTTTCAGCCATATCATTCCTGGGTATCTGCCCAGAATATCACAAGCCAGGGTACAGTAAAAAAAACACTGTATATCCATGTTAACAATATCCAAAAGCAAGTCACATATTAGAAGAAGTATTAGTAGCCATGTAATTGACATAGAATTTATGTCCAGAATTTATAAATATTGCAACAAGTAAAAAGATGTCTTTTTGTGTGCATATGTGCAGGTCATAGTGCTTGAACTCTAGGCCTGGAGTTGTCTTTGAGCTTTTTAAATATTTTTCCACTCTCTTTTTTATTATTATTAATACTTTTTTATTATGAAAATACTATACAGAGGGGTTACAATTACATGAGCAAGGTAATGAGTACATTTCTTATCAAGCATTATTGCCTCCTCCTTTGTTTCCCCTTACCTTCCCTCTCCTCCCTCTCCTTCCCTCCTTCCCCCCCCAAAAAAAATTGTAAAGTTTGTTTTTCAACATAATGTCGTGTACATCTCATTGTTGCAATGGGTCCACTTGTATCCCTGTTTAAACAATTTGTTTTTTCCCTCCCCATCCCCAAATTACACCAACATCAAAAACAGTGAAAACAGGGGTTATACCGTTCAGGAGGGATCTTCAAAGCAACAAAAAAATCATCTTTGACTCAAAACTAGCACTCTATCATTTGACCCACAACTTCATTTCTGGCTTTTTGGTGGTCAACTGGAAAATGGAGCCCCATAAGTTTTCCTGCCTAGACTGGCTTGGAACCAGGATCCACAGATCTCTCAGCCTCCTAAGTAGCTAGGATTACAGTCACAAGCCAACAGCTCCTGGCCAGAAATGTTTTTACGAAGAAGGAAAAGGTCTTCAGCAAGTTATGCCTTTACAAAAGAGGATATTCAAATGACAAATCAAATTATAAAAGTTAATAGACTTCATTGAAAGTACAGACATATCCAGGAAATATCTAAAAATGGCTAAGATAAAAGCAAACAAACTACTCTGATAACCTAAGAATCCAATATATACAAGCCAGTAAAGATTATAGTAGGATAAGAACTTACCTTAATGAAAGGAAAAGTGGCTTGTGATCTGGTTTTGTTTGTGAATAGAACTTTAGGAGAAAGAGATAAGGCAGTTTTTGTGGGTTTGTTTGTTTTTTAAATCTGGTAGGCAATTATAGTTCTAACTTCAGTTTGTGAAAATGTGGAACAATGCATAAGCCATTCTTTCTGTGTGGTTCCTGGTGGATCTAATTGACTTACTGTGATCAGAGTAAGGCACACTTTGTTGGGAACAATGAAGAAATGCTCTCCAGAAAGAGAAATGAAGGAATACTGTGTGCAATATGGGAGACACAGTGAACAAAGATGTTCTTGGCTCAATATCTTGGTCTGTCAGTATTTCTTACTCAATTTTCTTATTATGATAATATTTATATTTTCATTTGCTCACATTAAATTTTTCTTTAATAACATTTATGACTTACTTAAGTTGAATTGATTCTTTCTATGGAATGTGAATGCTTTGATTTCACTTCCAGGCATGAGGCTAAGAAGTCATATTGAAAATTTTATTGTCTGTATTTGCTGTAGACTTGATATTTAATTTACTACTACTAAATGCATGTGGATGGTTGAAACAATGGTGAGTAGCTCTTTAGGTGCCTTATAAGATACATTAATCAGATGCACAGAAAGAGGAAAACTGATTGTGAGATGACATTCCTAATGACAAACATCTGCACAATCTCTTTCCCAGCAAAGTTTACTTATCAGAATTGTTCCAGAAGAGACAAAACAGAAACCAAGTGTGGTAAATTATTTTTAAATATAAAAGAAGGTTTAGCTGTACAACAACTTTTGGGAAGGAATATTCTCAAGGTTGGATTTGTGACTTAAGAATATATATGCTTCCATGCTAATAATATTGAGGATGCTATCAACATACCATTTGCTATTTAGTGAGTTCAACTTGTCTCTGTAGCTACTCATTGTGAACCTGAGAAGGCTTCCATTTCTCAAGAAACACAGATTTTTAGTACTTACCTATTATTATTTTGCCTTGTTCCTTGATTGAACTCTTTTAAAATCCGCTGGAGCATTGCTTCTGAAATAATTCCATGGTGGCTTTCCTTTAGGTCATTGTACATTTGTATTTCCTGCGTTTTGATTTGTGACCAGTCAATAGCATCATGAAATTATACCAGAAGAAAAAAGAATAAGAATACAAGAAAAGAATCTTTTTCCTTTGATGCTCTGTAGTGTTCTCATACCTGTAGTGTGTCCTACATTTTATACCTGTTCCCTCCTTTACACCATTGTTCTTGCCCTTTAGGACAGTTATTAAGTGAAATAATCCTTACTTGAACACAAGCACTGTGGTGGTGTGACAGTTGCTCTGATAACCAGCATGGCTGTAGATTTAAGCCAATTTGCCCTTTGACACTGGTGTTGTTGAGTTTATGTGGATGGGGACACTGGATCATGAACAGCTTCACAGCCAAATATCATGAGAGTTCATCACAGCACTCAGGATGACACAGGATTTAAGAGTACTTCTGCAATTTCTCATTAGGTGTTCTCCGACTACAGTTGATAATGAACAACAAAAAGAGGAAAATAAAGGGACTCCATAATTTCTTTAAAAAAGAAAAGTTGATAACTTATTCAATTTTAAAATAACCATCAGAGTCCTCATAAGATCATTTTTATAATCTCCTATAGACTTATCTGACAGGCAACATCTGTCATCTTAGATGAATAGAATAGAAATGGAAGAATCTTAAGAGTCCATTTCATTTCTCTAAATAATGTGATTTTTTTATTCTTAAACAATGAATAAGTATTAAAATCTCAAAAATAAAAATAATGACTTGAAACTAAAGCAGTCAAAATAAGAAATATGTATCTTAAAGATGTTTCTCCATGAAAATGTTTCTAATTTGTAATGCTTGACAAGTAATTTTATTCTCTGTATAAACTAGTTATTAATGCATTTCTGTTTATCCACTAAAGGATATAAATGATATGTTTTCACCCTCCATGCAATCATTTTCTGAAGTTAACATTTTAATAACAATATTGTTAACTTCCTAATATTTCATTTCTGTATTTATTTTCTTTACCTACAGCAGTAGAATCCGACCAATAGTTGTATAGTAATTCAATTGTATGAAATAATATTTCTCCTTAAAAATAAAGAAAGCGGCTAGCTGGACATTGGTGGCTTACTGGGTGGCTGAGTTTAAAGCCAGCCTTCACAGAAAAGCACACTGAAATCCCATCTCCAATCTTAGACTGGGGATGTGGCTCAACTTGTAGAGTATCAGCTGAGCAAGCAAACCCTGCAAATATGAGACCCGTACTTCAACCTAGGCATCAGAACAAAAGAATTATAAAAATCTGTTTATTTTGACAGAATTCTGTATTTTTTAGGCATATAACTTATTTGTAAGAACTAATGTTTCTATTAACCATCATAAAAGTTGGTAGATTTTAGAAAAGTTTAGACTTTAAGCTCCCAATAATTGGATGATTTTTATAGTTACTGTGTTGGTAAAGCTTCTTTGTATCTATGTGATTCTTTTGTGGTTAGATGATTTTTGCCAACTTTTGTCTACATTTATTGCATGTTGAAATTTTTGGTTTATGCTTTTCCTTTCTCTAGCTTTTTTCCAGATATAGTTTCTGCAAATAGTGATTTTCAGCACACATTTCAAATCCCAGTGTAAGATACATAATGTGCTAGCTATGTTTATCCAACAGTGACTTTACTCCAGACACGTTGCCTATTCCTTAATAAATAAAACAAAAGTAAAATTAATTCTCCCAAAATCTATTGAATAGATCATATCTACTCTATTCATTTTATGGAAATGTGAAAAAGAAAGAAATGGAAACACAAAATGGCTTTTCTAGATTACACTCATCTAGGATCTGAGATTTAAAATTGAACATCTCCATTCCCATCATTCATTATATTTTAGTCTTCTAAGTGAAACAAAAACAACCTGTGGTTTTAGGAGCTTTTATATTAAAGTTCATAGACCAAAATGAATGAAGATTTAAGATACTTTACCATTGTTTTTTTCTTTCCTGTGGTGACTGCATGTAATTTACTTCTGTTTTCAGATAAGAAAAATAATAATTCATTTCACTTTTACCTCAAACTGAAGGAACCTACTTGTCACAATTAAATAAAAACTTGATTGTATTTTTGCTGAAGAAATTATAGAAATTTTTTACAAGCTCTGTGGTTCAGGAAGACTTGCTTTTCTGTCTGTAATTTATTGCTCACATTTTATGAAAGGCAGTCAACCAGGCCCCAAAGATAATGTAGGAAAATGGAATTCAGCCGGTAGGTTAGGAAATGAGTAAGGCATAAAGGCCACATTAACATATCCACACTTTTCTTGCTCACCCGTTAAGACAGCTAAAGTTGCCAATTTGTATAATAGAATTTAATAATTACAGTAGGAAACATTGGTAATAACAGTAGGGAATATTTGTTTCCATCAGCATGAAAATTTAGAGTTGAGAGGTTCAATGATAAAGGTTTGAATCTACTAGCACTACTGAATTAGGAACTGTTTTTTAATTAGTTAAGAATTAATGGATCAGAAGAACTGACCCATAATATATCATAGTATAAATAAAGTAAGCTTAGTTTGTATTTAACAACTAGATTCACATATTACATTTGAGATTCGGACAACACCAAAGGTAAAAGTTTCAATTATTAAATTGAGATAAGCGATAGTCATACACAGGCTTATATTAGGGGATTTTGAAATAACAATATAATTACATACTAAAACTAATTTTAGTAAGAAGACTTTGAAGGAAGCTTATCTGGTGATGGGAGGTATAAAAGCAATTATAATATAAATATTAAGATAAAATAAATAAACGTGCTCCACCAATGGATTTTTCTCCTCTGAATTAATCATAAAAATTTCAATTGAGATTGTTCTGAAACAGTGGGACACCCAGTAAGAACAGATAGTCCTGATCAATAAAGTAACAATGGGAGCACAAACATCAGTGATGTGTTTCAAGTTGGTGAATTAGCCATAAGTTTCAAAAGAAAGCCAGCTGTGAGAAATCAAAGTCAGATCTTTTGGGACATGAAACCTTTGGAAATAACTTGTCAATAATTATAATGAGAAGGAAATGGGTTCTGATGATTACTAATTTTGTTAGATTTCCAGAAGTATTTCTCCCAACAGCTCATCATTTACTTAACAAAAAAGAAAGTACAATCCCTAGGACTTTTACAATTAGGTAATGCCATGTGATTAGATTTAAGAAGTAAATGGTAATTCATAGAATGTTTATATTAAACAGGCAGAAGAACTTCTTTCCAGAAAATCATAAAATTATTCAGATGATTTACATCAAGATGCTAGAGACTGTGGCCCGAGATCCCTAAATGACATACATGAAGTCATACTTTTATGGCATTATTTACTATGAATGAGAAAGAACTTATCTAAAAGAAGAACTTATCTATAAAACCACAGGGATATTGGTTGACTTATATACTGACTTAAAATGGAGAGAGAATTTTTAGTGGCCAAGAGATTACATAATGGAAAATAAAAAAAATAAGAGAAAGGCTAGTAGTAGATAAAGAGTTTATAGTACTGATCAGATATATTGTATTCATAAACTGCTTTGTTAAGTGGCAATGCCTTTACTCAAAAACAATTTTAAAAATCAAAGATAAATAAATGAAAATACATTTTAGAAAGATTTTGTAGTTCTGGATCCTACGTAAGCAAGTCTTTGTATAGTATCAATAAGTCTCTAAAGCAGGAAGATGATTGATTACTGGATTCTTTCTTAGACAAAGCCACCAATTGGCAATATAATGACAATATAATTTAGTCACACATTGACATCTCTGAAATCTAATCCCATTGTATGACACATGTCATAATATACATTTATATCATTGCTAAATTTGTCAATTCCTTTAGTGAAAATCATGTTTTAATCTCATAATTCTTGTATGGCTTGATTCATTGAAATATGCTAATTGTAGCAACTCTCCAGTTTTTATTAGCAATTATAACTTTCTACATATAAGTCAAGTTTTCACATTAAAGTTGAGAATCTGTGGAATGCTAAGTTCTTATTAGCAGATAGTTTTTGCCAGGATTTATTTAATTTGGAGTGCATAGAAAAATGTTTGGAAGACAATATGACCTTGTAAAATCTACTTGTAAGAGTAGATTTTACCTGTTCCTAAAAATAAACATTAAAATGCAGTAACATGATGATTTGCCTATGCATAAGTATTGATTTTATGAAATATCTTTAGGGAAATGCCAGTGCAATGAGAAAAAACAGCCCAAGAGAGGATTATGTTGCCTTCAGTTAGCAAGAGAACAGGGTTGATTATTCAATCCTTGGATGCTCACAATCTGCCACTGTGTTCTCTGGAGGTTGGACATGGTATACAGGATTTAATGTATACTCTGGTAAGTCATGGTCTTGCTTTGGTCCTCTGCCTCCTTTCTATGCCCCATTTACCTCCAGTTTTTCCATAGCAATATTTAACTTGTATGTTAGAAGCATAAAACTTTATAGCATTTTTGGAGAGGGTCACATGTTTTCCTGGAATATTTGGGGAAAGGTTGGAATTGGCACACTGAGCAATACTGGACTTTTGAGACTTTGGAGACCCTTGGAGACTGTCCGCATATATTTGGCATTGTGATGTATTGGACTCTTTGGGGGTGAAGAATTCTGAGCTGAAATGTCCCCAACAGGCCATTTGCTAAAAGCTGGGCATAACCTGACAACATTGGTGGGAAGTGATAGAAAGGTAAAGTGGCAAAAGCCAGTTGGAGGAAGTGTGTATGCCTGTGATGATGTGCTTTGTACTTGTCCCTTTGCTCTTGGTCTCTCTGTCTGAACCTGGGTTGCCATGAGGTGAGCAGCATTTCTCTTCTCACATTTCCTATCATCATGCTCTGCCTCTATACAAAGCCACCGAGACAAAGCCAGGCAACCAAAGACTAAAACCTCTAGTGCATCAACCTCCTTTCCTACATCCTCTTAGTTTTTTTTTTTTCCATCAGTATATTATCACAGAAAAAGATTGCTAATACAATACTAAAAATGTCTTTGCAAGTTGACTGTCCTGAAAATGTTTATGTTAGACAGGATTCTCCAATTGTGCTTCCAGAGACATTCATAACCCTACACTAGTAATTCATTTAAATTCAGAACTCCCCCAAAGCAAATCAATCAAAACTGGTTTAAGTGGAAACAGGAAATACATTATTTGCTATAGCTGAACTACATTCAATACGCTTTTGAAGTTCAATGATTCAAAGACTCAGGCCTGGGCACTGTTTCTGAGATTCTGTGGCTCAGGGCTAGGTCTACCACTGGAGCCACAGAGTCACTTCCAGCCATTTCTTAATAGTTAATTGTAGACAAGAATCAAAATGTGGTAAATATACACAATGGAATTCTATTCCTCCATCAGAAAGAATGACATCGCCCCATTTATTAAGAAATGGAAAGACTTGGAAAAAATTATATTAAGTGAAGTAAGCCAGGCCCAAAGAAACGTAGGTCCCCTGGTTTCCCTTATTTGTAATATCTAGTACATGTCTGAGACAAACAGAAAAGGTCAGATAAGATAATGTTAAGTGAAATGAACCCCAAGATAAGGACACAAGTGATTGTTTCTTTCTTGCTATTGTTTCTAATGTATTTATAAAGTAACATGTAATTTTTTGTTGCTTTGTATGTCCCTCTTCCATGGTGTAACCCCTGTTTTCACTGTATTTGATGTTGGTATAATTTGGGGAGGGGAAGAGGAAAAAATTCTTTAAATAGGGAAACAGGTTGACCCACTGCAACAATGAAATATACAAGACACTATGTTGAAAAATGAACTTTACAATTTAGACGGGAGGTGTTGGGGAGTGTAGTTGTGGAGATGGAAGTGATGGGATGGTCGGGGAAAAACAAAGAAGGAGGCAACAATGTTGATAAGAAATGGCGGATGTTGATAAAAAGATGGCGGAGGAGAAGCTGGAGGCTAAACAAGCTCTCGCATAGAAAGCAGTTTTAGAGTTCCAGTGAACAGTCCTAAGCCAGAGAATCACACGAAGTGTGCCATCACAGGTCAGAGAGTTAGTCCAGAGAGGGAAAATCCAGGCAAGGAGACAGCTCTGAGCTCTTGCCAGCAGCCGACACCACTGCGGCGGCCGCAGACACCATACCTGAATCACAGAGAGTCCGGAATGAAGGAGCCAGATGCAGCAGGCGAGCGAATTCTACTTCAACACCAGCAAGAACCGACAAGGAGCAGACATCTTCATCCTGCAGTTCACAGACCAGAGACAACCCAGGAACCAAGACTCGGCGGGAGTACAAGCCCGACATCCTCACTCCTTCTCAGGGAGCAGAGGAGGGAAGGCCACCTCTCCCCCTCCCCAGTAACAGAGATCTCCATCTCCATCTCCATACCGACAAAGCTCAGTGGAGCTGCTAGCTCCAACTCAGGCCTTGGAAGAAAACTAGAGTCATTTAGCAGGTCACAAGTACTTAACCTGACCTGCCAGACTCAGCTACACCAAGGGAAAAGTCACCCAGCACGGGCGCCAGCCCTAGGAGTGGCTTTCTTCACTGGGTAATCAGAGCCAGAGGCTGCCCCTCCCTTTAGCAGCCTCAGTAAACATAAAACCTGAGAGTGGCTCCAGGCTGGACTCTGTGAGTTTCTAACAAACTAGCCCCCAGAAAAAGCTACTGTTTGTTGAAAGGCCTCAACTCTACCCAGAACCTAGCCTCATCACAGCATCTCCAAATTTGAGGAAAAAGCCATCTCCCTCTTTTGTGATCCTCAAAGAAGATCTGCCTCCCATTGAACTAGCCGGGGAGGAGGATCGCAAAAGCCTGGGTAAAGCGGAGCATTTTTCTGCCTGTTCGAACAAACTGACTTAAAAAACCAACCAAGCCACAGGACCACAAGCAGACCAGAGACTCCAACAAGAGGCTGGTTATGGACACAAGGGAGATACAGGATTTTTCCCACCCCTCCCCCCCAAAAATCAAAGAACTTTTTTTTTCTTTTTTTTTAGTACCTTTTATAAAAAATTTATTTTTTCTTTTCTAAATCTTTTTTTAGTCTTATTTTTTACCTTTTTTGAAAAAAATTGTTTTCTAGTAACTTTTTTTTCCTCTTATAATTTTTATTTTAGGGATACATGTGTGTGTGCGTTTTTCTTTCTTTTTTTGTTTTCTTTCCTTGTTTTTTTTAAAAAAATTATTTTTGTCTTTTGTTTAGCTCTACTGAACTTCTGATCTTTTTTCTTCCTTTCTTAACCTTTTCACATTTTCTTCTCTTTCGCTCTTCTTTATGTGACTTAATTGTTGTCCTGCAATCCTCAGATAAACCCGTAGTTGACTATTAGACCCTATCCCCCATTGTGTACACACTTAATCACAAATTTATTACTCAACTCAAAACCTCTGAGACTTAAATTCCTTAATAGAAGTACTACCTCTTTATACCTATATAATATTTTAAGCATTTCTATTTTTAAGTTTTTCAAGTCTCCTTTATATCCATCCCCTTCTCTCATTATATTCACGTTCTTCTCTGAATAGATTGCATTCGTGTCTGAATAATATTATTAATTTTTACTTTTCTATTTTTTCTGGTCTCTTTTCTTTTCCCTTTCTCTTTCTTCATTTTTTTCTCTCTCTCTACTTTCATCCTATCCAACCTATTTCCTGCTTTGAGATTAGGTCTTAGTTAACTCTCCCTGTGCCTTCCCACATCACTCTATTCCTATTTTTTACCCACATCTCTCCCTAACCCTAATATTTTCTGGTTTTCTAAATTCTTCTTTGCGGTTTGTAGCCCATTAATATATAGTTGTTTGATGTTGAATAGATGTATCTGTTGAACTAGATTGTATCTGTAGACTATTGACTGTGCAAATTCAGACTTTAGTTGATGCTTGCCTTAAGATAGTGTTCTAGCACAAAACTGGTGCTATTTTCATCCAAAATGGGCAGAGTAAGCCGGAAAACACAAGAAAAATGGCAAGTCCGGGTATCTCAACTCCCACTCTTGATAATCAGGGGACAGAACAGATAATGAATAATTCAGAGGAGAGTTCCCAAATAGCTCTACAAACACTGCTGGCAAACATGATAAATGAAAAGATTGAAAACATACAAAGGACTCTGTATGAGCGTGATAGGGAGAGAGAGGAGGCAATCCAAAGGTTTACACAGGAATATCATGAGCATGAGGAAGCTACTCAAAAACTGATACAGGATTTGCATGAGCAGCTTGAGAATACTCAAAGGGAAAGGCAGGAATGGCGTGAACAGGCTGAGAACAGTCAAAGAGAACCACAGCAATTGCTTGAACAGGAGCGGGAGGAAGCTGAGAAAAGAGTAATACAGGAATTGAGAGAGCAGGATGAGAATACACAAAGATCACTAAAGGCATTCATGGAATCCATTAACAAAGAGCTGAAGGAAGTCAGGGAGACCACAAAGGGAATGCTGAATGAAACCCAACAGAAGGAATGGGAGTCCAAAGAAACCATAACCAATCAACTAAGTGATTTGAGAATAAACACTGAACACCAAATTAAGGAAGTAAAGAAGTTCATACAAGATCTAAAACAAAGCTTCAACAAAGAATTTGAAGCCATTAAGCTGACCAATTAGAAGGAAAAGAAATAAAAAAAAAGTAGAAAGTCTTCACAGCAGGTTACACCATGCAGAAGATCGAATCTCGGGGATTGAAGACAGCCTAGATATTATAGAGAAAGAACATACAACCACCCAAGACAAGTCCAAGAAATATGACAGATCTATCCAACACTTGGAAGACACCATCAGAAGGCCTAATCTAAGGATAATGGGTGTAGAGGAGCACCTAAAAACAGAAGTTAATGGTCTAGCAAATTTGTTGAACAGGATCCTAGCAGAGAACTTCCCAAACATGCAAAAACATAGGCCTATTCAGATACAAGAAGCTTTTAGAACTCCAAATAGACCAGACCAGAATAGGACATCCCACCGTCACATTATAATCCACACAAGATCAACTCAGACCAAGGAAAAGATCCTTAAAGCTGTGAAGGAGAAAAGATTAATCACCTATAAAGGGAAACCAATTAGAATCACCTCAGATTTCTCAGCAGAGACAATCAAAGCAAGAAGAGCCTGGAATGATGTATGCCATGCCCTAAAATTAAACAACTATCAACCGAGAATACTGTACCCAGCTAAACTCTCCTTCATAACTGAAGGTCAAATAAAAACCTTCCATAGCAAAGAAAAATTGAAACAATATATCTCCACCAAACCAGCCTTACAAAATTTTCTTACAGATATCCTACACATAGAAAACAAACAAGACCTCAATAAAGGCCAAGAAACTGCACCCAAACTGAGAATCCAAGAACCATAGGAAGAACCCAGTTTTTGCAACCCCCAAGAAAGTGGATAACTTGGCAGGAAATCCCAAATACCTCTCAGTCCTATCTATCAACATTAACGGACTGAACTCTCCAATTAAGAGACATAGACTGTCTAGTTGGATTAAAAAACAAGACCCTTCTTCTCATATCTCAAATATACTTGGAACTCAAAAAATTAAACCCCCCAACAACAAATCCTCAAAGAAACAACTGCCCAATAAATAAGTGGGCGAAAGACTTAAAGAGAAACTTCTCTGAAGAAGAAAGAAGGATGGCCAACAGACACATGAAGAAATGTTCAACATCCCTAGCCATAAAAGAAATGCAAATCAAAACAACATTGAGATATCACTTCACTCCAGTTAGAACGGCAAAAATCAAGAACTCTAACAACAACAGATGCTGGAGGAGATGTGGACAGAAAGGAACCTTACTGCATTGTTGGTGGGAATGTAAACTTGTTCAACCACTTTGGAAAGCAGTATGGAGGTTCCTCAAAAGACTTCACATAGAACTCCCCTATGACCCAGCAATCCCACTTTTGGGCATTTACCCAAATGTTTACAAACAAGACCACACTAAAGCTACCAGCACAACTATGTTTATTGCAGCATTATTTACCAGAGCTAAGATATGGAACCAACCCAGATGCCCCTCAGTAGATGAATGGATCAAGAAAATGTGGTATATGTACACAATGGAATTCTATGCCTCCATCAGAAAGAATGACATTGCCCCATTTGTTAGGAAATGGAAAAACTTGGAAAAAATTATATTAAGTGAAGTAAGCCAGGCCCAAAGAAACATAGTTCCCATGGTTTCCCTTATTTGTAATATCTAGTATATGTAAGAGTCAAGCGGAAAAGGTCAGATAATGTGAGGTCAGGAAAATGAACCCTTAGATGTGTATTTTAATGTTTTTTTTCTTTCATGCATGTGTTTCTAACGCATTTATAAGATTATCTTTTTGTTGCTTTGTATGTCCCTCCCCCACAGTATAACCCCTGCTTTCACTATATTTGATGTCAGTATAACTTGTGGAGGAGATGGGGAAAAAACAGTTGTTTAAGGATACAGGTGGACCTGTTGCAACAATGAGAAGTACAAGTTGTCATGTCCAAAACGAGCTTTACAACGTCGGTGCGGGGGGGGGGGGGGGGAAGGGGGGGATGGAGAAGTGGGGAGGGGGGAGGCTAGGAAAGAATGCAAAGGGTAAAACAAAGGAGGAGGCTGCAATGCTGGTAAGAAATGTACGCATTATCCTGCCCATGTAATTGTAACTCCTCTGTACAGTATGTTCACAAATAAAATAAAATAAAATTAAAAAAAAAAACAAAACCCTTCTATCTGCTGTCTTCAGGAGTCACATCTTGCCCGTAAAAACAAACACATTTCAATGTTAAAGCTGGAGCACAATCTACCAAGCAAACGGCCCCCATAAACAGGCGGGAGTTGCAATCCTAATAACAGATAAAATAGACTTCAAATTAAAATTCGTGAGAAGAGATAAAGAAGGTCACTACATACTAATTAAGGGATCTCTCCTTCAGGAGGATATTACAATTCTGAATATCTATTCGCCAAACAATGAAGCACCCAAATTTATCCAGGAAACACTACTTTCCCTCAAATCCCACATAGATTACCAAAGACATTAATTGTTGGGGATTTTAACACACCAGTGTCCCCACTAGATAGATAAACTCCGCAAAAACTCAACAGAGAAACCGCAGATCTAAACAGCTGCATAGATCCACTAGACTTAACAGACATTTACCGAACATTTCACCCAGCAGCATCAGAATACACGTTTTTCTCAGCAGCACATGGAACGTCTTCTAAAATAGACCACATTTTAGGCCACAAAGCAAACTTGTCTAAATTCAGAAACATTGAAGTTATACCTTACATTCTCTCTGACCACAAGGGAATAAAATTAGAACTCAACACCAAAAGCCACCAAAGAAAGTCCGGTATGACATGGAGGCTGAACAACACACTGCTGAATCATGAGTGGGTCATGGAAGAGAATAGAAAGGCAATTCAAATGTTCATGCTTTTCAACAAAAATGAACACACAAATTACCAGCTCCTCTGGGACACAGCAAAGGCAGTACTCAGAGGCAAGTTTATAGCTCTGAGCTCCTACATCAACAAATTGGAGAGATCTGAAACTAGCAATTTAATGACACATCTAAACCTTCTTGAAAAAGAGCAGCAAGATAAACCCCAATCCAGTAGATGGAAAGAAAAAATTAAATCAGAATTAAATGAATTAGAATCCAAAAAAAAAAAACTATGGAAAGAACAAACAAAACAAAGAGTTGGTTCTTTGAAAAATTAACAAAATTGACAGACCCTTAGCAAATCTTATCAGAAAAAGAAGAGAACACACCTAACTAAATAAACTCAGAGATGAGAATGGAAACATCACCACAGAAACAACCAAGATTCGGAACATTAAAAGGGAATACCTCTAAAAACTTTATGCTAATAAGTTTGAAAACTTGACAGAAATGGATCTTTTCCTAGCAAATATTGACATGCCAAAACTAACCCAAGATGAGTTAAACCATCTTAATAAGCCCATATCAAGCATTGAAATAGAAACAGCAATAAGAGACCTCCCAGCTAAGAAAAGCCCAGGACCAGATGGTTTTACAGCAGAATTCTACAAGGCCTTCAAAGCAGAGCTCACAGCAATACTCCTCCAACTCTTCAATGAAATTGAAAGAGAAAGTTCACTACTGAACACATTCTATGAAGCCATCATAACCCTCATCCCAAAACCAGGCAGGAATCATCAAAGAAAGAGAACTATGGACCCATTTCTTTGATGAACATTGATGCAAAACTTCTCAACAAAATTCTGGCCAATCGAATTCAACAATCCATCTAAGAAATCATACATCACGATCAAACAGGATTCATTTCAGGAATGCAAAGCTGGTTCAATATATGCAAATCAATTAATATTATATTCATCACATCAACAGGAGCAAGGATAAGAACCACATGGTTATCTCAATAGATGCAGAAAAAGCATTCGACAAGATCCAACACCCCTTTATGATGAAGGTTTTGGAAAAAATTAGGAATCCATGGAACATTCCACAATACAATAAAGACTGTATATGACAAACCTACAGCCAACATTATACTTAATGGTGAAAAACTAAAGCCATTTCCTCTTAACTCAGGAACAAGACAAGGATGTCCACTCTCTCCACTTCTCTTCAATCTAGTATTGTCATGTCAAAAACGAACTTTACAACTTGGGGGGGGGGAGGATTGGGTTGGGGGATGGGGGGAGGCTCAGAAGGGATGTGATGGGTAAACAAAGGAGGAGGCTGCAATGCTTGATAAGAAATGTACTCATTATCTTGCCCATGTAATTGTAACCCCTCTGTACAGTATGTTCACATAAAATAAAAATTAATATTGAAAAAAAGAAATGTACTCATTACCTTGCTCATGTAACTATTACCCCTCTGTACAGTATTGTCACAATTAAAAATTATTTAAAAAAAAAGAATCTCATGTTTCTTTCCTGCCTGGGCTGGCTTCAAACTGTGATCCTTAGATCTCAGCCTCCAGATTAATATGAGTGAGCCACCAGCACAAGCATTTTTCTCTGGCATTTTTTTTCCAGATATAATTGTTTCACATAGTTTTCCCAAACAATTAATACTTATATCAACACAGTTCTAAATTCATGGAAAAAATCCTCACGTCTCTCAATATTTCCAAAGAGCTCTAGACTAAAACATCACTTTGTCAGCTCAAGCCAAGTGCCTGTACTGATGATTATAGCTAGTTGATCTGTTTCTTTGGTTATGGCAGGGTTAGTCCCCAGGAATGAGAGATTGTATAAGATTTCTTTTTCCATTTATAATTAGACTAAGACTAATAAGAGGTCTCAAAGAAAAATTTTAAAAATTTAAATTGGAGCTGAGTATGCTGTCCTTTTCTTTGAAGGTAGAAAACAGACTTCAAGATCATATATTTAACTAGAGATAAGCAACATTCTGAATCAGTACATACAAATTTACAAACTTAGGTTTAAAATGACCATGTGAAAGTAGGGAGAATGAGAGGAAAATCATTGTATTCTAAAATCAGTGTAAATCATCTACACATCCTCTTAGACATACTGAAATCTGTACGCCTAACTTACCTTTGACAGGACCTTCAGGTCTAATTATATTAATTGTACAGTGAAAAGTACCAGAGACAGATCTACTTATTTTCTTGTAAAATTTTACTGGACATTCTTCACATACACCTCAAATTGCCCTACTGGGTGCCTGTGACGTTTCTCATCTTTATTCTCTTCCTTTTCTGAATATATGGTAAGGTCTTGTTTGAGGCTTCTAGCAAGTCCTCAAATACTAACTTGTCTTTACAAGACATATTTTTCTGCCAATGCTACAAAGGTATCATGTTGTCTATAGTATCACCTTAGAACAGGACCACTGATCATTTTGTTCAATATTTGAGAAAGTCTGTAAAATAAAGGAACCTAAACAAACTTTCTCTATTCTTTCAAATCTATGATTTTAAGCGATCTGTTCACTATACTCATTTTCTGGGCTAAATATGTAAACATGAACTCTTTGAATGCTTTTAATTTGAACTCTTTTGGGTGTTTTCAATATCATTTATAAAGTTACTAAATTTGATTCATTTGTATAGCAATGAATAGAATAGAAAGTAGCATAATAGAAAACTGGTGGTAAATTCTCAATTCTCATTATTCTCAAATACTCAATTTTATTTAGTGTTTAATATTCAGTATTTAGTAATACTCAAATGTATTTACTTTTTAGTTATGTAATAATCTCATTTCCTGGAAAAATATCTTCCTTATCATCCATAATACTCCATATTTCTATTTCTTAAAATATGAGATTCAGGACTCATTAAAGCAACATCTGAAAACATGAAATTCAGAGAACCTGGCCTACCAGATTAAAAACAATGATGGTGAGCACATTAATATTTGATATATACCACCAGCAGTTTATTCTGGTTACTTATTTTGATTTTAAAAATAAATGAACGTTCTTTTCCATTTTCCTTGTTCACTCTTCCCTTTTTCGTTTTCCTCCTACGTTTTCTTCTGCATTTTTGCCTGTCTCTCTTTAAAAAAAATTCTTGGGTGTTGGGAAGGTGGCTCAGTGGTAGAGTGCTTGCTTCACATACATGAGACCCTGGGTTCAATTCCTCAGCACTACATAAAAAGAAAAAGCTGGAAGCAGCAATGTGGCTCAAGTGGTAGAGCGCTGGGCTTGAGCTGAAGAGCTGAGCCCCACGACCAACAAAAAAAATTTTGGAATGGTTCACAAGCACATGTGTAATCATTACCTTTAAAGAGAGGATTTCCTAGCCAAATATCTTCATTCTCATACACACTTTCATGCTCCATTCCAAAACCTAAAATCTGGACTGATTTTTGGCTTCAATATTTTTTCATCTAGATCTTCAAAGTTAATGAATTCTCATAAAGTTCTTAAAATTTTATTTATTCGACAATTCATTCATGAAGCAATGAATGTGTTTATTATTAGTAGTATTATTGTGAAAATACCATACAGAGGAGTTACAATTACATGGGCAAGATAGTGAGTACGTTTCTTATCAAGTATTGTTGCCGCCTCCTTTGTTTCCCCATACCATCCTTCCCCTCTACAACCCCCCCGCACCCCCACACCCCCCCTACCACCATCACCACCCCCACCTCCACCCCCCACCCCGCCAAAGTTGTAAAGTTCGTTTTTTGACATGTCTTGTACATCTCATTGTTGTAATGCGTCCACCTGTAACCACAATGAATGTTTTGCAGCTTATTTTTGCAGATTTCAAGGAATCATGATCTCTTCCTTTCATACCTTTTTTTTGGAGGGGGGCGGTTGTGGGGCCTGAACTCTGGGCCTGGGCACTGTCCCTCAGCTCTTCAGCTCAAGGCTAGCGCTCTACCATTTGAGCCACAGAGCCACTTCCGGCTTTTTTTTTGTTTATGTGGTGCTAAGGAATCGAACCCAGGGCCTCATGCATGCAAGGCAAGTGCTCTACCACTTAGCCACTTTCCCAGCCCTTCCTTTCATATCTTTAGTGCACTTTCTTCTCATTGTACAAACTTGTTCTTTCTCATATACTTATACAATAAGAACTCTGTATTCATCATTTTATGTTAGATTCCAATCGTATTCTAGAGTATTCTAACAGCTGTAATTTATTTTTTATCCCTACTTTTTATAATATAGCATCCACTCACCATATTGAAAAGCAATTTGTCTTCATTTGAAGCAAAATACTTGTTCTGAAAGCCTGTTAATGCAAGCTCCTTCAATGCTCTTCTGTTTAGGAAAAAATCCTGAAATTATTATGCAAGATTATATATACACCTATCTTTGTATGTATGTACATACATATGTATATATCTGTCTATCTGTCTATAATGTTCTAGTACTTTAACTACTCAACATGCTAGTCCACTCTTGCAGAACAGAGCAAAATTACAGCAAATCAAATTTTTGATGCTGTGGCATTGACTATTTTCCTTATTCAGCAGCACCTTAAAAATATCCTATGTGCATCTTAAGAGTTATTAAGATTCTGCCATCATAATCATAGCTTCTACAAGGCCTCATATTCAATGTCATTCTTCATTCTTCAAGGTTCCCATAGCATTTGTAAGTGAATTTGATATTAACATTAACAAATTATTTTGCCTTGGTAGATTTTGCCCTGATTCATGCTAGAGTCCCTACCATGTAATATTTATGCACATAGATGCACATAATTAGATTCTCTATTATCTCATTTTTATTTATTATTTTGCAATTCTAGTGTCTGAGCTCAGAACTCTGTGCTTGCAGGTATTCTAGCTCTTTGTTTTTCAGGATACTATCACATTTTTATTTAGGGCCAGAGTTAGAAGCTATGGCTTCCTGAATAGCTAGAATCAGGGGCATGAACCAACATATCTAGCATAATCCTTAAAATAAGATCTTTCTGCCTTTTTGCCCTGGCTAGCCTTGGGCTGCCATACTTCCAGTCTCCAATCCTGAGTAGCTGGGATTGTAAGTACAAGTAACTTTGCCCAGCCTGCTTGTCATTTAAATTAGAGACTGGTAATCTTTTCTAGCAGTCAATAAAGGTAGCAATCAATCTGTAAAACATCACTACCTGGTGTAAATAATCAACTGAGATCATAAAACAAATACTGTTTAAACAATTTAACAAGATTTATATATCCTTATGGATTTCAAAATTATTCCTGTCTAAGAAATTAAATTTCTATAGATACTCTTCCATTAAATACCATCTGTGTGAGATTGAACTTGAGTTTTATTTCATTTTTCAAATAATATACAACCTTTATACCTGCTTGAGGAGAGAGTCTAGCCAATTACTTTGAACTACTATGCAGAAGCTATTTTTCTCCTCTAAATTTCCAAAGCCTCTCTGGCAAACTGAGATAATGCCTAAAAGAAATTGCCCAGTGGAGCATTGTCTTTTAATCTCTCCTTTAAATGAGCATCCTAAATTAAGCCCCTTCTTTACTTAGATGAAAGGAAAAGTATTTTTTTAATGTAAACAGATTTTGTTGTTAAAATTTCAGTCTTCCTAATAAAGAAGCTTTTAGCTTAAAAAATATATCTATGCCTCAAGACAATTTGTTATATACCATCTAAGCTCTAGGAATACACAAACTGTGCTGTATTTTTATTTTTTATAAAAATCAAAGTTTCTAAAAAAAACTTTTAAAATCAACTACAAGCAGTGTTTCTGGTCAAATGTTTACTTTCATTTACTAATTGGTCATAAAAAGCAATGTAGAATGCATGGCAGTTTGGCTATATTGAAAATTACCTACTAACTGCTATCTATTATCTCCAGTGCTTTAAGTATAAATTTCATTACTTTGAGAGGAGTGATCAAATCCTATATTTGTCTTAGAAAACTGAAATCTTTGTAATGAATTATATTATCATATTTACTGTACTCATGGCTGCTCACATTGCAGTCCATTGGGAAGGGATTTATGTCCTGTCATATTAATCCATCTTGTATAATTCAACAAAAGCCTGTATCACTCTATCTCAGGAGAACCTAAGAAGAGGTGATGGCTGTTCATTTATCGTGATGTAAGGTGGACTTTGCTCCATCTTCAATTGTCCTGGTCTCCATAATTTCAAGATGCTTATAGGTTTGAACCATGCCAGTAAATAAATAATGCCCTACTATCCTCCTGATAAGGATTATTACAAACACAGTAGAATGAAGAGTATATGTAATTGAAAGGACACAAACTGAACACATGAAAGTTTCAATCTTTTCCTCTTGATGGAGCCTTGTGGCAAACTCCAAACCAGCCGAACCTACATTCATTCCAGCTTATCTTCAGTACTTGAATATAATTGCTCAATAGTAATTTTACTAAATCCAAAGGAAATAAAAACTTTATCAAACATAATTCTATGAAAAAAGAAAATGATACAGAAAGATAAAGGAGAAAGTTTAACTTATTTTGATACTATATAGACATATATATGTTTTTTGAAATAATTGGCAAAATCAGTAGATTTCACATGGGAGATGTAAAACACTTTGAGGGTAATATAATCATTATGATCTCAGATATCATGGGTTTTTCAAATGAGCCAAAGGTATGCTTCCTTAGAAGATTTATTTTAAATTGAATCATAAAAGATTTCAACAAATATATAATAGGGAATAAAAGAGTCCTTAATGAAAAAGTATACATAGCTAACTTGAGATATGTTAGTTAACTCAGCACAGTTATAATAAGTTATTTTTTATAATATTGTTTCTGCAACTGATATAAGTAAAATCCATAAATATATTTAGCTTAGATTGACAGCATAGCACAGTATATTTTAAACTTCAGAGAAAATATTACTTTAATAGGAAGGACAATATTTGTCAACTGTTAGCAAATATAAAACATGCTAAATTATACTTATCATAAAAAATTACCATGTTTAATTTAGACCAAATTTATTTTATCAATTATTAGGCTAATACACATAAGACAATAAAGATGAATGAGGGAAAGCACTTTTACTTCTTGAGTTAAAAGACTAAAATTCATGTGCTATCAATGGAGTTCCTTATATATCAACTTCATAAAGAAGAGACCATATTTACCACAGTCAGTCTAAAAAAGAACCATTTTAATGACTAAATATTATTTTTAGTAGAATCCATTTTATAACCTCCTACCCCACTAAACTTTATTCCATATTTTCAACAGCTGGTGCTCCTTGCTGACCTCCTGCTTGCTCTGTTTCCAGGGTTCTGATGTCTCAGCTAGAAGAAATTTGGTGAAAATTACTCAGCTGATATTGTCAAAATAACAGAGATGATATATTTCTTAATTTTTGCATGTGCACTATGCTTCTATGAGATCTAGGTTTTATTTTAGCAGTAAATTCCAATGTCTCCTATTTTTCTTCTGTGTTGAATTTAAAAATTCCTACTTCCAATGGTTGAACTATTCCCACAATTGATGTAATGCTTTAGAAGGTTCCATTAGGACTTCTATGGATTTGGTTCACTTGCCTGGAAAAGGAAAAGAAATAAAGCAATACAGTAGAACCTTGAAATAGGATTTGGATTTATGAATGAAACTAGTTTTGAGGAGGTCACAAAAACTTAGGCCAGTAGAAGACTGAAACAGAAAAGACAGAAGTCAGGCTACCATGGCTGTGGTTAAAAGGTTGTTAAAGTGTTTAGTTCCCAGTGGACAGTTTCCTCATGAAATACCCAGAAATATTTAAAATTGTCCTCACTACTTTGCTTATAATGATATCCAATATACCGATATTGTAAGGCATCTTACCTCCTAGCTTTGTCATAGTCATCAGTTTTCAAGTTATAACCTAGTACTAAACACTAGAATAGGGGTAATGAATTTATATAGTATTTTATACCATTTTAATTCCTTAGACTTTTATGATTTTTTACTACAATATCAAAGTATAAAATTTATATAATGTTATATCAATATGACTAAGAAAATTAGCATGTTTATAATACCTTGCTTATGAGAAGACAGTAAGTATTAAAAGAAGATGTGCAGAAATAATATATAACTGTTTTAAACTTTGTGCTTTATAAGCAACTTATGGCTTTACCACTTTACCTGTGACCAAGAAGAAATAACTTTCCTTTTTAAAGCCTGTTAGTAATAATCACCTTTTGTATGCAATTAACTATTCTTCATAAAAATTGATCTCATATTTTTGTTTGAAGCTTATAAAAGTTTTTATTTAAAGAAGTGTTCTCTTTACCTTTATAACAATGCCTTGTCCTAATAGAGAATCTTGATAGTGAATCTTGAAGAGGATGCTTTGAGAAACCAAAAACTAATATATGTTTTTCATGTATTTGTTAATGAGTCAAATCTCTTAAATTAAGGCCTTGAACAATATTTCAGTGGCCTCAGCTAGCTTTCTTTCAAAACAGCATTCTTTCAAGAGAGAATCCAGTTCCTTGGTTATTCTATTTAATAAGGAAGACAAGCTAAGGAGTCAAAGATCAAAGAGTTATACATTCAAGTTGTGAATACATAGTATACTAGATGAAACACATGTTTCTCAAATCCCCAATTCATGATTTCAAAAATTTGCTATGCATTGTGCCAAAATATAATATATTTGCATTGCAGTGTGGCAGTATGTTCTTGATTTTTCAAATGTACTTAAGTGTCTATTTTCCTAAAAAATATAAAACCTGGGTCAATGTTGTAATAGCTATTTCTATCCTGTGTAGTTCTACCAGTCATTTAGTGTGAAAAGTTCCAGCTATAATCTCATAGGATTGTCTTAAATCATTCAATGCCACTTTCTGTATGATGATTCAGAATACCCAAGTTACAGTGTTTTGCCAATATTATAAAGCTGAGAATCACTTATTATTCTGATTCCTTTAGATAATTCCTAACATATAATTCTTGATTTGTTGAATGATATTGTTAATAAGGCAGTTCCCCATAACCGAAGTTGTTTTCAAATGTTGCTGTATATTAATATATGCTTGAAGAACTTTACAAACTATTCAGTTCCCAGGCTGTGCTCTGCATGTCCCTGCATGAGATTCAAAGTTTGGTGATGTTGTTTGTAATTCAAAGATGCTTCCATTGCAACCACATTTGATTACTAGCAACAGAGGAAAAAAGGTAAAACAAGTTTTTAATTAAATAAGATTTGAAGTCGATGGAGTCAGAATCAATCAATTTGCTATTCAGGGCTGTACCAGTAAATAGGAAACTAGAGCCATTCCTACATGTCATCTAAACATTTAAAAATTATGAAGTGCTAGTGTAGTTGTTGATTTTAGTTGTAATCAAGGTAGACTAGTGTGCAGATTCAGTCTATGAATCCCTCTGGTTGTTTGTTTTAAAACAATATAAATTTTATTTCCATGCAAAGGCTGAGCATGATCAAGCAATGACTTTTTATGTCATTATTGTTTCTGTGCCAATTCTTCCTTTTATTGATATTACTTCCAATTTCTTTTTTTAGATCACAAGATTCATTCTGTCTCTGATACTTTATTCTTTGACTGATATGTAATTAATTGTGAAATGTGGACCAATAAACATTAGAAGAACAGATTAAAAATGCAATTTCTGATTCCTATCAAAGAACAACTTCAACAACTTCAACAATCATCAGAATATTGTGTCTGCTAAAACTGTATGAGAGACTTATTATTATGAACATGAAAAACAGTACCTCAGGCATTTCTCATGTCTACTTCTCACTTTAATGCAGAAAACTAAATTCACTAATCAAAACACATTTTATATAAAATTACAGGCCATGATTAACTGTCTTCAGTTTTCATTTTTCTATAGCTCAAGGTAATATGTACTTTTCTAAGTTGTCAATCATAATTCTCTGACATCTCATTATTGCTCCCAGGTGAACAGAGTTTAGAAATAATAAAGCTTTTTTCATACCTGTCTGCTTCCCTTCTTTCCTTTGATGATGTGTGGGCATTAGCACTTAATATTTGTTATCAGCTGTAACACAACTGGTAAGGTGTAAAACTTGTCCATGCCTCAGCATGATTTCCTAAGATTACAATTAAATTGTTCTCAGTTTGGCCCCAGACAAGGCTTTTATACTTTTCCTTTAACCCCAACTGATTATAATGGGCAAATTCTTAAACCACTGTGTTCTTTGCGAGAAAAGATAGTTTGAAATTGTATCAAGAATTCATAGTTTTGACTCATTACAAGTTCATGCATCAAGATTAAGATATAATTATCTAGGGGTCAAGCCGTGTTATATACATTGTTTTGCTATACAAGTAACAATACTGGAAAGAAAAATGACACTGCTGTTTGCAAAGTTCTGTTTTCAAGCTGTTGTTATATCTGCTTTCGGATTTATTGCCTAAGGGTTGCAGATGGTAGAGTGCTACTTAGAAGAGACACCCTGTTGGGAAAACAACATTACAGTGCAATTAATAACCAGGGGAGTTCCTCTCCCATACCATAGTAGTTTCACTAAGTAATCACTTAGAAAACAATTGTACCAACTTCATAGAAATTAACCAATCTTATACATTTAATACTGTATAAAATACATGAATAAATAAATGCATTTCTTAAACAAATTTCATTCCAGTAACATAAATAATGACATATTTTATAATTCCTAACATCACGTTTATATATAAGTGTATTCTGTATATGTGTGTGTGTGTGTGTGTATGTCAACTATCTACATTATCCAAAGCTCATTATTCAGAAGTCACAAGCTAAATTTTTAATTTACTTTGGTCCCAAATCAATGTGCTCCTAGATGGCCAATAATATCTTGAAGAAATTGATACCAAACAACAATCTCAAGGAATTCATGCCACTTAAAAAAACTGTAACTTAATATTTCTTAAAAGTAATATTTCTTAAAAATTATTACAAACATTGGAGTATGATCCAGAATGCTAGGAGCTTAGTAGATTAGTAAGTATCATCATCAATATATTCACTTTAAATCAAAAGAAGGTCTTGAAAGTATCATGAATTTACATTAATCCATAAAAAATTAACAAGAAGATTTTAAGACAGAATGTTTATAGATTTATGTGGTAATGAAAAAAAGACAAGCAATGAATTTGACTTTCCTGAATAATGAATTAGGGAATAAAGAGATATGTCTGACAAAAAATTACAAGGAACCAGATATATGAAGACAAAAAATAGATGTAAAATGTGAATGAGGTGTTGATAACATGTAAGATAATGAAAGAAATGTCATAATATATCTAGTGAGATTTTTAATTAAATAATATAAAATATGTGGAATCAATTATTAAAGAAATAAAAGGCATCAATTTTCAGATTTAGAATGTTTAAAAAGAAATGACATACATAGTTTTTAAATAGTGATTTTAAAAAGTAGCACAATCCTGACACATACTTGTCAAATAATATAACAGAAAATAGAAGTTACATTTCTTAAATGCAGTCATGGGATGAGAAAATTATTATCTATGGTCAAGTTTAAAATAAATCATACAAGCCAGGCACTGGTGGTTTAGGCCTGTAATCCTAGCTATTAAGGAGGCTGAGATCTGAAGATCACATTTCAAAGCCAGCCTGGGCAAGAAAATCCATGAAACTCTTATCTCCAATTAACCACCAGAAGACCAAAAGTGGTGCTCAAGTGGTAGAGAGCTCACCTTGAGCTGATTGCTGCTGGACAGCACCCAGGCCCAGAGTTCAATCTTCATGACTGACAAAAAGTAAATAACTAACTAACTAAATAAATAAAATATGCATTTGCAAAACCAAAAAAAATAGGAAGTGGTAGACATTAAAATTCTGTCTTCAAAGTACTGAGAGGAAAAATATGTCAATCTATTATTAAACTACTTAGATTTTCTTCAAAATTTGATGTTATTTTTTATAGACAATGTAAGAGAATGCACTGTCAATAGACCTTTCTTAAAAGAGTTTATAAAGTATACATTTCAGAATCATCGAAAATGATCCTAGAAAGAAAGCCTCAGATGTAAAGAGGTTCTATGAAGAAATCAAAGGGCAAAGATAAAAAGGAAAATAATGAGAACGTCCTAGCCCATAAATATTTTGGTTTGAGAAAACTCTTCATACCTTAAAATGATTAAAGGTCACAAAGCGTTTTCTTTAAGTGTAGTATACGTTTTCTGTGTACAACATTGAAACCAAACAGGATTTCCTGAGGAAAGGTTCAGTAAAGAATAAAGCCCACCCCTTTCACCTCAATCTACTGTTGTGTTCATGTCTGCTGTAGAGCATAGAAGGAACTAGAAGGAACATAGAGAAGGCCCTTCATTTCACTTCAAGTTCTTTCCAACTCCCAGTACTCCCTTTACCTCTCCTGTGCTCTGCGGGACATCTGGGGATATACAAAAGTGAAAACATTTGCTCAGTATTCCTTGTCAGATGAATCCTCCTCCATTTGGATTATGTGCCATTTGACTGTTACTTGCTTCTGTTCAAGGAGCAGAGTGCACACAATGGATCTGGCATTTTTTGTTTTGCCCTCTACGTATATGAGTCCAGTCAATAAATAAAGTCTTGGGTTGTTGTGGGTAGTTACCTTCATCTATAGTCTGAATACCTGACAGTTCACCAAAGTGTCGCATAGAGCAGTATGGTCAAATGAGAGCACTGTCCTTCTGGCAGATTAGAAAGTCAAATGGTTGTGGTGAAAACAGACTATCATTGGTTAGAAGATGGCTGAGCGGTACGCTAGTGCAGCATGTCTGTCAGGTTAAATTAGAAAGCAAATAGATGTTCTTTTTAAATTATGACTTTATTATCATTAAGCAGTTGTACAAAGTAGTTGACATTAAATACAACAGTTTATGAATAAAATGTATATTAAACCAGTGTAACCCCTTTCAACATTCTCACTCATCCCTTGTAATCTACTGGGAAACACTAACCACTGCAAAGGACTCTCTAGAAATAGGACCCAAAGTGTTTATTGAATTTGACAACTAAGTGATGATTACCAGCTATTTCTACTGATCCCAGGTACCATGGTGATTAAACAGCTATACACTTCAGGCCCACTGCCCCATCTTGCTCACTGTGCTGCTCTCACCCAAGAAAATTCTTGCCCAATATTACAGAAAAACTGTACCAGATCATTCAACAGAAGAGGAATCCTTTATTAAGTACAACTGCAAGATGACACTCTATTGGCTGGGCTCTATTGAACTCAAAGACTGAAATTAATTTCCTTCTTTTTGTTAAAACACTTGGTCATGACTAACACAGAAAAGCCGATCATATTTAATAAAGAATTATTTTTGTTTCTGTTTTTCTTATTCTTTTTTATTTTTTTTATGAGTATAAGAATTGGTCTTTTCAAGAAATCAGGCTGGAACACTTGAATATTTACATGCAAAAGAATGTTGGACCCTTCGCATCAAATATGAAAATCAAAACTGGATCATAGATCTAAGTAGAAAGACTAAAAGTATAAACTCTTTTTTCATATTTAAATACTTGAACTCTGGGCCTGGGCACTATTCCTGAGCTCTTCAGCTCAAGCAAGCGCTTTACCACTGGAGCTGCAGTGCCACACTGGGTTTTCTAGTGGTTAATTGGAGGTAGGAGTCTCATGGGCTTTCATGCTTGGACTGGCTTTGAACTGCTATCCTCAGATCTCAGCCTCCTGAGTAGCTAAGATTACAGGCATGAGCCACCAAAACCTGGCTGTTTCTGTTTTTTTTTTTTTTTTTTTTTTTTTTGGGTAATGGAGGGTTGTTGAATTCTGATGTTCTACCACTGAGCTCTAGCCATTACTTCCATGTTTTTGTTTTATTTTGTTTTGTTTGAGATAAAGTTTGTTACTTATCTTGTATTTATGTTCAGGCTAACCTGGACCTGGATCTACTATTTATATATTCTACATAGTTGTGATAACAAGCATACACCACTAAAACCAGCTTCAGTGATTCAGATAGGATTCTATAAACATTTTTCCCCAACTGGCCTCAAACTGCAATACTCCTGATCTCTGCCCAACTTAAGTCCTTAGGACAATAGGTATGAACCACTTCTGTGCTCACCCTGCTTTTGTAGCAATATAGATCTAAAGAAAACCATCTCTACTACTGATGCAACAACCTACTCATCACCTCTGGATATCCCTAATCATTAGCAATGTTCTTTTGTGTGCCTAAAACATTACTACAAAAGGTAAATCATTCAGTGTTCTGAAACTGCATCATAATAAGAAAGCAGGAACAACAAAACTTGAAGTTCTGGGTAAAGATATTTTCAGCTTCATATTAATTAGCTTTATTTGAAGGAGAAGTGGACTTCCTCTTATCTTCCCTGAGGGAAGGTGGCTTTCCACTTTGCAGATAGCTCCTTACTGAGGTAGTTTCCTTCTGTCGTGAGGCATCTACACTCTGCTTGGTAGATTGTGGAGCATGACTCTCTTTCTTGATTTTTAAACAGATGGAAGACAATCCTGAGTTGTGAAAAACTGGAGGGAAAAAAGGTCTTTAAAAGGATTTATTTTTTTTTTCAGGAACAGAGAAAATTTACAAGAAAAAAACAGTGGCCTAGAATTATGAAGTCTGCCTGAAGTTCACTAAGTGGAGGTGAACCTTAACACAGTCTTAATGATCATGACCAGGGCCTATAACTCAGGATGCCCATGGAAGGTTCCAATAGAATCACCTCAGTGATTTCTCTTAGGCTGGTTACAATTGCTATCATCTCCCATGCTCCCAAAGAAACCAATGGTGATGGGAGAGCCCAGTTACCATTTCCTCAAGACTCTTGGCTTTCAGAAATAAATAATAGGAGGGGTTAAGCCAAAGTCTCTCACTACCCACTGGGTTGTTAAGGCCAGCCAACTCTACCTGGTCATTGAAGATTTAGAAAAATTGCATTTTATGAATTCGAGGCTTTCTGTACAGCAGATGATATATGATCATGATTTTTTTGACCACTGCTATCAAAAAGAGGTAGAAACAGACAATTCTGTACGTTGAGTACCCAAGTCATCAGTACTGAGACCCTTCAGTATGCTGTCTAGTCTAGTTATGCATCTTGCCAAGGGAATAGAAATTGTTGTTTTGGGGGAATTTTTTTTAGCCGTACTAGAAATTAAACCCAGGGCCATAAATCTGCTTGGTAAGTACTCTACCACTGAGCTACAACCAGTAAAAACTGGTTCTTTTAATAGGAATGTAGAAGCTCCTAAAACTACTCAAACTACTGGCTTATGCAACTCGGACAGCTGCATCAAATGGATAGTCTCCTTGTCAAACAAATTGTGCTATATTTTTCTTTTTTTTTGTTTGTCGGTTGTGGGGCTTGAACTCTGGGCTTGGGTGCTGTCCCTGTGCTCTTCAGCTCAAGGTGAGTGCTCTACCTCTTTAGCCACAGCACCACTTCCTGTTTGCTAGTGGTTTATTGGAGATAAGAGTCTCACAAACTTTCCTGCCCAGGCTGGCTTTGAACCGTATTCCTCAGCTGTCAGTCTCCTGAGTAGTTAGGATTTTAGGCATGGGCCACCGACATCTGGCTGTGTTATATTTGTGTAACTGACTTGTGAATTGTGATGAATTGTCCAGGTATTTTGCCCAGCCACTAGGATATCTCAAACTGACAATAGAAAAAAAAGTTCTTTGGGACAACAACAAACATGCTACACTTGCCAATAAAACATGGAGACTGAATTGTTCTTCCCAATTAAACATTGATGCAACCAGTTGCTTCCTGTATTTTTTTTTCAGTCATGGATCTTGAATTCTGGGCCTGGATGCTGTCCCTCAGCTGTTTAACTCAAGGCTAGTACTCTACCACTTGAGCCACAGTACCACATCTGGTTTCCTGGTAGTTAATTGGAGTCTCATGGACTTTCTTGCCCGGGCTGGCTTTGAACGTCAATCCTCAGATCTCAGCCTCCTGAGTAGCTAGGATTATAGCCTTGAGCCACCGGTGCCCGGCACTTCCTGTATTTTGAAGTGCATGTCCCATGAAAATGCAAACACCATCCTAACCTAGGCCCACACACATAATTTGTCAACATTGACAGTAGATATAAAAATCAACACAGAATAGGAGTCTCACCTAAAAATATTTCCCTATGAGGAATCTCTCTAAGGAGCTATGCTGTTTTGGCAGGGTAGCAATATTTGTATATTCACTGAGTTCTGACTGACACTGAATGGATCTCTGAGACTGGGAGAGTCATCACATGTCCCATTGGTTTTGCATACACAAAGACACCTGAAGTGGCTCCTAACTGAGTTCTCTGAGAACTTTTCATCTGACATCCCCCCATACAAAAGTTATAGATCAGTGGGTCCCATCATAAGGACTACCATGTTCTCTCCTAATTTAGCATATTTCCATATCATCTCCAATCAGAAGGATGATTGTGCATTCTCATGAGCAATTAAAAGACAGGCTTATACCAAGTGCAAAGTAATCCCAGCCTGGAAAACATGTCTAGGGCAGCTAAAATGGAGACTGAATCCAGCAGTTCTTCAGATGAGCACATCTCATTAGCACTGTATGTTTGGCAAGAATGTCTGCCCCTTTCTCTGACTGTGCACCTTCTTTGCATAATTATTGTCACTTCAGTCTCTGTGGGAAACTCCACAGGATGCTTACAGAGCTTTGACCCCTTCCTAAAAAGTTAACTCCATAGGAAATTTGGATGGCTATTAAACAGCATGGAGCAGTAGACAGCAACCTCCTTCTCCATTTACCCCCTGGGTAGAGAGCATGGATTTGCCTGCAAGGATGGTGAAATAATGACCATCATTTAAAACTCTCCAGTGTAAGAGTTTCTCTTAAATACTTGTACTGCTTTGTCTGGGTAGACCCACTAGAGAGAGAGCAATATAGAGAAACCCACCAGAGGCTCCAAAGCAGAGAATATGACTCTCAGTTATGGGCAGTTGTATCAAGGACATTTTTCATGTCAGAATATATAAAAATTAACCCATGTGGCAATGATTGAGTTCCTCCTGATTGACAGGATAAGTGTTCCTATGAAATGGAGAGACCAGATAAAGGAGGGTTGGGGAGTAGAAGAGAATCTTATTTCTTTGTACTCTTCCCAACACATAAACTCCCATGTCACTATTTCAGATATTTCTATCCCAAGGAGTTGTCACCTCCCTGACTTTAATGAACTGTTTGACATGTCACCATTGCCCCAGTTGCAAATTAATATTCAATTACTCTTCCCCTAAACACCACAATTAAATGTAAATCAAATGTATTTAACATGTTTGTTATGCTCATGAATACCAATTTCTTTACTGTGCTGCTAAATACCACATTATTTGAGCCATGAAAAAATTTAATACCTCAAGGAAACTATCATTAAGAATGTCAAGTCTATTGTACACTATCAATTTAAAATGAGGGAGAACATGATGCATTATCATAAAAAATACATTAGCCCTTACATCATGGGATTTATGAAGAGACCTCTGTGTAACATAAATGTAGTGATTGCATTTGGAGAATACTTTCACAATGAAAATCTCCATGCTCTCATAAGTCATATGAGCCAGCTCATGAAGAACATGATAGAATTAAAAGCTGTGAACACTGTTCACAAGGAAGAAACATGATAATAAGAAAAGGTATAAGAAAATACTCTTTGTGTGTGGTAAAACACGGCTTTAATACTAGCATCCAGGATGCTGCCACATGTTAGAGGCCAGGCTGAGTGACAAGGGCAAGATACTGTCTCAAAACTAAAATAAAGAACGTATAACTTCAGGTTCACACAAATCAAATGCAATCCATTCAAAAGATTTCAGAATCTAAAATGATGTACTTGGTTAAAATAGTCAAGTCAATGCACTCAGATGTGCTTAGGGGCTTGGTCTCTTAGTTTTTTCAACATATAGTCAGCTGCCTCAAATGCATTGCCTCAAATATGCACATTTTTACACTGAAGGCGCAGTACGTAAAAGTTGTTGGAAATTTGGGCATTTGGTTCATTGGATTAACATACATGGTGTTGTAAGGTACTTCTAACTTTTCCAGGAATGATATTCAAATGATATGATATTTCTTGCCTGATCTTAAATTTGGTTAAGAATTTATCAACAAGGCAGGTATTAATGTCTGACATTAATAATCCTAGCTGATCAAGTGGCTGAGATCTGGTGGAGAGAAGGGGTCATGCTTCAAAGCCAGCCTGAACAGAAAAATATGAAAGGCTCCATCTCCAAGTAAGCAGGATAAAAGCTAGGCTAGAGCCATGGTTGAAGAGTGCCAGCCAACCAAAGTAAATGAACAAGAATGGAAGGCCCTGGGACCTGGCACAAACCAAACCAAACATGAATTATGTAAAGTCACTAAAATATTAAAAATCCATATCAGGTCCACCATCCATAATGAAACTACAAAAAGAATTCTCACCTTTCCTTGTTAAACAAAGTAAGACTCACTACTGAAAAATCAGCTCAAAACCAATGACGCATTGGAAAGGACATGGAAAGGAAGTGATTGGGGTCTTCTCCTTATTGTCCTTTCCTGTAAGTGTGTGCTGCAGGTCCATTTCCTTTAGAAGCTGTATTTGAAGGCAAAGAGGGATAAGCCAAATTCTGGAGTGATGATTAGACTCAAGGTAGATTTTAATTCTGTAGCATATGGTAGTCTATAATGAGCTAGCACAGGGCAAATTGCCAACATGATATCTGGTCTACATATTTGAATAATGATTTGGATAGCTGAAATTGCTGAGGGTGAGAGAGAGTTTTAGTATCTTCACAAAGGCAGTGTACACAAAGGCAGTGTTCATCTGATTAAACTAAGACTCAGACATGCTTTCTATGTGCACATGGTCCTGTTGCTTGGGGTAACATGTAGCAAAAGTATAGGCAGCCTTTGAAAGGTGAATGTGCTTGTAGAGAAGATTTGTTCCCTGACTAAAGTTTGTAATTATAGTTTTGAGGACTGTTGTGGAGAGTTTTTTCCCCAAAGACAGACAAGGGTTAGCAAAACAACAGAAGGTCTGGTAATCGCTAGGCATTTTAGCCTCCTATATTAAATTCTAATATCCCAATTTGCATATAATTGAAATGTATCAAGTGGATATATTCTATTCACAAGAACTGCCTTTACTTTATATAATGAGAAATCCAATTCTTCATATCAACCACCTTTTATAATCTTTTTCTGCTGCTATAACCTTCAGTGGATTAAATAGAACATTTATAAAAAAAAAAGTGTAGTGTGAAATCTTTACTATCTCTCTGTTTATTCTCACTTTTTCATTCCAAGTTAACTTCAGTTGTTTTGTTTTTGTGTATGCAGATCCTAGACCTTGAACTCAGAGCCTGGGCACTGTCCCTGAGCTTTTCTGTTCAAGGCTAGTTGTCTACCACTTAAGCCGCTGTAGCTCTACTTCTAGCTTTTTGGCTACTAGTTGTTGATATGAATCACATGGACTTTCCTGCCTGGGCTGGCTTTGAACCCTGCTCCTCAGATCTCACCCTGATGAGTAGTTAGGATTATAGGCCAAATATTCAGCCAGAGGCCTGCCTACAGTTTTCTTAAACCATTAAATCTATTTGCCTTGCAGCTCAGAAGTCAACCAAATTCTATCAGTTCTTTTCTCTTAAATCCCATGTGTTTCTTCCCTCACACATAGCATAACCAACATCTTATTCCTGGATTTCTGCAGAACTTTCCTGGCTATCTTCAGTATATTAGCACTCTTCATTTCTATCATTATCTACAAGCAAGCATTTAAGAAATGAGCTATCACCAGCACGCTTAAGACCTATTGCAAGTTTCTGATTGTTAAGAGTGAAAAATGGTGTTACTTACACAAGTCATATTATTAGTGATTCACAGCATTTTGCCTCTTCATGGTGTTTCTTCTAATCACCCTTTCCTCGGCTTTCTGTAGCCTTCTAGAACCTGACGCCACCTTCCCAGCTTTCAAACTCTCTCTGCAGGAGAGAAGAATGCACTGCAATCTACAGTGCACCTCACTCATTGTGCCACATAATCAATAAATGGATGAATTTATAAACAGATGAAGACAGCAGCACTCATATGAATAGCATATATGTTATGCATATATGGAAGATGCTCTCAAATGCTGTATTGGACAATGTCAGAAAACAGTATTTATCACAAAGGGGCTTTGTTGAACAGTACTGAACATATCATTTACTTTTGATGCGGTGATATTTTTCCATACAAAAAAGATTTGCCTTTACCCCCCCCCATAGTTTTTATTTCATAATTTCATGTTAAACTACCATTTGTTGACTAAAAGAAAATCATTTGTATTCCATCCTAGACATAGCTTTGGTATTGTTTTCATATTATTTACAAAAAAAGTATTGAACCCAAACCATATGTCAAGCACTCAGCTATGGAATTTTAAAGACAAGAGAAAACATAATGCTCAATGTTTTAGACACTCCATCTAATACATTTAAATAGTATGATAATACCAGGTGAAATTGATTAAAATAGAAATAAAAACAGAACTCTGATAGTCTTGACAGCAGGCAAACTGAGTGTCTAACAATTGTGTATTTGCCTCACTATGTAACTGCAACCCTTCTGGATGTAAAGATATTCTTAATCTAAAAAATGTAAAAAAATGGGTATTTAACACAGAACCATGAAATGCCCCAGAGGGTAATAGATATGGGTGCTGAAAAGAATACAAAGTTTCTCAGGCAGAAAAAGATAGAAAATGATATTTAAGGTTGAAAAACATCTTATGGATATAAAAAATATAAGCCATCATTTTGTAATAGTCATTTGTAAGAGGTCAGAATCTCAGATTCACTGGGACCATTAGTATAGATTTAGAGGAGTGGAAATAGATATGACCAGATTGCAGGTTATCTGTCTATCTAACACAGTTAAAAGCTAAGGTTGTGCCTTTTAAGTAATGGAAGTCTATTTTAATGCACTAGAATGAAATCTTCAGATAAATATGTTTTAAATGACTGGACATGTAAGGCATAGGAAGAAAGATCAATGAAAGAGGGGGAAACAAGTAGTTACAGTGTTAGAACCTGAGTTGGAACCAACCTCCTCCTTTCCTTGTCTTCTGTCTTTCTGTCTTGCTCTCTGTCTCTGTCTTTCTCTCTCTTATTTAACAAATTCCTATTTTACATTTTCCATATTGCCAGTTAATATTTTAAACCCTGAGGATCCAGAATATATATTTGGGTGAAAGAAAAAAATAAAAGACATTGTGATCTTCCTTTAAGTCTAATGTGTAAAGTACAGCATGTACCTAGTATTGGAAGTTGAACTTTTTTTCATGGTCATTTATACCACAATTATAAGCCAAAATGAGAATTGTTTGACCTATGGGAAATCTAGTATCCCAATATCTGTAAATATACTTCAAACGTACATTTGACTAAGAAGCCATGTAGCATTTAATATGCACCCATCAAAAATACTCCTGCTAGTTATTTTAAGAGAAATTTGTTATCTGTCTGTTGAATGGAAAGGGAACTACAAAAGTATGCTCCAATGAAAATTAAGAATAGAAGCCTAAGGAAAAAGCAATTTCTGTGAAGAAAGAATATTCATTCCTGGCAAACTGTCAATTTTCTTTCTTTTTAAACATTTCTTTTGCTTTCAATATTTTGTGATTATATGTAATAATTCCTTTCAGAATTGTTACCAATTCATGCTTTTATTTCCTAATTATTGTTTCTGTTTGTTTGTTTTAGGGTTGTAAGACAAATATAAAGACCTAAAATCCAGAACTAAATTTATAAACTTTAAGAAATAAAATTTCCTTCCTTTCTATACTTTGGGGGTTTGTTTGTTTTGCCAGGAATAAGGCTTGACTCCACTTTCTTGTTCATGGTTTCTGCATTACTGAACCAACATTAAGTATTGTTTGGATGCCTTTAAGTTTTCTTGTGGTACTGGGGTTTGAACATATGGCCTTGTACTTGCTAGCGAGACACTCTAGCACTGAGCCATGCCTGTACACTACTTTTTATTGCATTAGTTATTTTGACATAGGGCTTTGCCTTTTGCCTGGGCCAGGCATTGACAATAATCTTCCCACTGAATGCTTCTTGCCATAGCAGGCATGATTGGCAAGCTCTAGTTTATACGGCTTCTGCTACTGAGGTGGACTCTTGGGAATATTTCTTTGTCTAGAGTAACCTGGATGCATTACTTTCTGGATCTCAACTTCCTAGGTAGCTGGGATGACAGTCAGGAGCCTAGATATCGACCTAATGGTTGCTCCACTGTGTGTGACTCATTTGAATTGTATAAATGTATTTTTATTGTGCTCCATAAAATACAAAAGCATACTTATTATGAGTGTTATCAGCTTCAAATAAATTTCTATTTCACACATTTGTCTTTATAACTACACTGTCAAAAATGTTACAAAAGTAACTTTCTGTGACCTAATCAATATAATCACTGACCACTTGTTCCTCAGAGAATAGAGAAAGAATCAATTCATGATGTGAGGGAACATTTAGCCCCTTACTTTCCTAGAGGTTTTAGTATGAAAATATGTCAAACATCAAATCTATGAGTACTTTGTTTCACCAGTAATAAGGCTGAGTAATAGAATATTTTTACATTATTGAGATTTTGATTTGTTTCTATATTTACTTTTATATAATTATCTACAATAATGCATCCTTAAAAGTAAATACTCAGCATCTTAAATGATTGTTCATTAATTTATGCATTACAAAGCCATATATATGTTTATATATGTCTATTACATGTATTTATGTATATATGTATATATGTATATAATGCATATATACATATACTGCTTCTATGTATACATACATGGACACATATGTATACATATGTATATGTACACACATGCATTTGTATGTAATATATGTGCATATATGTATATGTATACATAATATGTATAGATGCATTATGTATATATACACATATATTCACATATGTATGTGTATGTATATATATATATATATAAGGTATATATATGAGAGAGAAAGCTTGATCCCTAGATAATTACTCCATATATATTATCATTTAATAGGAAAAATATAAAAAAATTAATATTAAAACAAGTATATATACATAAATACATATGGTGAAAACATGTACAACAAAATCATTATGGATAAAATCTGGTCAGTTTTCTGAGAGGTAATGAACACATTAGTTGAACAGAGGCAAAGATAAAGCATATGAAGGATGAACCAATATAAGGTATTGTAAACATAGGTCAATCTATGTAAAACATACTTTACTGACACTAAATTGCAGTATATGATATTTTCAATGTGCTGATCCTCATTAGGAGCATGCAAGTCAGTGTGATTTTGCAAAATGAACTATAGATGGTTGGCTCCCTAACACATTTCAACGATACTAGAAAATAAATCTGTGCAATGTACCTTTGATATTCACTGGGAGAAAAAGTTCACCTTTAGCAGAACCACATGCTCATAATTAAGGTGGAATGTCTATAAAGAAATATAGAGTTATTGCTTATTATTCTAGATCTCATCTTCATTATACTCAGGGACATCAGCTTCTATTAGGTGGTGAAAATACAATATTACCTTTGAGGAAAAAAATCCTTCAACATAAACATTTATTTATTTCTATTGTTCTTTCAACATAGGAAATTACATATTAGTATGATCAAAAGCCAATTTCTTACTGGGTGCTTAGTTTTTGTAATCAGTTATAGTAATTTAGCTACTGATTTACCCATTATAGAAGGACAGGTAAATTCTTAATCTTACTAAACCTCAAGTTTTGGATCCATAAGATGAAAAATACATAGTAAATGCATAGTTATTTATAGAATTAAGTGAAATATTTTGTATAAAATATATGTTTTCTGCATCGATTATTCAACATATACAAATCAAATTTCTATTTCTAACATCAGATGCTTACAGTCACACTGTTCTACCTCATAAAAATCTCATCCATGCTGGAGACCTTACCTAGAGAAGCATAATGTGCAAACATTTTACACTTATTTCAAATATGTTAAACTAAAAAGCTTAACTATTTGGTATGCAGTATAAAATGTAAATATTTACCTTTGGATAAATATCACTACTATACACCACAGGCAATTGCTAAGTGGATCCCTCCCATAGGCATTTGGTTGATTATTCTTTGTGCTTTGTAAAATTTGTAAAATACATTAAAAGTTAAGATTTGTTATATTAGAAACTACAATCATTAGCTGAAGAGTTCTCTCATAGTCCTGAAAATAAATTAGACTCTTCCTTATTTCTCAGGGGAAGAATATTTTTATATCCAAAGTTTTGGGTTTGCCAGCAGACTAGACATAGAGAGGTTTGCACTCTGCTCTTGTCTCACACATAAGACCTTGTGCTCCCCCTATATAACACCAATTCAACTGTTTCTCACACTCTCCTTGCTTCAATTCTCTTTCCTTTAAAACACATATGTAATGAGCAAAAGGTCTGCTTTGTACTTTATTTCCTAGTATCCTAATTTCTTAACAATGCTTTTACTCACACTGAAAAGCATGAAGCAATCACCTTTTAACATTTCAAATATCTTCAGGTAAAGGGATTAACCTTATTCCTGAGGGCTGAGTGAAAAGATATGCCTGGAACTATGAGTTAAAGGTAACCCTGAGCTGAAGGTTCACACCTGTAATCCTAGCTACTCAGGAGACTGAGATCTGAGGATTGCAGTTCCAAGCCAGCCCAGGCAGGGAAGTCTGTGAACCTCCTGTCTTCAATTAACCACCAAAAAGCTGAAGATGGAGCTTTTGCTCAAATGGCAGAGCATTTTCCTTGAGTGAAAAAACTAAGGGAGGGTTCCCAATACTGAGTTCAAGCCCTAGTACTGCTACATGCACATACAGACATACATACACAGACACAACATACAAACACAGACACAGACACAAAAAGACACATACACATACACACTACAAAAAAGTTAAAAAGTTTAATCAGGAGAAATAAGGATTGTTTGTGATGACGTTTCCAATATTCTGGTCACAATAACAGCACTACCCAAACACAAAGCTAAATTAACCATATATGTTAGATATGAGGGTAGCCTCAAATTTTCTACTACCATTATTAGAGGAAAAAGAAATAGGTGACTTCAATCTTCACAATATATTTAAACTAACATTTAAGCTATATATTTAAACTAAATATTACTTAACTATGTCTTCATATAAAATGCTAGTTAGTATATTTTATTTAATATTAAAAATTTTAAGCAGAATACATATTTACATTTATGGTACATCTTAAGTCACATCAGCTATATTTAAGGGTCTCAAATATCCATCCATGGCTAGTGACTATCATATTGTTAGCATGGGTCTAGAATGAAAGAGAAGATATATTGCTTTTGATTTTCCTAGAAAGTTGATTAAAATATGTATTAAAGCTAATAACCCTATAAATGGCTTTCAAAAAGCTGATATCAGAAACCTCTAAATTCTCTTATTGCTGAGGTCATTTTTCTCAAGGGAAATTTGCATAGTTTCAGTGATTTTTAATTCCACTTTTGTCCTTTCTTAGAATTAAAGTACCTTTCATGTCTCCCGCTCTACTTTTTTCATTATGATTTTTATGTCTGAAACCTGGAAGCAGCTATCCTTCATGAATACTTATTCCTTCTTAAGAAAACTTCCATGAGAAGTTGTTGATGTTGTAAATATCATCTAGGGAATTACATCCAGAAATACATATTTAGAACTCTTTTATTCACAAATTTTCACAAAAGTTTCCCCAATTCATAGTGACGAACAAGAATAATGAGTTTGTGGCACAGGCTGCTCTGATGTTTTCTGATACAACTTTAATTTTTTATAGTTCAACATGTTGGATTGTTTTCAGGACTCTAATCATGATTCTTCCTAAGAAATATCGGAGTGTAACAATTTCTACTCTTATTTATCTGTGTCCTGTAACGATGTTTCGGTTATTTTGTGTGGATCCTGTATGGTCATAAATCAACCAAGACTTTTCCTCAGGGTACTTGAGCATAGATTTCCCACATTCAATTTATCCCAAGGATGTCACACTGAGTTTTACAGGATTTGGACTTTTGTGGTCTCTTACAATCTCTACTTCTTTTCCTTCCCTTTTCATAAAATTATGTTTAACAAGCTGTGCCAATTATAGTAATGGATTATGAATCTCTTTTTAAAACAGATTAGTTTTCAAATGTATTAGAGTAAGCCAAAACCCCAGGCATTTTAAGTGTCCAGTAGTTCAATAGGCTTGTTAAGTATCATTGCGGTTGGCCTACTTCATGTAAACTGTACTAATTGATTTACTAGTCCTTCAAAGTGTAAACAGAGGGGCTGGGAAGGTGGCTCAGTGGTAAAGTGCTTGCCTTACATGCATGAGGGCCAGTGTTCGATACCTGAGCACCACAAAAACAGAAAAAGCTGGAAGTGGCAGTGTGGGTGAAGTGGTAGAGTGCTAGCCTTGAGATGAAGAGCTGAGGAACATTGCCAGGAACAAAGTTCAGGCCCCATGACCGATGAAAAAAAAAGAGTAAACAGAAAGTGAAAATATATACTGAAATATGAAAACTTTTTTATGAAACTCTGATGAATATGAAATGCAAATATTACTCATTTTAAGCTAAGGTTTTTCTTTTTACTTTTTTTTCAGGAAAGAAGGATTTATTTATTTATTTATTTATTTTTATTAACAAGTTTTTTTTATTGTGAAAATACCATACAGAGGGGTTACAATTACATGAGCAAGGTAATGAGTACATT
Organism: Dipodomys merriami; assembly: GCF_024711535.1. Taxonomy (NCBI): domain Eukaryota; kingdom Metazoa; phylum Chordata; class Mammalia; order Rodentia; family Heteromyidae; genus Dipodomys; species Dipodomys merriami. The sequence goes on along the minus strand of NW_027206068.1, from coordinate 57,691,875 downwards.
TCTTATCAAGCATTGTTGCCTCCTCCTTTGTTTCCCCTTACCATTCCCCCTTCCCACCAAAGTTGTAAAGTTTGTTTTTTTGTTTTTTTGGTTTTCATTTTTTATTGTATTGTCAAGGTGATGTACAGAGAGGTTACAGTTACACAAGTAAGATAGTGATTACATTTTTTTCTTGTTTCCATTTTATATCTGCCTTACAAACAATTGTAATTTAAATAAAATATACTTCATTTTTTGAGCTTGGAAGTATGACTTTCAAAGAAATTAGCTTCTAAGATAGTTATAAATGGTAATTTGGGTCACTGAACATTAAAATACAAATTAGTTCTAACAAGCAGCCTATATACTGGTAAGAAATGTACCAAAATATACAGTGGAAAAATCCTAAATTAGACTTTATTAAATATTAAGGATTTCCATCTATTTACAGACATTTTTATATTTTGTTATTCATTTTGTTTTTTTTCTTCAAACTACGAAGATATTTCTTTGTATGTACAACAAGTTGAAATCCTAATGTATTATTTCTGAGTGAGTCAGGTCTACATACTATTTATGATGAAATAACCCTAATTATTAGAAAAATATCGTAGATGGAATATTCTACTTGCATTAAAAAAATTTACATTCTGGGGAGAATGGGAAGTTCATTTTCAATGTTGTTATGACATGATCCATTAAAGACTAGTTGAGCAATGTTCATCAAATTCTTACTATGTCCCCAGTTTCTTTTAACCAACAATTTAAAACACTGTATTCTGCTTTAGATTATCAAAAGGAAAGTAATATTTATTTGCATACCAATAGGAAACAATATTTCCAAGAGACAGAATTGCAACCCCAGAAGGTAGCTATTCTTGACCAGCTGTTCTATGCCACAATGCAGGAAAGAATCCAAAAAAAGGAAATGTGTGTTTGGGGCAAGATTCTCATGCTGCATCACTGACTCAGGAATGGAATGGAACATGTGGAATTGCAAGTACAAGGAATGGAATTTTACTTTAATGAATGCAGTGACTATTTTTATATAAGACACAATGTTTGCAATGTCATTGCATGACTAAGGCTTGGAAAATTTGTTTGTCTACAAATGACATTGGTGGAATTCTTCAAGGCCATTTTGTTATGCAAAACACTACTCCTGAGGGGTGTGTGGGGGGAATCAGACTTTTTCTAGAAGAAAAATAGAATGTACTAAAATTTTTCACAGGAATAAAAGGTATCTTATTTCCTATCCTAAACTTATATGACCTTACTGTATACTAGAAAATTGGAATCATAATTTAAGGATGTAATAGGGATGGAATGCAGAAATTTCTTCTGCTTTCAAAGACTTTGTCTTCCTTCTGGTAAATAATAAATATTTATTTTAGTAAGAACACCATATTTGATATACCTACCACATAATAAGACAAATTCAAAATCATTACAGTCTGGGTTATTTAAAGAATGGGCAGAATATTCATAAATAATCAAAATTGACCTTTTTCATTGACATTCAGAAGTAAAAAAGGGTAGAAGCTTTTCTTTTAAAGTACAAATGTTTTCAATAGTTTTGTAGGAATAAAAGGAATTTGCATTAAGTAATATGGAAACTGAGAAATAGTGTTACTCAGTGTCCAGAATCTTGTAACTAGTTATAATTTACACAATTTTGTTAGGAATATAGATAAATAAATTGACAAAACAGCAGTTTAACGGAAGTGTAGAAAGACTTTTCTTAGAGAGCATGTACTGGTTACAAACATTTTACAACCAAACTTCAACTTCCAATTGAAATAGATAATTTATTAGTAATTATTAGTCAGGCTGCACATAGTTAAAATGACACATATTGCAATGCACTGAAGTTGATTTGGTTTGAAATGAAAAGCAAAAAATTAGAGAAGTTTCTTCTATCAATCATATTAAAATTAATTCTAAACCAGGTATTGGTGGTTCACTCAGTAGACTGAAACCTGAGGATCACAGTTCAAACCCAACTGGGCAGGAAAGTCCTTGGAACTCTTATAATCAATAAACAACTACCCAAAGAGTTGGAATTGGAGGTATGGCTCAAGTGGTAAAGTGCTGTCCTTGAGTAAAATAGCCCAAGGAGAGCACCCAGATCCAGAGTTCAAGCCCCAGGACTGGCACAAAAAGAAAATAATAATTTTCAGGGGAACAGAAGCCCATTCACTCTCCTTGAGAAGACTTAAAAACTTAAGCAAACCAAAGTTTCTCCTGGAAAACTTGAGTAGTCACAGACAATGATTTCTCTAGGTCAAATTTGCACAAAAGAAGCAGAATGCTATCATTGACAAACTGATCAGTGTGAGAAAACGGTGTAGATATTTGAAGTATTGCCATTCCTGGTACAGGTGCCAATGTCCTGGGTGTCCTCTGGGAGCCTGTGGGAATCCTGGGAGCCACTCAGATATACCAAATTTGAACAAATAGTTGAAGAAGCAGTGCTTTAAACAAAATGTTGGCAGAGTTGCACTACAGTTCTCAAATTCCTTTGATTGCATTGTGGTTTCAGAAAGGACCTCATCAATCATAAGCCAATGATGAAGAAAAAAAAAATACCACCTCAAGCCAAACTTGAACACAACAGTTAGAAATATCAGAGTGCATGTTTAGAGGGAAGGCAGGAGGTAATGGGCTGTTTTATAACATTTTCACCTTTACTGAGTTTTAGGACTAAATGGGACAGAAGGTGGATACCTATCTTTCAGGTGGAACATGTCCTAGTTAAGTCCCCCAGAATTAAGTACCTAAGGTAGATTTCAGACTGTCTGTAAAGGACTCTGATAAAGAATGTAGTAAAATATATTTGCTTCTACAATTGATACTTTCTGTGAAAGTATGTAAAGTTACTTTATGTTTAAGTAAGAGCTAGAAAAACAACAATGAGCCATGATATGGAGTACAGGATATTTCAGTGAGTAGTTTAAGGTACCCCATCATTATCTTGTCAGTAAGGATGGTAGGTACACATAATAACTTAAGTCATTTTATTAATAAGTTACAGTAGTGAAATTTGAACTCCATTCTGTGGAGGAAAAGAAAAATAGATTTTAACATGAGTGGAAAGCCAAAAGTGAAATATTACAAAGGCAACATGATATATAGGAAAGCATCAGGGAGAAAATTAGCATAACTTTAATGACATTAGCTATATGCATTAAATTAATCTGAAAATACACAAAATCAAATAGGATGAAAGAGTATTAAAGACAGGCTAAATTTCTCAATGAGCCAAAATAAAAGAATAAATATATAACATATGATGACATTTGTAAAAGAAATATTACTATCAGAAAAAATACACATTCAATTAAAAGGGTGGCAATACTGCTATGTATTATAGAATGGCAAAAGAAACAAAATTTTAAAACTGAAAAAGAAACTAAAGATGTCATATTAAGTTAAAAAAAAGCTTAGGAAAATTTAACAAATAGAACTACAGAAAATTAAAACTTAGAAAGACAAACTGAAGAACAGAACAAGAATCACCCTGAGTTGGAATGCAATATTGTAATACAACTCTAATAATTGAACCATAAAATCAAACTTAAAATATTAAATTTTGGTTATTGGAGGAGATACACAGTTTAGATGGATCCCTGAATGTAAGATAATACAGTGATAAACAAATCCCCTAATTTCTAGCTAAAGATCCAGCAAAGGGAAGCCTACAATGACCTTAATGAATAGCTTCTTATTGCCATCAAACACCACAGGGAAAAATAATGCAAAAAGAAACAATAGGTGGGCGCCAGTGGCTCACACCTGTAATCCTATCTACTGAGGTGGCTGAGATCTAAGGCTCATGGTTCAAAGCCAGCCTGGGCAGAAAAGTCCATGAGACTCTTATCTCCAATTAACCACCAGAAAACCGGAAGTGGTGCTGTGGCTCAAGAGGCAGAGAGCTCACCTTGAGCTGAAGAGTGCAGGGACAGCGCCCAAGACCAGAGTTCAAACCCTATGATGGACTCAAAAAAAGCGAGAAAGGAAGGAAGGAAGGAAGGAAGGAAGGAAGGAAGGAAGGAAGGAAGGAAGGAAGGAAGGAAGGGAGGGAGGGAGGGAGGGAGGGAGGGAGGGAGGGAGGGAGGGAGGGAGGGAGGAAAGAAAGAAAGAAAGAAAGAAAGAAAGAAAGAAAGAAAGAAAGAAAGGAAGGAAGGAAGGAAGGAAGGAAGGAAGGAAGGAAGGAAGAAAGAAAGAAAGAAAGAAAGAAAGAAAGAAAGAAAGAAAGAAAGAAAGAAAGAAAGAAAGAAAGAAGGAAAGAAAGAAAGAAGAAAAAATAGCCCTACTTTTCTTTATTCTCATAAAGACTATGGAGGGAGATTTGAAATTTATTATTTCCAGGATATATGGAGATTCCTGAAACACCACTCCTGAGTGAGAAGCAGGACTTTGACCTGCAGTGAACATAACCAAAAACCACAGAAGTAGAGATATGGCTGAAGCAGTGGAGAATCAGCCTTCGGTGAAAGAGTCAAGCAAAATCCATAGCCCTGATTTCAAGCCCCAATACTTGCAGAAATAATAAAAAATCACTTCACTCCATGAAGTCACTTGAAAACTTAAGTGAATTAGGATAAGGCCTTATATTTGGATATCATTATAATTAATAAAAGGAAATAGAATGCTTTCCCTTAGGTATGGGAACAAGACAATTATCTTTAGTTATTGTGTATTTAACTTGGGGCTTATCTGGTATAGTAAGAAAGAAAAGTGAAAAAAGGCCTACATATTTCAAAAACAAAGCCTTTCATATTTGTAAAAGGTATGTTTGTTAGCACAGAAAGATCTCATGATTCTTAATAAAAATAAAAACTATTAGTCTAGATATATTAAATACATTCAAAATGGCATCGAACCAGAAAACCAACATATGTAATTAATTACTACTGTTTGTACTAACAATAATCATTTGAACATCTGAATTATAATTGTAATTGCCTTGAAAACTAAGGAAAAGGAAACTCATTAGTTGGAAAATGTTCAAGTACATACACATAAGAAATATAAGAAACAAGAGAAATGCCCACTTCTGATCCGTTTCCATATAGGCTTTCAGGATTGTGGAAAACTGTCTTACTGCACGTTAGAGAAAAAGTGTCAACTCAGACCAGTGAAAATATTGTTCAAAAATGAAGTTGAAGTAAACACACATTTTCAGATAATGGAATAATAACAGTGACCTGAAAGGATTAAAGGGGAAAGAAATTCCCAGCTCACCAATTACTAAGAATAATGTCTTTTTCCCAACAGCCAGAGTGGAAGACCTCATATTTCATGGGACATTGACTACAACACTCAGAAAGCCCTTGTCTCAGATGCGAGGGCAAACAAGTCATAGACAAAATAATGTCCTGGTCCTACCTGAAAGCTTAAAAGCTAAACATGAAAGTAGTAAGCTAGTTCCAAGTAATTTAACAGCATGCCAAAATAAATTCAAAAATACATGGCACTTGTAGGAATGTCCTCTACTCATGAGGAAAATCTACATTATCTGACATCATGTTTACAACTATTAGGTATACAAATCAACAGATGGTATGACCCATGAATTCTATAAAGTAAAAATTAAAACAAACTGAAATGATTGAGAAATGAAATAACTAAAGGACATTAAAATAGCTGCTATGTCTATCTTCTGCTTATAAAAGACAAGTTTGTGAATGCTTTTAAAATAGCATGGTCAACAGAAAAGTAAACCTTTACTCATAATGTAATAAAATAAGTAAAACATTGACAGAAAAAGTTCCAATTCTATGACAGTTCATTACACTGAAATTAAATGCCAGTAGAACAGAATACATCTTGTTTTTTGGGGGGAAAATTTAAAGAAATAAGATTCAATATTATTGAAAAGTGAGGTATAGATTATAAGTGGTAACTGTTAAAATTACTGTAGCTATTTTTAAAGATATCAATATACCAATTTAATCTGTATATCTATAGTTATCACAACAGCACAGTATTGGTGGGAGAGTAAACATACACTTCAGTGGAAGAGACTCATATATATCGATCATGATTCTTACTATTTACATTTCATATTACACCTAATAATTATATATGTGCAATTATTACTTGAGTTCTAATTACACTAAAGAAATAAAATAAAATGATAGATAAGACTAAAGTAATAAAATAAGATACCTTTAGAAATATCTGTATGCAGCAGTCATCTTCACCTCCTGTAGATAAATCAAGCACACAAGATTTACTAAAGAAAATCCCTTTTGCTGCTGGCATAAAAAGACAATGACATCTCTAGTTCAGAGGAGTATGAAATGCTAAGCACATTACAGGATTTAAAATAAAATTATATTGAACATTCAAATTTACACAAAGCACTTACATTTTCATAATCTAACATAATTTAAAACTATATAAGTATATGGAAAATAATTCAATAAAAACTCACACTCAAACTTATTAAGTTATTAAATGCAGTGTAAGTTACTTATTACATATTATGACACCTTTATGTAAATTAATTTTGAGTACATAATGTAGGCATATAATTTATGTAACATCTCAAGTCTAGATAATATTTCTCACAAGACATATTCAGAAACTTGGAGGTACTGCCTCCCTTTGACATAAACATAGTTGATTGGAGTTTTGGAATTGTGTGTGTGTGTGTGTGTGTGTGTGTGTGTGTGTGTGTGTGTGTGTGTGTGTGTGTGTTGGTGCTGAGGCTTGAACTCAGGGCTTAGGTGTTGTCCTTGAGCTTCTTTTTGCTCATGGCTAGCTCTGTACCACTTGAGCCACAGTCAACTTCTGGTTCTTGTGGTAGTTAATTGGAGATAAGCGGATATGTTACTGCCCAGGTTGGCTTTGAATCATGATCCTCAGAGTTCAGCATCCTGAATACATGGGATTAAAAGGATGATCTACGGGTGTCCAGCTACTCAAATGGAATTTTTAACCATGCCCCAATATCATTCCTAACATTATCCAACAGCAGGATTCAATGAATGAAAAATGATACAAAATACTTTTTAAAGAAACACAAAATATGTTTCACAAAATTACTAAGTCAAACAAAAACACCTAAATAAAATATCAGTACTATGTGTTCATATTTGAAGTATGGATGGTGAATTTAACCTGCGCTAGCTTGGCCACTTGTTGGATGATAGGATATTGACTTTAATTGGCACCATTTTGTCAGTGGAGGCGGGGAAAGTGGTAGGGTGTCTGAATTCACAGAGGCAGGGGCTGGGACTTGGACAATAGGTTACTCAGCCTGTCAGTCTTCGGTCATGAACTCTCAAGCTCCCTGTGACCCCTGATTTGACCCTATTTAGGCTTGGACCAGCTCAGGCACTGAGCACCACGTCCTGTGTCTCCTGTCCCTGTCCTGTTTCCTGGCTCTCCTCCGGTCTACATAGCTTCTCACTTCATCTCTCCATTGGAGCCGATCTGGTGTGTTGGTATTATATTTCTAATCTTTCTTTCTTTTCCTGCTCTCATGGATCAGTTTTTGAACGGTGTTAAGTGTGTTCACTGGGCTTCAGATCCTTGTGGCAGGAGTCCATCTGCAGATCTCCGGCACTCCAATAAAGGCTCCAAATTTGACCTCTCAAAATGTGGCTTCTCTGCTTTCTGGACTTACAACAATTAATAAATTGAAGGAAGAGGGGGTGACCTGAGGTGAAAAAAAATCACTTTGTCTGGTAAAAGGAGATATTTTTTAGAAGAAATGATGGAAAGTTGAGCTCACGTGTGTGTTGGGGGGTCAAGGGGCAAGCAGGTAAAAGTAAAGTGAATGGAAGAAAAGAGAACATCTATTAATCCAGGCTTCTAGAAGATTGAATGACAGACCTGAGGGTAACCTCAAATTTGCCAGCACTGCTTTCTGGGGAGTCTGCCAATAAGCAATGTTATAACTACAAAGACTGTCTTCACAGCTTGACATCAGAATGCATGATGGCTGTCAGTAGTCTAATGGTGACCCAAGTTTCTGACCTGCTCAACAAAGTCAGGAGGAGAAAAATTCAGAAGGAAAAATGTTAAGTGTACAATTAGCACATGTTCACCTTAAGTCATTTTATCAGGTTGTGTCTTAATGTCCAAGACATATGCTCTTGACACACAACTACAGGAGCAGCCATTTTAAAGAAAAAATTCATTTGATAAATTTGACTTAAATGTATATTCATCTCAATGTACCTCTAATATGAGTGTAATTCATGCTATAATGGTTTTCTTCCCCATATAAGTTCTGAGTTTATTCATTGAGTACTCACAAAATACCTGTTATCTTGGTACTATCATCTTTATATTAAATATTTTCCATTCTGTTTGGATTAAAATATTTTGATGTTTCACCTTTAGAAAGTTAAAATTCCAGTGTTGATAATGTTATTAATAGGTAATGAAATGATTCACAAATACAAAAACATACATACCCTTGAAATGTGAAAATTAGTTAAAATTTTCTTTGTAATTATGCGGGATTTGGGAGAGATCATCTCATAGCAATACATGTCAGAACAGAAGGATGTAGGGTGGCTATTTAAGCACATATCTCCATTCTTCCTTGTCACCACTGTTAGATGGGTCTTTGTCAACATGAAATCATTTAAAAACAAACATAAGGAGACAAATATTCCTAATCCTAAAATCTGTGTGAAACAGAAATTATTTTATTGGGCAAAGTTAGAAAAACATTTAGAGAACACTCACATTTATAAAGAAAGTGATTTTTTGAACCAAAGTTAGGGAGAGACCAGTGACTCAAACCTCCCTAGCCACTAGGGAGGCTGAGATTAGAAGAAATGTTGGCTAATCCTGGGGGAAAAGTTTATGAGAACCCCATCTCAGTCACTGAAACTATGGTCCAGTGGTACAAGCCTTTCTAGTTATGCAGCAAGATTAAATAGGAGGATTGTGGTTCATGTAAGACCAGGTAAAGTGGCAAAAATGGTGAAAAGCAAAAGGTTGGAGGGTATGACTCAAGAGACAGAGCATCTCTAGTAAACATAAGGCCATAAGTTAAAACCCCATTACTGCCAATAAAATAAAATATCAAAAGATAAGGGTCACTACTAGATATAAGCAACTTAGGATGAGGAGGTGTGCGTATATATATTTGGGGGCGGGGGATAAAGAGGGAGGAGACAAGGAAAGATATTTAAAGTGAATATTAAAAGACAAGGAGCAATTTGGTCAAGTCGAAAACAAATGTGCCCAGGAGTAATGACAATTTTTATGTATCAAAATTAATATTTCCAGTTTTTTGCAATATACAGATTTATACTCTCTCCTATTCTTTCATTCCTGTATTCACTAGCTGTTTATTTTCTGGAATGACGTTGAGATGCTGGGACATTAAGACTACTTGAATCCCTGCTACTGAGAAACTCAATAATATCAAAGTGTACTGTCTCTATATGAATATTGCATAAATAATTGCACTGAAATATTTGAAGCAAAACAGGGTGTGGGAGTGGGAAAGAAAGAACAATAAAGAAGTTTAATTAGATTAGAACATAAAAGGATGTGAAATAGTGTGAAACCCTTTGTACAATTCATAGATACTAATATGTGACAGAAAAAGAAAATAGGCTGTATCAAGCAATAAAGTGGGTAAATATGGTTGCATATGGTCAAAGTATGTATGCAAATGGAGCAGCGATACCTATGGAACTCATTTTAAGAAGTAAGCTGAGTAAGTGAGGGTGAAGGAAGCTGAGCAATGGAGCTGCTGAGTTTGACTGGAGTATGACACGAATGTATGGAAATGTCACCATGAAACTCCTTCGTGGAACAATATATGAGAAAAAAATGTTAATAAAATAGAAAATTGACCAGGAACCATTGGCTCTGGGGTTCATCTTTTGAAGTCAGCCCTGGCAAGAAAGTCCATGAGACTCTTATCTCCAACTAACCACCAGAAAACTGAAAGTGGAGCTGTGGCTCAAAGTGGTAGAGTGATAGCTTTGATTGAAAAAGTCCACCCAATCCCTGAGTGCAACACACACACACACACACACACACACACACACACACACACGAAAGACAGAAAGCAAGAAGAGAAAGAAAGAAAGAGAGAAAGCTACTTTAATATGATTGTGGAGGCACAATTTTATATAATACAGCTTACATACATACATTTTACAAAATTATTATAAGAATATACTATTGCATAAGTAATACATCATGTTATCACAAGTACAAATTTAATATTGAGTTCAATCAACCATGTTTTTTTCAGTAATATTAAATGTATAAATTCAAGCCAATGCTTAGTTTTCTGCCTTTAGTCCTGATGTCTACATGTTCATGATCATCATCATTGTCCATATAAAAATATTTTCTTCATAAGTATTTCTTACCTACCTCAATCTTCCCTCAAAACCAGAGAAAAAAATGATGTTTGTTCTCAATCTCTACAATTTTGACATTTCACACACAGAAAATGTAACTATGATAATTATTTTTAGGGCTGTATAAACACAAAGACTAAGCATAGAATTAGAAATCATAGTTCACTAAACTATCAAAATTAGTTAAGTCAGAGACCTTGATGTCCAAGGACATATTTTAGGCTGCAGGTTTCTGTATTATTTAGGAAAAAAAATACAATCAGAATTGTCTACTTGTGAATGCTATACAGTGAATCTACATGATTTCTGTATATTCTTTTTCTTTTAAATGTTTTTAAGTTTTTTTAAAATTTTTTGTCAGCGTGGGTCTCGAACTCTGGGCCTAGGCGCTGTCCCTCAGCTCTTCGGCTCAAGGCTAGCGCTCTACCACTTGAGCCACAGCACCACTTCCTATTCTTTTTCTTTAAAACAATATTCTTTTAATTCTCCTCATTATTTTCTGCTAAGAAGTGGTTATAGATACATCACCTTCATGTCTCCCAAACTCCTCTGGTTAGGTTGATGTATGACTCTTCTTCTGCTCTCAGGGTCCAACATCTGAAGAGTTTGTTCCTGGGGCTTTCCTTTGCAACTTCCCAGGTGGCATGCTTCTCATTTCCTCCACAGCTATGTGGCCCTATTTCCATTAAAATATAGGAGAACTACAGCTATCAGACTAGCAGTATGCTCAAGCAAATTTTAAAGGCCTCATCTATTCCCTTAGTGGTATCCCCTCAAGAAATCCATAGTATCTCACTTCGACCAGCAGGAAAATTCTTGTACTAGATCTCCATCATGATTGAAAATCATTTATTCTATCTCAGTACAAATTCCAAAAGGAATGAAAGGATAATACTGTAAGTGCTTGTGAGGATTTTTATTTCTTCAGCTAAGAATGGCCTAAGGAACAGCATACGCTACAATCTTGAAAATTCTGGTGCAAAATATACAGAAGCAGAAGTAAAAGTTTTTTTTTTTTTAATTAAAGTACAGAAAGAAGAGCATTCATTGTGTTAAGGTTTTTACACATCCTAATGACTGCCATCTACCATATATGCTTATACACAGTGTGTAATTAAAAATTAATATGAATATATAATTATTTGTATAGGTATCTTATTTCTCTCTAAAATTTAAATGTTTGTACTTGTAAGAATGTGTATAAGAATGTGCACAAACATGCTGATATAAATTTATACTCAAGAATTAATGCATCATTTAAATGCACAAATTTCTGTATTAAAAAGGGTTCACTTAATTTCACTCTCATCAATTGATTTCTATTCTCTTTCATTCTTTCTCTCTTTCTCTCTCTCTTTTCTGTCTGTATTATTATGATACAATGTATCCAATGTGGCTAATGTGTAATAATCAAATCCAGATAAATAATATTTTTAGGGTTCTGAATGCTTTGTCCCAAAGTTTATTAGTAGTTCTTATGTGACCTTCAGGGTCAAAACTCTTAACAATTACTTGCTTCCCACCCCATAACTAAATAATATTGTCATGTTATAGTAATTACAATGAAATGTTCCAAACACTAAAATTGAAATTAGATTCTTACAATGAAAATTTCAAAATTATGTGTTGATTTGTAGGACTGTGACTTTAGGTTTATTATATTTCTCAGAGTTTAAGATAATTTTAAGTACCTTTATATCTGATCACAAATGTCTTTATGTCTTTAACAAAATATAGTCACATAGGATTTCCTTTTGTGTAATAGGTTCATTTGTTTAAAAGTGGTTGATGGCTGCTTTAAGTTTGATTAGTTGCTTTTTGGATCAATTTTCTTATTCTATTCTTACTTAAGTTCATATTTCGAATCCATACCTTTATATCTGTTTTTTTTTTTGTTTCTTTTGCTGAAGTAATTTCCTAAGTATAGAATATTTATATAAGAATGATGACAATAATTGAATCCCTATGTTTATCATTACTTTTGACTGAACTCATCCTACATCTGAATGGAATATAAAAATCCACATTTCTTTAAAAATTTTGTCCTGTAATTTAAGAGATTTTTGTTTATTAGAATGTATCTTTCTATGGGAATAGATTTCTTATTCTTTGCTTCTCTAGGTCTTAAATTCATTGAAATTTGTCTTTCTGTTAAGCTTTGTTGTATGTCCTTTATCACGTATTTAATAATGACATTAAAACTATGAACTATTGACTTAATCAAAATGTGTTCTTTCTTATGATTCATGGATGATTTTTCTTCAGTTATTTGTATGGAATGTCATTTAAAGTAAGTCTCTTCTCAAGAAGATACTTTACAATGTTCACAATGAAAATATGCAATGTGTCAGTAACTTAGGAAATATATGCTTGAGTATTTTATATATTACTTCTTAGATAAAACCTATTACTGGAGACACAACTCAAGTAACAGATGAATTATTTCAATCTATGAAATAATTTTTCTTTAACTACATTGCTCTACCTGAAAAGCTTTTATACCTCTTAAATATTTTATGTTATTTCTATAACATTCATTGTAGTTACTTACATAAATTCAAAGTTAATAACCTTAATACAATTATGAAAATACAATGTTCTCTGCTTCTCTTGTATTAATATCTATAATAATTATAAATTTATGTGAGTTAAAATATTAAAAGTATTTTCTTCCCCTAAAATTAATTTTAACTGTAAGGGTTTATGTTTTGTTTTATTGTTTCCATTCTTACTGGCATATTCCTTTTATTTCATGTATTATTTTCATACATATGGCTGGTGTATTTATTTGCTAGGGATACCATGACTAAATATCACAAACTTGGATCTTTGAGACAACAGGAATATATTATCTCAGTTTAAGAGACTAGAAACTCAAAATTAGTGTAACTATACAGCCATGTTCTTATTGAAGTGTCCTTCCTAGCTTCCTTTTTACACCTTTCTTTCTTTTTTATACATTTTTTCCTTTTTATACATTTCTTTCCACCTTCTATTGCCTCATTTTTACTTTAGCAGAATTTCCTGTGTTTTTTATTTAGCTTGTTGTTGTTTTATTTTTTCCTTGAATTTGTTATACTAGAAGTGTTTTTAAATGCCTATCAGTTATAAAAGGATATCAATATATTTCCATACATGCATATAATGTGCATGTCAATCTGCTATTACCATTTCCTAGTCCCTTCCTCCTCTTCCTTTTCCACTTCCATGTCCTTAAGATGGCCTCTTTCACTTCCATGAATTATTTGATCCTAGATTCCACATTCCCAGTAAACATGTTATTTTATCTCATTTAACACAAGGACTTCCAATGATTGGATAGGAAAAAAACACCATTAGTAAAAATATTGATTGATTTTTAAGATATGAGTTCCAAAGCAAAATTCAGCATATTCTGCCATTTCAATTTAAGTCCAAACCAGGTAAAGTAACCTAGAATATGAAGCAGAGACAGGTTACAAGATTTTAAAGGCCAAAGAGCAATAAGCTGGCCTCAAGGGGAGAGGATCACATGAATCACAAGGTAAAGGGGGAAGAATTTAGTTAATAATTCAATGTATATTCTACAAAATTAAGAAAAGAGAGGGATGGGGTGGTTTGGGATGGATGGATGAGAATTTTGAAAGAGGTGACATTGATCAAGATGCATTATATTAATAAACTGGCTTGTTAAATGGCAAGTCCTTTGTACAACTACTTGATAATGATAATAATAGCAAAATGCAAAATAGCAAGAATAAGTTTAGTTTTACATATATATGTGAATATAAAACTCATGAATCAACTGAAATGCAAATAAAGACTGAAAATATTGGTCCTTTTGCGATCACACAATTTAAAAATGAAATAATTGGGCTGGGAAGGTGGATCAGTGGTAGAGCGCTTGCCTTGCATGCCTGAGGCCCTGCGTTCGATTCCTCAGCACCACATAAGCAAAAAGCAAAAAGCCGGAAGCTGCGCTGTGGCTCAAGTGGTAGAGCGCTAGCCTTGAGCTGAAGAGCTGAGGGACAGCGCCCAGGCCCAGAGTTCAGGCCCTGTGACTGGACCCCCAAAAAACAAATAATAATAATAATAATAAAATGAAATAATTAAGCAAAGCAAAAAAAAAATACAAAGATGTTGTAAAAACACTATTTTAGTTGTATCAGTGATAAACTAATAGCTTTACAAACCATCAGAGATCACTTGAGATTTCTATGGATGCAAATGGAGGGAGAGATTTATACTAGCATAAGAAGGTATCACTTAACTTATACATTTTTATTAAGGATAGATTACCAAAAACGTTAGATTGAATAAGATACTATAAAATTTTAGGACATACACATGTATCTAGATTTTTCTAGATCTTGAAAAGTAGGAAAATTGTGTGTGTAACTCAGCTAAGTTTTATGCTGCCATGGTAACCTGTTAATTCACCTCATTTAAAAGTGTGAGTATTAGCTTCTACTTATTTAAATAAATGCTTCATGTGAACACAGACCTTATCAGCCATCTTTAAAAAAAGTTCTAATCATATTAGTTGACAGGTATTAGATGTTCAATAATTATTTATTAATGTCTGCCTAATTAGTAAAATGTCCATGTCTTCATTAGTTTTGAAGTAATAAAATAATGTCAATTTTATATTGGCTAAAGAAACTTAAGGTATCATTTTTGTGGTTACATCTTTTCTCTGCTATATTTCTTTTTTAAATTATATTTTAATTGTTTTAGGTAGCCACATAAAGGAATTGCCAATCAGCAGAGCAGTTTATGAATGTATTCCTTTTGATTAATGTCACAGCTTTTTTTTTTTAAACTGTAACCCTTCTGTATATCACCTTTATTTTATATTTATTTATTTATTTTTGCCAGTTCTGGGGCTTGAACTCAGGGCCTGGGCACTGTCCTTGAGCTTCTTTTGCTCATGGCTAACACTCTATCACTTGAGCCACAGTGCCACTTCCAGCTTTTTCTGTTTACATGGTAATCGAACCGAGGGCTTCTTGCATGCTAGAGGAGCACTCCACCACCAAGCCACATTCCCAGCCCTACTGTTATTTAATAACAATAATAAAAAAAAAGAACACAAAGTTGTTGTATTGCACTTTGTTTTTCTTAGTTCTTCAGGTAATGTCACAGCTTTTAATGTTCTCACCCTCCTACCTCACCCCTTCTTTCACTTTTTAAAAATATTTAGGTTATGCATTGAATTTTTTGCCATTTAACAAAGCAATTTATGTATACAATGTATCTTGAATTATGCTATTCCGTCAATATCTTCAGCCTCCTTTTTTCACCCAACTTTCCCTTATTTTTCTCAGCTCTGTGGTATATACAACACATCCCTACTTGCAAAGTTGGGGAAGGCAAAAGGAGAGGGGTAGAAGAATGAACAGCAGGAAGAAGTGGAATGCATTGTATTTTCTTATGCTGTTATATCACGTTAGATTACATATGTCCATGAAATCTCTCACTCTACTTATCTACTGCAAATAAAATTTTAATTTCCATATCAAAAATATACTCTTGTGTCTAACACATTTAAAGTGAAGTAATAGAAATTATCATAATTTGGATTTGGTTCAAATCCCTTCATATGCAGAATCTTTTATCGCATAGCATCAGCAGTGAGGTAATTTCATTTCTGTATTGAATTATTTGATAGCTGTAAGTGAAATGAGATTTGCTTTATCTTTCATATTCTCACGTAACATATGCTTACTATCTCTCTGAGAGTAGTGGTGATCATAAACACAAATGATTCTGTGGCTTTGAAAATGAAGCAAAACTAATAGAAGTGATAGAGTTTAGTTCGTAAATCGAAAGTTAAATTTTTAGGAAAGATAGTCGAATCACTTGTAGCTTTAGGCTTGTCTAGTCATTTCAATCTGCCCCAATAAAATTTGTTTATTTGATGTGTTTTCAATTACAGTGTTTAAAGTCAGGTATCCTTTCAAGAGGGTGCAGAAAGCATTTGTTGTTAATATAATTTATGATGTGTGAAATAGTTTGTGGGTTTTTTAACGACATATGTAGAAAGTTAAATAATTTTCCATTTGGTAGATGAACCACAAAGCTTATTCAAAAGAATGAATAAAAATGAGAAGATGCAGAGTGAGATAAAGATTGTAATATTTTAACATGTAAGATTTTTTTATGTAAGCCGGGCGCCGGTGGCTCACGCCTGTAATCCTAGCTACTCAGGAGGCTGAGATCTGAGGATCGCGGTTCAAAGCCAGCCCGGGCAGGAGAGACCGTGAGACTCCTATCTCCAATAAACCACCAGAAAACCGGAAGTGGCGCTGTAGCTCAAGTGGTAGAGCGCTCGCCTTGAGCTGAAGAGCTGAGGGACAGCGTCCAGGCCCAGAGCTCAAGCCCCACGACCGACAAAAAAAAAAAAAAAAGATTTTTTTATGTGATGTTTGTGTGTATTTGAAGATGGAATTTATTATATTCTCTAAGGATGAAGTTAATTTTCATGTTTATTAGAATTTTCAAAATAAAATATAAGTATATAAAGCAATATACAAATAACTGAGTGTCTTTGGTAGCTCAGGATTGTAATACTAGGTGCTTTGGGGGATGAGATTTGAAGGATTGTGGTTCAAGGCCAGCCCAGGCATTCAAAGACCCTCTTCTGCAACAATAGATGAGCACTATAGTGTACATTGTCATCCTGGATATGTGGGAGATGGAAATTGTGAGAATTGTGGCTCTAGATCAGCTTGATCAGAAATGCATGTGAGTTTTCTTTTTTTTGGGGGGGGGTCCGGTTGTGGGGCCTGAACTCTGGGCCTGGGCACTGTCCCTCAGCTCTTCAGCTCAAGGCTAGCGCTCTACCACTTGAGCCACAGCGCCACTTCTGGCTTTTTTCTTCTTTGCTTATGTGGTGCTGAAGAATCGAACCCAGGGCCTCAGGCATACAAGGCAAGTGCTCTACCACTGAGCCATCTTCCCAGCCCCACATGTGAGTTTTCATCTCAGCTGAAGAATCTGAGTATAACAAGGCTTCCCAGCTATGACAAAAAGCAGAAAGAATAGGTGGATGATGGTCCAGATGTGTGCCTGGGCACATTCTTAGGATAACTCAAAAATCACAGGTAAAAAATGACTAGTTCAAAAAGGGAGAGGGGCAGGAGGAATGACTTACCAAATGGAACAGCTGTCTAGTAAGCACCAGGCCCTGAGTTCAACTCATAATAGTGCCAAAATAAATAAGGAGTAGATATAAAACTTTGGGAGGTGAAAATAGTATTATAGTGTTGCATGGTGATAGTTTCGTGCGTGGATTCATATATCTGAACTCATCAGTGTCCATACATTAAATTTCCATTGTCAGTCCATTGTCGGTTATACCCTAATACAGAAAATTAAACAACAGCTCTTCAAGATAGTGACTTAACGTTTTTCCAGACCACATGAAAAGATATTAGTTATAGGTAACTGTAATATATTATAAGGGAAATATAAATTTGAAACATAAGCCAATGGTAAAGGATTCCCTCATAGGATTAGAGGCCTAAGCTACCACAGGACACTTGGATGTTTTTATATTGTTTATATAGTTAGATTTTATGTTTGATACACAAACACTGCATAGCTAAGTTGTAATTACCCCCACTGCAAATGTTAAATAAATGTCTATATGCAAAGCATATTCTTCCAGGTAAATTGACAAGGTGAATAAATCAAACGTTTGCTACATACATCTCAAAACTTTTATCTGCATATTTTCTTGGCTTAGAAACAAATTAAATGGTTGTGGATTGTTTAACATTTTTTCATTTTGAAAACCCCTATTATCTCTAGCCTTTATACCATAAGTTGATTTATGGATTAGTATTTGATGGTGGACCAAGCTCAAAGGAGGTGGGATATATTTCATATGAAAGATTATTTTCAAAGTAGATAACATGAATTAACTTGTAGAGTAAAAACTCATGGACCATGGATGGTAGGATTTTCATTTTGTGAGTAAGGACCTGTAGATTGTTGGACATGGTAGCTCATACCTGTAATACCAGCAGCTATCAGGAGGCTGAGACAAAAGCATTGTGAGTTGGAGGATACAGTATGCACACAAAATAAAAATAGCAAGGAGAGTCTATGGAACTTCAGTTCACACACAAATATGTGTAAACAAATTTATCCTTAGAAAGTTAGAGCAGATTTCAGCATACTATGCTTTAATATTTACTTAGGTCATGTAAAATGCAAATGTTTTGGAAAGACAAGCAACATGTGCAAGGAGAATACATTTGAAGATATTTGAATAGCAGAACTCATGTAATTGCACTCTGTTCTTAGAGAAGAACAAACCCCTGAAGAAAGGAAACTGCAGCTGAATTTTTTCATTCATCACGAAATGACATTTTGCTTTCAGTTTCTATAACCCAACCTGATTCTTTAATATCTGCACATTTTATTATCTAACTTGTGCAAGGACCTAAAAAAATAAATCTTAAAAGCCAATATATCCCTGCCAGCTGTGATCTGTTCTAATGTGAGAAGAATATATTGAAACACCAGCCGGCATCTTCCTCTAAGCTGAAGGCATGCAAGGCTGTTCCCACAAATATGCAGAGGTGCACCTTCACAAATTATGTTATTAAAGACTAGCTCCTGGCCATATGCTAGGAAGCCTCACTTTGTGCTATTATACACATAAAAAGTAATCTTTAAGGCAAAAACTTAAAATATATGCAATCAGGGAAAACACCATAATCAGTAGATACATTAGATTGAAATGTTTAAACATTAAGTCATATTCTCTGGCTTAAAAATACTTTTTGTTAGTTCAGGTCACTTTGTCTTAATATTTCTTTGCACTTACAGGAAAAGAGCAGAGTTGGAGAGGTAAGGAGAAAGGCATAATAGACCGACCATGGAAACAGAATAAACTCACATCCCTATGAAAGACCCCCGGCGTGGGGTGTCCTTCGATCTAAAGAGACCCTTCCCCAAGGAACAACGAGACCACTTGTACGGATGCAAACAGCACGAGGTTTATTCGGGCATGCCTCGGCTCCCAGGTGCACTTAACCACGAGATCCACAAGGTTCGGGTCAAGTGTCTGGGAACCGGTTACACGGGTACCCGGGGCGACAAAGTCTATCGGGAGACTTGCGCGCCGAGTGCTTGAAAGCACCCTCTTTTTATGGACAGCAGAAGCAAGGTTACAGAAGCGAGATGCTTGGTTACAGAGTATTGATTGGTTAATTTCAAATTACGCTCAGGGTGGGGATTGGTCAGGTTAAGCTGGCCAGATGGGGCAGGTGGGGTTGGGGGAAAGCTGACGTGTCGGTACTTGCCCCGGCAAGTCTGTGCTGGTCGTCATGCACTGAAACTGTTCGTTCCCTAATTTTGACAAGTGATTTATTACCTCCTGACCTACCCTGCCATTATAGCTAAGTTTTACAGGAAGGGACGGGAGGGTCGGCTATTTTTCAGGAATGCCTGGTTTTAGGGCATGTGTTAGAGTCATGCTGAGGTCTGCAGGCGGTGACTCAGTGGTTAATGACTTGCCTGCGTCCTGCTTTGCTCTCTTAGCTATGTAGGGGAAGGGGCAGTGGTTTTTCTTAAAGAGCTCAATGGATGAACGTATTCTGGGGTCTGGGGTCTTTTCACCTAGAGATACTGGATTGCACTCTGTCTTTGGGGTTAATACATTGCACCCTGACTTTTGGGGTTAATTCGATGATACAGAATAGATCTCAAGGTCATGGCTACTATCAAGATCCTGAAGAAAGGAGTTAATCTGCCAGCATTAGAAAGAGCTGCACGAGCCGGGAGGGGGTGAAAGGAGAAAGGGACAGAGTCTACCTCGAGGCTGCAGGAACATGAGCAAACTCCTCTCCCAACTGTTGCTGCTGGCATGCCATTTCCTTTAGTATGCACTGTGTCCTAGAGTACACACATATTTGATATCCTACTTGAGATAGCTTAAAGACATCTATCAAGCACAAAGAACTATTGCATTCCCTGTCTCAAAATAGTGCTTCTTATGCTTACAATTTAAAGGTTTGCAAACTATGTCTTGATCCTTCTACTTTTGAGTTGTAAATGGAGCACATTCGTGGAATGCCTTATACTTCCGTCAGGAATCTTTGCACAGCTTCAGCGTTTCTCAATCATTATCTCTGTCATCACAGCAGTCTCTGTATTTCTCTAAAGAGAGGGACACATTTATTAATCTTTTCTCTAGAGAAATAAACTGCCACTTTGGCAAAATGACCTATCATTACACAGACCAGGAGAAGAGGAAAATTCTGACTCTGCCCTTGAGATTACTCTTACTTGCCTAGCATTTTATTTGGTCTTACTTCCTGGCAGCTGAAATTTATGTGATCACTCAACTATTAGATTCCAAGGGTTAATTAGATGGCATACACTAAAATTTCAATACTTAAGGATTTGAACACATTGGGAGAACACAGCAGAAATGCTCCCAAGAAGCAGGAGGTAAAGTAAAATAATTACAAAATGCTGAGTTATAAGCCATCCCTCAGTATGAACATAAATAAAACTCTTAGCATCAGGAAGAACCCAAGTGTGAAGATTGAGCCATGGCTGTCAGGATAAATGCCGAGGTGCAGTTTGAAAGTGAGAGGACATTAGGACCCATGAAATAAAATCTTTCCTTGAAGTTATTACCATTAGTGAAATTTCCCCTCCTGTGTACTTGATTGTGTAGAAGACTGTGCTAGATGGGCTTTCAGTCATACCTTTGTAGGCTTGACAAAATCTAACCTATAAAACAATGACTGTGAGTAAAATAAGGAAACAATACCTTCTAATTCCTTTTTGAATCTCTGTAAACACAGGGACAGCTGGCTCCTTAGCAAGTATGAAGTCACAGCTGTTGAGTCTTTACAACTAAATCTCCTAAAACATTGCTGTCCCAGAAGCATTAGACAATGAGTTAATGTAAAACCTAGGAGATTTACCTAAGTAATCTTCCTTTCATTCCAGCTTTATGCTTTAATTGATGATAAATCAGCATCACTTATTATAAGAATTGACACTTTACTTGAAAATTATTGGAGTTGCTTTGATATTCCCCTTTATTGGCTAACTATATGAGCTGACTAAGTTTGAAAGGCTCAGCTTCGATTAGCCCTGGAGAAAACTGTGAAGTGTTAGAGTATAATAGTTCTGTGCTTTATAAATCCTCTTAGCATGAGTGTGTAAGAAATTCATAATGAAGCAGAGTTCTCAGCAGCCTCCAAATACTAAATCAAAAAGAAGCCAGGTGTTTCAGTTGAACACTGTTGTCTTCCAAAGAAAAGTAGGCCAAATAATGCTAGTAGTTGTTGATAATTCAGTTCGAGAAAAACATTTTCTGTTAATAACTATTGGAGACTGAGTGGAAAATACTTGTTCTTTCACCCAAATCATTGGCATTTTACTCTGCTATTTTAATTTTGTTATATGAATCATTCTCTTAAATGTATTAATTCCTATGATTTAGTTCATGACAACTATAGCAATCATTAGTAGATATTCTATTCTCACTCTTTTAGGTAGTTATGTTTGGCTTAGCCCACTGACTATGCAGGTAAATGTCATTTATCACATTATATTGGGTTTATATTATGGAATTAAAAACTTACTGATTCAATGGCCTTGGATAAATTATTTAACTATTTTAATCTTCTGGGTTTTTTCCAAGCTGGAAAACTACTACTTATTATTTTTGAGGATTTTTAAATGAATACATAATATTACATGTTTACTATAAGCTTGGACCCAGTTTAAGCTCTTTTCTATTTTTGTATTATTTATTTTATTTTATTTTTTATTGTGAAAACACTGTACAGAGGGGTTACAATTACATGGGCAAGATAATGAGTACATTTCTTATCAAGCATTGTAGCCTCCTCCTTTGTTTCCCTTCCCATCCCTTCCCATCCTCCCCTCACTCCCCCACCCTATCCTCCCCAAGCCCTCTCCCCTGCCTTCCCCTGCACCAAAGTTGTAAAGTTCATTTTCCACATAACGACTTATACTTCTCATTGTTGCAATGGGTCTACCTGTATCCCTATTTAAACAATTTGTTTTTCCCCTTCCCCTCCACAAATTATACCAACATCAAATACAGTGAAAGCAGGGGTGATACTGTGGGGGAGGGAAATACAAAGCAACAAAGAAATAATCTTATAAATGTGTTAGAAACAATCGCATGAAAGAAAAAAAACATTTGAATACATATCTTAGGGTTCATTTCCCTAACATCACCTTATCTGACCTTTTCTGCTTGACTCAGACATACACTGGTTATTGTAAATAAAGGAAATCATGGGACATATGTTTCTTTGGGCCTGGCTTACTTCACTTAATATAATTTTTTCCAAGCCTTTCCATTTCCTAACAAATGGGGCAATGTCATTCTTTCTGATGGAGGCATAGAATTCCATTGTGTACATATACCACATTTTCTTGATCCATTCATCTACTGAGGGGCATCTGGGTTGGTTACATATCTTAGCAATAGTAAATAATGCTGCAATAAACATAGTCGTGCTGGTAGCTTTAGTGTGGTCTCTTATATTGACTCATACTAATGTAAACAATGCTCTGTATTCAGGTATTTCTAATTTGACACAGAAAAATGTTGCTGAATTTACCAGTATTGCTTGATTATTTAGTGATAAAATGAAAACAAACTATCAACATAATTTATAGCACTACATTCTGTACTGGTATAAGGATAATGTACTTATATAAAGAAAAAAACATGAAGGATGAAGTGTAAGTGATTAATATGGTTGTTGATCGGAACAGATAGCTTAGGGAGCATTTGTTCTATTGATTTTTATTTTCCAGGTGATCTTTCTGGATGTCTTGGCTGATTGCTTAATATCAGGAATGAAGAGAACATGAGCATGGTCACACACTCCAGCTACTTTAACTAAAATGTGGCACTTGATCACCCTCCCTTTACAGAGTTGGCCCCACTTTTCCCCACATTCAGCGAGGAGTTGTATGCCTGGCAAAGCTCAAGCACCACCACTTAAAAATAAATCTCCTACTTGCCTGACAGATTTTAAATAGAATGACTCCAGACAGAATGTTTGAAAGTTCTTTATGAAAAGTAATAATAATTCCTTTGATCCATCAAGTCTCACCAAGTGAAAAGGAAGAGGAAAAGAGATGTGAAGGCGTCTGTTACATTAAGGTCTTTTCTTTTAATTATGTTTTTATTATCTTTAAGAAGTTGTAAACAATGAAATTTTATTCATTCATAAGAATGACGATACTGTATCCTTCATAAGGAAATGGAAAGACTTGGAAAAAATTATATCAAATGAAGTATGCCAGACCCAAAGAAACATAGGTTGCGCAATTTCCTTCATTTGCTTATAAATCTACAAGTGAACACACTGAATGATTCAAACAAATTATGGAGGTCTTTAGGCATTCACACAGAGTGAGACCAAAGGAGGATATTTTTAGGAGAGGATCACAAAGGTTCAATAGCTATGTGCATCTAATCATGTAAAATAATGGTTATTGGAATAAACTGCAGGAAATGGAAACGAGAGGGCTGTTTCCTGTTTTGCTGTTTTTGTTTTATCTCCTTTTGTCTTCTTTTTTCATTTGTCTGTCTTTGGGGGGGTAAGTGAGGCACAAAAATGGTGAGACATGGGGTGAACAAATGCAGCAGTGATACTTACTGTACATTATGTTGAAAATGAACTATACAACTTCTGGGTGAGGATGGGAGGGAAAAACTAGAAGGGAGAGAGTGAGGGGAGGGGTCAAAAAGAAATGTATTCTTTATGTAAAGTATGTAATTGAATAAACCTGTATGTATAGCACCTTTAAATAACAATAAAAATGAAAAAAATTAAAGAAAAAATAGTTGTACAAAGGAGGTACTAGTCAACAAAACACTTAATGAATACATATACTAGTTATTGCAAATAAGGGGAACCATGGAACCTATGTTTCTTTGGGCCTGACTTACTTCACTTAATATAATTTTTTCCAAGTCTTTGGTGGGGGGTGCCTGGTGGGGAGATGTGAGGGCAGGGATGGTAAAGGGAAACAAAGGGGGAGGCAACAATGCTTGATAAGAAATGTACTCATTACCTTGCTCATGTAATTGTAACCCTTCTGTACGGTATTTTCACAATAAAAAATTAATAAAAAAACAGTTAATGAAGGCTTAAAGAGAAATTTCTCTGAAGAGGAAAGAAGGATGGCCAATATGCACATGAAGAAATGTTCAACCTCTCTAGCCATAAAAGAAATGTAAATCAAAACAACATTGAGATACTACCTCACCACAGTTAGAATGGCTATAATCAAGAACTCTAATAACAACAGATGCTGGAGGGGATGTGGACAGAAGGGAACCTTACTACATTGTTGGTGGGAGTGTAAACTTGTTCAACCACTTTGGAAAGTAGTATGGAGGTTCCTCAAAAGACTCCACATAGAGCTCCCCTATCACCCCACATTCCCCTTTTGGACATTTACCCAAATGATCACACACAAGACCATACTAAAGCTACCAGCACAACTATATTTATTGCAACACTATTTACCATAGCTAAGATCTGGAACCAACCCAGATGCCCCTCAGTAGATGAATGGATCAAGAAAATGTGGTATATATATATATATGATGGAATTCTATGCCTCCATCAGAAAGAATGACATTGCCCCATTTGTTAGGAAATGGAAAGGCTTGGAAAAAATTATATTAAGTGAAGTAAGCCAGGCCCAAAGAAACATAGGTCCCATGGTTTCCCTCATTTGCAATAACCAGTGTATGTCTGAGTCAAGCAGAAAATTTCAGATAAGTTGATGCTAGGGAAATGAACCCTAAGATAAGAATTCAAATGTTTTTTTTTTCTTTCATGCAATTGTTTCTAACATATTTATAAGATGATTTCTTTCTTGCTTTCTTGCTTTGTATATCCCTCCCCCACGGTATAACCCCTGCTTTAACTGTATTTGATGTTGGTATAATTTGTGGAGGGGAAGGGAAAAAACAAATCGTTTAAATAGGGATACAGATGGACCCATTGCAACAATGAGATGTACAAGTCGTTATTTCGAAAAACGAACTTTACAATTTTGGTTGGGGTGGGGGAGATCAGGTAGGGAGGTGGTGGGTATTGGAAGGGATGGGAAGGGGAAACAAAGGAGGAGGCAACAATGCTTGATAAGAAATGTACTTGTTATTAGAGTTCTTGATTTTTGCTATTCTAACTGGGGTGAAGTGGTGTCTCAATGTTATTTTGATTTGCATTTCTTTTATGGCTAGGGAGGTTGAGCATTTCTTCATGTGTCTATTGGCCATACTTCTTTCTTCTTCAGAGAGTTTCTCTTTAAGTCATTAGCCCACTTATTTATTGGGCAGTTGTTTCTTTGAGGATTTGTTGTTGGGGGGTTTAATTTTTTGAGTTCCAAGTATATTTCAGATATGAGACCCTTGTCCATTGTATGGCTAGTGAAGATATTCTCCCAATCCGTGGGCTTTCTATTGATCTTGCTAGCTATGTCCTTTGCCATGCAGAAGCTCTGCAACTTCATGCAATCCCATTTGTCCAACCTTTCTTTGATTTGTTGTGTTTCCTGGTCTCTATTAAGAAAATTTCGGCCTGAGCCAAGGAGACCTAGGGTTTCTCCTATTCCATCCTGTAATGTTTTCAGAGTGTCTGCTTTGACTCCGAGGTCTTTGATCCATTTGTAGTTGATTCTGGTACAGGGTGATATATAAGGATCTAGCTTTAGTTTTCTACAAGTAGTTAACCAATTTTGCCAGCGCCATTTACTGAAGAGGCTGTCTTTCTTCCATTCAATATTTTTAGCTTCCTTATCGAAGATTAGATGGCTATAGGTCTGTAGGTTCATTTCTGGGTTTTCAATTCTATAACATTGGTCCTGAGGTCTGTTCTTGTGCCAGTACCAAGTGTTTTGATTACTATGGCTTTATAGTAGAGTTTGAAATTTGAAATTGATATTCCTCCAGCAGTGTTCTTTCCGTTGAGAAGCGTTTTTTCTATTCGGGGTCTTTTATTGTTCCATATGAATTTTTGGATTGCCTCTTCTATTTCCTTGAAGAATGAGGTTGGAATTTTGATAGGTATCTCATTGAATTTGTAGATAGCCTTGGGAAGTATTGCCATTTTCACAATGTTAATCTTTCCAATCCAGATGCTGGAGGGGATGTGGACAGAAGGGAACCTTACTTCATTGTTGGTGGGAGTGTAAACTTGTTCAACCACTTTGGAAAGTAGTATGGAGGTTCCTCAAAAGACTCCACATAGAGCTCCCCTATGACCCAGCAATCCTACTTTTGGGCATTTACCCAAATGTTTACAAACAAGTCCACACTAAAGCTACCAGCACAACTATGTTTATTGCAGCATTATTTACCATAGCTAAGATCTGGAACCAACCCAGATGCCCCTCAGTAGATGAATGGATCAAGAAAATGTGGTATATGTACACAATGGAATTCTATGCCTCCATCAGAAATAATGACATTGCCCCATTTGTTAGGAAATGGAAAGGCTTGGAAAAAATTATATTAAGTGAAGTAATCCAAGCCCAAAGAAACATAGGTCCCATGATTTCCCATATTTGCAATATCTAGTATATGTATGAGTCAAGCAGAAAAGGTCAGATAAGGTGATGTTAGGAAAATGAACCCTAAGATATGTATGTAAATGTTTTTTTTTCTTTCATGCATTTTTTTCTAGCGCAATTATAAGATTATTTCTTTGTTGCTTTTTATGTCCCTCCCCCACTTTTCACTGTATTTGATGTTGGTATATTTTGTAGAGGGGAAGGGGAAAAACAAGTCGTTTAAATAAGGATACTGGTGGACCCGTTGCAACAATGAGAAGTACAAGTTGTCATGTCAAAAACGAACTTTACAACTTTGGTGGTGGGGGGAGGTTTAGGTGGGTGGGGGGCGGGGGGAGGCTGGAAAGGGATGGGAAGGGTAAACAAAGGAGGAGGCTACAATACTTGATAAGAAATGTACTCACTATCTTTCCCATGTAATTGTAACCCCTCTGTACAGTATTTTCACAACAAAAAAAAAGGGAAAAAAATGAAATGTACTCTTTTTTTTGCCCACGTAATTGTAACCCCTCTGTACGGTATTTTCACAATAAAAACAAAAAATTTACTCATTGCCTTGCTCATGTAATTGTAATCCCTCTGTACAATACTTTCACAATAAAAAGACACCTCAGCATATGTTAGATGTTAAAAAAACAGTTAATGAATACAAATCATCCTGACTGGTATTAGAGAACATTAAAGGTAATACATTTACTCAACTTTAAAGTAATGCTACTTGAAAGATTGGGGTTTATTACTGGGACGTTATATAAAAAGAAGAGCAACAGTATTCTATGTGTACAATCTATCACTATATTCTGATTTCCAAACAAAGAATTTTCTTCACTTTGTTGATACTTATATTTAAACTTACTATAATTTTGTCTGAGTATTGGTGGCAATTGTTTTTTGAAGTGTTTCACTTACAGATGTAAGATTACAGGTCTAATTTTCATAATAAATTGATTCTTTCTATATGTCTCTATATAGCTATGTGCCAGTACAATTTTAAATTCAGAAAGTATAGAAGACTGGAAAATAATGTTAAATTATTAATGGCCACTGCCTTTCTAATCCTGCAATTTCTTTTTTTCTTTCTCTCCTTCTGTCATGCATATAGATAGCCATAACTCACACATATATACACATCTAAATTCAGCCTTCATTCTATCTTTTTAAAATTTTTGTTCCCAATTGATTTATGAAAATGAATAAATCAAAACATGATCCCAAATTAATATTGACATAGGTGATGTTTTCTAAATATTACCTATTTAAATGTTACCTATTTTAATATGAATGGAAAAGTTTTGTTTGTTACAAATTGAAAAGAGATGATACAAATTGTGTTGGCATAGATACAAATCTTACAAGACAGAATAATTTTCCTTTATACTGGTATTTACAAACTCTTTTACTGTCTATTATTTATCAAGTAATTACATTTTGACTATTTTAGGCCATTTAGGAAATACTGTTCCCCAGAACTGTTTTCCACATGGATATGTGTGTACAATGTAACTTTCCTAAGAGAGCAAAAGGAAGTTTCTCAGAATTTCATTCAGGAAATGTGAGTAGAATTTCCTTTCTACATCTCTAAAGAGACCATCGAATAAGTAAGTACGGCTTAGAAACATTGCGCTATACTTAATCAGGTTAAAGTCCATACCAGGAAAAATCCAACAGTCAGAAAGATGGAAGAAGTTAAGTCCCTGATGATATCATTGCATCACCAAATGAAGTAGTCATGATCTCATTCTTTCTCTCACCCTGAAGTAGTAGGAAAAAGATGAACTGTTTAGTAAACATTTGTAGGTGAATTCTCTATTATTTGTTTATAAATACATCCTAATTGATTCAAGTACTTTAGCAATTAACTAACCCAACTGCTATTATACTCTGTTCCAGACCACAAATTCTATTCTATTTTCCTTCCTCTGGTATACTCTCCTCTCCTTTCTTCTTTCTTCTTGTTCTGGAACCTTCTTTATCTCTCAGGGTGACTGTCTCACCATACACTAACCACACTGATCACATATGCACACTAATGCAAGTACATGTGTTCAATCTTCACTCAATTCCGGGGTCATTTGTATCAGAGGAAGGCTGAGATTGACTAACTATGGACTCACAATTAGGGCAAATTTGTTGGTTGTTAAGCTGCTATCTATATTAAATGTATAATGACTATTTTTATTATAAGTTCCTGAAACCTTAGATAATTATCCTATAAAATATTTAGGTTTCATGCAAAAGTACTTTGGATATTTTAACTTCATTTTGGTGATTTACTATACTTAATCAATTGAATTTGTAAGACTAAATTTTCTACAAAATAAGAGCCCTTGCTTTGGTGCTGTTTTAATATCTACTTATTGTTAATATAAATAGAATCCTATGAGCAAAATGAACACAAAAATACCATTGAATCATGGAATGGCTAATTTGTTTTATAAATGTAAAATGCTCTGTTTGCATGTGAAAACTAATTACTGATTATACACAGACTTGAATCAATATTTTGTCTGCACATGCTATTGTGATGGTTTTAAACCTAAATTTGCTAGAAGCAACAGTCATTTTCCTGGCATGCAGATTTCAAACACTCAGTAAATAGTCTCATTACATACCATATAGGTATAATTTTTCTTCAAGTATAAACATTCAAAAATATAATCTTCAACCACCAAGAAACAACTTATGTTTCCCTCTTGCCAGAATTTTTCACCATGGGGTCTAATCTAATTTCGATATATGATACATTATCTATGTTACTTTTAATAGCATTAACAGGATTCTAGCAATTACTTCTCAAAGTGTTCAACTAGTTGAGTTAGATTTCACATATATTTCCTAGATCTATTACAAAGGCAAAAAGAAACAATTCAATAAAAAGTGATTGAAATGTACATAATTTCAAATGATAGTAGAGAGTATACAATTAACAGAAAATAAACATAAAGTATGATATGTAAGTTGGACATTTATTTCCTGCAATTAGTACCAGTATTCTTGAGCTAGAGTTACTCTTCCTTCTGCTTTATTCTCCCCATGGAACCATATGATAGTAGTTTTCCAAGAGTGTCACTGTAGCTGGGTGTAAGCTGTTCACACATAGCTACTCAGGAAGCTAAGATCTGAGGATCACAGTGTGAAGTCAGCCTGAACAGGATAGTCCTTGAGAGTCTTATCTATAATTAACCACAAAAAAGTGTCATTGAAATTTCAGTGTCTTGAATGTCTGGTTCATTATTTTTCACTAGTGAGAAAAATAAATGAGAATAAGTTTTACTGTCAGTCAAATAAATAATAGTGAAAATAGGAAGAATTATAAGCAATCCAAAGTTCACTGTTCAATACTTTTAAGCTCATTTTCTCACTTCATTTTCCCATTTTAATGAACAAATGTAACCTCTTAATGCAATACACTAAGCAATATATTGAAGATTTGACTTGTGAGTATATGTGTGAAGGTTTCGATGTGTATATTGGAAATACTATTTTCATTTATAATTTTGAAGGAATAGCACATCTCCTTCTAATCATATTAGCCAATATAATGAAAGGTAGAATCTAATAAAGTTGAGGTAATATGATAAATGTGATGTAGAACAGATGTTTATTTAGAACTAAATATCTTGCCTTATTTGTGAGTTGGTAATCAAAAAGTTATTTTTCTGTATTAAGAATCCTATTAGAGAGCTGGGAATGTGGCCTAGTGGTAGACTGCTTGCTTAGCATGCATGAAGCCCTGGGTTCGATTCCTCAGTGCACATATACAGAAAAAGCCAGAAGTAGTGGTATGGCTCAAGTGGTAGAGTCTAGCCGTGAGCAAAAGAAGCTCAGGGATAGTGCCTCGACCCTGAGTTAAAAAAAAATTGAATCCTATTAGAGCAATTATTTCTGCTATTAAGACTACTTAAGACTGAACAAATAGCAGTTTCTTACTCTAATTTCACTGTAGAGAATGGAATATTTGGAGCCATAGGTCCTGTTTCCAAAGGGAAAGTATCAAGACAAGTAGAACTCAGGTCTTATTCTATTATTTACATGATGGAGGATAAAGAAGTTATCAGTGGAACTATTACTGTTTTTATTTATTATAACAATTTGTCTTGGAAAGTGACTTCATGGTTGCACGTAAACTAACAAGAAAATTAGTTTGTCAATAAATTAAAATTTATAATAAATACATTTCATTCCCTCCCCCTATTTCTCTCTGATTCTTTTAGTAAAATGCGTCAATTGCAGCTCACTTCAAAATAAATCAAATTATAATCATATAATAAAAAATTCATTTTCTTTCTATGTCATTTTTGTATCCTATGTAGATTACCAGGTTAACAATTGGATTTCAGATGAAAAACCATGACCTACAATTAATTGAACAACAAATCATTCAAAATACTATTAGATCCTGTTTGACAGAACTAACTTATAGCTGAACTGTAAGTATTTCAGCTTGTTTCCCAAAGATAATTATCATCAGAGAGGCTAATAACTAAAATTAGCCTTAACAGATGTTAGCAATCATTGATTCTGCTTTACTAAGATTTTTTTTGCTTTAATTAAATATTGATATGAAAAACTTGGTTACATAAAGACATTAACTTCTTGGTATGTTTCAGCCACCATTTTGGTAGGTTGTGTAACAAAGGACCAAATCCAGCATCACAAAGTAATTGGATAGAGGTTTGAGTAGGAAAAGGATGGGTAAGAATGTTGAAAGTTGTGGCATTAATCAAGATATATTGTATTCATAAACTACTTTGTTAAATGGAAACTCTTTGTATAACTACTTAAAGATATTAATGTATCTTTTAAAAATCACAGATAATTCTGGGGAGACAGTTTGTTACTAAATTCTAGTTTATCTATGGTCACAATTACACCTTGTGAAGAGCAGTAGTCTTTCATATGAGAAACTAGAAAAGGAAGATTTCAATTTTTCTGGCTTTGTATTATCTATTTCCTTTGAAGTCTTCTGGAGGGCATTGAATTTCATGTAAAAGCACACAGATAGATTCATGTTCTCTCAAATTTTGGCACAACAAATACCCCCTGTATTCACAGATGCTGTTCCCATATGTAGGCATCTAAGCACTTCAGAGAGGTAATTATCAAAATTACATAGTTCATTTTTTGGAGACACAAATCAAATTTTCTACTGAATTATTCCATATTTTCTCTGATTGGCTAGAAATTAACAAATAAAAAAATCACATTTTTCTCCTCACCACAGGTTAAGAGTTTGTATGGCACCAGCTTTCCAGGGTTCCCTAGTCTAATGGCATATCTTGCCTGTGTATTTGATTGGATTAAGAAGCCCTAAGGAGCTTGAAAAGACTAGCTTTGTGCATGCTTGTGAAGGAGTTTCCCTTAGCGGAGTAACAAGGGAAGAAAACCCCACTGCACCATCTCATAAGCCAGGGCCGGATAAAAGAAGCTAAATGGTAAGGAACAACACAGTATGTGGACATTCGGTTCCTCTGCTTCTTTGCTCTGGCAGGGTCTTCTCTGTTTCATCTGGAGGCCACGCTTGGAGCTGCTCTCCACAACCACCCCCTCTCCACCATGATGGGCAAGTTTAATCTAAGATAAATCTTTTCTTCTGAATCATACACCTAGGAAGTTGGAGTTCACATAGCAAGGATGGGGAAGGCTCTTTATGTATCACCATTAAGACTTCCCTGTACTTTCTCACATTACTTTTATGGAAATCCCAACTGCTACAAAAGATGAAAGACAGAGATGAGGTCTCCGATGTGTAGCCTAATACATGGTGTCTCAGCAACATGTGTGCCAAGTGCCCAGCTCTTTAAGAGGCTAGGGGGAGTATGACCGCATGATTCCTGCAGCTGCAAGCATTCTTCTTTGTAGTAGCAGCATGCAGTCTCTAACTCTATCCCAAACTAATCATATTGTGCCATTTTCAGGTAAAATTATAAAACATACCAAGTATAGGAAAATCTTCTACTAGTAACTTCTTAATAATGTCATTTAATAAAAAAGAACAAGGAAAACGATTGAAAGATAAAAGGACTACAAATGGTGAAATTTAAAAAATATAGAAAGTCAGAATAATGAGTATGTCCAGTGAACAAAGGCAATTTTTATTTTATTTATTTATTTTTTGGTTGGCTGTGGGGCTTGAACTCTGAGCCTGGGCACTGTCCCTGAGCACTTGAACTCAAGGCTGGTGCTCTACCACTTGAGCCACAGGGCCACTCCCTGCCTTTTCTGTTTATGTGGTACTGAGGAATCGAACCTCATGCATGTGAGGCAAACACTCTACCACTGAGCCACCTTCCCAGCCTGAACAAATGTAATTTTAAGAATGTCAAATCAACTTTTAACTTTTCACAGTAACTCTTCTCATTTTAAAATGATTATATAGGTTTGGTGTCATCAACAATATTTGGGACCTCCATTTTTAAACACTTGACATTTGTGACCCATTAAATATTGATCTTTAAAGTAACCAAGACAAATGCAACAGAAAAAAAACTACCTTAAATTTTAATTGATATAATATGTATCATATATCTATAGACAGCTACTCCACAATAATTAGTCATCCTTCTGCCCATTGGGATAAATTTGTACTAGCTATTGCTATTTCATCACCAATGGTACTTGGCAACTGTAAATCAAATAGGATTTTTGTGCCTCATTTATTTATTTTTTTCTGCAGCCATGTGATTCTCTCCTGCTGCCAAGGATGTTTTCTTTGTGACAATCTGAATTACTGACCACACAGACAAAGACTTGTAATAGGACTAGAGGCCAAATTCTGCCATCTGATATGCACTGAAGCTTAGCTCTGGAAAGCACAAAAAGTTAAACTTTCCATGGACTGATAGCAGCAGTTGTAAATGATTTATGATGTGTCAATATCCTATCATCCAAAAAAGGGCTTTTTTTCCGCTTTCTAAATCCCATGAATTTTTGTCCGTTGTTACCTGAAGGGAATTTCTCCTTTGATTTTATTTTAAAACTTATTCAATAATTCCCTGTTTCTGTTTATGATAATGTAAGCATGGAGGAAGGAGTAACTGAAAACTAGAATATTTCAAAATTGCATGTATTAGGATTTGGAACATTTTTTATACTTAAAATTATATACTAAATTTTCACCTTTCATTAATCTTATTAATTTGAATAACAGGATTTATTATTTCATATGATGGTTGCTTGTTTTATTTCATTCCCATTCTTAATGCATCTCTACATGGGTTATTTGATCTCACAGATGAATGCTACACTATTTTCTCTCCATCAAGCAAGCTCAAGGAGCTTCAATGTCTGCATTACATAACCCATTATTATGATCAGTGACTACAAACCCGAACTTTGGTTGTGGTCACTGTTGACAAATCCCCACCCCAGGGAAGATCAGAAATATTCTACAGCCAATTCAGAAACCTCTCTGGATTTCAAACCCGCAGTGCCCATGACCACATGATACTCCAATGGATCCTAAGTTCTCTTCTAAAATCTGTGTTCCTCCCACCTTCTGATATTGATCAAGATTCATTGTCTTTGTGTACTACTTACTTTAGTAACAGCTCCTTTGTACAGCTACTTAAAAATAAAAATAAAATTAAAAAGACAATCATCTTCTGGATAATTCCAAACATGTGCAAATATGTTATGAGTCATAATGAATCTACCATAAGGAATCTTATTATATCTATCATTCATTGTTAGCAAATAAATACTAATCATGTCATTTTGTTACCTTTAAAACACTTTTATTTTAATTTTTAATTAATATAATTTTATTGTTGTCATTAAGACGTGTTATAGAGAGGTTAAATTCCGTAAGTTAGGTAATGAGTACAATTCTTGGACAATGTTGCTCCTTCCTTCCCCTTCCCCCAGTTTCTGCCTCTTGTCCTTCTAAACATTTTTTAATCTGATGCTATGTTGTTCTCTTGTCTGAATTGGAGGGAACTCCTCCTTTATATTTTCAATGAAAGCTACTTCACTATTTAAACGTCAGTTGTCATATTGGTCTTCACATATGTGTGCGGGGTGTGTGTGTATTTGTATATATGTATGTATGTGTATGATATGATATTCTTTTTGCCCATACATGCAAATATTTTTGCAACATCTAGGTCTTCTTCAAGGTTTGGGTTTAATATGTATTCAGCTTGGCTGTTGCTGTAGTTTGAATCTGAAATTTTTTGCAAAGTCCCCTACATTAAGGACCTATTCTAGGGTACTTTTGGGAGATGGTGGAACATTTGGAATGTGGGGGTTAGTGGCCCACAGACTTAGGTGTTTGAGCATGTTACCTTGCAAGGACTATGCAGGTTGGGGCCTACTTTTTTTTGCCATTCTCTCTGAGGTAAAGGGTTTTGTTCCATCAAGCACTTCTGCCATAATTTTCCACAAGAGGAACAAAGAAACGATGCCAAGTGAATATGATCTGAAACCTCTAAAATGGTTCACCAAAATAGATCATTTTCCTTCATTAGCTTGCTGTCCAATATCTGTTAAGGTAATGGAAATGAGCAAACATTGCTCTATTGAGTGCTCATCTTACTGACTCTCAGGTGGGAAGTTTCCATTCCATAACACTTTCAGAACCCTGACTGGATCATTCTTGTGTGATTTTTTTCTTTGCACCCTGACAACTGCTGAAATGGAAGAGTATTGTGTTCCTCATTTATAAGTTAGGCCACTACACATGTGTAATAAGAATTTCTGCAATTTCTTGCAGAATTGGAAGTTTAACAATGCTTTTATAATAGGGATTATAATGTCATAGACATTCTGAATTTTAGCAAACTTTTATAAAACATGTGTAAAGACAGTAGCATTTTTCATATTCAATTCTTCAAACTTTTAAATGTGAAGAGATTTTTGTCATCCTCTATAAAATGTTTTTATGCATATGCATGCACTTTAACATCTATGCAGTTTGGTTGTGTGTGTTTGACAGAGAAAATCTTCAACAGGTACCCAAACTGTCAAAGCATGCCATTTGTGATGCTTCAACAAACAGCACAAAGTCTTCAAACTGTACTGCACCTGAGCATGTCTACTGGGAACTCCTGTCTTAGACATTTCAAAGCCTGCATAGAACACTTACATGTCAACATCAGGTCTCCTGTTTGCCTGAAAAATTGGTCTCTGCTGATCAATTCTTTTTTTATTTTTCACCTAGGGTGACAATAATATGATGGATGCTGCTTACTGACTTCCCAGCAGGACTTGATTTGTGTCTTGGTTTTGACATCTCATTCATCTGTGGTGCTTCAATTGTTATTTACTTAACCCATGTGTTAATTATTTCTTTATTCAATAGAGCCCTGCTTTTGTAAAGAGCATGCCATGTGCTATGTGTGTATCTTTTAATGTTGTAGATTCATTACCTGAGATCAAAGAGAGTAATAAATAGTCATAATGACATTTCTAAGTTTCCTCTCAGAAGGATAACTCATATCTTTTCTATACAGTAACATTTTTATATTTAACATCTAAATTATTATTTTATTAAATAATATTAATTAAAGAATCTTTTACCATAAGGTATACAATAGGAAAGAGCACCCAGTTTCTAACAGTTCAAGCTTACATTGCAGAATAAGGATGAATCTTTATTCTGATTAAGAGCATGAAACTGAAAAAATAATTGAAGTCACCTTCTCATATCCATATTTTCATACAACCATATTAAATACATTATATTCACTCATTCAGACAATGCTTATTGATCCTTTAATATCCTCTATGAATTTGAAATAAGTTAAATTTTCATGATCTCTGGCATCTAATGCGCCAGTCTGAAAATCAGACATTAATCAAATCATCTTCACATAACTGCAGTCATGGTATAGTTAAATGAAGCAAGATCCTTGGTACTACTGACACATCTAATAACATTTTCTTTAGTAAGTGATGTATTGTGCTTAATTGAAAGTAAGCTAGCTTACTTAATCCAGTCCATAGTGTGGGTATGTATCAATTATCACACTGCCAATCAATACATTATTATATTTTTTCATGTAATATGAAACATATTATGCCATATTTTTTAAAGAATAGACATTAAACAGAAAAAAAGAAAAAGACTGAACTATTTTAGTCACAGGAATAATATCTGTGTAGGCTCACTGGGTGTGGTATTTAAGATACTAACAGAAAGCTGGGCAGCATTGGTATGAATAGCAAGGTTTGAAATTGTTTCAGAATGAGTCTAGTTAAATTTAGTGGAGACTTTCCGATGTCAAACTTTATAAGATATATTAAGAAATCTTGTTCTTGGTGTAAAAGCTCTTTGAAATCAATTTTAGATAGAAAATGAGAAATTGATGCAATCAGATTTGGGAATTTGAAAGGTTATCACTCAGTTGTGTGAGAAAAAGATGAGCCGGGCAAAATATGGATTGAAAGATGTTTCTGATGAGACAAAGAAAAGGTGATGGTTTCAAAGTACCACAAAAAGATGGTATTGATGTTACTTATTGCTACATACTTGTACAAGCAGGGAAGGGACTAGGTTATTTTTTTAATTAACTTACATTATATTACTTAGTCATTGCTGTATTTCCATATATGTTTACAATATATTCCAATTAATCGCATTCCCTCTGTCACTGAAGGGCCATATTTAATGAGTGAAGAGTCTTACAATTTATGGACATAAAGAGGCCTCTGAGAAAAACAGTGGGTAAGGTCATATAGTAAGACAGGTAAGGTCATATAGTAAAACAGATAAGGTTTGGTGGCACACAAATGGAATTTCAGAACTTCTGGAACTGGGTCAGAAGGTTTTTCACCTTGAGAACAGCTTGGGTAACAGGAGACTGTCTCAAAGGCAAGGGTAACAAGAAGATAGTTGGAAGTGTTGGTCTGAGCATTGAAATCCTATGATGGAAATAAAAGTTTGAATTAACTGCTTAGATTATATAATAAAACTCAATATGTGGTTGAAATTATTTAAATGTGATGGGAGAAGAAGGCCTAAGTGATCATTTTAAGGATAAAATGTCTGAGAAGAAAATGATGAAATTGGAAAGTGAAACGAGATAAATAGGAACAAAATTAGAGTTATTCCATGAAAGAAAAAGTGTGATATAATGCAAAAAGGAAGTCATTAGCAATGAGAAAATAAAAGCGTGCGTTTAAAGAAACACTGCATGCATTTTGTGCATGCATCTTTAGATAACTTGGATTTTAAAAATTTAATGTGAAAACTACCTAAAGTGA
Source organism: Dipodomys merriami (assembly GCF_024711535.1). NCBI lineage: Eukaryota > Metazoa > Chordata > Mammalia > Rodentia > Heteromyidae > Dipodomys > Dipodomys merriami. The sequence continues at coordinate 57,653,746 of NW_027206068.1, read as the reverse complement.
TTATTTGCACATGTGTGCTTCAAATCTCCAAGTGACTTTAATTCTTAAATATTGGCACATTTCACTTTCTTTATTAGAATATCATGAATGATTTTTGGAGCATCTGGCACATTACACTTGAAAATAAATTATTTTTCTCGAAATGTAAAAATACACATAAAACTATAAAACATATATTCATTGATAATATTTTGTTTAGAAATCGTTACCTTTTTCCCAACCCTCTATGAGTAAAGAAATTATGGCTAATAAAATCATGAAAAGATGTTATGTCAAAAAACGAACTTTACAACTTTGGCAAGGGGGGTGGGGGAGTGTGAAGTAGGGAGAGATGGGAAGGGGAAACAAAGGAGGAGGCAACAATGCTTGATAAGAAATGTACTCATTACCTTGCTCATGTAATTGTAACTCCTCTGTATGGTATTTTCACAATAAAAAAAATTTAAGTAAAGAACAAAAATTTCTGGCTGATAATGACTAATTAATTATTCTCGTGAACTTTCATCAGTTAGGTTTAATATTTAAAAGTTTGCATTTTATATAATACATACTATACTATTATATAGTTTCATATTATTTGCATATTAATATGAATGACTATAATTGCATAATATAACTTGTGGATTTTGCTCACAAGGTCCAGAAAGCTAATCTCAGAAGTAAAGTACTTTGAGGTAAAATACTAATGTAATACAGAAAACAAATCTAAGAGTGGCCTGGGCTATAAGCCAGTGTCGTATAATTTGTTCCAGCCTTTCTACAGATTCTGGCACTATGCTCCATTTCTATAAGAGATGTTGTCTGTATCACTGAAAATTGTTGAACCATCCTCAGACCTATCCTCAATGTAAGTTCTGTTTGTTCCAGTGCCTCATAAGTTAGAGCCAGCCTTATATTCTAAACCTGCCTCATTGGAATTGTGGAGCACAACTTTAGAGCTCAGACAGTAGATGAAGAAACTGTACAAGACAGAATGTAGAGATTATAGCTATCATAGCAAAATTAAACTGCTTTTACAAATGGAAGAATTCCTCTAATGGAAGAAACATGGATTAGATGTTGTCACAAGTAAAGAGAAATATCATAGGCATTCACATTTATTTTGTGGTTGCAGAGGCTCCAATATTGTTCCACAGACACTGACAACTGCTTCTATTTGTTTAAAGGTTTTCTGGTACACTACTTAGGATTAATTAATACCCAGAGGTGGTAGCCCAGTTGACTCCCTTGAATTATGAGGAGGCACTCCATAACAAAACTATATTACATAAAATTTGTGAGGGTCTAAATCTGACTAGTGTGACAGATAAAGGTTCATTACAGTGTAAGAACTTCTGTATGTTCAGCCAAGGAGACACAAATTAAATAAGAATTTTCAGTGTGTATTTCCATAAAACCTTGAGGTTAATATCCAAGGAGCAGTGGAGAATATATGGGAATTGCCACAGCTTCCTCCAAAGACTTGTCTCCACTATCAAACACTGGTAGATGAAAGAACTATCAAAAGCATGGTTGTTATAAATGGACTTGAAGACAAGCCAACTTATTGAGTCTATTCATTCCAACTGAGTAACTCTCTTAACTTGTGTCTCTCATGCAAAATGGATACAATAAAACCTAATATGAAAGTTGGCCAGGTGTGAAGGGGGTGTGGAGGGAGGCTGGGAAGGGATGGGAAGGGGAAACAAAAGAGGAGGCTACAATGCTTGATAAGAAATGTACTCATTATCTTGACCATATAGTTGTAACTCCTCTGTATGGCATTTTCACAATGAAAAAAAGAAAAAAAGAAAAAAATTATCTTCAAATAGTTGTACAAAAAAAAGAATGACAAGTCCATGTGACCACTGACATCTTGAATACTGGCATTTTTTTCTTTTGACCATCTGTTACAGGAAATAGTTTTTGGCCATAGACCATCTATTGTAGGATTCGCTCTATCAGGACCTCTGAGGAAGTTTTATACAGGTGAACTGCATAATCTGCATTTAGGCCAGGACAAAAGGAGGCAGAAATATAAATGGTCTCTACTCAATAAAGTATGGGCCTTGATACTAGGCTATCCTCACTCAAAGTATGCACTCAAGGCCTTACTAAGTTACCTTATCAGCTTTCAGGATCCAAAGGCCTAGGTACATAATTGGAAATGTCATCATGGCCTCCAATTCTGTAATTTTACCTAGTGGAGAAAACCAGTTCTATATTTTTCTACACCTTGTTCAGCTTCTCATCCTGGAAACACTACACATTGTGCTTTTGACTGCCAAGACCTTTTCACTCAGCCCTCCAAAGCAGGAAAATCAACAGAGATCTGAAATCCATTACTCATCCCTTTGTCCACATGACCCCTTGATTTTGTGGAGACTTACAATTTCTACACCCTTTTAACTCTTTCCCCTGTTCACTGGAGGAAGGGGGAATAGGAAAAAATAAATTTCCTTTCTTTTCTAAGTGGGAAAATGATTTTTTACCACAACAATAGAAACAATTCTTATGGCCAAAGACAAGCATGAATCATTTCCCACTCTTCCAATCCTGTGTAGATATAGATGCACAAGAGGAAATAATTATATATACTAACATATTATCATTTTGCTATATTAATTTTTTCTCTTGGGAAATTTGAGAGAGATCTTCATACTAAATGATGATCAGGTTTTCCTTTAGATATCAATTTAAAGATAAAATAAAGGTTTCAAAACATGAAAAATTGTTGAAAATATAAGTACCATAATGAGCAATTAATTAATCAGTGCCAGTTGAAACAAAATCTGGATAATTTTAGTTTATGGAATCAACTTATTATATTCATTTTTATATGAATGATAGGATTGTGAGTCTAATATCTATGTTAAAAGCACACAGTATACTTTACTCAAGTTTATAGTTTAAAAATGATATATTAACATCCAAATGGAGCATTTGAATATAGTGATTAAAAGATAATTAGGTACTCCAACATTCTTGAGTTCAATAATCTTTAGAACATTTTACACAAGAAACTTCTTTTTAAAATGTATTTCTTTCTTTCTTTATTTTGCCAGTCCTGCACCTTGAATTTAGGATCAGGGTATGGTCCCTAAACCTCTCTGTGCTCAAGGCTAGCACTCTACCACTTGAGCCACAGCGCCATTTCCAGCTTTTTCAGTGTATGTGGTGCTGAGGAATCAAACCCAGGGCTTTATGCATGCTAGGCAAACACCCTATCACTAAGCCAAATTCCCAGCCCAACACAGGGAACTTATACCTAGATTTTTAAAATACATTTTTTTCAGGTTCTGTCTCGGATGTGGGTGCTAGTAGGAGGAGAAAGGGAAAAATGAAAGAGTGAAGAGGGTATGTGTGGCTAAAATACTGTGTACATGGATGACATGGAACAATGAAGCTTAGAAGAAGCGGGTGGGTTAAGGGAGGATGAAAGATGGGGTAAGTCCATCTGATCAAGGTACATTTTATGCATATGTGAACATGTCAGGATCAAAACTGACACAGCTCATCAGCGCTAACAATTGATTAAAAATAAATATATGTTGATGATCCAATTTAGCTTAGATTATACGTGCACACATACACACATAGTACTGATATTCTATTTACTTGCTATGTAATTTCTGATCATTTATTTTACATTTTGTCCTCCTGTTATTTAATTCATAAAAAACTCATAGTAATGGCTGGGAAAAGTGGCTCAGTGGTAGAGTGTTTGCCTTGCATGCATGAGACCCTGGGTTAAATTTCTCAGCACCACATAAGCAGAAAAATCCAGAAGTAGAGCTATGGCTCAAGTGGTAGAGCACTAACCTTGAGCTGAATTGCTGAGGGACAGTTCTCAGGCCCGGAGTTCGGGCCCCATGACCGACCAAAAAAAATTCATAATAAAGTAATAGAATACTGAAGGTGTATTAAGTTCCTTTTTATTTTAATTTTTACTGACATATATTAATTACATAAACAGGTTTTATTGTGATGTTTCTATAATAACGTGTAATGCATTTTGATCACCTTTACCTGCTATTTTACTTTCTACCCCTTTCCCCATCTTGCCAATCTCATTTGTTTCTACAATTTTGATGTGTTTCATTATGCTATTTCCATATACACAGAGAATATACTTCTCTCATATTCATCCCTTATCATCCTCTACTTTTTTCCCCTCCCATTGTCACTTTTCCCACCTAAGTCCCCCTCTTCCATTTATATATGTATTATACTTCTATGTATATAGAGATACATACATATAAATATATCTATATGTAATATATATATATATATATATACATAGGTAGACATGTGTTTATACCTTGAGTCCCCATAAGGCCAGAAAACATGTAACATAGAATTATATAACTTGTTTAAGTATGTTATTATGGAAGATACCCATTAGTTGTGTAAGTAGCATAGTTTAAATTACTAATGAACATGAATTAGGCATTCTTATATTTGTAATGGCTCATCTATTAAAAAAATCTCAGGTATATTTCTTTGTAGACCACCTTGGAGCATCCAAGTCCTTAGTTTTATGTGATTTATCCCATCCAGGCCATTAAACTCCTGAATGTATAATAAACACAACCTTTCTTTCCTTAACTGCATTAACAGAGTTGAGAATGGGGTAAAAAGTGAAAGAATGCAACAAGGCAGAATAAGAGGTGGGAAGAGAGAGAGAGAGATGTCTATAACCAGTGGCACTGTTTTATAATAGAACACAATAACCATTTATAGGGCAGGTATCCTTAGGAACTTCTCTCTAAAATCAATATGCCAGCTGTGAAATACAGCTCAGCTGCAGGCAATTTTTTAAAGGAAAAAAAAAAGATCTTTACAGATTTAACAAAAAGTAGAAAACATATGAGTGAATTTGTCCCCAGGGATTGAATGGCTCCTAGGAACAGAACACAGTGAGAAAATTGCTCGCTCTTCCTTGCACAGTGGTTTATGCATGAAAGGAAATATGGTAGAGACATAGCCGTCTCCAGCAGTGTAGCCTAAACTCACCAGTAAGCTTCCTGAGACTGAAGCGTTCCTTCACCTGTGTTCTACCCACCCAGTCCTAGGCTCAATGTATATACTACTTTCAAGGGGTTATTATTAAATGACTTCAGAGTTAATGTTTCCTTAAAGAAAAAAAAAAAACAGAAAAAAAATACTAAAAGGACCAAGCACTTGCATCAACTAGCTTTAAATGAAGAAAATTATATTTCTTGATGTCCTTTTTAAGGTGGATTTTCTCAGTTTAAAGTCCATTAGGATCATGCTGCCTTTTAGATTTACTTGGATGTGCTAGACAAATGAAAGGCACCACACACCTTTGACAGAGGTATAACTAATAGTCCTCTCCCAGAATTTCTGACTCAGGGGTTGATAAATGTAAGACAGCAAGACAGAAAAAGAGTAACAAAGTCCTTACAAAGCAGGCTGTTAGTATTTCAAGATAGTAAAACCCAGCTCTTTCTAGACATTATGTTTTCATGAACAACTCTCAGGCAATGATAATAAAGATAACTAACATGTTTCAGACACTCTTGTGATTATGTTAGGTTCTCTTTCTTATGAATTTGATTTAATTAATTGAGATAAATGTCTTTATTCTTTACTTTCTCAATTTAGGAAATGGAGGTTCAATGCTTTCTTAGAATGAAAGATTGAAATGAATCCTAACTTTTTAGTAGATTCTTGAGTCTGAAAGCATGCTATTAACAATTCGGAGGAAATGTGAATGCAATGGGAGACAAAGTTGAATGAAACTTGAATTAAAATATTTCAAAGTTTTTCCTAACTACAGACACGAAAGAAAACAAAAGATTATATTACCAAGAACAATAGATAAAAAATCTCATTATTGTTTTGTACCTACCTCTTAAAAAAAAGAAAAAAACCCTCAGAAATCAGGTAAAACAATGTACCTTAAAGCTCTTGTTTTCCCTAATCATGCTGCAAAAAAATTAATTTGCTAAGCTGATTATTACAATCTCCCAGAGGTTAATACAGGATACATTTGTGAATTAATTATTCTGCTGAAATAGTTATTATTTATTTATTTGTGAATAATCTTATAAATATTCCTTTATTCTTAAATGCATAACAGACTCCAAAATAGCACTTCATTCTAGCTCTAAGTGGCAAAAAAATTGTGCCAGTGAATACACGGAGTTTAGGGATAGACTAAGGATCCCAGTTGTTTCAGGCAGAAGGAGAAATTTCCTTTTTTCTGACTTTCTTATTTCCATTCATGACCAGGGCCTCTTCCGATGACTTGTGCTTTAAGTTCTTCATGTTTCTGTTGCTCTTCATTTTATTTTTCTTGAAATGTTGTCTTTCTCATCCATTTCTTTTCCATGTTTCAGGAACATCTTGACACCTAAACATGAACCCTATACCCTTCAGATCTTTCTTAACTGCTATTTTAAAAATAATTAATATACATTTTATCACAAAAACTGCATACATTTTTAATCCTATTAACTAGAAATAGATTTCTAATTTCTTATTTGTGTGAAAAAATCCCCTATAGTATAATATATTTACTTATCCCAATAAATAGTGAAATTAAAACAGGAACAAAATACAACAAAATTAAAATAGCCAACGACATGAGTTTGATTTGATGCTTCTGCTCTATAGTTTATGACAGAATTGATCACTTCCTGCCTTTCCATCTGACAGATTCATTTATTTAAAATACCTAGTGTGTTTGAGCACTCCTATAAATTAAAGACATTTGTATTTTAATATAAAAGAATGATGTCCTTGTCTGATTGGATAAAGGAGCAGCAGATCATTGTTCTGGAAGCTGACAGAAAAGTTCCCTTTAAGTTTGGCACACATCACTACTTTTTGTCTACCCAAGATGAGGAGGAAGAATTCTAACTCAAGTGAATTTTCAGGAACCCAGGCAATCTTGTAATCAGAATGTCATTGTGAAACTACCTAGCATCTCTAGAAATTGGTTAAGCTTTGCCATGCTTATCTGGCTTACCAACAAACAGTGTGCAATTAATACTCAACTGTGCCAGAGAAATTCTCCTTTCTTACAAACACAGAATTTGTCATCAGAGAATCAGCATAACTTTATATTTCATATTTTTCTCAAGATGTCTTATTACATTGTGTATGGGCTTTGATTTGGATTACTGACAATAGAGAAACAGAGAGAGTGAAAGGAGAGAGAGGGTAGATATTGACCAGATAAGAAAAATGACAATAAGAAAGAATAAGAAAGATAATTTCAGTGCCATGCTTTGTGAATAGTACTCATCTAGTGTGAGAACACGTGTGTCCTGTTCTAGGCGGGTAAATTGCCATCTTATCTCAGTGTATAACTGTTTCAACACTAAAATTTTGAAATTCTAGGCATATTTCTAATGATAGAGAAATCATAGCTAAATCTCCTATACTAAATGCAGGGTCCTGATAAAAAAGACATTGGGCCATGAAATCTGAGTTGAAGACATTTGAAAATCTTGAGCTCCCAGATTGCTCTGAACAACATAAATAAGCAAAAGACTGCCCTGCTTGCATGAAATCAGCAGACATTATTGAGAAGTCACCAAAAGATATTAACTAACAAATGGGTTTGATTTCAACAGATGCAATTAAAGATAATTCAATATGATCTATTAAAAGAAATGCCACTGAACTATGTGTATCAAACCTTTTCTGCCATTTTTTGTCATAACATGATCATCATAATCCATTTCTCTACATATATACTGAAAAGTAGTTTAAACTAAATCTACCAACACTGGAAATAAAAGCAGAAGCAACCCTTCTCCTAAAACGCATATGAAAACAAACCCTAACTTCTAAACCTTTTCATTTCTCTCTCTATCCGACATAGGAGGACAGAAAAAGAAATCTCCGGACAACCCACCTGCCTTGTTAGCAAAGAATGACAAGGGTCATCTGTATAAGATTTGTATGAATAAGTCACATTCTTCAGCATGTGCTGAGATCTCCTGACAGTATATGCCTTTTATTTGATTTTTCAGTGGTTAGATTAGGTTTCTAGGTTCATGTATTTCTATTGAAGCTTCATACATTGGGTGTGCAACAGATCTTATCCATGGTAATGGATCACCATTATTTAGATAGAAACCTGGTTTATAAAAATGCTGTATCTAGTATCAAAATCTGCTTCACAAAACCTTCAAGGAGGAACAATTTCTGTCCTTTCCTGAAAATACTGCAGGCAGTAAAGGATGTGAAGGAAAATGCATTCAGCCTATTATACTAATAATAAAGGAACTAAATAAAGGAAAAGATGTGTAAATTGACTGACAATATAACAAGGCTACTGGTTATTTTCTGAAAAGTTTCATGGATGTGCTCTTAGTTAACAATTTTCTCAGTTTTATTTTTCTCAAGTAAATGTGGCTAACACTGGGTATATAAAACTATGCATTTATTGAGTAAAATTCACTCATTTTGATGTTTGAGTGTATCCATTTTTTTCAAGTACATAAAAATCTTGAAACTATCATTCATAGCTAGATTTAAAAAAATCCCTCAGGCTTTTCTTTTAGGGTGACTCTCCCATATTCTGAGTTCCACAATGTTTTGTCTCAGTCGTTTTTGTTATTATAGAGACACCATGAATTTTAATTATGAAGCTTTTATTCCATAGAGATGATAATTCTGTAATAGGATAAAACATTTTTTCATAAGCTTTGTGTTGCCTTTAGAGGAAAGAAATCTTTGTAGCTCCATCAAGCTGTGCTCTTTTAGGTTAGGGTTCACAAACTTTGTTCAGGATTATTTTTACGATAAAAGAATCATCAGAATCTGGTAGAAAACATCTTTGGTGTCTAAAAAGGAACCTTTATAGCCAGAGGCAATAATAATCAGTAGGTAGACATACTATCTACAATTTACTATAAGTTTACTCTTCCTCATTTTAAACAGCAAAAAGAAAGAACAAAGCAAGTAGAAAAGGAAAAAATAGATATAATTTGTATTTATGTGTTTATACATTTATTCATCCAATGAATATTGAATGAAGGATTTCTTGTGATTCCAAGAATGATACAATTGATGGGGAGAAAGTATCAACTTGGTAAAAATGAGTTATCTTCCCACATGTAGTGTGTGCTCTAGTAGATATACAAGAAATATGCAGGGAATTAATTTATTCTAATTACAGGTCCTTTATATACTATGATGTGGGTTTGAAATGCTTTAAAAGCTCTAAGGTTGATAAACTAATCATTCGTTTATCATAATAAATCATTTTATAATAATAATCACTCAGATGACTCCAGAAAGAAACCAGTGATTGGAGAAGTGAGTTATAAGCTTATTTTAACCTAAAGTTAACCAACTAGTATTCATACAATCTTCTATTTCACAATAAATTTTACTCATTGGTCTTTACACTTGAGAATTTCTACTGAGCTCTTTTAAATGCCTATTTATTATATTTGCAGCTATATCAAATTTATTGAATGCTTTTAATAGATTTTTAATTAACTGGAGTATTGTTATCCAAAAGATATTTAAGTTTCTGTTTCTCTACTGGGATTCTATATTTGTCTCATCAGACAAATATGTTTGTTTTTTAGCCTATACCTACAGGCTACAAACAATGAGTTTCCCTATCCATTTCTGACAAGTCAATTTTACTCACAATGTCACCAATGCCATGTCTAGTCTACCTCCTGTGTCAGCAAGATTGCTAATTTCCATGTCAGCTATTGACCACACATCTGATTTCCTGAATTGGCTGAGCTTAATTGGAGGAGTACCTGGAAAAAGAGGGAAAGGATGGCATAGTCCGTGCTACTTTTTATAGGAATTGCTAGCAAGTTAAATTAATGCTTCTTGATTTAGGGATGTGGGGAGTTATCTGCAGAGACCTGGTAGGATTTTTTTAACCATTTTGTCCCATTTTATGTCTCTTTCTCCTTTTTTTTCAGGGATTTAGAACTGTGTGTGTGTGTGTGTGTGTGTGTGTGTGTGTGTGTGTGTGTGTGTGTGTGTGTGTGTGTGTGTGTGTGTGTGTGTGTGTGTGTGAGAGAGAGAGAGAGAGAGAGAGAGAGAGAGAAACAGACAGATAGACAGAGGTGGCATTGGAGCTTTGTATGTTAAACAAGCAGTATACCTTGAGCTCTTTTTGTTCAAGGCAACTTGAACTCTGATCTAGTTTTTTGGGGGGATAGGATCTCACTTATTGCCCAAGCTAGCTTGAGCTGGGATCCTCTTGTTTCTATTTCTCATGGTAGTGAGATAAGTCACATGATACAGCATCCAACCTATGCTACTGAGATGAGCCTTGTGACTTTTTTTTGGGGGGGGGACGGTCCCGGCCAGCATGAAATGTCAGTGCTGTCAGTCTCAGCCTCTTGTACTGCTGAGATGACAGGTGAATACTACTATTGATTGAGATGAGGTCTTATAATTTTTTCTATGCTTATCTTGGCTTTTGTTCAGAGTAGGTCACGAGCATCTGTCTTATCAAATCTTTAAGGACAACACAGTTCAAAGTTTCTGCTCTTACCACATAGCATTTCTCTGTATGAGTTCTATAAAAACAAAGGGTAAATAGGCTGAATGTTTAAAATCAGATTTCCCAATGAAACAAGTCATATAACACTTGTACTTTTCAATATCATTGATATGTTTTATAAATGATGGATACTAAAATGTAAACAGAATAAGCACTGAAAACTGGACTTTGGAAAGAAAATGTTGATTTTCTTATGGTAGCATTTACTGTCACAATGCAGTAAGTTGTGTAGACCTGGTGCCTGTTGCAGTGATATTTTATATAACCTTATGTATTTGCAGCAAAGACAGAGTTGAAGCACCTAAAGCAAACACAAAAACACAATGAATACTTATTCTTATCTTTGTTTTCTGTGTCACTCATAACTTAGTATTTTAACTATGTGTTTTGTTTGATATATCTTATTGCCCTGGGTATTTATAGATGCTTGTAAAATGTATCTTTCATATTATCACATTTTGCTTCATAGATAAATTAGATTATCCTGAAAGCTTTATGAATGTAAGTTGTTTGTAAAACTGAGATATTATTTTCATTTTGCTAACCCCACATTTAAAGTCATCCTGGTCTGTGGTATTATGAGGTTACTTCTTTTGCCTTATTTAAGCCGCTTGTGTTCCAGCTGCAGATTTACTCTTTTCTTATAAATTACTTCCTGTGGAAGATTTTTATGCAAATCAAATAATTACTGGCTTCTTTTGATACAATGAAGATTATTTAGAGCAATTAGAAATCATCTGAGACTAACAAATGGGAGATATAATTGTGAATCAAAGCAATCTGGCTAGGTGAATTTATCTTTTAATATCCTGAGGCATGCTAATTAAAACAGTTGCTCTTTCCTGCATAATAAAAAGTGGGCTAAGAAACTGTGTGTGTACACACATGTGTGCACATGTGTGTATGTGTTTGTATTAGGAAGGTAATAAAGAAAAACCTGAAAAACATTAAAAATCACTCTTGCCAAATCTTACATAAGCATATAAAAATAAAAAATGAGGAAAATTATTTGGAGAATTATACTGAAAATATTTTAAAAAGTAAATTATGCAGATGATTAGGCCAAAATAAAAAGACCTATTTGCATAAAGCACAGATCCCTGAAAGCTAGCAAAATTAATAAAATTAGAAAGGATAAGAAGAAAAGGCTATTATAGAATGCTTGGAGGAGAATAAAGGATACACAACTGAGTTAAAAACTTAAAACAAAGAAATATAATAATCTTGAATAAAGCTTCTAAGCAAACATTGTCTCATCCTTTAAGAATTTGTACCGAAACAATTACCTTTGAAAGCTTCCAACGTGTCAATGTTTATAGCCTAGAAGCCACCATTTCTAGTGTAATAAGTGAAGGTTGAATTCTAGAAGTAAATATTTTTAAATGTGAACTTGACTACTCACATAAACGCTGAATTTTAGAATGGTCATCTTCTGTACATCACTTAAGATTTATATCCATAAAAAGGGTATTACATTTTACTCATCAAACTCCATTATTAACAAAATTCACAACTATTCAGTTCTGTAGCATGGCAAGATGGTCTAGATAAAGTAATCTTTTCCTTGATCTAAAAAATATTGTAGATTTGGGAGTCAATGAAAAAAGCTGAGCAAATATTTTTACAGTTTTTTTTAAATGTGATAAATGTGTAACTTGTAGAAACAATGGGATTTCAGACCTCTTGGATACTCTATGATGTTTACTATGCTTGAACTCCACCTATTTCTATCCTGATTGGGGTACACTATAGTCTTATGCATTTCTGAAGGCCAAGGATAACTTGAACTCTGTGTCCAATTGTCTGTGAAAGATTTGTTCTTTCCCCAGATTAAAGTTTCACAAGACAGTGGCCTTCAGCCCCACTGAGGAAGGATCCAGGCATCACTACCATTATATATATTCATTCTGGGATTACAAATTCCTTTCTCCTAAAAGCAATGTGTTCCAACCATGACAACTGTCTTCAGAAAGGAAGCTGGGAAAGGAATTGTGATTGTGATGACAACACTGAGCCTTCTTTTATTTCACCATTGATGTCTTCCAGTGGTCCATCTTGATCGTACTAGTTGGCCAGCCATTTCTGTACCCCTCAGGCTACTGGCTTCCATCAGACCTCAGCATTACTCTCTTGGGCCAGATCTTATTTCTGGAGTCTGCTCTTTTCCTCGATGAGAACCGTATTCAAGAAGAGGCTTCAGGTGAGCAGGCACTGCATCCTGGCATCTGGAGATCCCAGCTTCTAGCGTCCTCACTGCTGTCAGGGATCCTCTGCGGGCCTTGACCTCTACTTTGGTTTAATGAGAGAAAGCAGCAAGGGGGCATTTATGTGACTCTGAAGTTTCTCTCACAACCTGTTTCCTCCCAATATTGTTTTTATCCTGTCTTGACCAATAAAAAAATGCCTTTGCCAAAATAAGCAGTTTAGGTTCATATCTCTAGGTGTCTGTCTGTAAACTAGAAGAAATTCTTCTACTTACTGTCCTTCTGAGACACATTGTGAGTGAAGCTAAACAGGAACGGCACTCTTATCCTCAATCATACTACAAAGAACTAGTAGGAAATACTACATGTTTATATATGTTATTTATATATTATAGATGTTATATATGTGTGTTGTACATGCATCTACATGCATGCACACAAATGTCCCTATATAAAACACATATACATGTCTATTACATATAAAACTTGTATTTAATATGTCAAGTATTAACATGCTACATTAAAACTACAAATTGGCATAACTTTGCCAGACTGATTAGAATCTCTTACATTCAAATCTGTTGTAAAATATTATTAATGCATTTACAGAACTTTAGGTAATATTGATACCTTGATAAATTGTAATTGGCATTAGGCAAAGCCAATTACCTAAGGCAATCTTTTGTAAGAACTGTAACTTCTAGGAACTTAAGGACATCGATCACTCACACAAAGACCAGTGTCACAAGTATCTTCACTTATCACATCCTCATTCTTATTACTGGCATCAGTAAATACTTTAGTCCATCACCTCATGTCAACAGGATGATGTAAAGGAGCTATGTGCTTACTTCTCCCACATAGAAATCTCCCTAGTATACATGCATGATAAGTCAAATCCATTTGGGATGAAGCTCATTGTGATTTTTTCCACTGAAAAGTGATTTTTCATCGTGAACCATACAGTCATGTTAATCATTTCAGTCCATGCATCTAAGCAGCACAGATGCATGTAGAGATTCAGTTTTGTACTTACCCCTGTCTTTCATTCAGTTGTACACATCTTTCTTTTGGCTTGTCTTCCATTTATGGAATTTATGGAAATTCAGCTTGTTTCACTACACCTTGACATTACTTATATTTCTTGAACAATGTGTTAGAATTCAACATAGACAAAGCAAATAAAAGAGAAAATACATAAAATATGATGAATGTCTGATTACAAATTTCTTATTGATTTCCTATTCAGTGTTTATAAAGGGGATGCTAAAAGGTGATGATCTTTATTTGAAAGTAGGAAAAACCAGCAAAAGGCATGGCTAGAGGAGTGACTCATAAGGTAGAGATCCAGCTGTGGGTACACAAGAAGAACAAGTGAGAAGTCCTAAATTCAAACAGTTTGTACAAAAAATAAAAAGAAGAGCCGGGTGCCGGTGGCTCACGCTTGTAATGCTAGCTACTCAGGAGGCTGAGATCTGAGGATCGCTGTTCAAAGCCAGCCCAGGCAGGAAAGTCCATAAAATTCTTATCTCCAATAAACCATCAGAAAACTGGAAGTGGCACTGTGGCTCAAGTGGTAGAGCGCTAGCCTTGAGCTGAAGAGCTGAGGGACAGCGCTCAGGCCCAGAGTTCAGGTCCCACAACCGACAAATAAAAAAGAAGAAACAAATAGATTTGTTTACAATGTACATGTAAATAGGATGTGTTTGTATATACATGAATATGTATACATATATATAAAATTATATATCCAAGGCACAGTTGTGACATAACACCTTCATTTGCATCATTATATCAGTAAAATCTGGTAACTTATTTATTTTAATTGTTGTATTTGTCAATTAGTCAATTATTTGAAATAGTATATATGTTCCTTGAAAAGAGGAATGTTATTCATATCAATTTTATGTATAATAACATTTCAAGGTCTTCTAGCAAGTGATTTCTAAAGTTTGTTCCCTGATTCGGGGAACCAAACTACAGTAGTTTACATAACAAGTCAGGTCTAAAGAAAACAAATGTCTTCTAATTATTTTCAGTAAAATGTACAGTCCTAGAAGCGTCCAATAACTATTGAGTTAGATCTGATATTTTTTTCTCTTGTTACCTATAGGTTGAGAGATATATTTACAAATTTATTTTATTCATGAATGTGCTTAACAACTTATAATTTAGCAGTTTCTTAAAATGAAAAAGCAGATATAAATAACTAAATGGATTTCTCAAGGATGTTAAAAAATCTACTAACTTTAAAGTTCAATATTTTGTTTTTCATAATTTAAAATTTCTGAAATGTGACCTTGTTTCATTAAGGTTTGGTAAATATCAATGATATTAGCTTTCAGTTAATTCAATGTAAAATAGAATAAAATAAGTTATCTCATTAACATGATAATTTTTTCTTTCATAATATCTGTCAGGAAACAATAATAGACTAGCATTTGGCTGCCTTGTAAGCTCCATATGGCAGTTAGGATAATTTCACCATGTAAAATCATTAAGTGAACAGCCATCACCAACAAATATCATATTCACAAAATTGCACTTCATTACTACATTTCATTGGACATATTTTTGATTAGTAATATAATCTGTTAAGTTACATTTCTCTCAAGAACACCACTTTGTTTTTTTTATTTTCTAATTTTCTTTGATGGTAGTGGTTAGGATGTATGTGTGTATGTATATATACATATATGTA
Source organism: Dipodomys merriami (assembly GCF_024711535.1). Classification (NCBI taxonomy): domain Eukaryota; kingdom Metazoa; phylum Chordata; class Mammalia; order Rodentia; family Heteromyidae; genus Dipodomys; species Dipodomys merriami. Next base: position 57,638,340 of record NW_027206068.1, on the reverse strand, counting down.
TATGGAAAGATAAGTCTAGGATGTGTGTATATTTGTATGCATATTAGATAAAACATAGCTATGCAGATGATATAGGTATAAATGTAGATATATGGGTATATATAGAGAGAGTGAGATAGAAAAGCAAGAGAGAAGCAGACAGAAGTGAGAGCAACAGTACTATTGTTTGGCATTCTACCCTGACATCCTGAGTTAGATCATGAGATGACATTGGGACATTAATCATTAATCATTTCACTCAGATCTGTACATTGTTCATCATGAAAGTGGCAAATTTTTCATAAAATGCAGGCAATATGGTAATGTCTTTTTATTAAAATATCTGTCAGTATATTCTATAAAGAAAAAAGTAGATATACAACTAGATATACAATATCAAATTCTTTAGAATTGTTCATATTCCTTAAACGTAATATTCTAAAGCCAGTTCTTAATACCTGCTGGAATTTTCCAAATATTCTCCAAATATTGCAGACTTTTCCAATTTGCCCTCCATCTCTATTTATATAGTGAAGCTATTTATATTTATCTCCCTTCCTTTCTTTTCTTCCTTTCATTAAAAGATTGGGCTATATTTACTTTGATTTCCATATTGACTCCATAATGTTTTTCAATGGCATACGTATCTCTCTACTCTTGCTCATATTTGGTGTATCTCTAACTTTATATCTCATGTAATTTAATTTCCACTGAGGCAGAGCTTGATTACCACATTTATATGTATTTATTGCTAATTTTATGTTTTCCCTTGTAGCTTATACATTATGGAGCAATGTGATAACATGAATAATAAACGCTAAATTTATGTTCTGATCCTCAGAGTGTATGACTATATGAGCTTACATGATAAAAAATAAGAATTTTGAAGATATGGTTAAATTAAGGGTTTTTAGAAGATTGTCTTAGATTATCTGTGTGTCTCAGAGTTAACCAAGTACACATAAGACAAAGTTGAAGGATCATATTCAGGAAGAAAATATATGAAGATAAAGACAAATGTCACAGAGATGTTATGGAGAAGGCTATAAGAAAGGAAGGGACAAGGGACTATAACCCAAGGAATTTAGGTACAGTATCTTCTGAAAGCTGGTTGCCATTAGGAAAGAAATTCTTCTCTAGATTTCCAGTAAGAACATAGTGTTGCGGATCTAGTCTAAATTTCTGACCTTCAGAACTACAAGCTACATAAACTATCTTTTTTGTTCACCACAAAGTTGTAGAAATATATCAGAGTGGTGATAGGAAACCAAAGAAATACAGACATAAATGAACAATGAAAAGTTTCTGTTGATTCACTACCTGTATGTTCCATGTCAAATTAACTGCACTATTCTGTACACAGATAGGTGATAATAGTAATAGGCTATTTCTAGAAGAGGTAGAATATTTGAGTTTGTACTTAAAGTAAGGAAGATCCACTCTTACAAATCCTTTGACAGTAAGAATAAACCAAATAGGCAGAGAAAAGGGGAATCCTTTAAAACAGGACATTCAGCTGTTCTTGTTTTGGGACACTAGTTTAAAGGTCTGTAGATAGAGGTTGAATTATGTGATTGTTGTCCTAGGATCCAGATTGCAAGACTGAATTATGGGATTTTTTTGGATTATATAATCTCCAATTTTCTTTCTCAGACTTTCTCCCTCTCTTTCTCTTGCTCCCTCCATATTTCTCTCTTTTTTCTCTTTCTCTTTCTTCCTCTCTCTCTATCAGAAATTTCAAATTATGAGTTAACGATTTATTGGCATATTATTACTACTTACTAATGGCATACTATTTTGCAGTGCAGATATTTTTATGTAAGTAGAAATAGTACATTCTAAAATTACAATTCCATCTTTTATAGAAATGCTGTTCAATGTATGATTCTATGTGTATGTATATTGATATAGCTCCCGCTTCTGCTTCTCCAGAGAACTCTAAGAAAATTCTCTCTCCTCTTCCTTTTCCCTGATTATTATCAATATACACATTTGCACTGTTAATATCTTTCCATTACTCTTTCTCTCTAAATCACTGACATCTCAAAACTCATGCTTTCAACAATTATGAAGTTCATCCAAGTTTATATACCTTTCCTTATTTATTAACAGGTAAACATTGAGAAATGTCAAAAAGTACTGTAAGTTGCTTGCAAAAAAAAGACCAAGATAAAAACAAATTATAAAAATGTATAAAATAGTACAGTTGTATGTGTGTGCACTCCTTAATTTTGACTAATATTTGTCCAGGAAAGTGATACAAGTAAAAATATTTCTTTACAAAACATAATCACATTTTTGGGTTTGTAGGTGTTCTACAATTGCGGCAACTGTTTACTTGGTGCTTAGTGCATTGTAAAATTTAAGGACTAATGATAAAACTGTAGATATAAAAGGACATATTTATCATAATATTTAATAATTATCCATTTGGAATTATAATAACAATACTACTTATTTATATTGTACCATGTGATTTTTTTTGTTTCTTTGTATGTTCCTCCCTCATGGTATAACCCCTGTTGTTACTGTTTCTGATGTCGGTGCCCTGCATCTTGTATATACATTTCTCTAATTCAGGGAGGGCAAGGGAAAAAACCAAAACGCTTAGATAGGGATACAGGTTGACCCATTGTAAGAATGAGATGTACAAGACACTATGTTGAAAATGAACTTTAGGACTTTGGCCGGGGGGAGGGGTAGTTGTGGAGGTGGGAGGGAAGGGATGGTAGGGGAAAAACAAAGGAAGAGGCAACAATACTCCATAGGAAATGTACTCATTTCCTTGCTCATGTAACCGTTAGCCCTCTGTACAGTATTAAAAATGTACAAAAATATTGAGCATCTTGTCAATGATTTTAGAGTATTATATAGTCTGACAACAGTCATCTGAGAGAGAGTGTGGGGGGGAGGGGTGTGTGTGTGTGTGTGATTGAGAGTTCTGGGAAAATTCACAGCCACACATTGCCTTCCCTGGTTTCAGAGTCCTGCCTTGTTCTTCAACATTACCTACAATGGCTGGGAAGTAAGCATCTCATAGGGAATTGGTCATCAGTTTGTGTTAATGTCTCACTGCCACCTTTATTCTGTTGGCAGCCATGCCAAAAAGATTTCCAGTAACTTTTTTATGACAACTAAAATTGTAAAGTTGCAAGCTGTCATTTCTCATCCATCAGTATATTATCAGAAACCAGTTTAGATGGACCTCCTATAACTCATTCAACAGCCTTTAGCAGTCTTGGGTCTATTGGCGATTTAATCTATTTTAGAAACCTCAGGAAAAGAGTTCTGAAATACTTGGCATTCTTTTCAATGCCATATGGCATCTTGGTTGTTTTCATTATTTTATGATGTTGGTAAATATTTATTATGTGTGTTGGCTTTTAGTCAGTGATGATAGAAATAAAATGAGAAGAACAAGATGCCTCTTCAAAAAAAAAAGACAGCTTAATAGTGGAAACAGTGAGATTATATTGATTTAAGGTGAAGTCAAAGGACAGTTTAAAAATGATATGGTGCTTCATCATTGATAGTGGAAAGGAAAAATGGTTGAGGCTGTCACAAGTGGCAAAGATAAAATAATTAGCTTTGACTATAACTAGGGCATGTAAAAATGTATCCAGGATAGATAACAGTATAAATTTAGTCAAACTTCCTAGAGCTCTGATACTCAAACCTGTAATCATGGTTACTCCGATGGCTGAGATCTGAGGATTGATGCTCAAAGCCAGCCTGGGCAGAAAAATCTATGAGACTTGTGTCTACAGTTAACCAGCACATGTATAGGTGTGGCTCAAATGGAAAGTACCATGCATGAGCTAAATATACCAAATGAGAATACAATGATCCTAGTTCAAGCCCCTGTACCTGCACAAAACTAAATAGATAGAATAAAGTAACAAGTATAACCAGGAGCATCCCTTAGTGGCTAAGAAAATCCTTTTTATATAAACACTTCGATGTACCTTTTCATCTACAGACAAAATTGGAATCAGGCTTCCATAGTAGATGTTAGAATTTTACGCTTATTGATGGCATTATGAGTTCTGACTGCCTATAGAAGCTGCCCTGGATGGATCTAATTCTTCAACTAGTGCTTTATCTACATTCCTTCTCTTATGAATTTGCTGTCACCTTACTTAATAAGGAGAATGTTCTTCCCCATTTCTTGCCTTTGCATTTTAGCTACGTGAAGTGTTGTGGTAGATGAATGATTTCAGAGAGGAAAATGTATGCTTGCAATTAGGGTAAATCCATCATGGTTTTGACATATTCTGAGAAGAACTTTGTCTAGGCAGCTGGTGCTCATCAGGAAAGCAGCAGAATAAAGACTCCTGAAGTCTCCACAGAGACTATCTGAACTTTCGAGGGAAGCCCATCCAGATGCATTCCCCCAAGGAGACCATGCAGCCACATCTGCCTGGTCCCGGCTCTTGGGCCAGTGACTCAAGTAAAGCCATTCATATGAGGAAGATACAAGAGTCTGCACTTAGGACATTTTTGTAATGATGGGTAAATGATGCATTTCCTTGACATAAATTAAGTTATTTTTCTGAAGGATGAATAAACTTGGTATCTAGTTCTTGTTTAGTAAATTTGCTATTCACTGAATGAAGGACTGATGTAACTAAAATGTCAGCTGAAAATTCTGAAATAGAGTAGTATGTGTCTTTGTATAAAGGATAATCTCTATGATTTATAATGGCTTTAGGACCAGGTTAAAACTTGATTTTTATATTTGATTAAACTTTATACAAGATACATTTATATCTATTTGAGTAAGAGGTCTGATTAACTATGTACAGTCTGGGTAGTATTCAGATGTACTTGGAAAAAATGTTATTTGGTTTAGTTATCTGCTAGATTTCACTCATAGTTAATTGTCATCAACTTCTTCAGAGAATAACAATAGTAGTCACAACACATTCAGTAACCAGCAGAGGTCTAGCACCAAGAAATACATACTGGGGAGAAAAATAGTACATAAAAGAAAGACATACATGCTGTAAGAAATATATGCTTCTTTTTTAAAGGAGAAAAAAATTGCTTCACTTTTACTAAAAACCAGTGACATATCTTTGTACTGTTCTCTCACCAGAAGATGTAGAGGGGACACAAGAAAAACAACAACAAAAAAAAGAAGAAATATATCTTCTGCTTCATATTGGCAGACCTTCCTTTCAGGGATATAGAACACAGCCATCCTGATAACAGAAACAGATGCACAGAGAAAAGCCAAGGTGAGGAGAGAAAGCCTCAGCCATCAGAGGCCGGTCACTGACTAGCCAGGCCCTTGAAAAACCTTTCCTCCACTGGGAAATTTCATGGAGAATTTTAGATTATTTTCTCAGCACGTGTGAGTGAGATTAGGTTTGGGTCTGGTGCTACTACAGAAGATCTGAGATGGAATAATCTATGCAGAATCAAATGTTATTAGCTCCCAGTTCTGGAGGCTAGATCTTCCAAGAATATGGCTCCCACATTCTGGTGAGGACATCATCCCATGACAGGAGACAGAAGAGCAAAAGAGCCAAAGGAAGATCATGAGAGAGGCGCTCAAGTCTCTTTCCTAAGAAGCTCCCTTTTGCAATAATGAAGGAGCCCTTCCCCTTCCCCCTCCCCCAGCCCCATAACAACATTACAAAAGGAGTCCTTTCAGGAGGGCAAATTGTACCTCTAAAAGTGCCTCCTGTCAACACTGCTCCCTTGGGGACTTAACTGTCCCTGGCATGGACACAGGGGAGGAATTCAAACCCATAAAAGCTTATAATAATGAGTCAAGGAAAAATCAATTTTGAAAACAGTGTCAATATTCGTCTAGCTATTCATTTTTAAAATTTTATTTATAAGACACAATTTTAAGAGCTGCAATCATTGGATTTGAGCTCTCATTACCAACTTTCCTCCTTCATGTGTTTGGGTGTCTTAAAAGAAACAGACAAAAACTGCATCTTCCTTTACTGAAGTTCCAAATCATTAATTTTGTTATTTTAATTTTGTGTTTTCCTCATGTTTCAAGAATATTAACAATCATAGACATTAAACCAGTCATCTTTAATTTATAGCCACATGCTACATTATTTTTAAAGTATTTCAGTTCACATTCCATATATCATTTTATGTATATTTTAAAGCATCTTTAATAAGTTATAAGTTTTTTTAAAACATTGAATTGAATTTAGAACATTTTGACATGCTTTTTATTTATATCCAATAATTATTCTTAAATCATAAAGTGATATTTTTCCAGTGATTAGCATGAATTTGCCAACTGCTATCTTCCTTTTCTCTTTTTTGTTAATTTTACTTTTTGCAAAGATGCTGTACAGAGAGGTTGCAGTTACATCAGTAATGAGTAAATTTCTTGTCAAGCATTGTTACCCCTTTGTTTTTCTCCTACTACCCCTTCCATGCTGCTCCTCCCCCTGAAAGCTGTGAAGTTCATTTCTAACATAGTGTATTGTGAGTATTACTGTTGCGATGGTCATCCTGTGTCCTTGTTTCCGCATTTTTATTCCCCTTCCCCTCCCCAAATTAGATAAGTGTATATACAAGATGCAGGGTACCAGAATCAAATATAGTGACAACAGGAAGAAGAACATACAAAAGAAACAAACAAAAATAATCACATACTACATTAAAATAACAACAACAAAGAAAAACCTCTTGTGTCCATATCTTGGGATTCATGTCAGTTAGCATTATCTTATATGGTCATATGTACATAGGTTTTGAACTTTTCTTCTCATTTGATAAGAATACGCTAGACATATAGTAATTATTACAAATAAGGGAAATCATGGAACCTGTATTTCTTTGGGACTGGCTTACTTCACTTAATATGATTTTTTCCAGGTCTTTCCATTTCCTAACAAATGGGGCAGTGCCATTCTTTCTGATGGAAGCATAGAATTCCATTGTTTGTGTGTATAGATATATACATATACATATAGACACACATATGTATACATACATAGAGAAATAGATACCACATTTTCTTGATCCATTCATCTTTTGAGGGGTATCTGGGTTGGTTCCATATCTTAGCTATGGTGAATAATGCTATTATGGCCTTGTTGTGATCATTTTGGTAAATGCCCAAAAGTGGGATTTCTGGGTCATAGGGGAACTCTATGTGGAGTCTCTTGAGGAACCTCTATACTGCTTTCTAAAGTGGTTGAACAAGTTTACACTCCCACCAACAATGCACTGGGGTTCCCTTTTGGCCACATTCACTCCAGCATCTGTTATTAAATTTCTTGACTATAGCCATTCTAACTGGGGTGAGGTAGAATCTCAATGTTGTTTTGATTTGCATTTCTTTTATGGCCAGAGAAGTCGAGCATTTCTTCATGTGTCTATTGGACATTCTTATTTCCTCTTCAGAGAAGTGTCTCTTTATGTCTTTAGTTCACTTATTAATGTTTCTTTGAGGATTTGTTTTTGGGGGATTAATTTTTGAGTTCTAAGTATATTTTAGATATGAGGACCTTGTCCATTGTTTGGCTAGTTAAGATCTTCTAATCTGTGGGTTTTCTTTTGATTTTGCTAGGCTATGTTCTTTGCCATGCAGAAGCTCTGAGGTTTAGTGCAATATTTGTCCAACCTTTCTTTGATATGTTTCTGGGTCTTTATTAAGAAAATTTCGGCTTGTGCCAAGGAGCACTAGGGTTCCCCTATTCCTTCCTGTAATATTCCTGAGATATTTTTCTCCACTGAGTAGCATGAATTTGCCAACTATGATTTGCCCTTTGTTTCTTTCTTTCTTTTTCTTTCTTTCTTTCTTTCTTTCTTTCTTTCTTTCTTTCTTTCTTTCTTTCTTTCTTTCTTTCTCTTTCTTTCTTTCTTTCATTTTTTAAAATTTTTTTATTTTTTATTGTGAAAATATCGTACAGAGGGGTTACAATTACATGAGCAAGGTAATGAGTACATTTCTTATCAAGCATTGTTGCCTCCTTTGTTTTTCCCCTACCATCCCTTCTCTCCCATCTCCACAACTACAGTCCCCCGCCCCCGCCCCCACCTAAATTGTAAAGTTCGTTTTTCAACATAGCATCTTGTACATCTCATTGTTGCAATGGGTCCACCTGTATCCCTATTTAAACATTTTGTTTTTTCCCTTCCCCTCCCCAAATTATACCAATATCAAATACAGTGAAAACAGGGGTTATACCGTGGGGGAGGGACAACCAAAGCAACAAAAAAAAATCATTTTATAAATATGTTAGAAACAATCGCAAGAAAGAAAAACCATTTGAATCCTATTTTGGGGTTAATTTCACCTAACATCAACTTTTCTTTTTTTCTCTTTCTTTCTTTCTTTCTTTCTTTCTTTCTTTCTTTCTTTCTTTCTTTCTTTCTTTCTTTCTTTCTTTCTTTCTTTCTTTCTTTCTTTCTTTCTTTCTTTCTTTCTTTCTTTCTTTCTTTCTTTCCTTCCTTCCTTTCTTTCTTTTTTTGCGGGGTACGTGGATTTGAACTCCGGACTTCACACTTGATATGTTGGTACTCTAACACTTGAATCACGTGTTCAGCCCTGCTTTTTGCTATTTTAGCGCTCTTTGGTCCCTTCTGTCCTGGATCTATGATCCGCCATATCTCAGCCTCTTGAATAGCTTAGCTACCGGCACCCAAATAAACCGTCAGTTAACTGAGTGTATCCATTTATAATGTGAGTTTTAGAAAGGAAACTTTGAATTAGTTTACTTTTAAGATAAACACACATATGCTAGCTTAAGGCTATTTAATATAGATTGATATGTTCATTATTATTGCTTGGTTTGTTTTGTGTTTCTTTGGCAAAAGTGGTCATTCGTTAAAATTTGGTCATTCTCATCGTCTCTTTTCTGTTTTCTTGTAATTTTTTGCAAGCCTTTGTTCATTAAGAAATGTTTCATAATTTATGAAGTCAGCATAGGATACCAAATAGGGACCAGAGGTTTGGTCGCTTAGCAAAGTTGTTTAGCTCAAGTTTGCCCTCTTCTGGTGCTACAGAGAAGTGCAAGACCCGTAGATGGCAGCTTTACTTGGGATGGATTCCTTGCCCCTTGAGCTCTGGCTCTTCGGCCTCCTCCTCCTCTTTTTCCTCTAGAAGTCTTACTTTCTTATCGCTTTCTTCCCATGCACTCACCATCAAGCACCTTAGAAATGCCTCCTCTGTTCTCTCTGGTCCCGCTGTGATACTCTGAGGGGATCGCGTGATGGTTGTAAGGATGACTCTTTCAAGCCCTGCACAAGCACCAGGCAGGGCCACACTAAGATGTCCCTTCCAAGGAGTACGTAGACAGGTCTGAACACACCCAGCCCCGACCTGGGGTACCTGGGTCTCCGTGACAGAAGAGCCTCAAGCTCTGGATTCTGTAGACAACTCCACACCAGCAGAGCTCCCACAAAGCTGATCTATCTCGGAAGAGCTTCAACTTCTTGGATAAAAGAGATCTCTGTAACGGACTCTATTTCCAGGCGTTAGAAAGGGCAGAGGAAAGGGGTCCAAAGTGGTGAAGAGCCCATTGGACTCCTGAGAGTTTCCCGGCATCTCCCACTGACTGATAAGAATACACTGCCTGAACATGGCGTCCGAGACTGATGGAAATCACTGATGAAATCAGACGAGAGGGATGAACAAACATTACTGAGGGGGAGACCTGTGGTGTGACATCCAAAATAGCATTATCAAGGACAAAATCAAGAAGACTTTTTTTTCTCTAAGTTGTCATTTAATTTCATTGCCTGGTTTTCAGTTGAACACGAACACTTACATATTTACTTGACATTTATTTAATATAAAATGAGTGTTTTTATATGTGGATATCGAGTATTCCAAACACACCACTTATGGCAGAAACTATATTTTCTCTATTGTATATATGGTGCCTTCGTCAATTATTTCTGGTCTCTCCACTCTGTTTTGTTTGCCCCAGTTTCTGCTTTTATGCTAGTGTTGATTTGATGACTATTGCTTTGTATGTTGACTTCAGAAAGTGGAATACCTTCAAGTTCAGTTATCTTTACAAGGAAGTTTTCCTATCTACATACAGTCTTTGTATAAATTTGTAATTCTTCCTAATAATCAGACAAGACAAATATATAAAGCCATCTAAACTAGAAATAAATTATAAAATTAGTCTGGTCTGAAGATAACAGTCGTGTATATAGAAATTTTTAGATGCTATTCACACGCACAGACACTCAAACTCAAATAACAAATTCAGTCTCATTGAAGGATAAAATAAACATTAAAAACTACTTGTGTTTCTCCTCCTCCTCCTCCTCCTCCTCCTCCTCCTCCTCCTCCTCCTCCTCCTCCTCCTCCTCCTCCTCTTCCTCCTCCTCCTCCTCCTCCTCCTCCTCCTCCTCCTCCTCCTCCTCCTCCTTCTACTTTCTCACCAGAACTTAAGGCCTAGGAACTGTCCCTGAGCTTCATTTGCTCAAGGATAGAACTCTACCACTTAAGCCACAGCACCACTTTTGGCTTTTTGTGTATGTAGTACTAAGGAATTGAACCCAAGACTTGGTGCATTCTAGGCAAGCACTCTACCACTAAGCCACATTCCCACCCCTACTTGTGTTTCTTTACACCATTAATGATACTTCAGGAAAAGAAATCAAAGAATCAATTAATTTGAAACAGCATCCAAAAGAATAAAATACACATAAATGTACTTAATCAAGAAGTCAAAGATCTGTGCTCTGGAAACTATGAAATATTGACAGAAGAAACAGGAAAAATAACAAATAAATGGAAAGACATACTGTGCTTGTGGATTGGAAGTATTAATATTCTTAAAATGTCCATATTGTCCAAAGCAATACAGAGATTCAATGATGCATAAAAGTTAGAATGTCATTTTATAAATTTTATTTATCATAAAGGTGATGTACAGACAGTTTATAGTTAACTAAGTCAAGTAAAGAGTACTTGAATATCAAATCACAGTTAGAATTAATCTACATGAAAAACATAGCTAGAACAAGGCCAGCAAATGAAAGCAACACACATGGATTATACATAAATTTGTTGCTTTAAAAATATTAGTTGGGTGCTGAAAGCTCATTTCTGTAATCATAGCTACTCAGGAGTCTGAGAAGTAAGGATCATTTTGAAGCCAGCCTGTAAAGAAAAGTTGATTGTGCTCTTATCTCCAATTAACTAGCCAAAAAGTTATAAGTAGAGGGGTAGCTCAGATAGTAAAGCACAAGCTTTGAGTGAAAAAACAAATGAGAGCATGAGGCCATGAATTCAAGCCCCAGTACCACCCAGCACAGACAGACAGACAGACAGAAAGACAGACAGAAGGACAGATACACACACACAAACACACACACACACACACACACACACACACACACACACAGACGTTCATTTTATTTCAAATGTATTGAGATGTGAATTTCTTTCATAAAGCACAACAGAGTCTATTCCATATTACTAGAAAACTACACGTCTTCAGACTTTTTCATTACTTAAAGATTTGCTTCAAGCACCTTAATCTGTTTTTCTCAAGTTTTCTTTGTATTTGACTCCATGATCCTCGGTAAAAGTAATTACTTGCAAGACATGTGAAGGTATTTAAATTATACAAACACAATTGAAAGGAGAAATTCATGTAATTGAGAGTAATACAAAATGTTCTCAGTGCATAATTTTATTCTTTAGAATCTAAATAGCAGTGTGTAAATAAAACAAATTTCCAAAGGATTAAGATTCTTAATTAGGCCCACTGGACAGCTAATCCATAGCTAACTAGTTTTGGTTGTTTCTTATTAAACTGGCCATATGATGAGAGCTAGAATGCAAGTAGAAATTTTTTAAAAAAACACTAAAGTTACTGAGAAAATAATTTCACTTTTTCATATTTTTGAAATGGCCTATGACCTTCTGATCCTAAAAGTACAATCAAATAATTTCCTGAACTTTTTGCATTATGTACTTTGTTGCATGTTAGAAATATTTATTGCCCATGGTAATTCTCTAAGGGCCTTGTCCCTATTTCATATGTGAAATAACAGATTTGAAAGTTATTTTCTCCCAAAGCAATACAGATTTGAGAGATGGGGACAATCTCACAATCTGAGCCCTCTCCCTACCCTTCCTAGTTTTCAGGCAGTGTTCCTACCATTCTTCCTTCTCCAACCTGTGTCTGTATTTATTCTCTGCAGGAGGTGAGACCCAAACTCCATCTTTACCTTTTCATTGATGAACATTCTAAAATAAGTTGTTACTGTTGTTATTGTTTCCCATAGAGGTCATTGATATATTTTAGATGCATCCATTACTTACAGGGAGGCTAGTGGTCTTCATTCATTTCATTAGGCATACCTTCAGCCTTGCTGTGACAAGAAGATCTTTCTGGATGAAAACCTATGCCATGTCTGTGACTAGTTTTCCAAGAAGGCATAGCATCACTGTGATGCATTTAATGTTTAGCATTTTATGACTCGGGGTTCAGTACTGAGTCCAAACCAAAAGGAAAGAAGGAAGGAAGGGAGGGAGGAAAGGAGGGAGGGAGGGAGGCAGGGAGGGAGGCAGGGAGGGAGGGAGGGAGGGCAGACTTATCTAAGGCCTAAAGAGAGGAATACTTAACAGAAAAGAGGGGTAGAAATATTTACACTTCTCTATTATTTCTGTCTTTGAATCCATTTCCTCAGTTAAATCAGCTGAGAACCAAATCTGATCAGCAAATATAGTTAAATGGCTGAGATGAGATCATAACCTTTGTCAAAGAAAAGAAAAAGGAAGAACTTTGATGTTTGGCTTTTGTTTTGCAGCAAAGGAAGTTCCCTTTACATTAATAGAAATGTGGAGATGGACTGCATAGGATGATATCTGCTCCTATTGTAAATGCATGTTGTGCATTTAAAAATTATCTCTGTGGGTTTTCTTTTGTAAACTTTTGAGGTAGATAACTTGTTCTAATTTTGATGGCATATATTCAAATTCATACGCAGAGTTTCTTTTGTGAACTCATTCAGAGGATATAGGCTGGAACAATGTGCTCAAGTGAACAATATTATCTCTGCTTCACAGATGACAGAACTGAGAAAGAAAAGCAAAATGACATGTTTAATGCCACAGAATGCGTCACCGGCAAAATCAGGATTAGAACTCACTCTCTATGATTGCCAGGACTAAGTGTTGGCAGAATTTCTCCCGTATTTCGTTAGTAGTGTTTGTCAGCTTCACAACCCCCAGAACAAATAGAATTATTTTCATACTGTTGGTGTGAAAAATAGAACAAAAACATCCAACTTAGAAAGAAATGGAAAGAATTCTTTATTATAATAGAAATCAAGGTAGATGCAGTATGTGATTGCTTGTGTACATTACTTTTGTGTGAAAGTAAAATATACTAAAGTAAGAGTGTCCCTGCCTTAGGCTTTCTCTATTTCATGCAATTAAGGCATAGTGTTGTCTGTAGCTCATTTTGTTAGAACCACATTTCTCATGGTTATCTGCCTTGATCTAAAAGCAATTATGCCATATGGCTCTCTTCATTGTAGAAGAGATGAAATGGTGGTTGCTCAGCTTATTATGAAAACAAAGTCTTAGATTCTTGGTTTCCACACTAATTCTTGAACTTGAACTAATATTTATAGACTTAACTTATGTGAATGTTCCTGGTCCAAGGATCTTAGGTGGGAATTCCAGGGACCTTTGTTGAAGTTGATATGAAAATAACCATTCTCATGGTAGTACGAAGAGCTTTCTGCTATTTCCACCTCCCTTCTTTCATGAACATAGCTCAAAGCAGGGGTGGTGGCATTATTACACTGACTTATTTGTTAGCATTTATACTTTTCACTGTTACTTGACAATGTTAGCAAATTCTCACAACTTAAAATAGTTTAGTGTTTGTTGTTTAGCAAATGCTACATATCATCTGTTTTGAAACCATATAAATAAAACTTTAAAATCTTTGTTTGTTGTTTAGCAAATGCTACATATCATCTGTTTTGAAACCATATAAATAAAACTTTAAAATCTTTGATAAGGAATATAAATGAAGACTTCAGACCAAAATGTTTAGAGATGGCTGTCCTAAAAATGCACCCCTGCTTCTTCTTGTGAATTTTGATTGCATTTCTACTCTATGATTATGTGTAATTACTGTATCCACTTTCACCGTTGATATTCTCAGATCCTCATTCTCTACCCTGTCTCTTCAAGTTCATAATATTGCCTATGGCCTGCTTCACATTCACACTGTGCTATACAAGTGCTTCTTCTTCTCTCTCTCCCCACCCTCACTACTATAGAAACCCCATAGGGCTGGGGCCTTCCCCATGTTGTCATCACTGAAGTTCCCTAAGTAATCAGATCAGTGTTTGTCAGAGTATGTGTGCATGCACAATGTCGGTATGTGTGTGTGTTTGTGTGTGTGTTCATATGATTGAAGTAACTTGTAAGATGAGGAATTATCACTTTGAGAATTTAATATTCTACATATTGCTAATAATTTATTACTATTTGGGGCACACGATAAGCCATTGAAATGAATATCAGTATTTTTCCTACAAGGAAAAAAAAATTAGTATTTTTGTTTCTCAATGTAACAGGAATAGTTTTCTGTGGGTAGGGAAAGCCCAGGATTTAGTAAAATATAAAAATTTCTTCTCAACAGGATATTTATACAATTAGAAAAAATAGAGCATAGAAATAAATTTGGAAATCCTAAATAATGTAGCAATCTTAAATACTCGGGAAAAGGAATGGCATGTTTTAAATTAAACAAACAAAAAACTTCACATCTTTAAATTTTAGTAAAAAGAAGTGTACAAAAATATATATGTAATCACATTTCCATGTGTGCTATATCCATTATAAACACTGATTTGTGGATATTTTCTACATAGACAACCATGTCATTTGAGAACAAAGACAGCTGCATTTACTTTTTTATTTTTCTATGTTTTTCCTTTTTTTTGGCTTGGGCATAGGTGCATTTGCTTTAAGGGCTCAGAGAAATCTCACAAACCCACATACAGCAACTACTACCAGATCTCATGAGACTAGAAGTTCTTCAAGTGGTCTTTCTGTCTTACTACATGGTCTACTTGTCTCATTTGGATCCTGTGTAGCTCGTACTTGCCAGGACAGTACCCAATGACCACCCCTCATATGCATTCATATCCTCGTGTAATCTCCCTTTGAGTATGGGTGGACTTAAAGATCCATTTCCAAAGATGAAAGTGTTGAGGAGTCACTTTTGTGGCTAGGTTTAAACAAAAAGGCAACTTCAGTCTTCACTGTGTACACTTTTTTCTTTTTCAGAATACCTACCTATGCTGGAAGAAACTAAGTATCGCAACTTTTGGAGCAAGATGGACAGGTGGCTGGGGGGTGGGAATCAGTCTAATGGTTTCTGAGGTACTGTTCCTCAGCCTAAAACCTACGGTAGCTAAAGCCTGCTGGTGGCAAGTTGAACTTAGAAGCAGATCCCTAGCCCCAGTCTAACTGTATTTCTTTCATAGTCTTAGTGCACCAAGCAAGGTTTCAATGAAGGTTCCATGAAGGTGGTGCCAGCAGGCATCCTGCTTGCCTTTCTTCTTGGGCAGCTATCAGGCATTTCTGAATTAATAGTAGCTGCAGGTCCTTTGCAAAAGCTCATTATCAAGTTGAAGAAGTTCACTGTTTTCCATGTTTGCTAAGAGGTTTTATCATGAGTGAGTACTGCAATTTGTCAAAAGCTTTCTATACCAATTTAAAATGGTCATGCATTGTATTTCTTTGTTCTGTATATCTAGCATTACATTAATCCACATGAAATAAACCAGTCTTGTGTATCTGGCATCAATTAATTTTATTTTAAACAATAAAATTCCATGTTTTCTATGCATTGTAAGTCTGTTTTGCTACTGCTTTTGCGATAGGGGTTTTTGAAAATGTAATTCATCCTGAAGTAAATGATAGAATTATATTACAATTTTTGTTGTTTTGTAAATAATACTTAAACTGCTATTTTAAATTAAGGTTCATACTTGAAAATGTTGCCTTTTATGTACTTACAAGACAAATTGTCACATAACTCCAAATGTATTGTTCTGTTCTGTGTATCTATCATCACTGAAAAACTCATTGTAAAAAAAACTTTTCTAATATAGTTAACTCAAATGATCATATTTTATGGCATTAAGTAAGATAGATTTTTTTCTAGCAATATCATAACTTGAAATTATAATAGCGGGACTACCATGTTTCATGATTAATTTTTTCTTACCTACTGATTATGCAAACATCTGGAATAGAAAGTAAACCAGAGAATTATTGTCAAAGTAGCAATCAACCAACAGAACTACTTCCTTGAGAGGAAAACAAAATATATTCAAAGCTCCCAAAGAGGAAAATTTTAAATGCTATGGTGCTTCCAGAAAACAGGTCTTCTATGTAAACTTTACAGTTTATGAGTGACAGTTTGTAGTTGACATCATGATATCTCTGGGAATCTACAGGGAAAGGCTTTAACACATTAAATCCAGGAGAAATTTGTAATTTGCTTCTTTCAGGCACCAGGGGGCAATACCCACTTTGGATCACATTGACATCTTGGACTTGAGTATTTTTTTCTTAAGAAGATAAAACACTTAACATCATCTTATCTGACCTTTACTGCTTGTCCCAGACATATACTAGTTACTGCAAATAAGGAAAACCATGGGACCTATGTTTTTTTGGGCCTGGATTACTTCACTTAATATAATTTTCTCCAAGTCTTTAAGTGAAATAAACCCCAAAGTAGGAACACAAGTGGTTTTTTCTTCCTTGCTATTGTTTCTAATGTATTTATAAGGTACCATGTGATTTTGTTTTGTTTTGTTTGTCCCTCCTCCATGGTATAACCTGTTTTCACTGTATTTGATGTTGGTATAATTTGGGGAAGGGAAGGTAAAAACCAAAATGTTTACATAGGGATACAGATTGACCCATTGCCACAATGAGATGTACAAAATGCTATGTCGAAAAACGAACTTTACAATTTAGGCGGGAGGGGGAAGGGAGTGAGGGTGTAGTTGAGGAGGTGGGAGGGATGGGATGGTAGGGGAAAAACAAAGAAAAAGGAGGAGCTAATAATGCTGGATAAGAAATGTACTCGCTACTTTGCTCATGTAAGTGTAACCCCTTTGTACAATATTTTCACAATTAAAAAAATTTTTTTAAGAAGATAAAACACAAATTGGTAAGAATGGGTATGTGGCTACAAATAATTTGTTCATTGGAACCTCTGCAGGAGTACAGATTTTCTTACACACACATCTTGTCCTTAAAAGTGTAATGTCCTTCCATGTCCCATATGTAGGAAAAGGTTCCTATGTAGCCCAAACTTGCTGAGCTGGCAAGTCTGACTTTCCAATCTACAGTGTTTATTCATCTTTGTGAAGGATGAGCTAGCCTTTGCGTTAAAAACAAGTTTGCGTTGCTATGCTTTAGACTTCTGTTGAGGTTTAACTATCTCTAGGTGCTTTCTTATTTGTATGATCCAGCTTCACCTGGCATCCACATTTAAAAAAAAGTGTTTATTGAGTTCTGATAATCTATAACATACACCATCTAAATATGAATGAAACAATATATAAGATGAAGATCCTGATTGCCTGTGTATAGTTCAGAATCTATTTAGTATTAGGAACTACTCATGTCTAAGTAATTATTGGGAAATTATTCATCAAGGACAAGTTAAAAATAAATGTATCTTGTACTGTAGGCTCCTACTGCAAGAATATATGAAGTTTTGATCAAAGTGGAAGGTGATGAAGTAGGAGTGAATAGCTGGTGAGTCAAGAGATGGAACTTAGGATATAGGTTGACCCTATATCCTTTCTTGTACAATCGGATGTACAAGAAAGTATGTTGAAAACAAACTTGACAATTTCAGGGCCGGGGAGGGAGGAGTTGAGGAGGTGGGGAGGGAAGGAAGGGGAGGGGAAAAACAAAACAGGGGTAACAATGCTCCATAGGAAAGTACTCATTACCTTCCTCATGTAACTGTAACCTCTCTGTACAGTATTTTTACCAAAAAAAAGATACACTGTATTCATAAAAAAAGAGAGATCAAATTTGCTTTGAGAGAAAACAATCACTACAAATTGCTTTTTAAAGACATATTTTCTGGACCCTGACTTAGAATGTAGTTGGTTACCAATGTTGTTTACCCACATGACATGTTGGAATAGCGAAAAGGGGCTGGACGGTTTTCAGGCAAAACTCAGCCTTGTCTTCATGCCTTTGTAAGACACTTCACTGTATTTGATTTACCATTCTATCTCATTTGCTGAGCTCTATGATTATTTACTTCTGAAATTATTTTGAACATATGAGCCCAACAAATGATTGATTTATACATGGAATTTGCCGAGTGATTACACATAATAGGCTCTAATTGCTTGCAATGGAGCTTTAATCCTATGAATTTTTCATAAGGATAAAGAGTGCACAGTAAATAATTAATTGGTGAACCTTTTAATTTAAATATTGGATATATGTATACCTTATAGATTAAAACAATTGTTCCAGTTGACTGAAATTATAATAAATATTAAAATGTTATATAAACACATCATTAAAGCTATTAGGGCTCCAAAGTAAATTACGTCACGTAAAGAAAACATAATTCTTTTTCTACCATGGTGGTGAAAATCCTAGTGAGATTTGGAAGTTTCTGTCCTATAGTCACATATGATGAATTTTACTCCAAATATGTATACTATTAAGAATAATAGGAAACCATAAACATGAATCATAAAATTATATACTAGTCAGCTAAAGGCAATGCTGTTTTTGTTCTGGAACAATAATGCTTGTTTGCTCCATGAATTAAAGAGATTTAACCATTTTTATTAGTTTCTATAAAATTTTATATCTTACTGCTTTACTAAAAATATTGAGAGAAATGAAAGGAAAAATATAAGAAAAAGGAGAAAGAAAGAGAGAAAAGAAAGTATATATTGCAATGAGAAGCAAAATAATGCCAACCCATAGATTCATCATGGTAGGTACTATTGCCTTAAATAATGAGTCAAATTATGGT
Organism: Dipodomys merriami; assembly: GCF_024711535.1. Lineage (NCBI taxonomy): Eukaryota > Metazoa > Chordata > Mammalia > Rodentia > Heteromyidae > Dipodomys > Dipodomys merriami. Next base: position 57,619,342 of record NW_027206068.1, on the reverse strand, counting down.
TCTTTATTTGAATGTGAACAATATTTTTCTATGAATACAATTATGAATTTTAGGCCCAACTCATCTCAATTATGATCTGGAATCCCAAATAATCTACACACATTTGTAAGAAGTTTGCTTAGGAGTAGAAAAAGTGATATTACACATAATGTGATCAAATAATATTTAATGAACTGCCCCTCTAAGCTGTATTAGTTTCCTATGTCTTATGTAACAAATTACTATTGACTTGATAGATAGCCTAACACAACAGGAATATGTTCTCCTACAGTACTAGAGGCCAGAATAAGTCTGAAACTGAAGCATTTGAGTGGCTAAGCTCTCTCTGCTGAAGCCCATCCTTAGGGAAGGAATAAAGGAGTCACTGAGCTGAATCAAACTCGCAGTTTGGGAATGTAAATGTCAGTACATTTTAAGGTTGAAGTACAATCCATTATGGCTCTTTGTGTAGAGAGATGGTTAAGGGCTGTTCCCAAGGAGCTTCTTCCTGTGATCTTATCTAACTACCCTTACTTCCACTGATATGTTTGGGGAATCATTCTTTTCCTTATGCAAAGTTAAGATGTCTTTGAAGCTTAGAAATGATGACAATCCCCCTTTCTGCTTTTAAAATTCTGACCAACTTCCTGTATTTTTGTCCTGCTTTCACTTCTCTCAGTCCAGAATCAAACTCTTTCTGTTTCTGTGTATGTAGAGAGGATCCATGGCATTCTCTACATATCATACACAGATGCCCCCAGCCTTTCTCTCTGCCTTTGCTTATACGGATTAATTGAATTGATGAATATACAACTCATCACCTGAGTATTAGATTTTTTTCAGTCATACCCTTGTCCTTCTTCTTAGAACATTATCTGAAGAGCGGAAAATTTCCCAAACTATCTAATGTCGACTCCTTGTCACCTACCAATTTCATCCTCTAAGAATCTTTTTCCTCCCTTGACTTACTGAAGCCATCAAGGATGTACCATGCCATATTTTCTACATATAGTTTCAGAACTTCTTCAGCTAAGTATTCAAATTCCTTGCTTACAAGATCAATTTTCTACCCACTAGAACATAATTCTTCCACTTTTTTTCTAGTTACTAGCAAGGATCCTATTTCCCCCAGTGAAATATAGTCTAGATTCAACAGTATATATTCAATACTTTATTTTCTTCTGCATTAATTCTGCCACCAATATTATGTTTATAAAATACAGGCATTCTTTGAGAAAATGAAAACTTTCTTTTTTTTAATTTATTTTTTATTGTGAAAATACTGTACAGAGGGGTTACAATTACGTGGGCAAGATAATGAGTACATTTCTTATCAAGCATTGTAGCCTCCTCCTTTGTTTACCCTTCCCATCCCTTTCCAGCCTCCCCCCCCCACACACAGACCCAAGCTTCCCGACCCCACCAAAGTTGTAAAGTTCGTTTTCGACATGACAACTTGTACTTCTCATTGTTGCAACAGGTCCACCTGTATCCTTATTTAAAAGACTTGTTTTTCCCCTTCCCCTCCACAAATTATACAGACATCAAATACAGTGAAAGCAGGGGTTATACTGTAGGGGAGGGACATACAAAGCAACAAAGATATAATTTTATAATTGCGTTAGAAACAAATGCATGAAAGAAAAAACATTTAAATACATATCTTAGGGTTCATTTTCCTAACATCACCTTATCTGGCCTTTTCTGTTTGACTCATACATATACTAGATATTGCAAATAAGGGAAACCATGGGACCTATGTTTCTTTGGGCTTGGCTTACTTCACTTAATATAATTTGAGAAAATGAAAACTTTCTATACCACTCTTTCTGCTTCTAAGCCTTCAACACCAGTAATGATTTGAGTATCAGTTGACAATTTTCAAATAGTTTCAATTGAAAAATTAGCAATTTTCAGATCAATAAAGAATAATTTAGAAATTCTATGACCTTCCTTGATGAAGGTTTTAATGGTATATATTTTGATACTTTTATTTGATTTCAATGTAAAATTACTTCCTTATGCTTAGTTTATTTGTCTGTCAATGATAAGAACCAATCATAGGTATGAAAACTACAGAGGTATCATTTGCTTTAAGCAATCAAAATTCCTGAATATGAGTAAGGAATTTGATATAGATACAGAAGGTGCCTAGCTGTGCAGAGTAACAGCTACATTCATGAGGAATGAGTTATCTTGGTAAGATTTATATTAAGTAATTAGAAACTTTCAGCAAAGTAATATAAGTTAAATGTGATAGAAAAAACCAACAAGGAAAAACCCATCTGCATTTATTAACCTAGGAAACCACAGAACGCATTTTGTGTTATAGTCTTAAGGGGATTCATATAACCAAACTTACCAATATTTGGCTCTTTCTAAATTCAGACTATGAACAATATGTTTCCCTCAAAGTTTGTCCCATAATTTGTTATTGAATCAAAGAAAACAATACCATATTAATCACTAAGGATAATTTTATGTTTAAATGAAAATAAAGTATACTTGCCGTTTAGTATTTGGTCAGTTATTCTAGTTACCAATTCCTAATTTAAATGCCCTATAAGCAGAAAAAAAAAAAAAAAAGGGACTTAATAGCAGCACTCAATTGTATTTTACTGAACTCAGATTATTCATACCATTAGAACCCAGTTTTTCTGTTTTTTTCTAAAGCACTAACACTCAAGGGATTTTAGGTGACTCATTTTTTTTTCTGCATTGAAAAATGTATTGAGATGTTATCTACCTAGTATATACATGAACCAAAGAATCACAGTACAGCTTGTAAGTTTGTATAATATGTTAATAAAAATTAAAAGAATTTAGCAAACATGTATATATACTAGTCTCCTCAGGTTTCTGTGAATACTTCAGACTGTCTTAAAAACAATAGTTATTTGTTCTGTCACGGATAAAGATACTACATGTATTAGTAGTCTAGGTTTACCTCAGGTCTCTCTCTGTTCCACTCTGTAATCAATCTCTCTGTAATCAATCTTTCTCATCACATGGCCTTTCCTCTGTGGGCATATAATCTTGAAATATTTTATTGATTGACCAATTGATTGATTGTCAATCCTGGGGCTTGAAATCAGGCCCTGGGCAGTGTCCCTGAGTACTTTTGTTCAAGGTTAGAGCTCTACCACTTTGAGCCATACTTTTACTTCCAGTTTTCTGGTAGTAAATTGAGTTTCAAAGACTTTTCTGTCCCATTTGGCTTTTAACTGCAGTTCTCAGATTTCAGCCTCCTGAGTAGTTAGGATTCACAGATATCAGCCACCAATGCCCAGCTGAAGTCTTTTATTTTCTAATAATGTCATAAATCCTACTGTATTCATTGCCTGTTCTAAATATCATCATAGGAAATGGCACCAAATATAGTCACAATAGAGTATAAGAGGGCCTTTCATATGTTTGGGGAAGTATACTTCAACTGGTTGTAAGGCATATTAAATAGGTAGGTTTCATTAGGTAGCTGATGAAGTTTATTTACCCAACTGCTGCCCTGCCATGCTTGGTGGAAAGACTTGGCTGAAAAGAAAGGAAGGGGGGACCCCACCCCCGGGGCCAGGACTTATCTAGGCCAGGGACAGGAAGTGGTGTGGCCAGGTGGGGGAAAGGTGTGGCCACACTGGATCTGGATGTGACCTCAGGGGCTGGGACCCTCCTAAGGTCAGATGGGAGGCATGTGACCAGAGGTGGCCCAGGATGTGACCTAGCAGGAGGGGAAGGTGTCTGCTTCCAGGTCTGCCAGTTACCTAGGTAACAGATACCGGGTAGAAACTTAGCCAAGAGGTAGGGAGGTGTCCTGTGCAGATCTTACACTGGTAACGATAAGAATAGCATAAAAATTGTAATTTTTTACATGAACAGAGATTTGGTGTCTTGCTGACAAAGTATATTAGCAGCAGAATTGTTTCTCAACAGATATATCCATTTCTTCTAAAGCCTTCCTGTTAGGGTATGGGTGTTTAAGCACACCTCTCTCTGTTATGCATATTACGGCAAAAATCCGTACTAAATGAAATTATACTGTATCTGCAAGAAGATCATCATGTTGAACGGAGATATGTAAGCATATTTTCAGCTTTAAAACAAATCTCATAAAAAGATTCTTTAATACTGTACATAGGGGTGACAATTACATGGGCAATAAAATGAGTACATTTCTTATCAAGCATTGTTGCCTCCTCCTTTGTTTCCCCTTCTCATCTCATACCACTCCCCCTCCCCCCCACAAAGTTGTAAAGTTCATTTTTTGACATTGTACATCTCATTGTTGTAATGGGTCCTGGGATGTGAAATCTGAGCCTGGGTGCTGGCCTTAAGCTTCTCTTGCTGAAAACTATCACTTGAGCCACAATGCCGCCACTTCCAGCCTTTTTGAGTAGTTTATTGGAGATTGTTTCACAGAGTTTCCTGCCCCAGCTGGCTTCCAACTGCAATCCTCAGATCTCAGCCTCCTGAGTAGCTAGGATTATAGTCGTGAGTCACCTGATGCCCAGCTAGGCAGGTCATTCCGTTGTTTAACTATTTGCAAACATGGCTGTTTCATTATAATGGAATTATGTTTAACATGTTGCAAACTAATTTAGAAGAACAAACAGCAGAGTGGAATTTTGTTATATTTGGAATCTTTTTACTATGGTAATTCTTCTTGTTCATCTAGGAATTGGGGAAGAAGTTTCACTGTGGAGAAATAGCTATGCAAATAGCATTGCATGGCTTTGTGAGACTGTCTACCATTTGCCAGAGTGGAATTTATGCCTGAGGCATTCATCACCTCCGAGGAACAATCAGATTTGAATGTAGATTCCTAGAAGGGAGATTTCAGGGAACCCAATAGGGTTACAAATGTTTCTAGAAACAGCAGGAGGAGAAAAGTGCTGCTGAATTGCCTGAAGGATGACCGAGGGCCTTAAGCAGTTTCATTTACTGGAGAATATCCAGAAACTAAAGCTATCATCAATGTATTAAAATGATCACATTTTCTACTGCTTTTCTTTTACATTTTAATCTGCACCACAGTAGCAATAATAAATACTCAGAGGCATGGAGCTTATGTGGAAATCTGTTGGAAGCTTGTTTTCAGAGCTTCTAAGAGTTATTTCCTCAGCATAAAATATGCAAAAGTCATTCTACAAAGGTAAACTATTAAGAAATTATATATATATATATATATATATATATATGGATACACAGAACATATATATGTATGCACATATTCCATTTCTCATGCTGGATTGTTTGCTTCAACCACTTCCAACGTGTCTATTATGCTTAGTTGAAATTCTGTAACTTTCTTTTCTATTACATAAATACTGAGCTGGTGTAGAGAAGAGTGAATAACAGCCTTTACAAATCCTCTTTCCTTCAGATTAGGATGCTGGTATATTTCAAATCTCCATCTCTCCCAAACCATGAATTACAAGGTTTTCACAATACTTAGAGTTTCATCTTGCATGGGAAAATAATATTTATGACACATTCTAAGGAGAGATTGTTCTCATTTACAACACTTTAATTACAATGGATAACTCAGAGAATTGGTATGTAAAATACAGAAGGATATTATGACTAAATTTTTGTATGTAATAAAATTTTGATACCAGATCATAAGATGTTTAAACCCTTGTTTGTCAAGGTTTAAGAACTTTTTCTTTTAGACTATGAAAAATACACTGGACATGTGGAATAAATGAATATTTATTCAGAAGAGAATTATCTTGTTTGAAGCCTGCTGCTGCTCTTTTATCTGTCTGACCATGGCTCAGAGTCTAGGTTTTTTTTTTTTTTATATCCTGGACAGATCTGATTGGCTGTTTCTATTATAGTTGGGTGAGTCAGAAGGTAACACTTAATTGCTTAAGTATCAAAACATTTTAGATGGTTGTTAATTCTTAAGCAGATCCTGTCTTCAAATTCTCTCCCCAGAGTGATGAGAAGGCTATTGAGGGCCTAAGGAAGGATAGAGGCAAGGTGTTTTGAAACAATGTCTCTTTATTTTATCTTATTTCAGCTTACTAGGCAAAGGCATTCTCCAGGGAACCTGGGTTACCTACCACTCCATTAAGACAGACTATACATTAGGCCACAAAACAAATGGTAAGTAATGGTAAGTAAGAAAACTTGGTCTGTTATCATGTACCTTCTCTGACCATCATGGGAAAAAAAGCAGGAAATCAACAACCAAGGAACTTTAGGAAATTTACAAGTACATTGAAGCCAAGATACATGCTATTAAATGGACAGTGACTCACTAAAGAAATCAAAAGGAAACATTTAAATATTTATTGAATCAAGCAAAAATAGAAATGAAAACCCCTGAAAATTATAGAATACAAGAATGCTCTTTCAAATACTGGCCTCTTCCATGAAAGAAAAATATTAGAGTGGTTTCAAATTAAACACCAAAACTGTTGGCTCTCTTTTAAGAGGCTAGCATTGCCCTGGCACTAAAACTAGATAAAGAAGCCACAAAAAAGTAAAATTATAGAACAACATATCTTTGATGAACAAGAGACAAAAATATTCTCAATAAAATGATTGCAAAAAATATAACCACAGATAAAGGGAAACTATACCATGATCAAGTGGGATTTATCTTAGTAATACAAAGACAGATAAATATACACAAATTAATAAGTGACATATATCACATCAACCAAATGAAGAAAAACTCCTATCTAAATAGATGTGAGAAAGTATTCAGTAGGTTTCCACATCCCTTTCTGATAACATTCAATATAATAAATGCTATATATGATTTACCTATATTAAATAGGAAAATGTTGAAATTGAAAACCTGGAGAGGGTCAAGTATTTCTACTTTCATCATTTGTATTCAACACAGAACTGGAGTCATAGCTGTAGCATTTTGGAGAGAAAGAAAGAAAAAGTGTATATACACAGAAGGAAGTTGACAGGTATCAGGATTTTGTAACAAAACCGATAGAATCCACAAAATTAAATGGGAACTGATCAATGAATTCTATGAAGTTGTAGGATACAAAAATCAACATGTAGAATCAGTAAAAATAATAATCGTTTTCTCCCTGATTTCATCTATTGAAAGAGTGTTCCTTTACAAACAGGCTTTTCTACCACTTTCACTATGCTCTGCATCTTGCCTGAATTCCTCCCTCCCCCAGGGTACTCAAGTACCAAAGCAGATAGTTACGCTGAGTGTCCTGTAGCAAGTAGTATAGCAGTTACCAGAATCTGGGAAGAATATCTTCCAAGAAGCATGGAGAATATATAAAGTAAGGAAGGAATAAGTTCTGGTTTTATAACAGAATAAGGAGACTATAGTTCATAATAAGCTTTTGTGAATTTTACAAAGACGTAGAACAGAGGTACATAAAACCTCCAACGATAAATAAATGATAAGGAGATGGCTAAACGCGATAGATGAAGAGAAAGGAAATGAATAGATATTAAACATGCCAGATTCATTTTAAAAGCACACACTCTTCCTTGCCCTAGAGACGGTGTCCATCTCTGCAGGGACATATTTCAGGTTATCTACATTTCCAGCCAAGTCCAATAAAATTTGGAATGACACTTTGTTTGGAATTTGTGACACAGCAGACCCAAAAAGTTTTTTTTTAATTATTTCAACATTCTTTTCTTGGCACATATACAAGGTTAATAGCCTTCCTCTTCTCAGAGAAGACTTCAGAGGTAAGAAAAAATATTTGGCACAAAAGTAATTTCATCCATGTTATTTGTATCAGAAGGGTGTTGGAATTGAAAGAACGATATTGCCTTTTCAGATACTGAATTTCTGTTTATCCTCCCCTCCAGTTTTTTTGGATGAAGAGGAAAGTGTTGGAATGAATTCAATGTCAATATCCAAAAGTAGAAAAGTGAAGGAAACCCAACAGTTTCATTTGTCACACATCAGAATTCCTAGCTTCCATTTCCACTTATAGTGATTCTAGCAATTACAACATAACAAGAACATAACCAGGTATAGAGTTTTTGGCCACCTGGTGTAATGATTTTCAAATTTTCCATTCATTTGGGTAACTATTCTTCTATTATTTATCAAACGATCCATGCGCCAAGTGCTCATAATTATAGGACAGTATGTGTAGTAGAACAAGAAAAGAAGTACAGACCATAAGATAAAACATATGGTAAAATGAATAACTAACTCTCTAATCTTAATTATTTAAAACACCATCAACCAAATGTATCACTAACACATTTCCACCTTGGCTCAGTGATGTTCTGTTTTGAGTGGTTGAGAAAGACTGGGGAATATTTCTTCATTTTCAGCATGTCTCTTCTGCTCCTTTGAAGCCTGCGTTTCTTACCATTCACAGCCCATGCATTTCTGGGGCTTCAGCTAAATTTACCTCTTGCCACATGCTTGTAATTACATCCTACTCTGTAGACTCAGCCTTCTACTTGCCTTTTTTCTCAGCCTGGAAGATTCACTTGCCTTATCCCCAGATATCTGAGTGGACCTCACATTCTTCCTTCCATTCAGTTTCTCATCAAATTTCATTTTGTTGCAGAAGTTTTATTTGGCCACCCTGTACAAATAAATTTTCTTTCGCCTCTAGGATGTTAGCCTCCTTACCCTGTTTTATTTTTCCTCTTTTTTTTTTTTTTTAAGGCAATAGGTCAGATTTTTGCCCTGTTAGCGGCAGAAATAGTCATGCTCATTTTAACATCCACTAAACCTTCTTCTAAGCACTAACAGCATAGGATTTCCTCAGTAGATTTGAACTTAAAACCATTTTTTCTTTATAATTTCATACTTTTCAATTTCTTAAGCTGTTGTGTGTATACTTGTAACATCTTCAATAATCGTAATAATAATAACTGAAACTTTTATTATTTTGGTGGTATTGGAGTTTGAACTCAGGACCTTGAGCCAAGTTTTTAGGCTCTAGAACTTTTTGTTTCAGTAATTTTTCAGATAGGGTCTTACGCTTTGTTCCTGGGCTAGCCTTGCTTGCTTTCTATATTTCCCAAGTAGCTGAGATTATAGACATAAGCCACCTCATCCGGCCCAGCTACTTTCATTGTTTTACTCTAGTTAGCAATATGTGCCAATCTATACAAGAAAAACTAAAACTCTTTGAAGGCAATGACTATATACTTTCTTTTTTCCTTTCAGCCTCCAAAATTTAGTTGGTTAGAAATTGCTTGCAACATCATGTATACTAAATACTTCATAGCCAGTCTGTATTCAGATACCATATATTATTAAAAATCTGTAGGATTTCCAAAGTTGAAATATTTCATTATAAAACAAGTTATGAAGTAGAATGTGCACTGCAGAATGAACTAACTGACCTCTCTAGGAGTCTACTGAAATTTGGATGGTGGAATTCATTGCCTTATGACCAGTATTAATTGGGTTTTTCAGGCTTATCTTAAAGCTATATGAAAGCACAAAGGTGGGAAGAATTTTCATGTCTTTTCTTTTAAAAAATTATCTTTAAGTAGTTGTAAAAAGGGGTTACCATTCAACATGTCAGTTTTAACTACAGATTCTTTATATATAGCCCTATACAAATGGATTCTTTCTTCTAGTTTCTAATGGTTCCATGATGGGACTTCTAAACAAGAAACCTTGTTTAAAGTATATTTCCTATACTGCATCTTTTCTTTTTGAGTTTATCCTGTAAAACAGCAGGATTTGTTTTATTTCCTTTACATTCTTTTGGACATTGTCACAATTTCCTGCCAGCACATTTCCCCCCATAGAAGGAGTGAGAGAAAGACACAGATTCTACACTTTAATATCTTCCAGTTTCAAAGCATGATTCCTCTACAGATAACATTGATAAAATTCTTTGGGGATGGATTTTTTAAAAATTTAACATCAAAAAGTTCAAAAGAAGGAGATAAAACTATCAATTTCTGTGTACTCCAGGGGAAAAAAGATAAAATCATTAAGTAACAAAAGATTTTATTTTAAATTTAAATTAATTTGAAAGGATAAATTAAAACACTAAAATTAACTAATGAAGTATCATGTAATATTATGACACAGACATATTATGTAGTGTTTAAAAAAGTTAACAGTATCTTTCTCTGTAGGACTAAGAGAGAACTGATAGAAAATCTTTTATTTAAATTTTTATTAGAGATTAAATTGACAATATAGAATGTTCTCCATGATTGAGAATTTGCTGATTTATTTCTCATAAAAATCCTTGGTAATCAGATTAACTACCTGTATTTATATAAATAGGTATGAAGATAGGTTTTTTTAAAAAAGCATAAAGACATTTGGTAAGGTAGTATAAACATAGAAAGCTTGTTTTATTATCTCTTAAAATGTTAGTTAAAATATTTTGTCAGGGGAAGTTTTAAAAATTTATAGAGAAAGGAAGTCAGATAGAAATCTGACTTCTTTTCTTCATTATAGGACTGAGAAACACACGGACACACATAAAAAGTTTTACAATGTAATATGAAAATCTACGTTCAAATGAAAAATAAAAAACTTTGAGCATGGTACTATATTATAGAGTAACATCTGTGGTGCTGAGATTAGAATGCTATAATGAAATAACATGAGCAGGTGAATTTGAATAAGATTGTAGGGTGCAAGATGTGTAAAAGCTTCATACTGAGCTAGGCCTTATTGCCTTTCCATAAACCCTTCCAAGAGATTCCTTTGAACTCACATAAGTGAGAGCAATACCAAAATCATCCTTCTGCCTTTTGCATTAAAAATAAGTGTAGAGTATTGTTTCATTTGACTTCTGCATTCTGATTTAAACATTCAATATAATTATTTGGATTTTTTTCAATGTTCAAATGTATCTGTTTAATTGATATATACTAATCATGGATGATGTGATATAAATATATATTAATTTTCAAATATTAAATATAGGAAGTAACATGCTTTAACTCATATAGTTGTAATTTTATAGCAGTAACAGCTACTCTCTTATCATTTTTCAATAGTATCACCTATTGTCCTCAACAATATTGACTTGGTTTAAATTGGTCTTCCTCTTGAAATGTAATTTTCTATCCTTTCACCAACATCTCTCCAACCCTCTCCAACCATTCCAACCTCTGATAATTACCATTCTATTCTCTATCTGCGAGATTGTGATGAATATGTGAAAAAAGGGTAGGTGTTAGGTTTAGAATATAAAATACTATAGTGAGTCAATGAGTATGATTCACCCCATCAAAGTCAACACACGCACCCATTGTTCATCCATGGGAAGATGAGATTGACAGTTTCATTACTTACCTTAGGGATTTTTTAAAAAATCAGTTCATTTGTCTTTGTGTAGTCTAAATTATTCTTACCTTTCTTTTCAAGAAGGTACAGTGAGACCTTTCAAAGATAGATAATTACTACAACTACTGGGCAAGCATTTTTTGTTCTTTTTTGTGTTCTTTCAATTAAATAAAAATTGGCAAGAAGTTATTGTTTTGGACTAAACTTTTACACCAGATCAAGAGATAAAACTTAAAGTAAAATACAATCTTTTACACAGGTTCCACATTAGCAAATTGAAACGAAGGTGTTAGCCCATCATCCAAGAAAGTGGAATAAGAAGGAATCCAAATTTTATGAAAAAGCAGTCTCAGTCCTCAGTACATCGAAGCTACCACTGATTTATTGCTGACAAAGAAAATAACCCAAAAGAACTTAATGGGAATCAATCAGTTATTTCCTTATTACTTTACTTCTTTTTACTCTCCTGCAAGGGAAGTAAATTTGAATTGACAAATTTGGCTTTAGCTCTTTACTTCTTTCATCAACCTTTCCATAACTATAAAACTGAATGTTCTGCTCAGCTCATTAACACTCATTCTATTTTATACAATAAAGAGTTATCCAAGACTAGAATTTTAAATTAAGCTAATTAAGATTTTTCAAATATATGTCCTCTGATTTTATTTGTTGACGGCAATAAATGTATTAATTTATTTATTAGAACATCTATTTTAAGAACATGTTACAGGAAATATATTTATATTAATGTACATATGACAAACTTCTCTGAAACAACAGCAAGTCTTTATTATGGGGTAGATCATTTCCTTATCAACAACTTTGGAATTTTATGAATATTCCTATGACACATAACACAGTTAGGTTATCAAATAGGATCTGTATGGATGATGTATTTCTTTAAAATTTATGTACAATAGCACTAAGGTCTGTGTTATTTCATGTTTTAGCAAGATGGATGTATAAGTGCTTATTTATTGTATCAAACACTGAATTATGTACATCCTTTACTTCAGCATTCAATCCAGTTGGTGAATTCTGGCTCTAACAATATCCTACAGTGAAAAATAATCTTAAACTGTAAATTTATATCCAAATTAGCATAAACATTTCACAGAACTCAAGCTATCATTACATAACCATAACAATGCAAATAACAAGCAGGTAGCTGTGTAACATGTTATAAAATTGCTTGTAATAGTATGCATTTTGTAAACCATGAGTTCTTGCATTGCAACCACTCTGGTAGTGGAGGTTGTGAATTAGTCTGAATCTCTGTGTGTTAAGAAATGCCATGAAGAAAATCTCTTTTCCAAATGCATACTAATGCAAAACTACAATGATAAATAAAAGTAAAATGAGTGTACTGTACAGTTGGGAAGCTGGAAGAAAGGATTTTTTTCATTTTATTTGGAAGAAAGGATTTTTAAAGTTTTCATATAAAGAAATGCTGAATCTTTGAACAGAAACATGCATTTACTGATATGAACCTTATATAATATATCAAAGAAGTCTGTGGCAATTGTTCAATAGTTATATTTTGGAGTTTTCTTTGTATTATTGAAAAACATTTAAATAAGTACCTATGATATTAATCATATATGTATTAAAGTTTTCTTTTAGCCATAAAACCAGTATTTTACTACTAGAGAGTACAAACAGAATTTTATTTTTTTAAGTTTTAAATTTTTTATTTTTTGTTGGTTGTGGGGCTTGAACTCTGGGCCTGGGCACTGTCCCTCAGCTCAAGGTGAGCACTACCACTTGAGCCACAACACCACTTCCAGATTTCTTAGTGGTTTATTGGAGATAAGAGTCTCACAGACTTTCCTGCCTGGGCTGACTTTGAACCAGGATCTTCCGATCTCAGCCTCCTGTGTAGCTAGGATTACAGGCGTGAGTTTAATTGATGCTTCATTCAGCTCCTTCTATGAGCTCAGTGTCGCTACTACGGCGTTTACTTTTGACCCTTTTTAGTATCAAATATCTGAAAATTAGAAAACAAAACCTATACCTGTACATGTTGTTAAGAATTTACCTAAAGGTAAAGGTTTTATTCACATTAAATTCTATTGAAGTATATAAAAGTGACAAGAAATCGAGGTGGTTGTAATTCATCATTGCCTTTCCTCCACTCTTGACTAACTGTGGCCATGCAGCACAGAGAATGTGTTGGTCAGGGAAAATGTGAACATGCAATGTTGTTTCCAGCTTTTGGTATTTCTTTGTGAGAAGGTACATGTGAAATAAGTGTACATACAACTATCAAAATGCATGTGTACACATCCCCACATATATTACCATATATTAAAATTTGATTCCATTGGTAGACACTGAAATATATATTTTCAAACAAATGAAGGCCATAGTGGTGTAGAGTTTTGAAACTTGTAATGCTTAAGTGATTGACAGCCACTGTCTTTAATCTCTGTTCAATTTTAATGCATTTCAAACCAAGTGCTGGTAGTTTGTTAAGACTGAGATTAGAGGATCTAGCACTGTGAAGAAAAACAATTCTTTAAAATTCCTTCTTGCATTAAGTAACAACACGCTGGACTAGATGCACCATCCATAGAGCAACAGCTGTGAGGGTAAGCTAGACGATCATGTGTGGAGCCCTAAATTCTAATCCCAGGGCTAATACACACAAAAAAATTAAAAAGTGAGATCTTGAATTAAAAATAAAAAATGAAGACTGCCATTTTAATCATACACATGCACACAGGTAAACAGGATGCATATATATATATATATATATATATATATATATATATATATATCAGAAAGATATCTTTATACTACTAGTAATATTATTTTCCTGAAACAGATTCAGTTCTCTAGATTGTAAGTACTTTAGGCCATCCATCCCTTACCTATACATTCATTATGTGTCAGGCCATTCTTGAATATAAGACTCAGTTGTACATTTCTGAATTACACTATAAGAGGTCACCCATCCCAGAAGGTCACAGTTGACATTCAATGCAGGACATTGAATTGCCCTAGATCAAATAAAACATCAGGGACTACAAATATGAGTCAAAGTAACTTGTCTTACTTGATCACATTTGAACTCAGATTTTAATTTCTAGTTTGTCTTACTTTTCCCCCTCTTTATAACTTTTCCTTAATGTAATGACACTTCCTTCAAATTCTTCCATTAATGAAATGATACTTATTTTGCCTGTTCATATGAAATTAAGATCAATAGAAAACCCACGGATTGGGAGAAGATCTTCACTAGCCATACAATGGACAAGAGTCTCATATACCTAGAACTCAAAAAATTAAATCCCCCAACAACAAATCCTCAAAGAAACAACTGTACAATAAATAAGTGGGTTAAAGTCTTACAAAGAGAAACTTCTCTGAAGAGGAAAGAAGGATGGCCAATAGACACATGAAAAAATGCTCAACCTCTCTAGCCATAAAAGAAATGCAAATCAAAACAACATTGAGATTCCACCTCACCCCAGTTAGAATGGCTATAATCAAGAACTCTAATAACAACAGATGTTGGAGGGGATGTGGCTAGAAGAGAACCCTACTGCATTATTGGTGGGAGTGGAAACTTGTCCAACGACTTTGGAAAGTAGTATGGAGGATCCTCAAAAGACTCCCCATAGAGTTCCCCTATGACCCAGTAATCCCACTTTTGGGCATTTACCCAAATGTTCACAAACAAGACCATACTAAAGCTACCAGCACGACTATGTTTACTGCAGCATTATTTACCATAGCCAAGATATGGAACCAACCCAGATGCCCCTCAGTAGATGAATGGATCAAGAAAATGTGGTATAGATACACAGTGGAATTCTATGCCTCCATCAGAAAGAATGACATTGCCCCATTTGTTAGGAAATGGAAAGACTTGGAAAAAATCATATTAAGTGAAGTAAGCCAAGCCCAAAGAAACATAGGTCCCATGGTTTCCCTTATTTGCAATAACTAGTATATGTCTGAGATGATAAATTGAAGTTTGGCGAAATGAACTCCAAGGTAAGGACTCAAATGTTTTTTTTTCTTTCTTGCTATTGTTTCTAACATATTTCTAAGATTTGTTTGCTGCTTTTTATGTCCCTCCCCCACAGTATAACCACTGTTTTCACTGTATTTGATGTGTGTATAATTTGTGGAGGGGAAGGCAAAAAAACAAATTGTTTAAATGGGGATACAGGTGGACCCATTGCAACAATGAGATGTACAAGTCATTATGTCAAAAAACGAACTTTACAACTTCTGTGCAGTGGGGATGGAGGAGGGATGGGGTGAGGAGATGGGAAGGGATGGGAAGGGGAAACAAAGGAGGAGGCAACAATGATTGATAAGAAATGTACTCATTACCTTTCCCCTGTAGTTGTAACCCCTCTGTATGGTATTTTCACAATAAAAAAAATAGTTGACTCAGCAGAAATGAGTTTTCTTTTCAAGGTCATTTTCCTTCACTGCTGCTAAAGATTTCCTTAAAATTAAAACACAAAACTTGTATATTTTATGGAAAACAGAAGGCCAACATTAGCAATTACTTTATCGTTATAGCCATGTTTCTACCAGAAGATGAACAAAGGAGTTTCTGGTCCCATCTGTAAAAGTGAAACAAAATTAAACATCCATAAATTATATTACCAACAACCTTCAATTTTCTTGTTGATCCTTCTCCAGATACCTAATAATTATATATTAAGATTGATCATTCAACTCAAAATATCAAGAGCTTTAAGATGAAAGAGATAAAGTATTGTAGTGGGAGAAAATCGCAAATGAATCCTGGGTTACTAAAAGCAGCCAATAATTTAATAAATTACTTGAATATTTGTTTGATAAAAGTATGTATGTGAAACTTACTGTCATGCTAATTTAATATGGGTTAAAATGAAGATAAAACAAAGACACTCAATCAGGTTGAATTGTAGTCATTTGCTATTATAAAGCAAAAGAAACTAACTTTTCTATAGGAAAATGCCTTGGGAGAAAAATAGTTCTACTAATTGAAAATGGAAGACAGTACACTCAGCTTAATCAGTAATGAAAGAAAAGGAAGTTATGAATTGGGTTTTTAACTCACACAGAAAGTAATTTTAGTAGCTAAAGTATCTTGAAAGACAGAAGAAAATGATGTATGTGAAGG
The DNA here is from genome assembly GCF_024711535.1 of Dipodomys merriami. NCBI lineage: Eukaryota > Metazoa > Chordata > Mammalia > Rodentia > Heteromyidae > Dipodomys > Dipodomys merriami. Next base: position 57,603,002 of record NW_027206068.1, on the reverse strand, counting down.
CCTAGAGAGAACAAATAGAAGAGTTATTTAAGTACTGCCGAGTGAAAACAAGGCAAACTGTAGTATGTGAACCTGTAAACTAGATTTTGGTACTAGAGAAACTATCATAACATTTATCATGGGACTTAGAATACAACCGAAAGGGAAACCTTTTGATTAAAGATAATTCCTTTTCTATCTCTCAGACTCATCTATTTTTGAGCTCTGCAATTTTCATCTCAACATAAAACTCCCTTCCCTTGACTTTTCTTTTTTCTTCTTCTCTTGGTTTACTTTTAAAAAATAACTTAGCTTCACAGCAAAAACAAAATAAAATTAATTCCATGAGGATTTACAGGATAGTTTTGTATAAATATGTCAGGCTAGTAAATAATCAGTAAGCTTCTACCCAAGATAATTCAAACTTTTCAAACTCTATTAAGCAATCAAATGTAAAGAAGTCAACTTTAGACCCAGGGTGCAAGGATCTGAAAAGAAAATGATACCTAGTTTCACAATAACATCAAAAATTTAAAGTTCCTGACTTCCCTTCAACTCCAGGCAACTGAGGGCACAGTAGCCACCAGAAATCTAAGGAGAGATTGTGCAGAGAAAGATAATGTGAACACTTGCTTATCTAGGTAGACTGAAAGAGCAAAAAAGTAAAGAGTAATGGCTTTGTGGAGGCTGGGTGTAAGGGGATAAGATATATAGCCCTGAGAAAAGATTATGCTTTCTTCTAATCTCTTCTTTACCATCATTGCAGGCAAACACACACACACACACACACACACACACACACACACACACACACACACACACACACACACACACACACACACACACACATACCACCACCACCACCACCACCACCACACCACATACCTTAACCCACCACCACACCACATACCTTAACACACTAATCACAAAGATTATGAAAGTTAGTCCAGTTCCTTAAGTTCTTCCATATTGCAGCCTGGGCCAGGGAACAACAGCTATGTAGAAGGAACATAAACCCCTACCTCCAACATTTTCCAGGCCAGCTCAGAAAGGTCTTTTGCTACCATCAAGCCCACCAGGGTCTTGTGTGGAACATGCTGAGAAAATTGCAGAAGTTTGGAGTCTAAGCAAGATGGGAAAATCTAGTAGACAGTGAAACAGACTTCATGGAAAATCCTCCATCAAACCTGCTTTCATCATATGCATACAATGCTATCAAATGAATTTAACCCAGCATTGTGATGCCTATCATAATCCCAGCTACTCAAGAGGCTGGGAAAAGGCATATGTGTAACCCTTTTGCAAAAATCAGAATTTTAGAATTACAAAAAATAATGTTTGGGGATAAAGCTTTCCTAAGAGTGAAATGGCCTGGCCCAAACTCCATCTAAAACAAATAAAGAATCAAACAAACAAGGAATCTGAATTATGGCGCACCAAGTATAGCCTAAATGTAACAAGCCTAAGCTCAGTTCAACTTCCTTATTTTTCTCCATTTTTTAAATTGTGGGAAAATATTCATGTTATAAAATGTAACATATTACTTATGTCTAAGTGTACAGTTCAGTGTTATCACATTGATTCATAATGTCTGATCATCAGTCCCATAGACTTCCATCATACATTTCATTTTATAAAATTGAAACTCTGTGCTCATTAAACACTCCATTTTTCATTCTCCCAAATCACTAGCAACCACCATCATATATACCTTTTTTTTCTCAAATATTGTCCATGAAGTAGTCTGTGACAGTTTCCTTTTGAAGGCCAGATAATATTCCTTGTATGTAGAAAACTCATTTGCTTATTCATCACATAATGAATACTTATGTGAGTTATTTCTAAATGTTAGTTCTCATAATGAATATAGGTACATCAATATATTGTTCAAAACCTCCAATTCTTTTGAGCTTATAGCCACAAACAGAATGATTGAGATATGCTGCAATTCAATTTTTGTAATTTTGGTTGAATGATTTAACCATAAGACCCATATTTTAATAAACTAAGGACTTTAGTTAACTATAATATATCAATATTTTTTCACTAGTGTCAGTACATGTGCTATCCTAATAAACTGCTCTAAGGCAGATGGGAATTTTCCTTATTATCCAAGAAATTATTCGGTAAAATTAAGATTGCTGTCATATAGAAATGTTTGCTTCGCTCTCCCCATTTGCCCTTGTTATGGTCAAAATACTTTATGTACATGTGCAAAAAGAGAAAAAGACTTGTGGTGAATGGTTTGTTAAGGGGAATAGGAATAGTGATGTAGATGAATCAATCAAGGTACCTTGTAGGGATCTATGAACATGCAAACACTCTTGTTTAACTCAGCAATACTAATAAAAATGCTTGTGTTGGCATGAAAAGTCAAGAAAAAATGCTTTCACTTAGACTAGCATACAAAAAGTACCTTGTTGTATTGCATTTGAAATACTCAAACTACTAGGAGAAAAAATTGAAATTAGCTAGAGAAAATGACACCTTGTACAGACAGGAGCAAAAACATGAACTGGGTTTTCATTAGAAATTATGTAAGCCTAAAGGAATGGAAAGATTTTAAAACACTACAACACACACACACACACACACACACACACACACACAAACACACACACACACACACACACACACACACACACACACACACACACACCATCAAACTAAACCTCCATACTCGCTAAAATAAATTTTAACAGTAACAGATAATTCTCAGGTTCAGTTAAAACTGAATAACCTGTCTGCAAACCCAGGAAAGAAGAAACTATTTTCTACTACTCTCTGAAAAATATATTATGGCAGCTAGGCTAGGAGAGATCAAAATGTGAATTTGAGATGACACAGTTGATCCACATTTTGTGTCTCTGTTTTGTAGATTCAGGTTTACACTCAGCAGAAACAGGCATTGGGCAGCGGAATGTGAAAATAACCTTCCATTCATTTCTTTGTTTTACTCTTCTGCTATTAGCAAAATCACTGTAATCTGGGGTCAGCAGAGATTTAAAAAGGCATTAAAATTATGAGATGAAAAAATTCCTGCCAAGGGAACTGCAGCACAGTAGCCCCATGCTTGACATTTTGTGTAGGATGCCCCTGTTGTTTCTCTCGGCCATAGTGAAAATGGAGACATCATTTTCTACGGTGTTCAGGATAAGCTTCAACTTGAACAGTTCTGTCTTGGAAAGCCATTTTTTTTTTGTTTTCCCTCTATTAGCCAACATTTAAATTCTGAAGAAAAAATGTCATTTTATGAGTACTGTATTAACTCTGGAATCAGCAATAATAAAGAAGTGTTTCAGTTTGGAGACAAGCCAGCATTTCAAGTCTTGAATCTCACAAATTGATACTCTGGAATCAAGGTGTCAGCCTGGTCTCCACGTACATGCATGAACAGAGCAATGAGGTTAACATTGTTCCTTATTTGTTTTTTTTTTTACCTGCAAATTATATTACTCAATTTTATTGTTTTTAATATTCTGTTTTATCTTAATCAACTAGTCTTTTTAATATGACCAGTTCTAATGTTAAACAAGCAGAATAGGTCCCTTGTACAATACATCTTTATATTCTAAAAAAGAAAAAGAAAAAGAAAATACCAGGAGAACTCAAGGTTACTGTAATAACATTACAGCTCTCTCCTTTCTCTTTCTTTTCTCTCTGTCTCTCTCTGTGTCTCTCTGTCTCTGTCTCTCTCTCTCCCTCTGTTTCATAGACACACCAATAAATCTGGCCACAATTTTCTCATAGTATTTTGATGTCTACAATGTCCTGTAACAAGTGTGCTATCTACTTTCTTGTCACCAAATGCTGTTTGTTTGTTTGTTTTTTTGGTTGACCGTGGGGCTTGAACTCTGGGCCTAGACGATGTCCCTGCACTCTTCAGCTGAAGGCAAGCGGTGGTCTACCACTTGGGCCACAGCACCACTTCCGGTTTTCTAGTGGTTAATTGGAGATAAGAGTCTCATGGATTTTCCTGCCCAGGCTAGCTTTAAGCCGTGATCCTCAGATGTCAGCCTCATGAGTAGCTAGGATTACAGGCGTGAGACACCAGCAACAGTCTCCAAATGCTGTTTTTCAGACATATTAAGCTAAACCATATTTTTTTTTTAAAAATTATACTGTTGGCTATGTCCATTACTTTCCTCTGTCTGGAGTAATCTTCCTTTTATCACCTACTTGGAGAAAATAAAATATTGGACTATGATATCATTTTGACTAAAATAAATAACCATTGAGCTTTTGCAAATGTTTCAACCAGATTTGTTATCAATGTCCCTTTAAGTGTCAATGTCCCTAAAATGTACATACTAAAAAGCTTTCTATTATACAGTCCCTAATTTCAAAAAGGTTGTATTTATATAAGAAATAGCTGAAAAACTAATTTTTATAAAGGAACATGGTATGTTTTATTGCAGGGTTTTTCTGTAACAATTTTTATAAAACTCCATTCCTATATCCCTTAAAAAGGAACTTTTCTTTCAACAAGTCTGTGTCAATACCATCTCAAGTGACCACCAAGGCTTAGTCCCATATCCTTCTAATGCATTATCAACACTTTAGGCAGACTGATGTTTCTAAAATATAGATTGGATTCTGTAACTTCCCAGCCTAAAAGCTTTCTGTGGCACCACATTGTCTATGGAATAAAGTGCAAACTTGGTGACATTGCTTTCAGGGCCTATTAACATCTGACTCTAAATTACCTTTCATGCTTTATCTCCTGTAAATACCTCTCTGGTTGGAGCAACAACAAACCAATCACTCTCCACCCACCAGGACTTCTAACACCCTTGTTTCCATATGATATCCATTTTTTCTTCTTACATCTTTTTTTTTAAATGAAAGTGTAATCTTTATTTTTTTTTACAAAATATTTTTTGAAGGTAATTTGCAGAGTGGTTACAGTTACATAAGCAAGGAAATGAGTACATTTATTCTGGAATAGTGTAACTTCCTTCCTCATTTTCTTCTACTTCCTTCCATTCTCCTCTCCCCTATTCCTTTCTCCCCAAGTTGTAAAGTTCATTTTCAAAATAATGTCTAATGAGTATCACGGTTGCATTGATTCACCCTTTGTCCCACCATTTCTGTTATTTCCCTTGCTTCCCCAAATCAGATAAACTTTATACAAGACAAATGGTATAGAAATGAAAATTAGTGACAATAATGAAAGGAAAAAAGAAATAAAGAAAAAAGGAATAATTACAACAGTATATAAAAAAAACACCCAAAAACCTCATGCTTCCATTTCTTGGAGTTCATTTTGATAAGCATCATTTTATATTGTCCTATGAATTTACTATTGAGAAATTATGATCCTCTGCTATCTTAGACATATTCTAGCCATCATAAATGAGGGAAATGATGGGTCCTGTGTTTTTTGGTTCTGGTTTATTTCACTTAATATAATTTTTCTAAGTCCATTTTCTTGCAAATGGGGCAATGTCATTCTTTCTGAGGGAAGCATATAATTCCATTATGTATATGTAGCACATTTTCATCTGAGTTGATTCCATATTTTAGCTATGGTAAATAATGCTGCAATGAACATGGTTGTGCTGGTGGCTTTAGTATGGCCTTGTTTGTGGTCTTTTGGGTAAATGCCTAAGAGTGGGATTGCTGGATCATAGGGGAACTCTATGTTTAGCCTTTTGAGGAACTTCCTTACCACTTTCCAGAGGGGTTGAACAAGTTTACATTCCCACCAACAGTGTAGTAGCTTTCCCGTTTAGCCACATTTCTACCAACATCTATTATTGTTTTCTTGATAATGGCCATTCTAACTTGGGTGAGATGGATTCTCAATGTTGGTTTGATTTGCATTTCTTTTATGGCTAGAGATGTTGAACATTTCTTCATGTATCTTTTGGCCATTCTTAGTTCTTCTGAGAAGTCCCTCTTCTGAGAAGTCTTTGGCTCACTTATTAATGGGGTTGTTGTTTCTTTGAAGATTTGTTTTTGGGGCTTTAGTTTTGAGCTCTAAGTATATTTTAGATATGAGGTCCTTGTTTGATGTATAGCTAGTAAAGATCTCCCATTCTGTGGGATTTCTATTTATCCTGCTAGCTATGTCTTTTGCCATGCAGAAACTTTGCAGTATTTCTACTTGGAAAATCAATACTAATGAAACTACATTTTTCTCTCAAGTCTTCTTTGAGTTACCTTTCCCTGATTGCATTGGTTATTATTATTCTATAACCACAAATACTTGTTAAACACTAGTGAAAGAACACTTCTATCTTGAGTTTTATTTTCAGAATATTTAAAGATTTCCCAAGAATTTAGCTTATGTTTGCTCATGTTTGTTTTTCAAATATACAGTACACGTACAGAGTGAGCTTTAGGGATTAGAATATGTTTGTGAGATGAATGGATACTAATGTGTTTATGCACATTGATATACTTTTATATAACTTTATCTATTTTGATTGTTGAAATGTACTCAAGGTCCATAATTATGCATTCATCAATATGGACTATTAATGCAAAAATATATATTGTATGTACTTGCATAGGTAAATAGTAGCAATCATAAGAATGCTTATGTACTTTTCTCCTATATACTATACACTGACATAATTTTGTGTGAAAGGCAATTTCAAGTCTGGGACAGATACCAATTGAAGTAAGGATTTTCCTCTCACAGTTTAGCACATTTTGATGATGTTGGTCCCATTATTTGACCCTGCTCTGTTGTGTGCTCCATGTTCAACTCCTGTATTTTTAGGATTTATAATAATATCAGTCAATGGTTAGGTCAAAGAAAAACAAAATCTTTGTTGTTCATCTGTTGCTGTCATGAGTCCATTGCTCACACAGTGAATGGGATGGCCAAGATTAATTTTGCTTAAATCTGTAAAGGAAATCTCATCACACAAACTAAGACCTTCTTCTACTTATATTCTCTTAAGCAAGTTTTAATGATTCTAATGGTCACTGTTTTCTCACAACCATGGTTTTTTTGTCTCTTTTGCAAAATCTTTTTTTTTTAATTGTGAAAATAGCATACAGAGGGGTTACAATTACATGGGCAAAATAGTGAGTACATTTCTTATCAAGCATTGTTGCCTACTCCTTTGTTTCCCCTTCCCATCCCTTCCCATCTCCCAATCACCCTCCCAACCTCCCTCCACCCCTCCACCCGCCGGCCAAAGTTGAAAAGTTCATTTTTCAATATAATGACTTGTACATATCATTGTTGCAAAGGGTCCACCTGTATCCCTATTTAAATGATTTGTTTTTGCACTTCCTCTCCACAAATTATACTAACATCAAATACAGTGAGAGCAGGGGTTATACAAAGCAACAAAGAAATCATCTTATAAATATGTTAGAAATAATCGCATGAAAGAAAAAAAAACATTTGAATACATAGATCCCATGGTTTCCCTTATTTGCAATAACTAGTAAATGTCTGAGACAAGCAGAAAAGGTCAGATAAGTTGATGTTAGGTGAAATGAACCCCAAGATAAGTATTCAAATGTTTTTTCTTTTGCAAAATTTTTATTTGTCCACTGCTTCTTAATCTTCCCCTGTTTTGGTCGGTTGCTCTTTTTCAGGCTGTAAGCCAGTCAGCACAAATTTTTGCAATCCAAAAGTATATGTGTAAAACCAGACTACAGTCACTCACATTTCACTCAGAACTATCACCACTGACTGAAGTTTCCCTTAGCATTGTCTTCAAGGCCATCTTTGAGTTAGACTGTGGTAAAGTTCATTCTGTCTTTCAATGACACCTCAAGTCTACCCTCCTCACTTAATTAAATCTCCTGAATGGGGTAAAGGAGAAACATCCTTCCAGGAGTAGATGAAACAATTTGTCCCTACAAATTTATAGGTCATATAAATGAATTTATATGGTGGACAGGTCCATTCTGGACCTGTTAAGAGACAAATCCAAAGGGAACATTTGGATTATATAAAAATTTACTTGTAAGTGTTGGACCCCTTTGGTGACTTTTGCATACTTAAAAGATGCTCCATTTGTAGCCAGACATTCTGCTTCCACTAAGTTGTGTAACACCAGAAGATGTCGTTTTCAGAAAGCATACATTCCTCTGCTCTGTATAATGCTACAATACATGTAATATCACTACCCAGCCTGGATAATGTTGACAACACTGAACTTAAGAGTCCGATGGTCATTTTAAGTCATAAACAAATCACTAGAAAGTCATTTCAAGTCTGAGAAGATTCATTCACTGCAATGACATTATCTTAGAGGCAGAAATCCTGACAAGTGATTAGTTTTATTTTTTTTATAGTGCCCTTATTGAATTTTTAGGCTTGCAATTTTCTTGGAGCTTATTTACTTCTTTGTGATACATATCATTATTAGAATAAGAAGAATGTGTGTTGAATATTTTATGAGATTAACATGAGATCAAAAGGATGATCAGTGTGACTTCTTGTAAAATATCAGGGATACCCTTCCATACCAGTAGTGACATTCAGGTACAAGAAGATAAATTCATCTCTCCCAGATACACAGCCAACTACCCAACATCATTAAGAGCTCATTTTAAGAATCTTTAAAAAAGAAAAGTTAACTATTCATAGTATTTCTAGTAATGTCAACCATATAAATCCATTGGATATATAGGAGAAAATAAATATTTCACCACTCTGATGATTAAAATTCTTTCTAGTATTTTCATTGTTAGAGCTTAAATATGGCTAATAAGTGCATAAGACCTGACTTTGGGATTTACTTTATTTTTTATCATTGTGCTTACAATGATTTGATTAATTGGTAAAATCTAAAGCTCAGAAACATCACATTTAAAGGTGTAAACAGCAACAAGAACTTTAGCAACAATGTGTTCACATTCCTCCTGGGAGTCATTCCTCAGAGATGGAGCTAACAAGTCAGATGAGCTGTTCCACTTTTCCCCTTCTTCCTAGTAGGCCTGTTAGGCCTGGGCTACTCTGTTATGCCTGGGCTGCTTCATGTAACTGTGCATATCTCTTTAGGATCCTAAAGGTTTTGTTACCCTTGGGTTTCCTTATAGTTTTCTTATGGTAAAGAAAGGTGTTGATAGATTTTATTATTACTGTCTGATAACTGCAAGCACCATTTCCTATGACTAAAAACAAATGCTTTTTAAGCATACTGTGTTAGAAATCCTTTGTGATCAAACAAAATACTACCATGGAACAATAACTGAAAATAAACATTTTTTTCTCTTTGATAGATCCCACTTATTAATATCTTCCTCCCTACCTCTTGATCTATTCTCAACTCCACATGGACTTACTTTAATGTTTGAGAACCTACTCTGACAATCTCCATGCCTCTTATGAGCATATTTTGTGAATTTCCATTGAAATAACTATTTATGTCATTTTAAACTAAGAATTTCTTATATTTGTGAAGGTTCTTTAACCTTCACCATATAATTTTAAGCACCCATGAAATTGAGCTACATGGTCTATCAAGTTAGAATTGAGTGTCAAAGATCCTATGGTGCACTTCAAGGGTACAGCAGTGATCCTTACAATTGAATTTAAACCCAGTAAATACTCTCCTCATGGAGCTAACCCCACCAGTAGTCCTGAAGATGTTTACCATATGTTACTTTTTGTCATCATTTATATACTATGTTCCTTTGATAATGTGTGCTAAACTCAGAAGTACTCAACTGTTATTTTCTTCCCTATTGATTTTTTAATCTGAAGGTGACCCAGTCTGATTTATGCCTATACCCTCTGCACAAAACTCCCAATATATCCTAGCAGGCTATATTAAAGGTAATAAAAGTTGTAAGTCATCTATCTAAAACTACCTGGATAATGAAAGCTCATTTCAGGGAGCTGAATAGATAAGATATTGATTCTGGTAAAAGACAATGTATGCTCAACTCATGGTGTGGTAATAGAATGAATGGAATTAGAAAATCTGGCTGTCACCACAAATAACCTGTATCTGCTCAAGAGCTGAATTGGTTCTTAAGTATGTGAAACTTTTAACTTGGAAGAACTTAAAAAATGTATAGCAGTGCCAGGGAGAGAGGCAAGAATGTAAAAGAGGGCTCCATTATTTAATTAAGATTCAGATACTTGACAGAGTTCTTCAATTAAGAGTAGCTTAAGTTATTATTCTATACCATATATTAAATGGTGGAAATTTCCTTCTCCATTTTATTGTTAAAGAGAAGTTGAATGTCTTTATTTGTTTGGTTGTTTTTCTAGCTGGTTTTGTTTTAGTGCCTATTAAGGGTCCAGTTTTGAATAATGAATGAGACAGAGTTTCTGAGTTTATAGAATTTATATTGTAATGGAAAAGATAAAAAAGAAACCCAAAGGGCTCCAGGTATATTGCAATGTTAGGTAGCAAAACAAAAAAGTACCAGAAAGTGAAATTAACAAGGCAAGGGAGAATTTTAAGAAAATAGGAAGACTTTCCTGTTAAGGAGAAACCCTTTGAAGACTGTAATACCTTAGCAGAGAATTCACCACTACGCAACAGTAGCCCTGACAACACTTGCACATAAACTTTAACCTGAGTCAAGTCCACGTACACACTCTTAAGGTCAAAGAGTGATGGGAATCTCTTTTGAAGAAAAAAAAAGAGGTCTTGGATCTTGGGAAAGCATAGCAACTGATTGGATATGATGGTTAGCCAGAGTAAATCTGGGATCCCAGAACCTTAGGAACATCTTGCCAAGGGATCCTGTGGATAGTATTCTAGATGTGAAGACTGAACTTGGATTTTGAGTAGAAGAATGACAAAGTGTATCCACAACTCTTCTCATTCATGGTAAAACACTATTCATGCCTCAATTCTGCATCCTCTCAGAATTCCTTGCTCATTTGAGTTTGAATTGTCATATCACCTTGCATTTCAGGTCCATACTCCACAAAGTCTGCCATTCCATGAACCAGAATCCTAGAAGAAAATTTCCATGTTTTAAAATACTTATATATAAATACACTTATGTGTATTTAGCAGTTGTATTATAAGAGAAAATTTTTTTATTGTGAAAATACTGTACAGAGGGGTTACAATTACATGGGCAAGATAATGAGTACATTTCTTATCAAGCATTGTAGCCTCCTCCTTTGTTTCCCCTTCCCATCCCTTCCTATCCTCCTTCCGCCCCACCACACTAAAGTTGTGAAATTTGTTTTCAACATAACTACTTGTACATCTCATTGTTGCAATGGGTCCACCTGTATCCCTATTTAAATGATTTGTTTTTTCCCTTCTTCTCCACAAATTATACCAACATCAAATAGTGAGAGCAGGGGTTATCTGTGGGGGAGTGACATACAAAGCAACAAAAAAAAAATCTTATACATGTATTAGAAACAATCTCATGAAAGAAAAAAAAACATTTAAATACATATCTCAGGGTTCATTTCCCTAACATCAACTTATCTGACCTTTTCTGCTTGACTCAGACATATACTAGTAATTGCAAATAAGGGAATCCATGGGACCTATGTTTCCTTGGGCTTGGCTTACTTCCCTTAATATATTTTTTTCCAAGTCTTTCCATTTCCTAACAAATGGGGCAATGTCATGCTTTCTGAGGGAGGCATAGATTTCCATTGTGTATATATACCACATTTTCTCGATCCATTCATCTACTGAGGGGCATTTGGGTTAGTTCCATATCTTAGCTATAGTAAATAATGCTGCAATAAACATAGTTGTGTTGGTAGCTTTAGTATGGTCTTGTTTGTGAACATTTGGGTAAATGCTCAAAAGTGGGATTGCTGTGTCATAGGGGAGCTCTATGGGGAGTCTTTTGAGGAACCTCCATACTACTTTCCAAAGTGGTTGAACAAGTTTGCACTCCCACCAAAAATGTAGTAAGGTTCCCTTCTGTCCACATTCCCTCCAGCATCAGTTGTTATTAGAGTTCTTGATTATAGCCATTCTAACTGGGGTGAGGTGGTATCTCAATGTTGTTTTGATTTGCATTTCTTTTATGGTTAGGGAGGTTGAGCATTTCTTTATGTGTCTATTGGCCATCCTTCTTTCCTCTTCAAAGAAAGTTTCTCTTGAAGTCTTTAGCCCACTTATTTATTGGGCAGTTGTTTCTTTGAAGAGTTGTTGTGGGGAGATTTAATTTTTTGAGTTCCAGGTATATTTTAGATATGAGACCCTTGTCCGTTGTATGGCTAGTGAAGATCTTCTCCCAAACTGTGGGCTTTCTATTGATCTTGTCAGATATGTCCTTTGCCATGCAGAAGCGCTGCAATTTCATGCAATCCTACAAGTGGTTAACAAATTTTGCCAGCACCATTTACTGAAGAGGCTGTCTTTCTTCCATTCTATTTTTTTAGCTCTCTTATTGAAGGTTAGATGGCTATAAGTCTTTAAGTTCAATTCTGGGTTTTCAATTCTATTCCATTCATCCTAAGGTCCCTTCTTGTGCCAGTACCAAGCTGTTTTGATTACTATGGCTTTATAGTAGAGTTTGAAATTGGGTATTGATATTCCTCCAGCACTGTTCTTTCTGTTGAGGATCATTTTTGCTATTCGGGGTCTTTTATTGTTCCATATGAATTTTTGGATTGCTTCTTCTATTTCCTTGAAGAATGAGGCTGGAATATTGATAGGTATTGCATTGAATTTGTAGATAGCCTTGGGAAATATTGGCATTTTCACCATGTTGATCTTTCCAATCATGGGAGGGTTAGCCACTTTCTAAGTTCTGTTTTGGTTTCCTTTTTCAAGTTTTTAAAGTTTTCATCATAGACGTCCTTCATTTCTTTGGTTAAGTTAATTCCTAAGTATTTTATTTTTTGTGGGACTATTACAAATGGAGTTGCTTTTCTCATTTCAGCCACACTTTTCTCATTGTTGGCATACATAAAAGCCATTGATTTTTTTGGAGGGGTCCAGTTGTGTGGCCTGAACTTTGTGCCTGGGCGCTGTCCCTCAACTCTTCAGCTCAAGGCTAGTGCTCTACCACTTGAGCCACAGCACCACTTCCGGCTTTTTTTTTTGCTTATGTGGTGCTGAGGAATTGAACCCAGGGCCTCAGGCATGCAAGGTAAGCGCTCTACCACTGAGCCACCTTCCCAGCCCCAAGCCATTGATTTTTTAGGGTTAATTTTATACCCTGCTACTTTGCCAAAGTTTTGAATCATCTTGAGTAATTTGGGCGTGGAGTCTGTGGGATTCTTTAAATACAAGATCATGTCATCTGCAAAGAGGGAGAGTTTTACTTCTGTCCCTATTTGGATCCCCTTTATGTTTGCATCTTTTCTTATTGCTGTAGCTAGGCATTCTAATACTAGATTGAAGAGAAGTGGAGAGAGTGGACATCCTTGTCTTTTTCCTGAGTTAAGAGGAAATGGCTTTAGTTTTCACCATTAAGTATAATGCTGGCTGTAGGTTTGTCATATACAGCCTTTATTGTATTTAGGAATGTTCCATGGATTCCTAATTTTTCCAGAACCTTCATCATAAAGGGGTGTTGGATCTTGTCGAATGCTTTTTCTACATCTATTGAGAAAATCATGTGGTTCTTATCTTTGCTCCTGTTGATGTGATGAATTATGTTAATTGATTTGCATATATTGAACCAGCTTTGCATCCCTGAAATGAATCCTGTTTGATCGTGGTGTATGATTTTTTGGATGAATTGTTGAAGTCGATTGGCCAGAATTATGGTGAGAAGTTTTGCATCAATGTTCATCCAAGAAATGGTTTGCAATATCTAGTATATGTATGAGTCAAGCGGAAAAGGTCAGATAATGTGATGTTAGGAAAATGAACCCTTAGATATATATTTTAATGTTTTTTTCTTTCATGCATGTGTTTCTAATGCATTTATAAGATTATTTCTTTGTTGCTTTGTATGTCCCTCCCCCACAGTATAACCCCTGCTTTCACTATATTTGATGTCAGTATAACTTGTGGAGGAGATGGGGAAAAACAAGTAGTTTAAGGATACAGGTGGACCTGTTGCAACAATGAGAAGTACAAGTTGTCATGTCCAAAAAGAGCTTTACAACGTTGCTGGGAAGGGATGTGAAGGGTAAACAAAGGAGGAGGCTGCAATGCTTGGTAAGAAATGTACGCATTATCCTACCCATGTAATTGTAACCCCTCTGTACAATATGTTCACAAATAAAATAAAATTAAATTAAAAAAAAGAAATGGATCTATAGTTCTCTTTCTTTGATGAGTCCCTGCCTGGTTTTGGGATGAGGATTATGATGGCTTCATAGAATGTGTTTGGTAGTGAACTTTCTCTTTCAATTTCATTGAAGAGTTGGAGAAGTATTGGTGTGAGCTCTGCTTTGAAGGCCTTGTAGAATTCCGCTGTAAAACCATCTGGTCCTGGACTTTTCTTAGCTGGGAGGACTCTTATTGCTGTTTCTATTTCAATGCTTGATATGGGCCTGTTAAGAAGGTTTAACTCATCTTGGTTTAGTTTTGGCATGTCAATATTTGCTAGGAAAAGGTCCATTTCTGCCAAGTTCTCAAACTTATTAGCATAAAGTTTTGAGAAGTATTCCCTTATAATGTTCTGAAGCTTGGTTATTTCTGTGGTGATATTTCCATTCTCATCTCTGAGTTTATTTATTTGGGTGTGTTCTCTTCTTTTTCTGATAAGATTTGCTAAGGGTCTGTCAATTTTGTTAATTTTTTCAAAGAACGAACTCTTTATTTTCTAGATTCTTTCTATAGTTTTTTGGATTCTAATTCATTTAATTCTGATTTAATTTTAATTATTTCTTTCCATCTACTGGATTTAGGTTTATCTTGCTGCTCTTTTTCAAGGAGGGTCAGATGTCTCATTAAATTGTTGGTTTCAGATCTCTCCAATTTGTTGATGTAGGAACTCAGAGCTATAAACTTGCCCCTGAGTACTGCCTTTGCTCTGTCCCAGAGAAGCTGGTAATTTGTGGGTTCATTTTTGTTGAATAGCATGAACATTTGAATTTCCTTTCTAATCTCTTCCATGACCCACTCGTGATTCAGCAGTGTGTTGTTCTGCCTCCATGTGTTACAGGACTGTCTTTGGTGGCTTTTGGTGTTGAATTTTAATTTTATTCCCTTATGGTCAGTGAGAATGCAAGGTATAACTTCAATGTTTCTGAATTTGGACGTTTGCTTTGTGGCCTAAAATGTGGTCTTTTTTGGAAAATGTTTCATGTGCTGCTGAGAAAAACGTGTATTTTGATTCTCCTGGGTGAAATATTCGGTAGATGTCTGTTAAATCTAGTTGATCTATGCAGTTGTTAAGATCTGAAGTTTCTCTGTTGAGTTTTTGCCAAGTTGATCTATCTAGTGGGCAAAGTGGTGTGTTAAAGTCCCCCAACAATTAATGTTTTGTATTTATGTGGGATTTGAGGGAAAGTAGTGTTTCTTGGATAAATTTGGGTGCTCTGTTGTTTGGCGAATAGATATTTGGAATTGTAATATCCTCCTGTAGGAGAGATCCCTTAATTAGTATGTAGCGACCTTGTTTATCACAAGAGCAAAATTGTTTAATGCATGATCATAGTATACCACCATTGAGGTCACTAAGATAAACATTAGTTTATTCTTGATGGGTTTTTTTTTAATTCTCAAAATGACAATCATTAAATAATTACCTGGTTTTAAGTTAATTTCTTCTCACTTACTTTTAAGCAGTTAATGATATTTTTATAGGTTGTCTTATTAATTTGCATCAAAAAGCTTTATTCTAACTGTAGATGTCTGGGTTTTTGCACTTAAATCTAATTAATATTTTTACTCTAAATTGGCTCATTCAGGTTTCTTCCTTTTAACAATTGAGCTTTATATATATAATCTCCAGAAAGTTATGTTCCCAAAGTCTAGTAGGTAATAGAGATCTCTGCCAGAATAATTTAGTTAGTGTTCACCAGTATTTGAGATGCAAGGATCTGTAAACTAATGATGGCATAGTGTCATCAATATAACATTTCACAGCACATTAAAAAGATAAATGAATGATTCGATTATAACAGGATGATGATATAAAACATACTGTGAAACATATTGCTAGTTGGATATCACACAGAACAAAAGAAGGAATTGATGAGGAATAAATTCCTACTATTTCCAACAACATGGTTGTAAGTGGTTGATGATCCTGTCAAGTGAAATGAGCCAGGGGTACAGAGACAACAAAGACATGATCACACTCACATGAGGAATCTTCCAAAGGTAATATCATAACACTTGAGATTGAAATATCAGTTGTTAGATGGTTGGTGAGAAGGGGAAGATGGAGGGACAAATGAGAAAAAGTTGGTTAATTGTACTTTGAATGAACAATTTCTACTGTGTGGTTGTATTAGGAACAAAAGCTATTATAATGAAGAAGTTTTGAACAACAGAGTTATAGTTAATATTAAGTTCTTTTGTAATGACAACCAAAATGCATAGTTGCCCTTAACCAAAGAAGCAATGATATTATTATTATCAAGTGAAATCTATGGAAGAAAGGAACAAAGTCAAACACAGTGTTATTGGTGGTGAAAGTTAACATTTCTACTTGTATTATATAATAAGGATGACTAACAAATGTAGCTGTGAAAACACAGATATTTTGGTTGTGGCTTACAACAAAATTTCAGACAAAGAGCTATCTAAGACATATCAGTTGGTCACAAATCATGCTTGTCATCGAGCCCCATAACCAATCACCAGATTGCCTTTCCTCACTAATTCTTTGGTTGGACCAATCAAAATTCAGATATTGTGACTCATACACATTTGCATTTGTATGGCTCCATTCAGTGTGTAAATGGGTTAGCCTTCCCAAATCTATCTTCTCTGTTTACAAGCTGATAATGTGTTCCTTAAAGTACCCAGGAAAATTCCTTTAATAAATTAAATAATTCAACTGGGAAATAGCTTGCAAACCTTTTTTTTAAAACACTAATTGCTACAGAAACTATTAATACCCAAAACAATTCACTTGAAAAAGAGTAGGAAAATAGGATAGACTATGACTTCATGTGTTCATTTATTTTATCAGCTGTTATGTGTAACTGTGTCAACTATCTGTCATGCTTTGGCATTCAAACTGCACTATGAATACGTACACAGTTATCTATACAGGAAATATGTACATTCAGAATAAAGAGCACACAGGTAATTAAACTTGGACTTTATGTTCTCAGTGCTAATGATAGCTGTTGGAGTAAATTTCTTGACATTGCTTATTGTAAGATTATTATGGTGAATTCATTTACCTCTTGATGTGGTATGTCTTAAAGGTTAAAGCCAATAATTAGCTATCCTTAATAACTATGCAATATTAAGTACTTATTTTTATCCAATGCCATAGTAAATACTTCTAGATGGTACTTTGGGGAATAGGTGTTTTATAAGTACACACGTGAAAATATTCATTCATATATTTTTTAAAATCACAAGCACCAGTGTATCTGACTCAAGCAGAATTGGAGGATTAGAAAGCATCAGCATGTCACATTCCTTGCTCCCCCTTCTGGAGCTATGTCCCTCTGTGCCCTGACTCTCACACCACATCCTGAGGCAATAGCATAGAGTGATGTTTATTTAATCCCATTTTCCACAGTATGGACATCAGTGTTTATCTGCTGTGATGAAGCCTAGTGGGTAATAAGATGAATAAGGAAAGACAATAGGAAAGCCAGGTTCAGTGCTGTGCACACAGTGAACAGAGCTGAACACGAATGAAGAATAAAATAACATATAGACATAGAATTTCTTAAGTCTTAGATATGCCAATGCTGAAATCAGGATAAGCCCTCAGAGAATATAGAAACCAAGTCTCACTCTTTTATAAGAAACAACGTTGCGAATTTGCAAAGCCCCCTAGAAATTCTATTTTTCATTCCTTCCTTAAAATAATGTGATCCAAAGCTAATTTATCTATATTTTGCTGTATTGTTCCTCTTCGACAATTATTGGCTCAATCTCATAATGCCTCCTTTTCAATTCTCAGTTCAATCAGCATCAAAAATACAACTGTCTTACATTGTATAAATATCTAGAGATCATTATCCCAAAATTTTTCAATACCTATACTTCCCAGTTCATCAATCTCTTATATCAACTCCTCTGGAATTTAATCTCTTTCCATAAATATATTTCAGAAATCTCCACATTTCTTACACATTTTTTCTTTTTATTTTCTATTGCCAGTAACATGTTTGTTTGGCAGAGAGAGTTAATTGTGATATTTCTATGTATGCATTCAAAATACTCAAAAATCCATTCCCTCCACTATTCCTCCTCACTGAGCTTCAGTTTTATTGTTCCATTTTCATGAATTGGATAATGTACTCCAATAATCTTCACCCCACTCTATTGTCTTCTTTTGCTTTCCCTCCTCTTGTTGGCTCTAACCAATAGGGTGGGTTTTTATATATCTACCATTCATTTTTAAAAACACTGATATTGCATCTGAGAGACACATGACATTCTACTTTCTGAGTCTGGTTTATTTCACTTAGCATGATGATTGATGCATGACTCAGAGAAGCATCAATTATGTGTTTACAAAGCTGTCTTTGAAAGGATCTGATGTTTCTGTACAATTTACATGAGTATTATATTACTTTTTTTGGGAAAGAAGATATCATCAATGAGTATGTGTTTTTTTTTAATGGAATGGGATACAATAAAAATTATAAAGTAGCTGCCCAATTGTTAGACTTAACTAAAAATATTGGCACTTTGATATTTTCATCACTTAAAATGATGAGAATGTATTTCATCATTGATATATATTGGCAATTTTTCAGATAATCGTAATCAGTTAATTATTATCATTCAGTTTCTTTTTTTATTATTGTGAAAATACCTTACAGAGGGATTACAATTGCATGGGCGAGATAGTGAGTATATTTCTTATCAAGCATTGTTGCCTCCTCCTTTGTTTCCTCATACCATCCCTTCCCCTCTCTACCCTCCTATCCCCACCTTTCCACTCCCCACCATAGCAGGGTATAAAATTAACCCTAAAAAATGGCTTTTCTGTATGTCAACAATGAAAAAAGCGTGGCTGAAATCAGGAAAGCAACTCCATTTGTAATAGCCCCACAAAAAATAAAATACCTAGAAATTAACTTAACCAAAGAAGTGAAGGACCTCTATGATGAAAACTTTAAAAACCTGAAAAAGGAAATCAAAACGGAACTTAGAAAGTAGCAAAACCTTCCATGCTCCTGGATTGGAAGGATCAACATGGTGAAAATGGCAATACTTCCTAAGGCTATCTACAAATTCAATGTGATACCTATCAATATTCCAACCTCATTCTTCAAGGAAATAGAAGAAGCAATCCAAAAATTCATATGGAACAATAAAAGACCCCGAATAGCAAAAATAATCCTTAACAGAAAGTTTCCTTTTTTAAAAATTTTTTTGGGTCCAGTCGTGGGGCCTGAACTCTGGGCCTGGGCGCTGTCCCTTAGCTCTTCAGCTCAAGGCTAGCGCTCTACCACTTGAGCCACAGCACCACTTCCGGCTTTTTTCTTTTTGCTTATGTGGTGCTGGGGACTTGAACTCAGGGCCTCAGACATGCAAGGCAAGTGCTCTACCACTGAGCCACCTTCCCAGCCCATAGGAAGTTTCTTTACATTGTTGCTGTTAGCATTTTAGGTTGTCTTTAGGTTGTATCAACATTAATTAAAACATCCTGAAATTATACTTTTCATTTTTATTCTATTCTTGCTCCTTTATACTAAGAAAATAATAGCGCATCCTAGTAAGTCAGATTTTTTAAAACCAAATCAGAGGAATGAGTAAATAATACATTTATGCATGCAAAGTGTGAACTAAACAAATTTATTAGTTTTCTGAGGCCACTGACAAATAATCCCAAACTTGTTGACTTACAACAACAATTTATTTTCTCATAGTTCTGGGCAGAATAAAGTCCAAAATTATTATCCATGGGCTCAAGTCAAAGAATTATCAAGACAAGAGGAGATAATAGTTCCTATACTAAAAAGTTAGTTTTATTACTGATCTCAATAGGAATGATTATTAGGAATGCAATGCACTTTCAACTGAAAGCAGGTCACCACTAGGGCAAGAATGTCAGTTACTTTTAACTTGGCACAGGTTTTCATTGAAGTATAAAGTGTTTTAAGTCCACCCAGGGACTAGTCAACAGGCACTCACTGTCTGAAGCATAAAGGAAACTTACTGAATGGCATTTGACCAGACTCTATGCCATGGCTTACTGGCTTTGGTTGGTGTGGTAAAGATCTACTCTTTAGAACTCTTCCTTGATCCACATTAGACTGGAATGAATCCTTAGTTGAGTAAAGTTCTTTAAAAAAATAAAAACCTATATTGTGACATTCCATTAACTTGATGGGTCATATGTGCTAGGCAGAAAGTTTCATTACAATTATTTTTCCTCTAAGAGAATCTGTAATCTCATGCATAGAGGTTCCCTTTATATTTCCCAAATGTTCATGGCTAACTGCTATCATTCAACACCATAAAACCTTTTAGGGAAGGCAAATTCAATCTTTGGTTACTTCTTGCTGATGAGGGGCCAATGCTGGAAGATTTATAAAAGCCCTTTACATTTGGTTCATGTATTCCTTGTGACTAATTACATTCCTTAACCATTGTAACTTACTCGTATATCAATCCACCAAATATATTCAAGAAGCAATTTTACTATTTTGGTAGAACACGCCTCACAAAAGACAAAAGGTTAAACTGCAGACATAATGATATTTTTTTTGGTAAAATTTCTGTTTTATACATTAATGATTAAAGGGGAATTTTAAAATTCCTTTACTGTTTCCAAGTCCTGATATATTCAGTCTTCTGCTAATAATACTACTACTGAGAAGTAGTCTAGAATGATGTAAAAATCATAGCTTTCTTAAAAATTGTTATTATAAAGGTGATGTAGACAGGTGTTACAGTTACATAACTTAAGTATTTTTTAATAGTGTCACCTCTTCCCTCAGTTTCTCCCAGTTTGTCTCTCCTAGACCTCATCTCCACAATTGGTATAGTTTCATTTTCAACATAGTGTCTAGTGAGTATCACTGCTGTATTTGTTCACCTTTTATTCCACTATTTTTGTGCTCCCCCATTCCCTTCTCAAAACAGATAAACATACATACAAGAGGTATAGAAATTTTAAAAAGGTAGAGAAATTAAAAAAGCAATAAAGAAGAAAAACCAACAAAACAAAAGGCAAACTAACAAAAACCCTCTTGTTTCATTTGTTGGTGTCCATTTCTATAAACATCATTTTATATAATCATATGCACATAGCTATTGAGCCTTTGTGATCCTTTCCTAAGAATATTCTCCTTTGGTCTCTGTATTTATTTTTATAAGCACTTAACTTTCACAGTTTATGGTTATAGATTTATATGTTTAAAGCTTACTTTTATAGACTTATAGGCACATTTTAGTTACTACAACTGAGGGAAATCAATGCAATATACGTTTCTTTGGGACTGGCTTAATTTGTTCAATATAGTTTTTCACAAGTGTTTCCATTTCCTTATGTATGGTGCAATATCATTCCTTCTGATGGAAGCATAGCATTCCACAATGTGTGTGTGTGTGTGTGTGTGTGTGTGTGTGTGTGTGTGTGTGTGTGTGTGTGTGTGTGTGTGTGTGTCATATTTTTCTTGATCCATTCCTCCCCTGAGAGACATTTGGGTTGATTCTATATCTTGGCTATGATAAACAATGCTGTAATAAACTGTGCTATGCTGGTGGCTTTAGGATAGCCTTGTTATAATCTTTTGGGTAAATGATCAGGAGTGGAACTGCTCTACCATAGGGGACCTTGATGTTTAGTCTTTTGAAGAAGCTCCATACTGCTCTCCAGAGTGGTTGAAACAGTTTACATTCCCATCAACAATGGACCCTTTTGACCACATCCCTGTCAGCATATGTTATTATTTGTTTTCTTGATAATGTTCATTATAACTATAGTGAGGTGGAATCTAAATGTGATTTTAATTTGGATTTCTCTTATAGCCAGACATGTTGAACATTTCTTCATGTGTCCATTGGCCAGTCTTATTTCTTCTCATGAGATATTTCTCTTTAAGTGTTTAGCAAACTTATTATTTAGTTTGTTGTTTCTTTGAAGATTTACTTTGGGGAGGGGGATAAAAATTAAATCATAGCTTTAGTAAACAGTTCTTTTTATTTAAGTGTATCTTTGTTGATTTGTTCTGTAAGTAACTTTGGGTGATTTTTCTCTACGTTATAGATTTTGAGAACTATTCTTTTCCACGTTAACTTTTTCACTGTCAGAAAGTCTACATATTACATCAAACTCATCCCATTATCCATACTTCATATAGAACAAAGCACTTATCCTAAGCCAAGATTAAGACTCCACCTTCTGTCTTACTCAAGTCATAGAAGATACAAAATAATTAACTTTTGACAGCAGCCTCCCTAAATTTCCATAACTGATGATTCCAGGATTCTCAGATAACATGACAGCTCATTTGGCCTGATGATTATTAGAATTCTTTTAGGAGTCTCAATATCCTGCAGTCACTTTATTCTCCTTCCTGGATACCCTTATTTAATCAATTCCTTAAGCTTGCATTAGCATACTCAGCAACTTTAGGAATTTGAGTTCTCTCTCAAAGACAATTAGTAATTTGTGATTAAGCAGGAGTTAGAGGCTTATAAACTTTGTGTACATGGAGAATTATTCATTCTAAGTATAAAGTATGGATCAGAAAAGGTAAAATTACAGATGGAAAGGGTAATAACAATTTTTTATTAAAATACATGCAGTGGAAAACTAAATACAATTCGATCACTAATAGCATAGAGAAGCAAAATATATGCATAGAATGAAGAAAATGAGTTATAAGAGTTTTGAAACTGATTTGAACTGAAACTAATGCAAGATTGAAATTGCTTATAATATTAGCTAAATTGTCTGTATTTTGCTTTTAGTTGTTCTTATTTTGTTATTGTTTCCTTTCTTGGTCTTGCTGTTTTTCTATCTTTAGGAGGGTAAGGAAGGGCACAGAAATAGAGGTACAAAGGTTTAACAAATGCAGCAGTGGTACTCACTAGACAATATGTTGAAAATGTACAATTTGTTGGCAGAGCCAGGAGGAAAAGAGCTAAGGAAGGAGTGACATTGCCCAAAAGGAATATGACTCATTATCTGACTTATAAAATGTTAACCCCTCTGTACATCACCTTAATAAAAACAATAAAAATTAGCTAAATCCATGGGCTAAGGGGCAATTGGTCAAGGGCAAATTACTGCCCTTATTTGCTGCCAATCACATTCCAGTCTCTTATGTCGTTTATCCAAGTAGTCAACTACAGATGAAAGGCAATTCATGTTCTTTTAACACTTAAACATTATTTTTCTCACTTCGTAGAAATTACACAAAGAATTAAGCATCATTTTTCTATTAGAACAGCTGAATTTCAAATGTTTTTGTTCTTTACATTGTAATCTGTATTTACAGGACTACCATTAGAACTCATGGATTGCATGTACTAGATACTCTACTACTGAATCTACAAGTTTACTCCCTAGAAAGTCTTTTTCTTGCCTCAAATTTCTCAATTTATAGGTGTAAATATTTTCTAAAAAGTTAAATTATTAAGGATTTAAAAATTCAACCATTCATGCTGGGAGAAATGTTGCTTAAGACCTGAATTTTTTTCAATATCAGCCATGAAATCCTAGCATCTTTATAATAACTAAGGCAATCCACTTTCTATTTTAACATGTTGTTCTACGTGTAGAGAGCTACACATTGTTGAAGAAAAGTTTAAAAGTTGATATGTCAAAGTGAAAACATTTCTTTATTCCAAACATGTGAGAAAATACAAATTTAAGGCAAGTATACTAGAGATTATAGGCAGGTTTGAGACCACAATTACCCTTATCTATTTCAGGATCATAGTCAACAAATAACTGTCCTGAGATCCTTTCCAATATTCATATTCTTCCTCTCCAGAATATGGAAATAATTCATACAGGATATAAAATGAAATTTGAATACTTCTAAGAATATCTGAAGGTTTAACAATGCCATGATCAAATTTAAAACAAGACATTAGATATATATCATTTTATTTGTTTCTGATTTTTACCCAGTTTTAAAATTGATGCTCACAGGTTTTTATGATTACCCTGTTCATGATTCAATTTGAAATATAAGTCCAATGTTTCTAATCCTTTCCTCCCATCTTCACTAGAATTACAGTTTTGAATAATACAAACATATATAAATGTACATATGATCTGGATTACATATTATTGCATATGACTACATTATTAATACATCTTGTATTATTAATATATTGTTCCATCTATTAATAATATATTCTGTATAATTACTTACCCAAAAATAATATGTAAGTATACATTGTATATAATTATACATCATATAATTATTGTTATGCACTTTTATTAATAAATTATTGTTTCTATATTACATATAGGATTCCATACACATATATATATAATTACATGTTATCTTGATTACACACCACATATATATATATATCCATATGTATACATCTATACATATACATATACATACATTTAATTTTCTCTTGCTAAACATGATTGGAATTGACTTCCTTACAGGACATTATTTTTTAAAATGATAATATTCTAAGACATTCAGCTGAGGTTAAATCAGTAGTTATTATTTATCACTTTGTACAAATTCCCTGAGTAGTCTAAAGAAAGCATTTGATGCTCAATTTGGTTTTCAGCCAAGCCATTCAGCAAAATTCTTTTCCAACATCCTCTCCAAGCATGTAAGCAAAGGAAAGTAAATGTCTTTGAAGCTTATTAGCAAGAATAGGGTCCTTATCCAATGTATTAGCACCAATAATAAAAACAAAGTATTCTCAGACCAAAGGCACAGAATCTACTCATGGCCTAGAGCTATTTCCATAAATCAACTCATGATCTCTTAAGTATAGTGTATCCAATTAACTGTAAATAAAACTTCATAGATGCTTGGAAAATTTTCCCAAAGAAATGATATTTAAAAATCACTTCCTGATAACAATCATAACTGTCTCTTACCCTTTGTCTCCAAATGCTTGACCATGGTTAAAAGGCTTAATTTTTATAGTCCAATAGTCACAACGTGAAAAACAAGGATTTATCTATCAATGGCAAAGATAGTTATACATTTTATCACCCAGAACAACAGTTTTCCTTCAAATACCTTAGGCCCAATGGAAATCTATTGCTACTTTTAGGAGAGACTTACAAGCCATTTCTAATTTACAGTCATCATCAGTGAAACTCACAATCCCAAGCAGCAATGATGTGCATAATTTTAGAGAAGAAGTGTACCACGCAGATAGAGTTATCCACCTGTGTTGCTTTGGTGTCCTAACTGTTTAATCTTCTGCCAGTTCCAGCCAATCAATATGTCTGGCTTGTCAGGGTCAGATTGACAAGGTGTTTGCAGTAGCAATTTTTATGTAGTGTGCTCACTTTTATCTACACATAATGTTTTTGCATTTCCCTGGTGGGGAAACTGTCTGCATCAAAATTCAGCTAAAGTCAATAGTTTGCATGGAACCATTTTGTAAATGAGCTATCACTAATTAGAGCCCTTTCAGAGTGTAATGGATACACAAATGGCGTGTCATCCATCCCCAGTAAAGTTCAAACTTTGTTAAAGGGGATTATAAAACCTATTTTTTTGGCTAGGTGCTAGTGTCTCATCTCTCCAGAGACTGAAATCTGAGGATTGGAGTTCAAAGACAGCCCAGGCAAGAAAGAGACTCTTCCTTCCAACTAATCATCAAAAAGCCAGAAGTGCAAGTGTGGCTCAAATGGCATAGCATTACATCTTGGGGACATTGCCCAGGCCCTGAGTTCAAGCTTCAGGTCCAGGAAAAAATGTAAGTTAAAAATAATGATTGCCATTTGATATCAAATGAATAATAAGAATAATATTATTTTGATCATTCTTTATAATGTCACTGATATATTAATATTAACATTAATTTGTTCAATATGATATTATTTAGACAGTAGAATAGTGCTTCATATCAGCAGAGCAAATATCTTATCTGGACTTCTGGGGTGTCTGAATAATTAGCAAATTTGGATAAGTGGCCAGGAGTGGAATTGCTGGGTCATAGGAAAGCTTGTAGTCTTTTGAGTAACCTCCATACTGCTTTTCAGAATGGTTGAACAAGTTTACACTCCCACCAATGGTGCAGTAGTATTCCCTTTGACCACATCTCCTCCAGCATCTGTTGTTATTAGAGTTCTTGATTAGAGCCATTCTAACTGGGGTGAGGTGGAAGGAATCTCAATGTTGTTTTGATTTGCATTGCTTTTATGGCCAGAGATATGGAACATTTTTTCATTTGTCTATTTGCCTTCCTTTCTTCTTCATCTGAGAAGTCTATTAATTGATTTGTTGTTTCTTTGAGTGTTTATTTTTTGAGGGGGTATTTTATTTTTTAGCTATAAGTGTATTTTAGATATAAGACTCTTGTTTGATGCATAGCTAGGAAAAAAAATCTTCTCCTGTGAGTTTTCTATTTATCTTATTAGCTATGTCCTTTGCCATACAGAAACTCTTCAGTTTGATGAACTTTTATTTTTCCAGTCTTCTTTGATTTGTTGAGAATCTGAATCTTTAATTAGGAGTTTTTGGATTTTTGTTTTTGTCATTTTGGGGGCTTAAACTCTAGGCCTCGGCACTGCCACTGAGAAATTCAGGTCAAGACTAGTGTTTTACCATTTTGAGCCACAGGGCCACTTCTGATTTTCTGGTGGTTAATTGGAGATAAGTCTTACCGACTTTCCTACCTGAGCTGGATTTGAAACACTATCCTCAGACCTCAGCCTCCTGATTAGCTAGGATTACAGGCATGAGCCACCGGCGCCCAGCAATTAGGAGGTTTGGATCTGTGCCTAAGAACCTTAGTGTTTCCAATATCCCTTCCTTTAATATTTTCATGGTATCTGAGTTGATCCTGGTGCAGGGTGAAATGCAAAGTTATAACTTCAGTTTTCTGTACAGGCGCAGCCAATTCTGCCAGCACTATTTGTTGAAGAGGCAATCTTCTTCTATCCTATGTTTTTGGCTCCCTTAGCAAATACTAAGTGGCTATAGGTCTGTGGGTTCATTTCCTGGTCTTCTATGCAAGCCTATTCGTATGCTAATACCATGTTTTTGTTTGTTTGTTTCTTTTTTTAAAATTTTAGTATGGCTTTGTAATGATGTTTAAAGTTTAGTATTTATATTCTTCTAACACTGTTCTTTCTGTTAAGGATTGTTTTTGCTCTTTGGTGTCTTTATGTTCCATATAAACTTTTGGATTGCTTTTTCTATATCATTGAAGAATGTTGTTGGGATTTTAGTCGGTATTGCATTGAATTTGTAGATAGCTCGAGGAATTATCGTCGTATTCATGATGTTAATGCTTCCAGTCCAGGTGCATGAAAAGCTTTTCCATATCATTAAATCTGCTTTAATTTCTTTTTTTCAGATTTTTAAGGCTTTCATAACAAGGCACCTTCTTATCTTTGGTTAATTCCTAGTTATTTTTTTGAGGCTACTACAAATGGAGTTGCTTTCATGATTTCAATCTCGATCTTCTCATTATGAATATACAGAAAAGCTGCTGATTTATTTATTTATTTATTTTTAATAATTTTTTTTGTCGGTCATGGGGGCTGAACTCTGGCCTGGGTGCTGTCCCTCCAGTGGTAGGGCTCAAGGCTGGAGCCCTACCACGTGAGCCATAGCACCACTTCTGGCTTTTCTGCTTATGCGGAATCAAACCCAGGGCCTCATGCATGCAAGGCAAGCACTCTACCGCTGAGCCACCTTCCCAGCCCAAGCTACTGATTTTTGTTGGTTAATTTTACGCCCTGCTACTTTGCAGAAGATTTGAATTAGCTCTAGTAGCTTGGTGGAATAGTCTAAATGGTCCTTTAAATACAGGATCATGTCGTCTGCAAAAAGAGATAGTTTTCGTTCTTTCCCTATTTGGATCCTCTTTATGTTTTTCTCTTGCCTTGGTGATCTTTTAATGAATTCCAGTACTATATTGAAAAGGGATAAGGGAGAGGACAGCCTTATCTCTTTCCTGATTTTAGATAAAATGATTTCAACTTTCCACTATTAAGTATAATGTTGACTGTAAGGATGTCACATAGAGCCATTAGATAGCAGTATGGACATTCCTCTGAAGGCTAAACATAGAGCTTCCCTATGACTCAACAATCCCACTACTCGCCATTTATCCAATTGACTGCAAAGAAGGCCACCTCAAATGACCAACAAAACCATGCTCATTGCATCACTGTCTGCCATAGCCAAGATATGGAATCAACATACATGTCCACAGCTCAGTGGACCAATTGATCACAAAAATTTGGAATTTATGTTTCCACCAGAAGGAATAATATTGAGCCATTCATAAGGAAATGGAAAGAGTTGGGGAAAATTATATTAAGTGAAGTAAGCCTACCCAAAGAAATAGGTTGCATTGATTTCCCTCATTTCTGGTAACTAGAAGGTGGCAATAAGTCTACAAGTAAACACACTGTATAGCAAAAGACAAAAAAGTCACACTTGGACATCATAAATTATGCAGGAGTCTAGAAATTCACACAATGAAACCAAAGAAGGATATTCTTAGGAGAGGATCACAAAGTCCCAATAGCTATATGCATGTAGTCTCTCTCTCTCTCTATGACTATATATGGACTATATATAATCTATATATAATCATATCTATATAGACTATATATGGACTACTATATATAATATATAGTATGTATAAAATAATATATAATATATAGTCCATATATAGTCATATATATAGATTATATGCACATAGCTATTATATGATTCTTTAAATATTTATTGAAATGAACTCAAAAGCATAGAAACAAGCAGCTTTTTTGTCAGTTTTCTTTTTTTTTTTGTTTTCTACTTTGTCAGTGTTTTTCATTTGTATAATTTTTGCCTTGTATATAAGTTTATCTGTTTTTAGGAAGGAAAGGAGTAGCACAGAAATAGTGGGACAAAGGGTGAACAAATGCAGCAGTGATATTCACTAGATACCATACTGAAAATAAACTGTATAGCTTAGGAAGGAGGGGGTCAGGAGGGAAAAAGTGGGAGAAAACAAGGGAAGGGCTGACACTGTTCAAAAGGAATATACTCATTACCTGACTTATATGACTGTAACCCCATTGTACATCACCTTTACAACAATCAAAATTTTAAAAATAATAATAGGAATATTTATTATGATTATAATACTGTTTCTAGGGAAGTTCTTCCAACTATTTGGTTTTGTAAGTTATTGTAGTGTAGTCAAATATGATGTGATTAAATCATCTTGAAGTGGACAAATGGGTAATATATTTTTATATTACATACAGGGAACAAAAACAGAATACTTAGGAGCAATATTCAGAAATATTGCTACTGCGTATACAACTAATAATGTCTCATATGTTAGCAAATATTCACTTTCTAAGTCTAGGTAATTAGATTCCTTCTCTTTTTGTTGCTATGTTTTTATGTCACAAAGATGCATCTTAAAAACATTGACACATATTGAAAATATTGACCTAACATAGTTAATGTCTGTTAAATGGAAGCTATTGTTTATCTTTATTAATATTTTACTGTAAGCAAATATAAAGAAGTAAGATGCATAACTCAGTTTGACATTCCTCTATTTAATAACTCTGACATTTGTTATAATGATTTTTACAAATGGACTATAACTGATTTGCTTCTGTAATTAAATTCAGTATTTGTGTCATTTATGGTTCTGAAAGCAGATAATATATAGATGTTCCAGCATATACATATATACATTATAAAGTAAAATATTGAGAAGAAAATATGTTAGCAAAATTAAAAATTAAAAAGCATTCATTAAAAATTCAATAAATACCCCCAATCTGATCATGGTTTTGTTTTAAATTTCCTTAAAAATTTTGAATTTGTTAATTTTTTTAACAAATAGAGATGTTTTGGGCAGATGTAATTTCTCTGTGTAGGTAGGTTTTAAAATAATTCATTTGATTATTTTACTCTCATTTTTTAGTTGCTGCAAATTTGGCTTTTTTCTTCTTCATTATCATTTAATTGTATGGTTTTCTCCTTAGTTATATGGCTCCATTTTGGATCACTTGCATAATACCAGATTCGATACCTACCACTGCAACAAATAATGAATATCTAAATAAAAGCAAAATGTATGATTTTACACATTATACACTCACTCTCCTGCCAATTAATATTTAAGTCAACTTTCATTCATTACAGCAAATAAATCTACCATTGCCCTTAAAGAAAGAATCCTAGGCTTTATCAAGTAGAAACTCAATTCCTTCTCTGGAAGCTGTTAAATCTCTTCCCTCTTGCCAGATGTTCTTGTATCTACACATATTATGTTAGTTTCCACTGCTGAGGATATTTCCCAAATTCACAGTGTGAATGCTAGCTCTAGATTGTGAGGGGGAAAACTCCATCTCTGTTGCCATGTTAGACCAAGGTTAAAATTTCCCTTTGTCATATAATCTTCCAGCAAGACGTGGATCTGATACTTATAGCTTGCATCAATCACACTGAATTGTGGAGAATATTAAATAAGTTAAGAAGTGCAATCTGTTTGACCAATGCCTGGCAGTTAGGGTCCCAATATCATTGACTCCTGTATTTATTTAGGCTTTTGTTATTTCATATTTTGATTTTTATTTCCTTTGAATAATTGGACAGAGGAGCTTCAATTCAATATGTCAGTTTACAAGTACAATGCAACTTGATCCAAGTTGTATTTGTTCTCCATCTCTCCCAATCCCACCAGTCCCCTCAATTTACTTAGCTCCATTTTCACACATATACCCTGAATATTAAGACAGCATTTTGATTTTATGGTTTCTAGCAAGAAATATTTTTAAAATAATAGTTTTCTTTTTACTATGGTGGATAAGAGAGCCTATCTTCATCCTTCACAATGTTTCTTACAATCTACTCAACTATGCTTTTCCTTTTGGTTTGTTTTTTTCTTTCTTGCTCTTGTTTCTAGTGTATTTATAAGGTACCATGTGATTATTTTTGGTGCTTAGTATGTTCCTCCCCAACGGTATAACCCCTGTTTCCACTGTATTTGATGTCAGTATAATTTGGGGAGGGGAAGGGAAAAAAACAAAATGTTTAAATAGAGATCCAGGTTGACCCATTGTAACCATGAGACGTACAAGACACTGTTGAACATTGAACTTTACAAATTAGGATGTAGGGCGGGAGTGTAGTTGTGGAGATGGGAGGGAAGGGATGGTAGGAGAAAAACAAAGGAGGAGGCAACAATGCTTGATAAAAAATGTACTCATGACCTTGCTCATGTAACTGTAACCTCTCTGTACAGTATTTTCACCATAAAAAACTTATTATAAATATTGCAGGAAATTGTCATTTATTTTGATCTCATACCATGAGGCATAAATCCAGCTTGTTTCCTTTCTATGTAACCATAATCTAATCATAATTTACTCAAAGAATCAAATAAGTGCCGGGCTGGGAAGGTGGGTCAGTGTTAGAGCGCTTGCCTTGCATTCTTGAGGCCCTGGGTTTGATTCCTCAGCACCACATAAGCAGGAAAAAAAAGCCAGAAGTGGCGCTGTGGCTCAAGTGGTAGAGCGCTAGCCTTGAGCTGAATTGCTGAGGGACAGCGCCCAAGCTCAGAGTTCAGGCCCACGACCAGACCCCCCCCCCAAAAAAAAAAAATAGAATCAAGTGCTATAGACTATTATTTCAGTATTTAATTAAATTGCTTATTTTGCCATTTTATAAGTTTACATACATATTAAAATGTTCTTCCATCCCATTATTTTCTTGCAATTGTTTATAAGACAGTCTCTCAATTAGTGAAGTCTGGTTATATCACACTTTTTTATCACGTTCTGGTTCCAGTTTGCCTACTTTATTTTGCAACTTTAGTTCCCTTTTAAGTTTTTTTTTTTTTTTTTTTTTTTTTTTGTCGGCTGTGGGGCTTGAACTCTGGGCCTGGGCTCTGTCCCTCAGCTCTTCAGCTCAAGGCGAGCGCTCTACCACTTGAGCTACAACGCCACTTCCGGTTTTCTGGTGGTTTATTGGAGATAGGAGTCTCACGGTCTCTCCTGCCCGGGCTGGCTTTGAACCGCGATCCTCAGATCTCAGCCTCCTGAGTAGCTAGGATTACAGGCGTGAGCCACCAGAGCCCGGCATCCCTTTTAAGTTTTTATTCATAACAAATTATAGAATATACTCAAGGAGTTGAAAACTTCAAAAAATGACATTTCTAGTGGGAATAAATAAAATATATTAAGCATTTTGATGGAAACTTCAATGAATACCAAATTTTTTCATCCAAAATGCATTGTATTTCCCTTTCTACCTCCTCTAAATTTTCAATTGTCCCTCTGTCACTTGAATGATTCTTGCCACTCCTATTCTTGTACTATTACTTTTTCTTGGTATTATTAAAGGGTTATTATAGCCTGTTTTTAAGGTTGAATTATACAATATACCATGTTCCATAGCTCACACTTGAATACACATAATGCATTTTTATAGTACTCACCCGATCCCCCTCTCTTTCCCCATATTTTTCCTTATTTCCTATGAAATATTTTTGTGTATGCTGGTCCTAGAGCTTGAGTTCATATTCTGGGTCTTGTCCATGAGCATTTGTACTCAAGGATAGCACTCATCCACTTGAGCAACAACTCTACTTCCAGCTCTTTGGTGATTTAATTAGAGACAAGAATTTAATCTAAGCATATAAATAATATTCAGAGTACCAAAATCAAATACAGTGACAATGGGATAAACCATAGGAAAAATACACAAAAGAAACATGAAAATCACATAGTACATTAAAGGCAACAAAGAAAAACCTCTTGTTTCTATGTTTTGGAGTTCATTTCACTTAGTATTGTCTTATATGGTCATATGTACATAACTATTGAACTATTCTGTTCATATACTAGGAGTATCCTAGAAATATACTAATTATTACAAATGAGGGAAAACATGGAGCCTATGTTTCTTTGGCTGGCTTACTTCACTTAATATGATTTTGTACCCTGGGTATTGTATATATGTTTATTTGAATTAGGGAAGGGAATGGGAACAACAAAATGGTGAAACAAAGGCTAAGGGCAAAGCATTGCAATGGCAATATTCACAAGAAAATAGGTTGAAATGATCTGTACAACTTAGAGGCGGGAGTGAGAGGGAATTGGGAGAAATAAGAAGGGGGTAATAAGTTCAACAAGAAATGTACTCATTATCTTACATATGAAACTGTAATCCCTCTGTCTATCACCTTGACAATAAAATTAAATTTTAAAAAAGTGTTTCATGAACTTTCCTGCTTTGGCTAGTTTAAAATCATGATCCTCAGATCTCAGAACCCTGAGTAGCAAGGAATACAGTTGTGAGCTCCACACTGACTTTTAAATTATAAAAATTTAGTTATGTCATATAGTCATTTCAAATTTGACCTTGTTTTCTGAGCACTTCATTTTTCTGTAGGAACTATCCCAGCCCTGCTTTTGATCATATTCCAGTTTTTGTAATAATCATGCTTTTTAAGTCATTTTCTTGTAGCTAAGTAGTCATTTTTTTGAACCAGAATCCTCAGCCTCTTGTCAATGTCTAGAAGCATGAAGAATAAGAGGATGGTAAAGCATCATTCACAATTAGCCTTAGAAGGATCTACTTCAAGCCTCTTCTACCTTATAATTGATGCTGCTGAGAAAAGAAAATCCCCCTTACAGGAAAACTACATTTGTGGAGTTATGTGCAGACCTGGGCCTTACAACACTGGTGATCAATGTAGTTCATCAGTCCCCAGGCACATGAATATACGTGTTACTTCAGTTCAATGAAAAGTCTTATAGTATATTTCTATGGATGTGGAGGCTAATAAAATAGCTGAAGAAAACCAGTGACAGTCACAAGGAAGCTATGGGATGCTTAATTAGCTCTGACTTGCTGGCTTTTCCTGTAGCAAATATCGTGAAATCATCCCTCCAGTTATGTTCTAAGTAAGAAAGAAAAGGCAGTGCTCTGAACACTGAAACATACTTTTAAATCTCCACATTTCATTCTTTTTTAACTAGAAGCCATCCCTTTTCTCTATCTCATGATAAACTTTTAATTGAAATAGATAAAAAGTTATTTTCTGCTATTAATGGTAGAGTAATTCCTTGAAGAGTTACCATCATGAATCATATAGAATTCTCATCTGATGATAAAAAATTATAGCACGCATAATAACAATACCCAGTAATAATGGAATTGTCTCAGTTCCATAGGTTTTTGTGAAACATTGATTTTCCAACAACAACAATCAGATCATCCTTCATTTATTTATTAATGGTTTGATTTATTGTTCTTGTTTCTAATGAATGTATTAACTTATGTCTTATCACTAGATCCTAGGAGAAAAGCATATATTTATTGTTTATATCTCCCTCTTCCCACATTGTTTTTTAAACAAACCTTTAGTAAGTATTTTTTAAAGTTTTTTTATCTTTATGGAAAAGGTTACAGTTACATAAATAAGGTAATGAGTACATTTGTTTTTGAGCACTGTTACCCTCTCCCTCATTTTCTCCCACTTACCCCTCCCATCTCCCTTCCCCTCCCAAGTTGTATGATTCATTTTCAACATAGTGTTAATCAAGAAAATATCAATGTGGCTTTAGTTCACCCTTTTTCCTGCTGTTTCTCTGATTCCAGTTCCTTCCACAGATCGGACAATCTTACAGACAAGACACAAGGTACAGAAAGCCAAAAGAAAAAAAAAAACTACATACAGGACATAATAAAACCTCTTGTTTCTATATCTTGGAGTTCATGTCGTTATGCCTCATTATATGTGGTCCTATGCACTTAGCAATTGGGTTATTGGAATTCCCTGTTAAGAATATCACTGACATATTCTACTTTTTACAAATGAGGGAAACAAAAAAACAAACGGACAAACAGATGAGGGAAACCATGTATACAACTTTTCTTTGGGTCTGGCTTTCTTTGCTTAATATTACTTTTTCTAGTTCTTTCCATTTCCTTACGAATAGGGCAATGCCATTCTTTCTGATGGAAGAATAAGTATCTTTAAGATTGTTGCTGGGATCTAGTGGCTTATCCTTGTAATCCCAGGTAGTCAGGAGGCTGAGATGATGTCTGTAGTTGGAAGTCAGTCCAGAGGGAAAAATGTATGACATCTCATCGCCAATTAATCAGCAAAAACAAAAAAGGGGGGAGGGGTGGTTCAAGTGCTAGAATGTCTTTGTTGGGACAAAAAACTAAGCAAGCATTCAAGGCCCTGAGTTCAAGTCCTGGTAAGGTTTACCTTTGTTTTTGTGTACCTGTACATATAACACACAGGCATGCCCTATGAGTATGTGGACCAATATGAGTTCATTCTACTCCGTTCTTTCACATCCTGACTTGAATAATTTACAGTTGTTAGATCTGAAATTCGCTTAATAAATCAAAATTCAAAAAAATGATAAAAAGCTATGGGCCCAAATCTATTTTAAAATGCTATAAAAATGCCAAGAGGAAAGAATAAACAAAATAAACAAAATAAACAAAATAAGAACATGCTGATCAACACTGTAAATCAATTTCTAAAGGCTATAACTGAGTAACTAGATACTGTTCAAAAAAAAACAAACAAACAACCAACTTGATTCTGATTTCTGAGTGAACTAAGTCAAGACCAAAATGCAAAGCATGTTTTTTCTCTTTTCATAATGTGGATATGTGGGTTTTACACCCAAACTACTACCTATTAGGTAAACATACACAGGGACAAATACATATATTCACAAACTGAAGTATAGTGCAGGCAGGAATGAAACTCACGATGTCAACCTTGTGAACAATTAACTGACAGTTTAACAATACGTATCAACATCAGGAAGCTGCCACAGGTAGTGAATGGGGAGGTGTTAGTGGAAAGGGAGTAATGAATAAGAAAGGGAAGGGCTGAGGAATAGTCATGATACCAATGCACGTAAGTGGAAGAGGAAAGTATGTAGTTTGTAAAGGAAGAATAAGTGTAAGTAAGTATGACAGTGTGTTTCTGATGGAGGTGCACTATACTGTAAATGACATGTGAGACAGTAATCTCCTGTACAGCCATGTGACATTTAAAAAATGTAACTTAAATATAATCCATCAAATCTATATATTCATCATGACGGTATAATATTTGCAAATATAGGTGGCTCACAGCCCAAATATATAAGTAAGTAACAATTAACAAAAGAGATTGAGAAAAACTTACAATATCACTTGTGTTTGTAAACATTTATCTCGGCAATTAAAGATAAACAGAGAAATTTTAGTTAAGTTCCAATATTACATGTTGCTCATCCATGAGATTTGTGAGGTTGACTATTGTCTTACACTTCAAAAATCTGATTTATATGTTTTGCACTTTCCAGTGGCAACATAAATTAAAAATTGATTAGACACAAGAACTGTATGACATCATTCATGGAGAATTGGGGAAAAAAACAGTAATGACATAGCCCTTACTAGTAGGCCAATAGTTCTTATTGTTCATACAATGTTTACTCCAATTATTAACAATTAACTATTGTAGTTATTCTAGTAATTATGCAGAGCAGAAGAGGATGGAATGGGAAAGATGGATCAGTAGGGGGTGAATTACTTCTACATAGAGTTAAGAAGTCCTGGTGTAACATGGCAGACGAGGGCATCCAAAGATAATTGTTAATGCACTATATATTTCAGAAAAGCAATAATAGAGAGTTTTTGCATTTTATGTATTTAATTTAAAAATAAAATGCTAATAATAAACTATATGAAGTTAAAATTAAGTCAGAGTTGCTGCTCTGAAAAAGTTCATGCACTTGGATAACATCCTAGCAAAGAAATTAGCAATGTCAGCAACAAAGGAGGGTGTATCATTCTATATCTCACAGACAATAAAAAGGAGAGCATTGCAATATAACGACAGCTTTTTGAGAACAACTTGACAAGTATGATAAAATGGAGGCATTGTTTGAAAAACACAACATGTCAAATCTGACATGGATAAAATAGAAAATCTGCAGAGCTATATATGTTTGTTCAATCAATTTAATTCACTACCAAATTATTTCCGAAAAGGAAGCTCTATTTTTCCTTCGTGAATTCTGTCACATTTGTTGGTGAAACAAGTACTTTGTCACACACATTCCTTTGTCGTACGGAAGAGGGTGACTGTTTGCCACTTGTAACTTCACTCAAACATCATGGTGACTCTTTAGAAAAGAAAAATACCACCCAACAAACTTTGTAAGGGCACAGACACTGTTTAGAAAAAATATTAGAGGGCTGGGAAGTTGGCTCAGTGGTAGAGTGCTTGCTTTGCATTCATGAGGCTCTGGGTTCGATTCCTTAGCACCGCATAAGCAGAAAAAGCCAGAAGTGGCACTGTGGCTCAAGTGGTAGAGTGCTAGCATTGCCAAAGAAACTCAGAGACAGAGCCCAGGCCCTGAGTTCAGGCCCCACGAATGACAAAAAAGAAAACTATTAGACTGTTTAGAAAAATATTAGTAAATCTAAGTGTGACATTTTTAAAAACTTGAAACTCAATACAGTTTTCCATTCAAACTATAATTTATAATTTACAAATTGTATGCAGCAAGTTCACCAGAAAGAAAGAACAACCCAGTTTGCATTAGAGGCAAAATCATGATATATTATAAGCACAAATTAAACCCTTGTTTTCCTCTTTAGTCTATTTCTTAAGCAAAATGATGAAAAATGCAATTTCTTTTCTTCACTGTTTTTTATTGCGAAAATACTGTACAGAGGGGTTACAGTTGCATGATCAAGGTAATGAGTGCATTTCTCATCAAGCATTGTTGCCTCCTCCTTTTTTTTCCCCTACCATCCCTTCCCTCGCACCTCCACAACTACATACCCCCCCACACCTAAACTTTAAAGTTTGTTTTTCAAAAGTGTCTTGTACATCTCATTGTTGCAATGAGTCAACCTGTATCCCTATTTAAACATTGTGTTTTTTTCTTCCCCCCCAAATTATAGCAATATCAAATACAGTGAAAACAGGGGTCATACTGTGGGGGAGGGACATACAAAGCAACAACAAAAAAATCACATGGTACCTTATAAATATGTTAGAAACAATAGCAAGAAAGAAAAAAAAACACTTGTGTCCCTATTTGGGGGGTTCATTTCACTTAGCTTCATCTTATCTGGTCTTATATATATAGCTTTTGACCTTTTCTAATTGTCCAATATATACTAGTTTTCGCAAATAAGGAAAATCATGGGACCTATGTTTCTTTGGACCTGGCTTACTTCACTTAATATAATTTTTACCAAGTCTGTCCATTTCCTAACAAATGGGGCAATGACATTCTTTATGATGGAGGCACAGAATTTATATATATATATATATATATATATATATATATGTAGATACATATATATATATATATATATATATATATATATTCTTGATCCACACATCTACTGAGGGGCATCTACAGCTTGGTACTGGCACAAGAAGAGACCTCAGGAACAATGGAATAGAATTGAAAGCCCAGAAATGAACCCACAGATCTATAGGAAAAATTGGTTAATCACCTGTAGAAAACTAAAGCTAGATCCTTACATATCACCCTGCACCAGAATCAACTCCAAAGACCTCAGAGTCAAAGCAGACACCCTGAAAACATTATAGAACTGAATAGGAGAAAGCCTAGGTTTCAACCTTTCAAAGAAAGGTTGGACAAATGGGATTGCATGAAATTGCAGAGCTTCTGCATGGCAAAGGACATAGCTGACAAGATCAATAGAAAGCCCACGGATTGGGAGAAGTTCTTCACTAGCCATACAACGGACAAAGGTCTCATATCTAAAATATACCTGGAACTCAAAAAATTAAATCCCCCCACAACAACTCTTCAAAGAAACAACTGCCCAATAAATAAGTGGGCTAATGACTTAAAGAGAAACTTTCTCTGAAGAGGAAACAAGGATGGCAAATAGACACATGAAGAAATTCTCACCTCTCTAGCCATACAAGAAATGCAAATCAAAACAGCATTGAAATTCTGCCTCACCCCAGTTAGAATGGCTATAATCAAGAACTCTAATAACAACAGATGCTGAAGGGGATGTGGACAGAAGGGAACCTTACTGCATTGTTGGTGGGAGTGTAAACTTGTTCGACCACTTTGGAAAGTAGAATGTAGTTTCCTCAAAAGCCTCCACATAGAGCTCCCCTATGACCCAGCAATCCCACTTTTGGGCATTTACCCAAATGATCACAAACAAGACCATACAAAAGCTACCAGCACAACTATGTTTATTACAGCATCATTTACCATAGCTAAGATAAGGAACCAATCCAGAAAAATGCAATTTCGAGTGGAATTTAATTATTCTATTAGTGTTTATGAGAGTTAAGACATTCTCTGTGTTTTTCACAGATCCTTAGATACATATGTACCGTACCAAAACAGACGATATCTTCTCTGACTAGTGTAAAGTACATGTCACAGATGGACTAGCAAGTGAATAAAACATGAAAACAAAAATTACTATTGGAATAGAATCGCAATACTCTATCTGTAGAGTTTCATTTGGCAAATCAAAAGAAACATGCAAATAGCTTCTAGCTTTTACTGAAGTTGGCAAGGTGCATGCTACCATTACAAGATTCAATCACCCTGACTATACTATTATTACAGAATTAAAATTGTGTACACAGTATGCTTTGATCACACTCACATTCCCTCCCTGTCCTTCATCTCTTCTCCCAAACCATTTTAAAAGCTTCACTGATTCACTTTCAAATGCATACATAAAATGTTTTGACCATACTCATCCTACTTCACCTTCTGTACTTTCCCTCCCCACTCCCAACCTGAACTTGGATTTAGGCTGGTACAATTTTTCAGCAAGAAATGAAAAACTTGTGTCATAGGTAGGCATTGTATTATAAAGCCACATTACTCTAACTTAATTTACATCTGTGTACATAAACCTAGAAAAATAACTCCATTTTTATAGAAATTATGCATTTCATGTAACATTGAAAATCATGTAGAAACTGCAAAAAGCAGTGAGAAACATATTCTTATAGCTAGTTTGGGTAGTTTTAAGTGTACTTAGACTTTTAGCAAAGTGTCACAGATTTTTGTCTAAAACCTTTAAGACTGGAAAAACTATATTCATTATATAAAAACAGAGATTCAGACAACTTAGGAACTGATATTTTCTTCTGCAAAAATAATAAATTCTATTGCATTAACGAAAGTACTTGAAGCGTATTATTCCAAACTAAAGAATAGAGATTTTTAAATTTAGTTACAACTAAATTAAATTAGTATTTTCGACCTCGCCTTAAACATATCCACCACTGACAATTGTTTCAATTAAACTTGAGGAATATAAACATACAAGTCATATTTTCATTAAAAATTTCTACTTAGAAAATTTAAATGTTTCTGTTTCGTATGAGGTTCGTAATGCAGTCTATGTGTGATACTCACTTGGAAAGTAAAATCCTTCTATTTCTACCATGTAAGACCTATTTTCATCATAGGAAATGGGCTATCTATAATCTACATTATATATTATGTTGCCATTTGGAGAAAATACTTTTTTTAATTTCAGTTAAAAATGAAAAGGAAATGGGAAGCAATGGTGGTGAAGATACACTCAGTGCTCTCATGCACAGATTGTCTGTGTTGCCATGTCTTAATGCATCCATAAAGTTGATGAGATTTGTTTGCCATGCCTGCTGGTCCCATCTTTGCTTTCCCTCAAAGAGCTGTGACAGACAGTCTATGGCCTATGGGGGATTGCTCGTACCTACAGCGGGTGATATCTGTCAGCATGTCTTGTTCCTCTTTCCTGTCTTGACAGGAATTCTGCATCAGGGTTGAGGATGGTTGAGAACCCGGTCCATTTATGCCTGTCAGCTTCATTGACAGGGAGCTTCCAGTGCTGCCCTCTTCAGGGCCGTCTAGCCCAGCTTCCAGGCACGTAAGAATGGGAGATTTTCCTTTCCAATGAGCAAAGAACAGTGCATGCCACAGAACAATGACACTTGCTATTGCAATCTGGCTAATTTATTGAACGGATTGTCCCTCCCCCTACTCCAGCTAAGATCAGAAGGGAACCAGACTTATCTGCATTAACTCTCCTGACCCAAGAATGCTGAACACCCTCCCCCCCCCACCATGGATATGTGCACCCACGGTTAAATGAGTCCCCACTGCTCATACTGCTCATCCCATGCTAAGCATTACAAAAGATGTGATGTTTCATCTTTGTATCATGAATTTACCTGGTGCATTAATTCCATCTTACAAGAATATCAGCTACTTCTTTTATGGCAAGGTACTTCTTATACTCTATGAATTGCAAAAATTAACGTCACAGTGCTAGCTAACTTGGACTGTGGTGAAAGTCCTCTTCTTGACTTTCAAATGGTGTCTTCCTGTGGTATCTTTACCTGAGAGAGACAGAATATACAGGGAAAAGAAAGAAGAATTCTAGTTACTACCTCTGCTTATAGAATACTGATTCTTCTCATTTCTTTTTCTTACTGTACTGAGCTAGGAACTCACAGCCTGATCTTCCTTTGACTGATGCTTGACCACTTAAACCATGCCTACATCCCAAATTCATGACCCAGTTTACACCAAATTACCTCCCATAGGCCATCTTCTTTCTTAATATTATCAGATATTAAGTGAGGCAAATTTTCTATATGTGGTATTTTTATGTCAAGTAATCAATTGTATTTTTCTGCCATGGTTCTTTCTTTCATTTAAAATAATCATTGCCACGGTGATATACAGAGGGGTTCAGAACATAAGTCAGGTTATACATACACTATATGTGAATATTTTAGTTCACATAAAGTTTCAGTTCATAGCCACTTTATACCTTAAACTACTCATTGTTTAAATACTGACATCAGTGTTTAAATTTCTAATATATTTTATGTAAGGATCTTGAGAACCTACATCAGTTCCTATAAAATGAGGTATTTGCTTGATTAGTTATATTCAACAACATAATCAGCATTGTTCTTTGACAACTAGTTGGTGGCAAAAGATGTGGTAGATTTTATTAC
The DNA here is from genome assembly GCF_024711535.1 of Dipodomys merriami. Classification (NCBI taxonomy): domain Eukaryota; kingdom Metazoa; phylum Chordata; class Mammalia; order Rodentia; family Heteromyidae; genus Dipodomys; species Dipodomys merriami. Next base: position 57,560,910 of record NW_027206068.1, on the reverse strand, counting down.
TCTCTAGGTTTTGTCACCATCTGTATATATGTATATGTGTGTATATATATGATATATGACATATATATGATACAATATATATAAAGTATGCATATGTATTACAATATAGCCATTGCTATATTTGCATGTTGTTTCCATGACACATTTTGTATTACATTGTGAAAAACTTGAAAGCAAAAATCTAAACTTAGTAATATTTACCTCAATTTCAACTATTTATGAACTGTAGTAGAAACCAAGTAAAGGTTTATGAAGAGGATACTGAATAAAAAATATCAAGGGCTTGGAACTTATGGTTTAAGCCTGAAATCTCCTACGAATATCTCAATCCCCAGGAAACAGTCAGAAGCATAAATGACTTCTTGTTTTCAACCTATTGAGCCAATTAATAGAATACATACCCTCATGTGATCCAGTTTCCACCCTACTGGAACTGTGCAATACTAAATAGATATTGTTCTTAATCCCAGATCATTATGGTTTGTTACGTAGTAATTTAAAGTTAATGCATACAATTTAAAGCTGTGGCTAAAATTATATTTTATCACCCAATAGCTCTGATTCAGGATCTGATATATAATCTGTGTCATTTGTCAATAATGTTCTGAACTTGAGGATGACTTTGAAAACAGAATGTGTTTTTCCCTACTATCAATTCTCTTCTCGATTCTTTGCTCATTCATTCATCAAACAGTTATTGAACACATATGTCTGAGGACATGAGAAAAACTCTTGGCAACTGAAATATAAAAAGACATAATTCATAATTGGAAATAAATGAATACAAATCTATATTCAAATGGTATATGTAAAATTAATTTTGGTCTATAATTAATATTTTTAAATACAATTAGCTTTATTCCTAAACTCAGAAATATCTCTATTGAAAAATGCATACCTAGTGCACTACAGCAAATTAAAATGGCAAAAAAAAGTCAGATGAATCCAGAAACTACAACTTTTAGAGTCTGATAATATCAAGGATCAGCCAGTCGTCAATCAAGGAATTTCATGGTTTCGGATACATGAAAGCCGGCTTTGAAGAAGGTATATTTCTTCAAACTGGCTTAAGATTCTTAAAGTTATTCCTAGCGCAACAGGAAATCTTCCCACAAGCATATGCTTGGGCCAGAAGTCTTAAGAAGAAAGAATTGAGCACTGGCAGTTTCTCTATTAATCTATCAAATGAATGCTAAAATGTCAGAATCAAGAGACAAATGCCTACAACATACACAGTCCTTCAAAGACAGAAAGTAGCTTGAAAGAGAGGTCAACAGCCTCCAAGACATTTCACCTTTTCCTGGAATTAAAATGAGATGCTAAAATAAAAAAGCCAAGGCTACTTGATCTTCGTGTAAATTCTTTTTTAAAGGTCCCTAGTTAATTCACTAGTACATTTTCTTTGAATTTTCTTATTCAGAAAATGCTTTCAAGGAAATTATTTGGAAAAACTTAAATCACTGCAAGAAATACCCAGAATAATACACAAAGTCATTTATGTTTGTAAATCTAGTACCACAAATCCAGTGACTACAAACAAAACTCTATCACCCAGATGTGTGTGGTGGTACACACATTAAGACCAGCACTCAGGAAGCTGAGGGAGGAGAATTGTGAATTTTGTCTAGTAAGACTCTGTTTTAATTACCTAATAAAATAAACATTTGTCACAACAATGTCTTCATTCTTTTCTGTCAGGATGTCCATTGCTTGATTGTCTTGTAGAACCATCATCATGAATACAGAAATAGAGAGACTCACAATACAATATGAAGGGAAAAGTATTTTGATGAACAAAGAATAGATATGAGACTACTTCAGTGGAGTAAGAAAAAGAAAAATTTAATCTATAACTTTTTTTTTTTTACAGAATTTATACCAAAGATTGTATTTTTTCACAAATGAAAACCAAGAAAAAGACCAAGAATGACATTGCACCGTGGAACATGTTTGCTTAACCATTGACATTGACATTAAATACAAAAGAAAACCCAGGGAAGCATGTGCAATGTGTTTGGGAGTGTGAGTGCAGTGGAGAAGGATTTGTCATGTCTCCCAACACTGTGGACTGTATGGAATACAGATGGGGCTTTGAGCTTGTGACTCCACTCATCATTCCTTCCCTTCAATCTTGTATGATTATTTCTCAAGGATATTTACCATCATCTCTCTCTTGAGATCAGCTATTAGTAGAGGTTTTTTATTTGTGTTTATTTGGAGGGGGGTTGTTTGTTTTGTTTTGTCTTTGTCTTATCAAAGTACCTAATTTGGAAATCTGTGTAACTCTCCCGTAGTCAGTCCCCATGATGGCTGTGAAGAGGTCACTTTCTAGTATTCATGCTACTTGTAGCTTTCACAGTAAATAGGGTTGACCTAATCAGCACAATATTGGTGAAACTATAAATGTGACTTCTAGGCCAGTGTCATCAAATCTACTATAGCTGGTTTCTTATTCTCTTGGGCCAGTCACTCTGGGAAGGCAGTTAGCATGTGGTAAGGACATTCAGCCCTGCATAGAGAGATCCATAGAGAGAGTTTCAAGGGTTTGTTAATGACCAACATCATCCTGTTAGAGAAACAGAATGACTACAAATGACCTAAGCTAAGTAAGAGCTTGCTTAATAAGAGGTGATTTTTCTTCCTTTTGAGATATTAAGAATGCATCATCTTTTTCTCCTTATAAAACAATAAAGATCCAGATAAAATTATTTTTAAAAATAGGCACTACATATTTATATTTAGTTTTTAATCCCAGTCAACAGCATTTGAAGTTTCTGCTAACCTACTAGTGCAATAAATTAAACATCTTTCAGTAATCTTAGATGTATAGTTTTTGTTTGGTAATAGTGTGTTTTGGAAAATTACATTTATTTTAAAAAGCTAAAAACAGAAAAGTTATAGCTAGGTTATAAGTCAGGCAAAGGGTACATTTGCTTCTGGATAATGTGACTCTTCATATTTTCAATGATACTTTAAATATATTTGTTTGTAATTTGTATTTAGTGTGGAAGCTATAAAACCATGATCATATGATCATATTCCATTTTTCATATAATTTCATTTCGCATATAAATTTGATTTTTTGTATTCATTACATATGAAAGCGATCATTTATTTTTAAACTCTACTTTTCATACTATTTTGGATGTAAACAACAATATAATAAACAGATGTAAGAACTGTTATAAAACAACTGCTAGAGAAGTGAAAATAAAATATATCCAGGTGAATTCCTTCAGGGCCATGAAATAATGAAGCTGAACTGCTCACTTCGCCTCACTGATCAAAACCAAACAACCACTGACTCTGGCATGTAGGGGAGATAAATGGCTCATCAGGTCATATATTCTGAATTATAGACTAACAATACCAATTTTTTCTCAAGAAATATCAGGTCTGGTTCTTTCATTGAGGAGTAAAAGATAAATGCAGGTTGTTTTGTTTTCTGTTTTTTTGTTTTAACAACAGTACCAACACAAACCTGGGTAAAATGAAGTTTTTAATGTTAACTGAGAGAAAAGAACTATTTTTTCCCTTTTATGAAACTATCATGTCTTCTCACTAAGCAAATTTGATTATTGAGATAATTATTTGTAATTGCCAGCCTTAAATATGATTCTGAAGATACCTAATGAAATATGATTATAAAGATACATTAGGAAACAATAGAAATATAAAAGCACTCATATGGAAAATTAAATCTAGCAATTATGTCTACAGATATCCCATAAATTTGGAAAAATGGTTTGGATGAAAAAATCAGTGTATTAAAACATGGATATTATCACATTTAATTTTTATAAATACAAACATATAAATACAATTGTTTAATGTTCTTTATGTATTTTCTTATTGGAATTTTACAGAAGTATTTTACTGTGAGACATTTGTTCTAGCATTTAAGAATCAGAAATGATCCAAAGGACAGTCATATTTGATTAAATCTTAGTCTAACTGCTGACTTGTCATCAGACAATTTCCTAGGCCAAATAAATTCATAAATATGCTGTCCTGGGTGCTGCCTCAATCACTGGCCTGAATATGAAAGCAACCTGACAGTAAGCAAATACTATTACAATAACCCATCCATGTGGACATTAAAATTTGTCAATAATTGCCTTACTTTTGTCTTTTTTTAAATCAAAATTCCCAACTCTACTAAAAAGATTCCAAAAATATCTATACAGTCTGTTTCTGGGTAACTAACATACCCAGAAACTTCTTTATCTTGTGTTACAATGAATAGTTAATGTTTACAGTTTCCTTTTTCCCCCATTTGCCCTTTCTGTTGTCTCTCCACATCACTCTTCCAACACTAAAGTCTGCCTCCACCCTGTGTCCCAGGCTTCTGCACACATGTGGGCACACCACCCAGTGGCATCTGTCCTTCCTCTGTGCTTCCAGTGCATTGTCTGTAACTCCTCCCCCAAACACTGAGCTACTCTTATTGAAGTTTCCACATGACACTTTGGGATCACATCTTCAGTTCACTCAACCAACATTCACCACACTATGCTGTAGCATCTCTTAGAGATCCAAACATATAGTGTATCCGCTTACCTCAACAAAAAAGGCCACAGAAAGGTGGGCTCATTAAAGTACACTATGAACCTGTTTGTACATCAAGACAGAGGAAGTTATTCCTCTAATACTGACTGGAATAATACAAATGGTTTCCTAGAAAAGATGACATCAGAGTTGAAATTCAATGATTCTTATCTTCATTGTCAAGGATAATGCCTAATGATGAACTTATTTTTTAAGATTCCAGAGTAAACAAACAAAAAAAAAACCCAAGTAGTAGAACACTACTTTCAGGTAGAATAGCTCTAAAAATGTACTGCAATTTTATTAACAATGACAGGTCTCAATGGTGGCTAAGATTTGGTAGTTTTAGTCTATATTCTTATATATTATATATTATATATTGGAGATGGATAGTACCAAGCTTGGAAAATGAGTATCTAATTTTTAATATATATTTTTTCTTTTTTGTTGGTCGTGGGGCTTGAACTCTGACCTGGACCCTGTCCCTGTGCTATTTTGCTCAAAGCTAGCACTCTACCACTTTGAGCCATAACTCCAGTTCCAATTGTCTGGTGGTTCGTTGGACTTCAGAGTCTCACAGATTTTTCTGCCCAGGCTGGCTTCCTCAGATCTCAGCCTCCTGAATAGGATTACAGGCATGAGTCATGTGTGCCCACTCAACATCTAATTTTAACAATCTCATAACATATCCTAAAATGTAAAATGAAAACTTATTTTCCTGATAGTAACTTCACTGTTTCTACATTGATTCTCCCATTAGTTTATGTGTTTTCAGAGAATGAATTATTCCACACACTCCCCTACTGGCTCGTCAGTTCTTCACAAGAGTGCAATATATCATGAGGAGAAGCCACTAATTAATACCTCCAAAACATAGATTGATGAGCTCTGTAAGTTCCCTGAGAGTCTGTGAAGTCCCTCATCTGAACTGTTGTTTGTCATAAAGAATACTGACATGATGATTAAGTTTGACTAGGTAATTCTATCCCAATTTAGGATTTCAGCAACATGCCAAACTTAACAAACCACCCATTCATTTTGTTACAATCAGGAATACAAGAACTATATCCAAAACTGTTATGCTATTAAAATTGTGGCTCACACTCAGCTGGTGAGTTGATCAGCTCCTGACAAATGGTTACATCACTTATTTATGGTTTTTTTTTTTAGTCAAAGTAATACATCATTGTCTCTTGGGGAATGTTATTGTGTAGTCTTACATTGTAACACAAGTTAAATTCTACTGCTTTTTGTACATTCAAATTGAAATGGAAAGAAAATGGAGGAAAGGGCATTTGTACTAAAGAAATTGTAAGCAATTGCTGTTTCAGTTCCTGAAGAGTAGGTAAATAGTAAGAGAAATTACTCATAAATTACAATTGTTATGTCACTGATACCGTCTGAGAAATTGCATATTTATCTACAACATTTACCAATTTCTCTCTCCTTCTATAGTTAAAATTTCTCTTAAAAAGATTATATCTGCGCCGGGCGCTGGTGGCTCACGCCTGTAATCCTAGCTACTCAGGAGGCTGAGATCTGAGGATCGCGGTTCAAAGCCAGCCCGGGCAGGAGAGACCGTGAGACTCCTATCTCCAATAAACCACCAGAAAACCGGAAGTGGCGCTGTAGCTCAAGTGGTAGAGCGCTCGCCTTGAGCTGAAGAGCTGAGGGACAGCGCCCAGGCCCAGAGTTCAAGCCCCACGGCCGACAAAAAAAAAAAAAAAAAAAAAGATTATATCTGCACTTTAAATTTTTTTTTTATTTTTTTTATTTTTTTGGTCTGGTCGTGGGGCCTGAACTCTGGGCCTGAACACTGTCCCTCAGCTCTTCAGCTCAAGGCTAGTACTCTACCACTTGAGCCATAGCACCACTTCTGGCTTTCTTCTTTTTGCTTATGTGATGCTGGGGAATTGAACCCAGGGCCTCAGGCATGCAAGGCAAGTGCTCTACCACTGAGCCAACTTCCCAGCCCTATATCTGCACTTTAATGTAAGGACCATAGCCATATCTCAAATACTTTAAAGGGGGTAATGGTACCAGAGTTGATATGAGGAAGGAATGAACAGATATATAATCTCCCCAAATGGGAATTATTATCTGAATGGAACATACAGAGGAGACATCATCACAACTTCACCACTAGATCATGTAAATCTAAGTTTGGATGTGAATAATGAAAACCTAAAACACATATAAATATGTAGAGAAGTAGACAATAAGAGTAATTTAAATTGAGAAAGATAAAATTTAATATGTAAGAATGGTAATTTAGTATAGTATTTTGTAAATACTCTCATATAGAATCTTATCATTTTAATATTGCTCTTGCTGTGATGGTTCATTTAAAGTTTTATCATGACTAGATAATAACTTTAAAACCTAGATATCAGATGAAGCCTTATTTCTAGATTTTTTTTTCTAAAAGTGTTTCTTAATGAAGTCATGGTGAATTCATGCTGAATTTGCTCTTGCTTAATTCACAATGGTACTGTCTTAGGGTGATCATTTTTATATTACCTGTGTCAGATTTTGTCTGTGTTCAGTCCCAAATGTTTTTATTACCCATACATATTTTCCCTTCATAGCTCACTTATTTTTCTGACATTCTTTCCCTTTGATTTTGAAAATGCTTGTTTTACAACTTAATTGGCTATTTCATATGTTTATTGAAATCACTTAACTATAACTTTAAAGATCTCACTTTCTAATTTTTTTTGCAATAGATTTGAACACTTCTCTTCCTGGAACTGATCACAATCACCCGAGACCTCTCTGCTATAAAGTATCATTTTCAGTATTACTGAGTTCTTATATAGGAAATGTGGGTTAAAGCAATATTTCTGACAGTGAACTGTGATTATCTGTGGATTGTCTGCTTGAAAGCCTGAGATAGATCTTCTAAGCTTTTCCTATTACAGTGCATAAGACCCAGACTTTCATCTTAGATATCTGAAGTAAAGAATTGCTACTGATCGTATTACTCAAAAGGAAAAACATATTTTCTTTATTGAAGTGAAAATATTATTAAAGACACCTACATGAGTATAGAGGATTCTTTTCCCTGTCTCAAATGAGATTAGGTAAGACAAAATCTAATGGTTTTTACTTATGTCTTTACTTTTGTTTGCAATGACAAAAGATAATGAATAATTAAACATATAAAAGTATTTCATTTAGTGTGACTTTTCAAAGTCTATTTTAAAATATAAAATTACCACTTACAGCTATAAGGCTTCATTTAGGGATACTAGAAACAACTCAAAATGACAAGTTTTGTAGTTCTGAAAATGTTGCAAATTATTTTTCAGTTCAAAAATCTCAAAATATGTTTCCTAATTTGAAAAAAAAATTAAAGAACTGGTGATGCATCTGCATTTCTCAAAAGAACAAATACATAAATTTTGATTGGCCAATGTTATAATCTTATTGTATGGACTATAAAACTTTAGCATAATTGTGAAGTTCTCATGAGAATTTGAATCACACCCCAAAATTTCCATGTATTCAAATGTGGACACACACACACAAGTAATTTTGATGAAATTAATCCAATTAATGCAAAATAGTGGAATGATGTAAGTACATCCTGGCATGTAACATTTACATACATATTTTAAAATTAACATAATTACTGAAATAGTATTTCTCACTTTTGAGCACTAATATATCTTTGCAATATGCATCATATTTTGTGCACGTTCAGCAACATTTCAATGTTTATTTCATTTACAATGTTAGATATGAATATAGTAAAGGTATCCTAGAATTCTTTTAGTATAATGGAGCAAATAACTCAAAGGAGTATAAAACCTACTTAAAGAATAGCATGTTAAAGAATATGTATTCTCTTTCAAATCAAATATGTTTATTGTGGAGGAGCTAATTTAAATAAATTTATTTATTTTTATTCTGTATTTTGAGCTAGGCACTGGCAGCTCATGCTTGTAATCTTAGCTAGTCAGAAGGCTTAGATCTGAAGGATCATAGTTCAAAGCCAGCAAATTCAGAAATGTCAGTGAGATTCCACCTTCAAATTAAAAGCACTAAGCCAGCCATGTTAGTGGTATGCCTCAAATGTTGGATTATCAGCCTATAAGGCATAAGGACTTGAGTTCAAACTCATATTTGTAACAAAAATTCTGTAATATCGAACACAGAAGTAGCCACAAATATCCATGTTTGCGGAGTATTTTGGGTTTTTGTTTTTTGTGTTTCCTTTTGTCAAGGGGAAACCCAGAGAAGTGATTTTTTTCGGTTTTGCCAACACATTAAGAGTTTTCTGTACCCACTTACCTGCTTATCCAACTGTGATCCACAGTGAAAAGAACATTAAAAACATGGGAAATTTTCTTTTTGGGGAAAATTCCATCAAGTGAATTTAATGTTTTATTGGATTCTTTTTTATTTCTATCATCTAAATTTGAGAAGACATTTCCAATATTAAAATATTACTATAGGTATTTATTTTGAATTAATTTATAAATAAGACATTTTCTGATGCATTATGATTAGAAATTGGTCAGTGTCATATTTTGATATACAATGTATGAATTTAAACCTTTTGTTGTTCTACAATTTTTAATTTAGCTGTCAGGAAAACAAAAGTATCTATGTCCTTCAAAGAACATATTTTCCTTTCAAAATGCTGAAGCAAGATTTCATATGCTGGGCACTACTGACATTTGGGGCCAAGTAAATATTTGTTATGTAGGCTGTTTAATACATTTGAGGATGTTTACCAGCACCCTTGACCTTCATCGCTTGACTCCAATATCTGCCAAACACAATGCAGTCATCACAGTAATAAATGAAATCAAGTATCATCTGAAGGGATGAAACTACCAAGCTGAAAACTACCTTACAACTTAATAATATTCAGGAATCATTCATGAAGAATGTATGACTATGCCTTTAGTAATACAGATGGAGTATATCTTATTAACTATTAAATGACTAATAATGTAGGGTTCCTATTTAACAACTAAATATAAAATATTAAGTCTGTACATAGAATATGTAAGCACTGCAGCCCTGACCTATGAATATTGAGGAAAAAGGCCAGTTACAAGAGTGAGCTTTGAACTGACTGTTACGTGTTTTAAATGATTAACAGGGAATGCATGAGGACAGATGAATATTTTATTTTTTCAGAACACTGTATGTAAAACTATATTTTTAGTGATTTGTGATTTGCTATGAATTTTTTAGACTTATTCTATATACAATTATGAACTTTATATCAACATTTGTTTTTTTAGGGCAGGAAGGTTTTCATTTTTTAAAGTCATAAAAATTTATAGATACTTTTCAGATAAGTATAAATGATAGAGTTTCTTACTAAAGTTTAAATACAAGCCATTTGCAGAAAAGTTAAATCATCGGCAAAGGTCATTTGCAGATAGAATAAATGGATCTACCATAAGCATTTACCATGTAGTGGAGAGAAAGAACAATGCACATACAACTTTCTGATGTAAGGTGTAGTGAACTCTGAAAATCCCACCTTGCAATCCTCAAGACAATCTCATGCGACCACCAACAATCAGAGAATGTCTTTATGTTTGTGTTTCAACAATAGATAACTTAAATTAACCTTGATATATTCATCATCAATTTTATTAATTTTTATTTTTCATTATTTTATACATTTTTTATTGTGAAAATACCATACAGAGGAGTTACTATTACACGGGCAAGGTAACGAGTACATTTCTTATCAAGCATTGTAGCCTCCTCCTTTGTTTCCCTTTCCCATCCCTTCCCATCTCTAGGCCTCCCCTGCTATAGTTGTAAAGTTCATTTCCCACAGTGATCATTCAATATGAAATATGAAATTTGAATATCAAAAGAAAAATTATTACATAAATTCATAGCAATCCTATATTTTTTACTTTGGGGGTATGATGATTAGAAAAGAGCAGAGTTAGGAAGAAGGTGATGAGAACAGAAGAATATTTTTTCAAAGCCTTTCCCTGTAAATTGGTGTTTGATTCTTTATTATCTTGCCTTCTCAGTGTCAATATTTTCTTCTAGAATATTTCTATGACCATTATATTTAAATGGGACTAAAAAGTATCATAAAATAACTTGCTGCATAAATACTTGGAGAAGAATATTATCATCATTTTAGGATTACTTCAAAATATAATTTACTATGTAAACATAATTTGAACAAATATATACATATATATGTATATATGAACTGTATTGGTAAATATGCCAACATGCACATCTGGACATTTACGTAAACTTACTTGTGTTTGTGTCTGGGAGGGCATTTCCAGAGACAATTAGGTCATGAAGAATCTGACCTAATGAATAAATCAATCTCTTGATGGTTGAGTCACATAATGGCATTTTGGGAAGGTAGGACAGAGTTGGGGAAGGTATACCACTGGATGCATTTCCTTGAGGGTTATTTTTTTAGGACTTGATCCCTTAATTACCATTACCAAAACTTAAGATTTCAACATATAAATTTTGGAGACCACAATTCATTTCATTTGAAGTTATATTTTTAATCATTTTTATTTTGTAAAATACTAGTTATCTTTCAACTTAAGGTATTCTGAATATGATCTGCCTTCCATGTCCATACTACTTCTTAAGGAATAAGTAACTATAGCATATGCTTATTATAGTCATATACCAACTAATGGTAGAAGTATATTCTGAAAATTTTAGTGTTATTCATTATTGTCATTGAGAACAGCAGAATGTACTTATCCAAACCTAGATGCTAGATATTAGCATTGGGTTGTGATCCAGTGTTATCACAAACCCGTGAGTACTGCATTTTACTATGATATGAAGACACCAAGTGATTGGAATTTTCAGATACGTTATAATTTCCTAGATCACAAACATATAAGCCTTTGATTGTTGGTTGAAACATAATTATATAGAACAACTGTGTTTCCCCCAAAGAATATATCTGCTTTTATCCCACCATGGAAAAGAGAATCAGTATGTTCTCATTGCTGAACTATACAAGAGCAAAAAAGGAAAGTTCAGAACTCATGTCTAATTGCTTATATTCTCTTCCCACCCCAAGAAAAAAAATTCCTGTGTTGACTTAGCAGAAACTAATATCTTCTGTGCAAAGAGTTCCAGCTAGAAAGCATGTTTATTGCTTTTACTGTTAATTTTTTGAGACATAGTCATACTATGTAACCCAGGCTGGCCTGGACCTCATGATCCTTTTGTCTCATTCTTTTGAATGCTAGGACTACAAGCATGTACAACCATATGCAACTCTGCTTATTTTTTTGGTGCCTATTAAGGATTGTAATAATTTTAGAAAAACAGTCTTCAAAAACCCACAAAATTATTAGAAGTTGAAAAGGCAGGATTATTTTATTTTAATAATCATGTTTTATTATCCTTTACATGTTACTAATTATTTCAAGAACTTTCCTTCTACATTTTGAAGCAACAAAAATATGCTAACAGCAAAAAAACTCCTGTAACTTCTTTTTCTGCTGTAAAGTCAAACTCTGTGTTAATGTAGGAGAGAATTCATTTTCAGAATAATGCAAAGCAATTGGAGTACCACTTCTATACTGCATGCATATGTGGCCCTATAGAACTTTTATTCCTTTCAAGAGTCTTACCGAATTGAAGATAGACACAGAGCAACTATTCTTATCTGTACTTTGCAGGTATGTCAACTGAGTAATTGAGAGTTTCATGAGTAGCCTAAAGTAACAGCAGGAACCTCTTAAATCCTATTTGCTTTTGGACTTGAAGCTCTTCTTTATTTTCTTTGTTTTTGCCCCTTCTCTTCCTGTATTCCAGCAAAATTTTCCTTCTTTTGCCAAATTGCTTCCAGGTGGATTCCATTATAGAACAATATCAAAGTAGCTTGAATGCAACTGCTCCAGTTCTGCCAGAAGTTTAAAACACAACCATGGATTGTTTTTGAATACTAACAGCCAAAGGCCAGCAATAGTTCCACTATCTTTGCATACACGATGCCGCCAAAATTTGCTGAACCGATTTCCCATTCGAATTCTGTAACTTTTACAGAGCCCTTTGATATCTATATGCTACCACACTATCAACGAAGTAGAGTCCAATTGGCATACTATCCATTTAATTTGAGGGGATTAAGAAATTGCCAAAGCATTCCTTTGGTGAAGCTGGCATTAAATCCCCAAGATGTTTCAGTATGAGGGTATATGCCTAAAAATATCATTCCACGAATCTAGAGCACAGTAGTAAACAAAATATTTCGAGTTGATTTATATGGGCACATCATATGATTTCTTACCTCCTAGGTATAAATATTAATGATGTCCCGCTCTCAACTTCACTACAGTGAATAATGATTTGATGAAGTGACATGATTGAGAGCTATTAAAATAATTGAGGTATTGGGCAAGGGAGGGTAGCTGCACATTACTAATGATTAGAGATTGAACCTGCATGGCCACAATGGTAGATGCAAGCCCAAGACTTGATTACTTCCCGTCAACACTTTTTACATTGCATTTAGTAATCGCAAGAGCAAGCTTTAGATAAGAACAAGATGATCCGCAACGTTTTTGAGCAATCAGGGCCTAAGATTGTTCAATCTGAGGAAGAAAGAAATTTGTGCAATATCACATTCAGTTCATTGCCTGCAATGTCATTGGTTCACGTTGCCCTTCAAAATTAGCTGATGAATACATATTTTTTAACTTACAAGATAGTATCTATTTATATGCAATCAACCTTGGTAACTTTATTGTTTGACACTGACCTTATACTACATTAAGTCTGGGGCAAAGCAGTAACTGTAAAAGTGAAAGTAGGAGATATAAACCAGTAGTAAAAATAACGCATGAAAGTCAAGTCTACACTGAGATGCAAAGGTTAGGACCAAGGACCTTGTCACTTCAAGAAAAAAAGATTACAAAATTTCAGTTTGTTAATAACAGGATTCAGAAGTTATTTAACTTTTCTGGCTCATTTTTAAGAAACATTTAAACTATCCTATATTAGTTCTTTGGACTAGAGAAATAAAAAAAAATACCAAATTTATTTCAGTATACTCACTGTCCTTTATTGTTTCATTTTACCCACATGGCCTCATTTGGTTGTTCTGGTAGATGAATATCTATAACAGATTGGCTTCATTGGTAAATGCATATAAAATTCAGTCATTATTTGTCTTTTCATCAAGGTCTTCCTACTTTTGCTTCAGATTTAGACAGTGATGCTCACTACAATGAAAATACAAGTAACGTTTACTATCATAGCTTTTAAAAATAATTTAATTGTACTGTAAGAGTAATGTGAGAGGGATTCCGGTTACATAAGTAAGGTAATGAGACCATTTCTTGTGGAAAATTATTACACCCTCCCTTGTTTATTCCCACTTTCCCTTACCCCCCTACTCTCATCCCCACCAAGTTGTAAAGTTCATTTCCAACATAATGTCTGGTGACTATCTCTGTCTTTTTAGTTTACCCTTTGTCCTTTGTCTCACCATTTTGTTATTCCCCTACCCTTCCCCAAATCAGATAAATGTATATACAAGCTACAGGGTACCAAAATAAAAAACAGTGACAACAGGGGATAAACCAAAGGAAAAAAATGAAAGAAAAAAGAAATAACTTCACACAGTACTTTAAAAACAAAAACAAAGAAACAAAAAAAACCCCTCATTTGATTAGCATCATTTTATATGGTCATGTGTACATAGCTATTGTGATGCTCTGCTAGGACTATCCTAGATATTTACTAATTATTACAAATGAGGGAAAACATGGAGGCTATGTTTCTTTGGGTCTAGCTTACCTCACTTAAAATAATTTTTTCTAACTCTTCCCATTTCCATACAAATGGGGTGATGTCATTTTTTCTGATGGAAGAATACAATTCCATTGTGTATCTATACCACATTTTCTTGATCCATTCATCCACTGAGGGATAACTGGGTTGGACCCATATCTTAGCTTATCATAGCTTTCTCTTTATATATATATATATATATATATATATATATATAATTGTCAAGGTGATGCACACAGGGATTACAGTTACATATTAAGGTAATAAGTAAATTTCTTGTCAGACTTGCTGCCCCTTCCCTTTTTTTTTCTCCTATTTTTTCTCCTCTCCCCCACCCCCACAAGTTGTACAGACATTTCTAATATATTTTCCTGTGTATATTGTGTATTGTTTTTCTTTTCCACAGCTCAAAAAGTAAAAGGTTGCCCAAAGAAAACTTAAGATGTCCATGGATGTGTTCAGTACTTTTTTAATCAGAAGCACTGCTTCCATCATTTTTCCCATCCCCTCTGTCCCTGCTCCTTGGTCAATTCATGTTTCCTACTTCCTTTATCACACATATACATGGAGTATTTGTCCCTCAATCCTTTCACCATTCATCCACTAATCTCAAAGAGAGATGAAATTGAAGCACTGATTGGCCTACACAGTGCATGGAACACGATAGAGCTAAGTTACAAGTTGTGACCATGAGTTCAATCAAAGCTTGTGAGAATACCGTACAGAGGAGTTACAATTACATGGGCAAGATAATGAGTACATTTCTTATCAAGCATTGTTGCCTACTCTTTGTTTCCCCTCCCAAAATTTTTGACACAAGGTTAGTAACTGAGGGTAGACCAATGTGGTACCTATGAGATAGGCTGTTATAATAAGTGAGTGGGTTCACACAAGTCACAAGCTCTTACTAAAGGGACAGAATGTAAACACCATTGATCTGAGGTCCATGTGAATAATCTTTCCTGTTAACTGAAGTAAAAAAAAAACAAAGAGGAAGAAAAATAACCCTGATTCTAGAGTGTTAAAATTATCTACTTTATCTGAAGAGGAAAGAAAGATGGCCAATAGACTCATGAAGAAATGCTCAACCTCCCTAGCCATAAAAGAAATGAAAATCAAAACAACATTGACATACCACCTCACCCCAGTCAGAATGGCTATAATCAAGAACTCTAATAACAACAGATGCTGGAGTGGATGTGGACAGAAGGCAACCCTACTGCATTGTTGGTGGGAATGCAAACTTGTTCAACCACTTTGGAAAGTAGTATGGAGGTTCTTCAAAAGACTCCACATAGAGCTCCCCTATGACCCAGCAATCCCACTTTTGGGCATTTACCCAAATGATCACAAACAAGACCACACTAAAGCTACCAGCACAACTATGTTTATTGCAGCATTATTTACCATAGCTAAGATATGGAACCAACCCAGATGCCCCTCAGTAGATGAATGGATCCAGAAAATGTGGTATAGATACACAGTGGAATTCTATGCCTCCATCAGAAAGAATGACATTGCCCCATTTGTTAGGAAATGGAAAGATGGAAAAAATCATATTAAGTGAAGTAAGCCACGCCCAAAGAAACATAGGTCCCATGGTTTCCCTTATTTGCAATAATTAGTATGTCTGAGACAAGCAGAAATGGTCAGATAACTTGAAATTTGGCGAAATGAACCCCAAGATAAGGATTCAAATGTTTTTTTCTTTCTTGCGATTGTTTCTAACACATTTATAAGATTATTTTTTTTGTTGCTTTTTATGTCCCTCCCCCGCGGCATAACCCCTGTTTTCACTGTATTTGATGTTGGTATAATTTGAGGAGGTAAAGGGAAAAAATAAATTGTTTAAATAGGGATAGAGGTGGACCCATTACAACAATGCGATGTACAAGAAGTTATGTCGAAAAAGGAACTTTACAACTTTGGCCATGGGGGGTGGGGAAGGGGGAGGGGGATTGGGGGGTGGGAGTAGGGCCGATGGGAAGGGATGGTAAGGGAAAACAAAAGAGGCAACAATGAAATGAACCTTTAGATAGGTATTTTAATGTTTTTTTTCTTTCATGCATGTGTTTCTAACGCATTTATAAGGTTATTTCTTTGTTGCTTTGTATGTCCCTCCCCCACAGTATAACCCCCGCTTTCAATATATTTGATGTCAGTATAACTTGTGGAAGAGATGGGGAAAAACAAGTCGTTTAAGGATTCAGGTGGACCTGTTGCAACAATGAGAAGTACAAATTGTCATGTCAAAAACGAGCTTTACAATGTCGGTGGGGGGAGGGGGGGAAGGATTGGGTGGGGGGGAGGGGGGAGGCTGGGAAGGGAGGTGAAGGGTAAACAAAGGAGGAGGCTGCAATGCTTGGTAAGAAATGTATGCATTATCCTGCCCATGTAATTGTAACCCCTCTGTACAGTATGTTCACAAATAAAATAAAATAAAATAAAATAAAGAAATGTATTCATTACCTTGTTCATGTAATTGTAACCCCTATGTACTGTATTTTCACAATAAAAATTATCTACTTTAAAGGAATGGGCAGAAATACTAGAAAAATGACATTCCTGTAAACCAGAGATATGAATTTGCTTAAGACCTAAAATAAGAATAATGGGAAATGGTCCTACCTATCTTCAACAAACTAGTAAACCCTGAGTTAAGGCAGCAGAAATTTCCCACTGGCAATGGGACAACATAAACAGATATAATTGGTACAGAAGCAAATGAAAAGCGTAAAACTAAAGAAACATATATGGCAGCGCCCACCAAATAGAAGAGCACACCAGAAAAATTTAACACTAATGGCAAATTGATAGTAACACAGCCAAAACAAAGCAAGATTAATTATTGGCTACATTGTATGGAACATCCATAGTAAAAGCTCACCAGAAATGGAAAGGTGCCATTTTATATGCATAATATTTATCTTATTCTACTCTCCTATTTAAGATGTCAGGGTTCCAATAAAAAAAATCATCAGGTTTTTCCAAATAGAAGCAAAACCCATTATTATAAGCAATGTGAGCCATATGTTGAAACTATACAGTTAAAATAATAAAATTAACCTGACACACTCAGAGATTTTTTTTAACTTTCTCTTTACAGTACAAGGAGGTTGGTGTACTAGTATTAAAAGTTAAGATGCAAATGGAAATCCAAGGTAGCTTGTGAAAACCACATTGTATTACTCATTTGCCACATAATTGAAGTTGCAAGTTTGAGCTTTTTTTCATATAAATACACAAAGCATCAAATACATGGAAAAGTACTTGGAATGAAAATATAAACACAGAAATCTTAAATCTAATCCTGAATCTACTTACAAAGTAACTTCGTGCAGGACTAAGACTGGTTTGCATTTTCATCATTACAATCTTGAAATCTAATAAATAAATCAGCATTCAGAAAAACCTAGAGAAGAAAGAATCCTACCACCTTCAGAAAAATATTCTGACACAACTGGCCAGATGTATCCTGTTGACTTAGTGAAAACTGAATACAGCCCTAACATTAAGAACAAGGTGACCATATCATCAACATAGAAATTCATATACTAATGAGCTAGTAGGCATGAAATACAAACATTATTAATAGGCTATGAAATTTACAAAGATAACTGTTTCAAAATTTTTTTTGTTTTGTCTTTTCTTTTTTGGTACTAGGGATCGAACCCAGGACGTTGCACTTGCTAGGCAAGCGCTTTGCCACTGAGCTACATCCCAGCCCACTGTTTCAAAATTTTAAAAAAGGATAGCATTGCATGTTGTTAACTGCATTCCATATTAGCAATACTTATCTTCCAATAGCTGATTTTACCACGGGACCATATGGTATCTAGCTAAATTTGGTATTTCTTCAACTCTACAAAATATCAACATGGTTCATTACATACTTTTAATTTCTATGCATGCACAACTACTTTTGATCTCAATATCTTTTACAACCTCTACTTTTAAAAATTTAATTGGCAAGGGTACTCATGTACAACTCTGCCATATGTTGGTGTCTGTTGGTCCCTCCTGTCTTATTTTATCTCTTACCTCCCTTTCCTGGGTCTCCCTTCCCATGCTATATTGACCTTCTGCCATTTTTTTAACCAAGTGATGCTCTTAGAGCCTTTGTTCTAAATGTTCCTTCTGGCTAGAATACTCCAAACCTTCCCTGATATTTTGCTTGGTTTTGTGCACACATCTCCTTCAATCAAATTTCACTTTCTAAATGAAACTGACCCAGACATCCAAGTTAAAATACGTTCCTTCTAACCCATTCTGATTCCCTTATTTTTCCCTTTGTTTTCATTTAACACTCACTCGTCAACTACTGACACAGTATATATTGTGTGTTAGATTTATTGTTATTAGTGTATATTGCTTGTTCTTTTGTATTTGCATATACATACTTGAAAATAAGTTCATCCAGGGCAGAAATCTTAATCTGTTATGCGCATAACACATTTTGCTTGAATATTTCATAAAAGATAAATGAACTTTAGCATAAAGATTTTAATGCCATCATACATGAAATGGAGATTATAGTACTCATAATTCATCTGAATCTAAGAGCTTAATTCTGTGTAAACACTTTTAAGCTGCAGATAGAGTTTCTAAAGAGCTATGGAGAGAAATTAGTAATTATGATGAAATATATTCTATGGAGAAAAAATGTGGCCCAAGGAGACAAAGTTATTCTACCTAGATGTATATGCTTAAAATGCTATGGTTCAAATTAGCTCATGGTATATGTCTTTCATTGAGATTTTTTAATGTTTACACATGATATGTCTTTTGTGATGATCAAGTTGTTTTATGAATTAAAAATTTCATGTGTAGAAGAAGAGAGAAAAACAAAATAAAAACAAAATAATCTTTTTAAAAATGCATCAGCGATAAACGATATGGAAAGCATTCCTCCACAGATAATAAACATGGTACATTGATTTATGCTAATGATAGTACTAAAGTATGTTTCTACGATATTAGAAAATGACAGATAGGATGGACTTACTTAACTCTTCCATGACTATCTGTCATTCTCTCTCTTGAAGAGTTTTAGTTCATAGAGATAATGGAGGTCCATTTGTAAACTATCTACTTCCAATAATTTGAGGAACTGCTCTTTCAATCAATACTCTCTTTTATGACAAACCAACCTAGAAATATGTCATCTAGGTTTTTCTTAGTACACAGGATTTATGTCTTCTGTATGGAACAGAATCAGTTTGTTTGCATATGAAAAGTGAGTAGGTGAGGGGGTCAGGTTGTTTGCTTTCTGGAAAGAAGAATTAGCTAGACTTGGGAGATTTTTCCTAAGATGATCAGGATCTCAAGAGCTAAAGTCTGATTTAAGAAAAAAAAAAGAAAACCATGCTGAGAAACAATATTAGAGGCAGCAACAAGATGTAATAATAAAAATATGGAGAATTGGGGTGGGAATTTTGCCTCTTAAACAAAGGCCTAACTTCCATGAGGGCAGCAATTGTACTGTTCCTAAAAACCTCTCAACCGCAGCTATCTCTGTACAGTGGGAGGCGAGGGCAAAGTGGATGCTTTCTATAGACATGAGTCAGGGAAGGCTAGGATGTGTGTTAGGCATCTGGATGAAAATCAAATGAGGGCTTAATGCGACCATAGACTTGAACCTGACTATGCATAGTCCTTAGACCAGCTGAGGTGAGTTTGAAGGACATGGATGCATAGAACTGTAGAGTACCAACATCACCTCCTGCCTAGGTTTCCCCATGTTTGTTCCCCAGTCTTACCTCTGACAATGGAAACAGTCTTCTCTCATTCTGGTCATAGCCTAGCTTCAACTTTAGAGTACCAACATCACCTCCTGCCTAGGTTTCCCCATGGTTGTTCCCCACTCTTACCTCTGACAATGGAAACAGTCTTCTCTCATTCTGGTCATAACCTAGCTTCAACTTTAGGAGTGTTTTGGTGAGGAAGAAGAGGAGAGACACAGAAGAGAACAGGGGAAAGGGAAGAAAAGAAAGGGGAAAAGGGGCAGGGTAGAGAAGAAGGGAGTGAGGACAGAAGACAGGTGAGAGAAAACAGGAGAGAAAGAGAGAGAGAACTTATCCATGAATAGAAGGCATCAAAATTTAGGAACTTTTTCAGGTATACTAAATGATTTTTTGTTTTGTTTTTTGGTCGGCCGTGGGGCTTGAACTCTGGGTGTGGGTGCTGTCCATCAGCTCTTCAGATCATGGCTAGCACTCTACCACTTGAGTCACAGTGCCACTTCTGGTTTTCTGAGTGGTTTATTGGAGGTAAGAGTCTTATGGCCTTTCCTACCTGAGCTGGCTTTGAACCGTGCTCCTCAGATCTCAGCCTCCTGAGTAGCTAGGATTACAGACATGAGCCACTAGCCCTGGCTAGTAAGAATTGTTTTAAAACATGTTAGAAGAGAAAGAAGATGTGAGATAGTCTAAACATAATGAAATAAAGAAAATGAAGCAAACAGTGATTAACATGGATGATTAATGCATCTCATTTTAGTTACACATTTAGGAAGGCAGAATTAAAAATATGAGAAATGCAAACTTCATACAATTAATTAATGTTTTCCAAAAGAATGTTTTAAAAGTATTTAAATTATTGATTACAACTAGATATTACCCATTAAAACATGAACATACTATGGAAATCCAGTTGTATGTTTTTAACAATTAGAAATGGTACAAGATAAGTAAATGCAGAAACTGAAGAGAAAACATTGAGTTATTAGAAGAAACTGCTCTGATAACAAAAGTGAATGTCTATAAAGTCATATCTCACAATGGAAACAAACTGATAAAACAATAACTTTGTGATTTTCCATTAATGCTAATTCTAAACACTTACATTTATTGCTGGGGCTAAGGGTACATGTTTGTTTTCAGTTATCTTATGAATCACTCACCACAGTACTGAAAATAGAATACAATTAATGGATTCAAATGGAAATGTTAAGGACATACAAGAGAAAAATCTTCTCAAATGATTACTTCATTAGCTTTTCTCTACATTGTAGTTGAAATTTCTTGTCATTTTATATATCTAAAATTTCTTCTTAACTCCACTTTTAAGGTTGGCTCTACTCACTACATTTCGTTCTTCTATGCAAATTGATGTCTTACAGGAAAAATTTTCTTTTCTTTTCTTTTCTTTTTTGTTGGGCTTGGGCTTGAACTCTGGGCTTGAGCACTGTCCCTCAGCTCTTCAGCTCAAGGCGAACACTCTAACTCTTAAGCCACAGCACCACTTCCAGTTTTCTGAGTGGTTATTGAAGAATCTCATGGACTTTCCTGCCCAGGATGGCTTTGAACCACTATCCCCAGATCTCAGCCTCCTGAGTAGCTAGGATTACAGGCGTGAGCCACCAGAACCCAGCAAAATTTTCTAAATACTACTTACACCGAAGAAACTTTCTATAGCTGATTATATATACATTAATAGATAACATGGTAATTATATAGTCATGAATTCACTGGGTAGTAATAAAGTGGAGAATATTCCTAAAATGATTTAAAAAATATTCCTGGGCTTACGATTTTCCCTTTAATTGTTTATAAATATACAAGATCATTAACAGCATCAATTTTAGTCATCTAATTTTTAATTTGTCCTAGTGTACATCTGATTGTTTGAAATGAATGTTTATTGCTTCACTTATTAACTAATATGTGACTAATGAATAAGGAAGCAAGGAGACAAGGAAATGATCTTGGAATAGGACCTGGAGGAATATTAAGAACTGAGAGAAAGTTTGTGATATTTTCTCCTGCAAATATACTAACTTAGATTCTCCACTCATTGAAAAGAATTACCATAAGAGAAGGTGTCAGACAAATGAAATATATTCTAGAAAGGATGGCCACATATGTCACGAAAATGGTAATTAACAAAGAAAGTCATTGTTTGATTCTATAATGATTAAGCAAGAGAACTTTTATATTTCAAAACATGAAAGTGCAAAAAGAAAGATTAATTATTAAGCAAATTGCAGGATAATGCAAGTTTAGTTTGTGGTATAACCTTCATGTCAGTTTTGCCTTTGCATTAAGTACCAATTTAAAATCATCATTATTGTTCAGGTGACTTCTTCAGAATTCTTTTTACTTCTCAAAAAATTGAAATGCTAAAATATGAGTACAGATGGAGGTGGTACTTATTTCTTGGCATTCATGTTCTTTTTTGAACATTTCAAAGTAAGTATTACCATTATTGCTTTTAGAGGACACAAAAAAGCACTGAAGAAGAAGAGAAGAAGGTACCCAATAATTGACTTTAGAATCTATGGACTGCTCCTTGTCTTTGTCCTCTTTTTGTTACTACAAAATAAAGCCAAAGTATTCTTGTTTTTTGAAAAAGTTCAGGTTCACATTTAAAATAGAATCATGCTGCCTTGTTTGTGATCCACAGGGAAATCTTAATGAGTTCTCTTTCTATGCTAGCAATCTTTAAAGTCAACATTCCTCATATATTATTTTCAAATGTATTTTCTTTACACATTTACAGTCCACCAAGGTATACGTGCAATGCAAAACACTGTACATGCTGAAGGTGTGTAGCATGTTGAGTTTGGAAATAAATATGCACCCAAGAATCCACAATCAAGCCTTAGTATATCTATTACCTGCAAAAGTGCCTCTATTACTGCTTCCAATAATCATTTACATGATTGCCTATTTATTTATCATGATGAAAGAACAATTAATGTAAGATCTACCCCCTTATTAACATCTTTCTTTGTTAAATGTCTGTAAAATGCTCCATTGAGATTTTGATGGGCAATATATTACGCAAAATAATCTTCTACCACCTGGCTCCAAAGCCAGCTCCTCCCCTGCCCATGCTTCTGGAAGTCTGTCTCTGAGTTAAAAGTGGGGTTAGGGACTTAACTCTGTGGAAGAGCATTTTCCTGGCAAGAGTTCGATCATGAACTCTGCAAAAACAATTTTGAACTTTTGAAGAGATGTAAAACACCTTCTAATAACACAGCAAAATGAATAACCTGGATTGGGGGGAACTTGATATTCTAGAGATATTCTAGAGTGGTATTCTTTCAAAGAGCCAATCCAAACCTCACAACTGAGAAATGATGCTCCATCTCATGGAGAGTGAGTTTATGGTTTTTTGTGTATTTGTTTGTTTTTACCAAGCTCCTTTGTATTTTCTTTTTTTTAATTTTATTTTATTTTATTTGTGAACATACTGTACAGAGGGGTTACAATTACATGGGCAGGATAATGCGTACATTTCTTACCAAGCATTGCAGCCTCCTCCTTTGTTTTGTTTACCCTTCACATTCCTTCCCAGCCTCCCCCACCCCCCAATCCCAATCCTTCTCCTTCCCCCGCTTCCCCTCCGCGCCCCCCCCCCCCCCCCCCCCCCGCACCGAGGATGTAAAGCTCGTTTTGGACATCTCACGTGACAACTTGTACTTCTCATTGTTGCAACAGGTCCACCTGTATCCTTAAACAACTGGTTTTTCCCCATCTCCTCCACAAGTTATACTGACATCAAATATAGTGAAAGCAGGGGTTATACTGTGGGGGAGGGACAAACAAAGCAACAAAGAGATAATCTTATAAATGCATTAGAAACACATGTATGAAAGAAAAAACATTAAAATACATATATGTAAGGGTTCTTTTTCCTGACATCACATTATCTGACCTTTTCCGCTTGACTCATACATATACTAGATATTGCAAATAAGGGAAACCATGGGACCTATGCTTCTTTGGGCCTGGCTTACTTCACTTAATATAATTTTTTCCAAGCCTTTCCATTTCCTAAGACAGGGGGCAATGTCATTCTTTCTGATGGAGGCATAGAATTCCATTGTGTATATATACCACATTATCTTGATCCATTCATCTACTGAGGGGCATCTGGGTTGGTTCCATATCTTAGCTATGGTAAATAATGCTGCAATAAACATTGTTGTGCTGGTAGCTTTAGTGTGGTCTTGTTTGTAAACATTTGGGTAAATGCCCAAAAGTGGGATTGCTGGGTCATAGGGGAGTTCTATGTGAAGTCTTTTGAGGAATCTCCATACTGCTTTCCAAAGTGGTTGAACAAGTTTACATTCTCACCAACAATGAAGTAAGGTTCCTTTCTGTCCACATCCCCTCCAGCATCTGTTGTTGTGAGAGTTCTTGATTTTTGCCATTCTAACTGGGGTGAGGTGATATCTCAATGTTGTTTTGATTTGCAATTCTTTTAGGGCTAGGGATGTTGAACATTTCTTCATGTGTCTATTGGCAATCCTTCTTTCTTCTTCAGAGAAGTTTCTCTTTAAGTCTTTTGCCCCTTATTTATTGGGCAGTTGTTTCTTTGAGGATTTGTTGTTGGGGGATTTAATTATTTGAGTTCCAAGTATATTTTTAGATACAAGACCCTTGTCCGTTGTATGGCTAATAAAGATCTTCTCCCAATCTGTGGGCTTTCAATTGATCTTGCTAGCTATGTCATTTGCCCTGCAGAAGCTCTGCAACTTTATGCAATCCCATTTGTCCAACCTTTCTTTGATTTGTTGTGTTTCCGGGTCTCTATTCAGAAAATTTCAGCCTGAGCCAAGGAGACCTAGGGTTTCTCCTATTCCATCCTGTAATGTTTTCAGAGTGTCTGCTTTGAGTTCAAGGTCTTTGATCCATTTGGAGTTGATTCTGGTGCAGGGTGATATATAAGGATCTAGCTTTAGTTTTCTACATGTAGTTAACCAATTTTGCCAGCACCATTTACTGAAGAGGCAGTCTTTCTTCTATTCTATTGTTTTAGCTCCCTTATCGAGGATTAGATGGCTATAGGTCTGTAGGTTCATTTCTGGGTTTTCAATTCTATTCCATTGATCCTGAAGTCTGTTCTTATGCCAATACCAAGCTGTTTTGATTACTATGGCTTTATAGTAGAGTTTGAAATTTGGTATTGATATTCCTCCAGCAGTGTTCTTTCCGTTGAGGAGCGTTTTTGCTATTCGGGGTCTTTTATTGTTCCATATGAATTTTGATAGGTATTGCGTTGAATTTGTAGATAGCCTTGGGAAGTATTGACATTTTCACGATGTTAATCTTTCCAATCCAGGAGCATGGGAGGTTTTGCTATTTTTTTAGTTCTGTGTTGATTTCCTTTTTCAAGATTTTAAAGTTTTCATCATAGAGGTAATTCACTTCTTTAGTTAATTCCTAGGTATTTTATTTTTTGTGGGGCTATTACGAATGGAGTTGCTTTCCTAACTTCAGCCACACTTTTCTCATTGTTGGCATACAGAAAAGCCATTGATTTTGGGGGGTTAATTTTATACCCTGCTACTTTGCCATAGTTTTGAATCAGCTTGAGTAATTTGGGAGTGGAGTCTATGGGATTCTTTAAATACAAGATCATGTCATCTGCAAAGAGGGAGAGTTTTATTTCTTCTTTCCCTATTTGGATCCCCTTTATGTCTGCATCTTGTCTTATTGCTGTAGCTAGGCATTCTAATACTAGATTGAAGAGAAGTGGAGAGAGTGGGCATCCTTGTCTTGTTCCTGAGTTAAGAGGAAATGGCTTTAGTTTTTCACCATTGAGTATAATGCTGGCTGTAGGTTTGTCATATACAGCCTTTATTGTATTGAGGAATGTTCCATGGATTCTTAATTTTTCCAAAACCTTCATAATGAAGGGGTGTTGGATCTTGTCAAATGCTTTTTCTGCATCTATAGAGATAACCATGTGGTTCTTATTCTTGCTCCTGTTGATGTGATGAATAATATTAATTGATTTGTGTATATTGAACCAGCTTTGCATCCCTGAAATGAATCCTGTTTGATCGTGGTGTATGATTTTTTGGATGACTTGTTGAAGTTGATTGGCCAAAATTTTGTTGAAAAGTTTTGCATCAATATTCATCAAAGAAATGGGTCTATAGTTCTCTTTCTTTGATGAGTCCCTGCCTGATTTTGGGATGAGGGTTATGATGGCTTCATAGAATGTGTTCCGTAGTGAGCTTTCTCTTTCAATTTCATTGAAGAGTTGGAGGAGTATTGGTGTGAGCTCTGCTGGAAGACCTTGTAAAATTCCACTGTAAAACCATCTGGTCCAGGACTTTTCTTAGCTGGGAGGTCTCTTATTGCTGTTTCTATTTCAGTGCTTGATATGGGCCTGTTAAGATAGTTTAACTCATCTTGGTTTAGTTTTGGCATGTCAATATTTGCTAGGAAATGGTCCATTTCTGTCAGGTTGTCAAACTTATTAGCATAAAGTTTTGAGAAGTATTCCCTTATAGTATTCTGAATCTTGGTTGTTTCTGTGGTGATGTTTCCATTCTCATCTCTGAGTTTATTAATTTGGGTGTGTTCTCTTCTTTTTCTGATAAGATTTGCTAAGCGTCTGTCAATTTTGTTAAGTTTTTCGAAGAACCAACTCTTTTTTCTGTTGATTCTTTTTATAGTTTTTTTGGATTCTAATTCATTTAATTCTGATTTAATTTTGATTATTTCTTTCTGTCTACTGGATTGGGGTTTATCTTGCTGCTCTTTTTCAAGGAGGTTTAGATGTGTCATTAAATTGTTAGTTTCAGATCTCTCCAATTTGTTGATGTAGGAGCTCAGAGCTATAACATTGCCTCTGAGTACTGCCTTTGCTGTGTCCCAGAGGAACTGGTAATTTGTGTGTTCATTTTTGTTGAATAGCATGAACATTTGAATTTCCTTTCTAATCTCTTCCATGACCCACTCTTGATTCAGCAGTGTGTTGTTCAGCCTCCATGTGATACCGGACTTTCTTTGGTGGCTTTTGGTGTTGAGTTCTAATTTTATTCCCTTGTGGTCAGAGAGGATGCAAGGTATAACTTCAATGTTTCTAAATTTAGACAAGTTTGCTTTGTGGCCTAAAATGTGGTCTATTTTAGAAAACGTTCCATGTGCTGCTGAGAAAAACGTGTATTCTGATGCTGCTGGGTGAAATGTTCGGTAAATGTCTGTTAAGTCTAGTTGATCTATGCAGCTGTTTAGATCTGCGGTTTCTCTGTTGAGTTTTTGCCAAGTTGATCTATCTAGTGCGGAGAGTGGTGTGTTAAAATCCCCAACAATTAATGTCTTTGGATCTGTATGGGATTTGAGGGAAAGTAGTGTTTCTTGGATAAATTTGGGTGCTCCATTGTTTGGCGAATAGATATTTAGAATTGTAATATCCTCCTGAAGGAGAGATCCTTAATTAGTATGTAGCGACCTTCTTTATCTCTTCTCTCGAATTTTAATTTGAAGTCTATTTTATCTGATATTAGGATTGCAACTCCCGCCTGTTTATGGGGGCTGTTTGCTTGGTAGATTTTGTTCCAGCCTTTAACATTGAAAATGTGTTTGTTTTTACGGGCAAGATGTGACTCCTGCAGGCAGCAGATAGAAGGGTCTTGTTTTTTAATCCAACTAGAGTATCTATGTCGCTTAATTGGAGAGTTCAGTCCGTTAACGTTAAGAGATAAGACTGAGAGGTATTTGGGAGTTCCTGCCATGTTATCCACCTTCTTGGGGGCTGGAAAAACTGGGTTCTTCCTATGGTTCTTGGATTCTCAGTATGGGTGCAGTTTCTTGGCCTTTATTGCTGTCTTGTTGGTTTTCTATGTGTAGGACATCTTTAAGAATCTTTTGTAGGGCTGGTTTGGTGGAGATGTATTGTTTCAATTTTTCTTTGCTATGGAAGATTTTTATTTGGCCTTCAGTTATGAAGGACAATTTAGCTGGGTACAGTATTCTTGGTTGATAGTTGTTTGTTTTTAGGGCATGGCATACATCATTCCAGGCTCTTCTTGCTTTGATTGTCTCTGCTGAGAAATCTGAGGTGATTCTAATTGGTTTCCCTTTATAGGTGATTACCCTTTTCTCCTTTAAGGATCTTTTCCTTGGTCTGAGTTGATCCTGTGTGGATTATAATGTGACAGTGGGATGTCCTATTCTGGTCTGGTCTATTTGGGGTTCTAAAAGCTTCTTGTATCTGAATAGGCCTATCTTTTTGTATGTTTGGGAAGTTCTCTGCTAGGATCCTGTTAAACAAATTTCCTAGACCATTAACTTCTGTTTCTAGGTGCTCCTCTACACCCATTATCCTTAGATTAGGCCTTCTGATGGTGTCTTCCAGGTGTTGGATAGATCTATCATATTTCTTGGACTTGTCTTGGATGGTTGTATGTTCTTTCTCTATAATATCTAGGCTGTCTTCAATCCCTGAGATTCGATCTTCTGCATGGTCTAACCTGCTATCAAGACTCTCTACTTTGTTTTTTTATCTCTTTTCCTTCTAATTGGTCAGCTTTGATGGCTTCAAGTTCTTTGTTGAAGCTCTGTTTTAGGTCTTGTATGAATTTCTTTACTTCCTTAATTTGGTGTTCAGTGTTTGTTCTCAAATCCCTTAGTTGATTGGTTATGGTTTCTTTGGACTCCCATTCCTTCTGTTGGGTTCCATTCAGCATTCCTTTTGTGGTCTCCCTGACTTCCTTCAGCTCTTTGTTAATGGATTCCATGAATGCCTTTAGTGATCTTTGTGTATTCTCTACCTGGTCTCTCAATTCCTGTATTATTCTTTGATTAGCTTCCTCCCGTTCGTGGGATTCCTGTACTTCTCTTTCCTCCCATTTGTGGGATTCCTGCAGTTCTCTTTTAGTGTTCTCAGCCTGCTCACGCCATTCCTCCCTTTCTCTTTGAGTATTCTCAAGTTGTTCACGCAAATCCTGTATCAGTTTTTGAGTAGCTTCCTCACGCTTATGATATTCCTGTATAAGCTTTTGGGATGCCTCCTCTCTCTCCCTTTCATGCTCATACAGAGTCCTTTGTAAGTTGTCAAACTTCTCATTTATCATGTTTACCAGCAGTGTTTGTAGAGCTATTTGGGAACTGTCCTCTGGATTATTCATTATCTGTTCTGACCCCTGATTATCAAGATTGGGACTTGAGATTTGCCATTTTTCTTGTGTTTTTTCGGCTTACTCTGCCCATTTGAGATGAAAATAGCACCAGTTTTTTGCTAGCACACTATCTTAAGGCAACCATCAACCAAAGTTTGCATTTGTACAGTCAATAGTCTACAAATACAATCTAGTTCAACAGATACATCTATTCAACATCAAACAACTATAAGTTAATGGGCTTCGAACCGCAGAGAAGAATTTGGAAAACCAGAAATTATTAGCGTTAGGGAGAGATGTGGGTAAAAAATAGGAATAGATTGGTGTGGGGAGGCACAGGGAGAGTTAACTATGTCCTAATCCCAATGAAGGAAATAGGTTGGGTAGGATGCAAGTAGAGAGAGAGAAAAAAAGAAGAAAGGGAAAGGGAAATGAAAAGAGACCAGAAAAAAATAGAAACGTAAAAATTATGGAGATTAAAAGACCATCTATTTAGAGAGGAATGTGAGTATATTAAGAGAAGGGAAGGGACATAGAAGAGAAGTGAAAAACTTAAAAAAATGCTAAAAATATTATATAGCTATAAAGAGGTAGTACTGCTATTAAGGAATTTAAGTCTCAGATGTTTTGAATTGAGTAATAAATTTGTGGTTTAAGTGTGTACACAATGGGGGATAGGGTCTACTAGTTAACTACGGGTTTATCTGAGGATGTGCAGGACAAGAGTTAAGTCACAAAAAGAAGATCAAAAGAGAGGAAATGGTGAGAAGGATAATTAAGTGAGAAAAAAAGATCAGAAGTTCAGTAGAGCTAGACGAAAAACAAAAAGATAGTTAAGAAAGAAAAAAAAAGAGAAAGAAGACAAGAAAAGAAAGGAAAACACACATTCACGTATTCCTAAAATAATAATTATAAGAGGAAAAAAAAGTTACTGGAAAACAATTATTTTTTCAAAAAAGGCAAAAATTAAAGATTAATAAAATTTTTAGAAAAGGAAAAAAATTTTTTATATATATAAGGTACCAAAAAAAAGAAAAAAAAAAGAAAAGAAGAAGAAGAAGAAAAAAAAAAGTTCTTTGGGAGGGGTGGGAAGAACCCTGTATCTCCCTTTTGTCTGTAACCAGCCTCTTGTTGGAGTCTCTCGTCAGCTTGAGGTCCTGTGGCTTGATTGGTTTCTTAAGTCAGTTTGTTCGAACAGGCAGGAAAATGCTCTGCTTTACCCAAGATTTTGAGATCCCCCAACCAGATTAGTTTAATGGGAGAGTGATCTGCTTGGAGAATCACAAAAGTGTGGGATGCAATGGTGAGGCTAGGTTCTGGGTAGAGTTGAGGCCTTTCAACAATCAGTAGCTTTTCCCTGGGGCTATTTTGTGAAAAAACTCACAGAGCCCAGCCTGGAGCCATTCTCAGGGTTTCTGTTTTTCAATTGATTGTTGAGGCTGCTAGAGGGAGGGGCAGCCTCTGGCTCTTCTTACTCAGTGAGGCAAGCCACTCCAATGGCTGGCGTGTGAGCTGGGTGACTTTTCCCTGGATGGAGCTGAGTCTGGCAGGTCACTTCTCTGTTAAGTTCTTGTGACCTGCTAAATGACTCGTTTTATTCCAAGGCCTGAGTTGGAGCTGGCAGCTCCTCCGAGCTTTGTCGGTATCCAAGATGGAGATCACCAGTGCTGGAGGGGGGGAGGGGTGGCCTTCCCTCCTCTGCTCCCTGAGAAGGAGTGAGGACGTCAGGCTTCTACTCAAGCCGAGTCTTGGATCCTGGGTCGTCTCTGGTCTGCAAACTGCAGGATGAAGATGTCTGCTCCTTGTCGGTTCTTGCTGGTGTTGAGTAGAATCTGCTCGCCTGCTATGTCTGGCTCCTTCGTCCCGGACTCTCTGTGTGAGTGCTTAGGTATGGCCCTGGCTGCGGTCTCCGCTGCGACCCTGCCTCCGGGGCGACGGCTGATGGCAGGTGCTCAGGTGTGTCTCCTTGGCTTTCCCTCTCTTGTCTAACTCTCTGTCCTGTGATGGCACACTTGGTGTGATTCTCTGGCTTCGGACTGTTCACTGGAACTCTAAAACTGCTTTCTATGCAAGAGCTTGTTCAGATTCCAGCTTCTCCTCCGCCATCTTCCCGGAACCTCCTTTGTATTTTCTCCATAGGAGCAAATGTGCTCATATCCGTCATTATTTTTCCTTGTTTATTACTTGTTACTTTTCTCTGTTACTATATATAAATGAAATGAAGGTAAGGTTTTGTTTATTTAGTTTAGATTAGCTTACTGATAACTCTTGTATAGAAAAGCATTAAAAATATTAACAATTGTCTAGTGACAGAAAGGAAGGAAACACTCTAATAATAAATATAATAAAAGGCCCTCAGTGATGGAAACTTGTCAAGTCAACTGGAAGAATTCAAAATAGCTTACACTAGACAACTAGAGCAATAAAATTAAGTTATTTTATAGTCTAACAAATTATACAATACTACAATATTGAATAAATTAAATAAGGAAAATAGAAACATTCTATGGAGAAAATTACATCAATGTTTTAAAGCTAGTATCAACCTCATTTCCTTCCCCATTGCTCTACCACACATTTGCACACATGCCTGCATGCACACACATACACATTTATGCACACTTTCAGTCATTCTCACCTTTTACATCAGTGCCCCAAATGTTATTCTAAAAGAGTGAATAACAAACTTTGGAAGAGATAAAATTATTTTTAAGGTATCTAATCAAAAAATGATTAGGTCATCTATTCTTTTATTTAAGTCAGTTTATATTTGTTAGTGGAATTGCTCTATCTAGAATAATTGCCGTAAGAAAAAGCTACATAAAGTCTAATGGTAAGATCTAGGATAGGAATGGTAATAGACATCCCAGAAGTGCAAAATTCCGTTATTATGTACTGTTCACAACCCAACTGTGAACTTCTTAATTCACAGCAACCACTGCCTCAGGCATTTAGTTCTTCCCTGGAAAATCACCCACATCAAATCTACTACTCTCTGAACCTGCAAACATTTTTTTTTAATCTTAAAGAGTCTAGTGATTTTTAAATTATCTCTATTAGATAAGTAACATTTGGTTAAAAAAAATCCCTAAGGAAAAGGGAAAAAAAGCCCTTTCACCGGTACTAGTAGGGAATTTTACAAAAAGACTGGTAGATTTTCTAATAGACAGAACTGAGATACAACTGAACTTTAATCTCCAAGGATGTGAATGACAGAATCAAAGATAACCAATGCTATGTACATATGTGTTAAGGAAAGGAACATATTGGAAAGCAACGTATCTGCTTTGAAAGCTACAGATGAGCTCAGCTCCATTACTGATTATTTCTGGCATCAAGATCCCAACACCTATGTAAGATCAGTTAGTGTTTTATAGTCTCTGTACTGTATATCAAATATCTCAAGAAGTGTGATTTGCTTTCAACACCAAAAAAAAAAAACACAAAAAAAGGAATCAGTAGTATGACTATGAACATTATAAAAATAAAAAATAACAAAAATAGAATGCGCATCATATACTTTATAAGAACTTAAATTTCAAAATGTACATGCGTAAACTGGGTGCCACTGGTGGCCCATACCTGTAATGCTTGCAACTCAGGATGCTTAGATGTGGAAAATTGTTGTTTGAAGCAGTGTAGGCAGGAAAATCCTATTTCAACTTCTGTTTTTAGTAGGTAATGTCAATATTTCACAAAAGTTCCCTAGTTCCTAGGAAGTAAGTACTTCAACCTGGTATGCTAGATTTTGTGTCTTAATTGTGTACCAAGATGACACATTTGAGAGATGAAGAAAGTCCTCTTGTACCTTATAAAACATAAAAAGAAGGAAAAAATAAGCTAAGTAATACTCCTGATAATGTATAAAAATAAGAAAAAAGTAAATTAAGTCATAGTCTTGATAATCACGAAGAAGATCCTGATAAGTAACTAGGATCTCATTGTGGTCATTGATATTTGAGTGACCCTGACTTTTCTTATATTATCTTATATTCTCTTATATGTTTCAGTTGTCTTATATATTTCAGTTTTATTAAGTATTTGTTTAGCTGGGAACCTAACAGGAAAAGTATATACAGAGGCTTTCACATTTGAAAAGAAACAAGATGAAGTGACTCTGTTTACATAAACTATAATTAATCCCATATTTACAGCAGTATAGTTAGAATAAAAATTACATTTTAATAAGTAATAGAGAAGAATAATTTTGTGTCTTCAGTTACATGTTTTCTATTATAAAGATGTCAGCAAAAACATGCATAATGAGTTCTATTAAACACAATAGGAATACACTTAACATCAATTTTCTGTTTTTTAGTTTTGTAGGTGTCATTTCAATACTATATCATAGATTCTTACATACAGAATAAAAGTTTAAATGATATTTACTCTTAGCAGGAAGCCTACTGCCAAAAAGATGCTGTTAAAATCAAAGTAATATATGTTTAGTCCTTTCTTCTGAGGAAATCGAAATTTTCAGTCATTTGCTCAAGCATATATTACTGAATGGAGCTATTTAGCCCTCCACTGTTCCTTCAAGAAAGTGGGCATTCTGAACATGAAAATATCCTGCTGAATCTCATCTTGTGCTCTCTACTGTAGGGGGGAGGGCAGTTTTAATTATAATTCAGACAATTTTTTCAGAATCTTTGACTTAATTCTTCCCCATCAACTGTAAACCCCATCAACTGCCCCTCCCTTGTTTCTCAAGGGTGATGAAATGTCTCCCTGCTTTCAGATTGTAGATTTGTAACACATGAATGATCAGAATTCTCTACCTTTGCTAGAATCACAGATTAGGGAGATCACTTGTAGAATGACTATGTGAGGAACTCCACCGACATTCTGCCTGTGAAACAAACATAACGGAATAAATGACAAAAAAAATATCCAACTTCTGGAAGCTTTAAAATACTGCCATAAAGGCATAGAGTGAAAAGATGACTCTACTAACTCATGCTATGAGCCATGATTTATAGCGTTTGCGCCAGCATTTACCTACTTCATCCCATGTCCATCATGATGAATGTTCTTCCCGGAATTGACTCAGTCAAAAAACCATGTCGCGTACTCAGCTCCCAAGTTATGTTGTCAGTCTATTTCTGGCAAGAGAAACTGGGGTCTAGGGATGATGGGCTCCCTTTCCTTATCTAGTCCCCATAAATAAGGCTCCAAGAATGATAGGATTGGTATATCCAGCCTGAATAACCTTCATACTGTGTCCAACATGAGAGATGAATGCTAAAAATGAGCAAAAAGAATGCCTGGGTTCAGTATCTACCAACAGCACAATAATAGCTCTTCAAGATAGGAAACTGAAGCTGGGCTGGTGTGGCATAGCTGTAGTCTCTGATTTTTAGAAGGCAGAGACAGAAGGATCACAAGTTTGAAACCAACCCAGGGCAAGTAATCAAAATCCTATTTCAGAAACAAAATAGAAAACAAAGGGCAAAGGAAGTGAGTCAAATAATACAGTATTTTCTAAGAATTCAGAAGGCCTTGAGTTCAATCCTCAGCAAAAGAAGCTGACCACTCTTCCTGCTCTCAGGCCCAGAGGAGTGGAAGATAGGTTCTGACCAAAGAAAAAGAAGTCAAAGAACTCGAGTGACTGCTTCCTTTTCCTAAGAGAAATGAATTTGTATTTAAAAAAAATTGAAAGACAATGTAATCTGAGGACATTGTTGGAAATAATCCAGGCACGATAGTTCAAGCCTGCGATCTCATTCCTTGGAATATAGAGCTTGGAGTATTATTGTTCAAGGCCAACCTCAGCATAAAAGTTTGAAAGCCACCATTTCTATCAATGGCTTGGTCCATTGATACCTGTTACCTCAACTAAAATGGATGAGCTTATGAGAAAGCAAGAGTATCAAAACCTGAGTGTGCCTACCTTGTTTGATAATAACCAAGGATGGAAACATGGTTCAAGTAATAGAGCATTTGTCTTTCAAGTTCAGTCTCCAGTACTTAAGAAGAAAAAAAGAGAGAGAAAGAAAGAAAGAAAGAAAATAGGAAAATAAGAATGCTAGATCTAAAATGGCAATATTCCTAATTGTGGATAATCTCAAATTTTAACACAGAAAAAATTAAACAGCTACAAAACATCCTCTTGAGGTTAGAATGTGGCTCTAATGAAATCTACAAAAGCATTAAATAATAGCTCTACAAAAAATTCTTTGTTAATAGTTACTTTTAAACCACAGGGAAATCAACTACCAATTAATAACATGTATGACAGCATTAGAACCGATGGATAGAAATAAAAATAAGGCAACCAGGGAAAGGAAATACAAAGGTTAGTCATCACAATCCACTGTAATACCTGCTCTAGAAACAGACTATTGCTGAAATTATCAAGTCACTATACAAACAAACAAGGCTGTGAAGATAGGAAGAAAAACAATATTTAAAAATCCTGAACTTTTTTTTACCTAACGTTTCCAATTTTCAACCAAAAAATAAGAATTATGAAGAGAAAGGAGAAATCTTTACACATACAGATGAAAAAGGCAAAAATAATGACCCAAAAAGTCTTAGGAAAGATTTTAAAAGAACTATTACAAATACATCTAAAAAGTAAATAAAATAATGCCTGAATATAAAATGTGATTATTATGGCATAACATTAGCAATTATCAACGGAGAAGAAGAAACTATAAAACAAACATTGTGTAAATTCTAGGATCAAAAATCACAACTAGTAAAATGAAATTTTTACCTGAGATTCAGAAAGAGACTTGGTCTGAAAATTTAGACTGAATAACTTAGGAAATATTAAGAAAAATGAATGGATATTCCAAGAAATTCAGGAGACCATTGTGTATCTGTATATGCACAATGAGGATGATATTGAAGAAGAGAAATGAGCTAAAATATAGTTAAAATACACATACCAAATTTCCTTAAAGCTGTATTCATGGTAGAGTTGCTTAGCATGCATGAAGCCCTGGGTTCAATTCCATAGTACTATATAAACAGAAAAAGCCAAAAGTGGCACTGTGGCTCAAGTGGTAAGGTGCTAGCCTTGAGTAAAAGAAGC
Source organism: Dipodomys merriami (assembly GCF_024711535.1). Classification (NCBI taxonomy): domain Eukaryota; kingdom Metazoa; phylum Chordata; class Mammalia; order Rodentia; family Heteromyidae; genus Dipodomys; species Dipodomys merriami. The sequence continues at coordinate 57,524,680 of NW_027206068.1, read as the reverse complement.
ACAGAGACAGAGCACAGGCCCTGAGTTCAAGCCTCAGGATGGGCAAAAACAAAACAAAATAAAATTGCTTAAAATAATAACTAAATATATTAACTTACACACCAAAAATTACACCCTACTTCAAGAAGGATAAATGCAGAGACAGTCATGCCCAGACATATTACAGTAAAAAAATAGAGAAAAAATTCCCAACAACAAGAAACTATAACCTATCCATTTTCACATAAACCCCTAAACACTTAACTCCAAGCTTCTCTTTAGAGTTCAAGGCCATTTGTCTCTACATAATTATTTGCAGAGCTCCACAACAGGTTCTTTCTTAAGAAAAAGGAAAGGGAAAAAATAAGAGCATAAGAATTAGGTATTTTATATAACCATTTTCAACCATTCAATTTGAGTAAATAAAAGAAATGACTGGAGTGTGAATCATAGGTGCCACAAGGAACTCATATAATCCTATATATGTATTGGAATTGTAGTGATGATGGAAAAGTCAATATAAAGTCATAATCAGATGCAGTGTAATACACATCTATATTAACAACTCTTGAGAGGCTGAGATAGAAGGATAGAGAATTTGGTGCCCATCTGTCATATGTACCAAGACACATATAAAAATAAATTCATGAATGAATAAATGAAGAAAAGTTATAGTAATAATTTTTTCACTGCATGATAACAATGGGATTAAAGATTCTAGAAAAAGTAAACAGTGTTATTATGAAATAGTCACATAAAAGCAGCAATTCCTATAACATTGATTAAAAAATATTAATGTGGTCCAAGAAAATAGAATAGTCCTTTTCCCTTATATGTTTGACATTTGTTCCATTGTTCTTTCATTCATTCATACATTTACTCATAGTTATAACTACAGAACTCTAAGAGTCATGAAATTAAAGATATTTGATTTGTTATTATACCTAATATTAAGAAAATGGTTAGCAGGGCACCAGTGGCTCATGCCGGCAATCCTAGCTACTCAAGAGGCTGAGGATCACGGTTCAAAGCCAGTCCGGGCAGGCAAGTCCATGAGAATCTTATCTCCAGTAAACCACTCAGAAAACTAGAAATGGCTCCATGGCTCAAGAGGTAGAGCACTAGCCTTGAACTGAAGAGCTGGGAGCAGCGCTCCGGCCCAGAGTTCAAGCCCCATGACCGACCCAAAAATAAGAAAACTTTTATCTAAAAGTGAACAATTAGTATTTTGATAAGTTTACCTTAAAATTGTCCTTTTAAATTATTTATTCTCAAAGAGAATGAAACATTGGCACATGAAATTAAATTTATGTTAAAGATAAGACAAAACATTTTGTATAATACTGGTGGTTTAAGTAAATGCACAATATCCTAGACAATCAGTTTCTATTTGTAAAAATATTCCATGAGTATAGCTAACTGTCCTCAGGTCAAAGGTAATTGAATAATGATTTGTGAATTGCTTTGAATCTTCAAAGAAAGATTAATAGTTGTTTCCTATATGTTAAGGTAAACCTCATAAACTGCTTGTTGGATGGCAGCTCTTTAATAGAACTACTTAAAAGATAATAAAAATATTAAAAAACAAAACCTCATGAATACAAATTGCAAAATTAATTATAAATCTATACCTATAAATAATATAATCTATAATTATAAAAATAAAATAGGACAAGCTTCCATATTAGCTCAAGAAGACAAAGCAGAGATGAACAATTTTTATTCATGTTCATAGATTATATATAAATGGGATATAGAATTTGAATGTAATACCTTGTTTTTGAATCAAAAGTAACACATCACAAACTTCAATTTAAAGTAATTTTTATAAATAATTTCAATTTTAATGGTAAAGAGTAAAGTCATTGTTAATTGAAACATTTACTCAATAGTGAGTAAATGTGTCTTCTTGAGTAAAAAAGCAGCAAGTTAAAATACTATTGATTACCTAATCATTGACCAAATAATCCCAAATAAAATCAAGAACCATAATTGCAGGGTCCAAGACATTACCAAGAAATAGATTCACAATTTGTGTGATTTAGAAAAAAAATGAAAAGCTAAGTAAATCAAGAAATGGAAATGCAGAAATGAGGTATTCACATGGGTTGAGTCAGCCTAAGAATAGCCAGGCTAACTTTCCTCATTCTTCTTCTGAATCCCCATTCCTTTCTGCTGATGGACAATGCATTTTTCCACTCCAGTCTTCTTATCTACAATACTAAAAATCTATCCGATGCTCACTTATTTTATTATCTCTACAGCAGTCATGCAAAAAGGGACCAAAGACCATTTCTATTTAATCTAGACTGCTATAAATGCAAGCCCTTGCTTGACAAGCAACCTAGACATTGTTACCTCTATAAAATCCCCATATGTAACAGCTTGCAGTGGTCTGGATAGAAATAGTATACAAAACAAATTGCATGTTTGCAGGAAGATGAGGTGAAATTACAAAATACCTAACAGACAAAATATAAACAAAGATCTCAATCTCCAGGAAACACCATCTAGGAAACAGAATATATAAAGGACATTGTTTGAATTAAAGTTATACTAACATATCAAAATATTTAATTCTGGTATCATATCTATAATAAGGAAAATTCTTTGCATAGTTTTATGAGCACTATTAACAATATGAACAATATTTAAAAATAATAACAGGAGGGAGATACATAGTATCACTTGCTGAATTTTGTTTTTAATTAATTTAGATACAATTCTTCATCTGTGCTAGTTTTGACACATAGGTTTATAGTAAGGCTTGGGTTTTTACTTGTATAGGCAACAAACGTAGGATGCACAGTTTTGGTAACATGGGATTGCTGACTATGAGATTTCGAGATGTTTCTGGAGAACTAGACTAGCTTCTATAGTGTCCCTGTCCTTCATACTTTCTCTCTGCCATGGACACCACTTTTGTCTTTTCTTTATGGTTGTCTCTGCTGAGTGACATCTAATCAATGAGACTGCTTACTTCCATATTAATCATTTCAGTATCTCTCACTCATTATTTGTTTTCTGTGTCTCCATGTTCTATTCATCACTGGGTTAATTCAATCACTGCATCTTCTCCTTAGGAGAACACTAGCATATAAATTTGAGGAAGACAGTACTATTGTTTTTATTTTTTATTTTTATTTTATTGTCAAGGTGATGTACTGGCGGGTTACAGTTACACACATAAGGCAGTGAGTATATTTCTTTTGTCAAACTTGTTACCCCCTCCCTCATTTTTCCCTGACTTTCCCTCCCCTAACCACCCCCCAAGTTGTATAGTTCATGTCCAATACATTGTCTTGAGTATTGCAATTGCATTGGTTCCCATTTGCCCTTTGTCTCATCATTTGCCTTCAGAGCTCATGGTAGAGTTTTACAAGTTCAGTAAGTAGCACTTGACAAATGACCAAACTGAATTTGTTTTATGTAATCTTTCTCATGTGAAAAAGAAAACTCAGTAATTTCCCTAATATTCCAGATATTTGGCAGTATTTGCCTAAGCTTTAACACTTGTAGTTCCTTCATTATTCCTGTAGTTTCTCCTTTTTCATGTTTTCCTCCAGCAGTACTCTCTTTCTTTTTCTCTTCACTTATTTTGCCTGTGTCATCATATAATACCTTTAATTATTGGCTGCTATCTCTAAATGTTTTTTTATTTATTTTTTATTGTGAAAATACTGTATAGAGGGATTACAATTACATAGGCAAGATAATGAGTATCAAGCATTGTTGCCTCCTCCTTTGTTTTCCCTTCCCTTCCCATCCTCCTCCCCCCCAAACCAAAGTTGTAAAGTTCATTTTCCACATAACGACTTGAACATCTCATTGTTGCAATGGGTCCACTTGTATCCTTATTTAAACAATTCATTTTTTCCCTTCCCCTCCACAAATTATACACACATCAAATAGAGTGAAAGCAGGGGTTATACAGTGGGGGAGGGAAATAAAAAGCAACAAAGAAATAATCTTATAAATGTGTTAGAAAAAATAGCATGAAAGAAAAATCATGTGAATATATATCTTAGGGTTCATTTCCCTAACGTCAACTTATCTGACCTTTTCTGCTTGACTGAGACATATACTAGTTATTGTAAATAATGGAAACCATGGGACCTATGTTTCTTTTTTTTTTAATTTAATTTTATTTTATTTGTGAACATACTGTACAGAGGAGTTACAATTACATGGGCAGGATAATGCATACATTTCTTACCAAGCATTGCAGCCTCCTCCTTTGTTTACCCTTCACATCCCTTCCCAGCCTCCCCCCTCCCCCACCAATCCCAATCCTTCTCCTTCCCCTCCCTTCCCCCCCTCCCCCCCGCACCAACGTTGTAAAGCTCGTTTTGGACATGACAACTTGTACTTCTCATTGTTGCAATAGGTCCACCTGTATCCTTAAACAACTGGTTTTTCCCCATCTCCTCCACAAGTTATAGTGACATCAAATATAGTGAAAGCAGGGCTTATACTGTGGGGGAGGGACATACAAAGCAACAAAGAGATAATCTTATAAATTCGTTAGAAACACATGCATGAAAGAAAAAAACATTAAAATACACATTTAAGGGTTCATTTTCCTGACATCACATTATCTGACCTTTTCTGCTTGACTCATACATATACTAGATATTACAAATAAGGGAAACCATGGGACCTATGTTTCTTTGGGCCTGGCTTACTTCACTTAATATAATTTTTTCCAAGTTTTTCCATTTCCTAACAAATGGTGCAATGTCATTCTTTCTGATGGAGGCATAGAATTCCATTGTGTATATATACCATATTTTCTTGATCCATTCATCTACTGAGGGGCATCTGGGTTGGTTCCATATCTTAGCTATGGTAAATAATGCTGCAATAAACACAGTTGTGCTGGTAGCTTTAGTGTGGTCTTCTTTGTAAACATTTGGGTAAATGCCCAAAAGTGGGATTGCTGGGTCATAGGGGAGTTCTATGTGAAGTCTTTTGAGGAATCTCCATACTGCTTTCCAAAGTGGTTGAACAAGTTTACATTCCCACCAACAATGAAGTAAGGTTCCTTTCTGTCCACATCCCCTCCAGCATCTGTTGTTGTTAGAGTTCTTGATTTTTGCCGTTCTAACTGGAGTGAGGTGATATCTCAATGTTGTTTTGATTTGCATTTCTTTTATGGCTAGGGATGTTGAATATTTCTTCATGTGTCTATTGGCAATCCTTCTTTCTTCTTCAGAGAAGTTTCTCTTTAAGTCATTAGCCCACTTATTTATTGGGCAGTTGTTTCTTTGAGGATTTGTTGTTGGGGGATTTAATTTTTTGAGTTCCAAGTATATTTTAGATATGAGACCCTTGTCTGTTGTATGGCTAGTAAAGATCTTCTCCCAATCCGTGGGCTTTCTATTGATCTTGCTAGCTATGTCATTTGCCCTGCAGAAGCTCTGCAACTTTATGCAATCCCATTTGTCCAACCTTTCTTTGATTTGTTGTGTTTCCAGGTCTCTATTCAGAAAATTTCAGCCTGAGCCAAGCAGACCTAGGGTTTCTCCTATTCCATCCTGTAATGTTTTCAGAGTGTCTGCTTTGAGTTCAAGGTCCTTGATCCATTTGGAGTTGATTCTGGTGCAGGGTGATATATAAGGATCTAGCTTTAGTTTTCTACATGTAGTTAACCAATTTTGCTAGCACCATTTACTGAAGAGGTTGTCTTTCTTCCATTCTATTGTTTTAGCTCCCTTATCGAAGATTAGATGGCTATAGGTCTGTAGGTTCATTTCTGGGTTTTCAATTCTATTCCATTGGGGACCTATGTTTCTTTGGGCCTGGCTTACTTCACTTAATATAATTTTTTTCCAAGTCTTTCCATTTCCTAACAAAGGGGCAATGTCATTCTTTCTGATGGAGGCATAGAATTCCATTGTGTATATATACCATATTTTCTTGATCCATTCATCTACTGTGGGATATCTGGGTTAGTTCCATATCTTAGCTATGGTAAATAATGCTTCAATAAACATAGACGAGCTGGTAGCTTTAGTGTGATCTTGTTTGTGAACATTTGGGTAAATGCCCAAAAGTGGGATTGCTGGGTCATAGGGGAGCTCTATGTGGAATCTTTTGAGGAACCTCCATACTGCTTTCCAAAGTGGTTGAACAAGTTTACACTCCCACCAACAATGCAGTAAGGTTCCCTTCTGACTGCATCCCCTCCAGCATCTGTTGTTAGTAGAGTTCTTGATTATAGCCATTCTAACTGGGGTGAGGTGGTATCTCAATGTTGTTAGGATTTGCATTTCTTTTATGGCTAGGAAGTTGAGCACTTTTTCATGTGTCTATTGGCCATCCTTCTTTCCTCTTCAGAGAAGTTTCTCTTTAAGTCATTAGCCCACTTATTTATTGGGCAGTTGTTTCTTTGAGGATTTGTTGTTGGGGGATTTAATTTTTTGAGTTCCAAGTATATTTTAGATATGAGACCCTTGTCTGGTGTATGGCTAGTGAAGATCTTCTCCCAATCCATAGGCTTTCTATTGATCTTGCTAGCTATGTTCTTTTGCTATGCAAAAGCTCTGCAATTTCATGCAATCTCATTTGTCCAACCTTTCTTTGATTTCTGGCTCCCTATTAAGAAAATTTCGGCCTGTGCCTACGAGACCTAGGGTTTCTCCTATTCCATCCTGTAATGTTTTCAGAGTGTCTGCTTTGACTCTGGGGTCTTTGATCCATTTGGAGTTGATTCTGGTGCAGGGTGATGTATAAGGATCTTGCTTTAGTTTTCTACAAGTAGTTAACCAATTTTGCCAGCACCATTTACTGCAGAGGCTGTCTTTCTTCCATTCTATTTTTTTAGCTCCCTTATTGAAGATTAGATGGCAATAGGTCTGTAGGTTCATTTCTGGGTTTTCAATTCTATTTCATTGGTCCTGAAGTCTGTTCTTGTGCCAGTACCAAGCTGTTTTGATTTACTATGGCTTTATAATAGAGTTTGAAATTCGGTATTGATATTCCTCCAGCACTGTGATTTCTGTTGAGGATCATTTTTGCTATTCGGGGTCTTAAATGTTTTAATTCCAAAACATTTCTAAGGTGATTTTTCACTCATATGCAACATGCAGCATTTAAATTTCTACCATACTTGTCAAAACATCATATTGGGAAATCTTGATTTTTAAGCATTATTTAAATTTTAAAAGTTAATTACTCTATGAGAAACTTATTTTGAAACGAAAAGAATTAGGGATATTATTATTTATTTAACTTACAAGTACTTCAAGGTTTCATTTAATTTTGTAAAGCAATATGCTTTAAATCTATATGGCATATGAAGGATTATTATACAGTACTCATGTTGAGGAAGAGTTCATGGAATTACTGGGAAAACAAAAGATTTATAAGGACAGAGACGTATAAGAATATAAAGTGGCTATACACATATTCAATTTGTGACAACTACTACTAAATATCTCCATTGTTCTCAAAGGTGAATGTTAAACAACAGGAACTTTTAAGTAGTTTTTGGATTATACTAGGGACCAACTAGATAAAAAAAAAATAAAAGAAATAAAAAAAACTTGCACTGACCAAGACACAAGTAGAACAGAAGAGGAGTGGCCCTTGAATAGACAGGAAGACAGATGAGGAAATATGAAATAAGATCATTGTTTATGCTTCATGAATATGGTAATACAGTGATTAGTGAATTTGGAATATAAAGGTTAATTAAGACTCTCTCAGGGCTAGATTTAGAGAGATATGACCATCTTCCATTTTCTAGATTCTGGTTGACTCTCTGTTAAACATCATTAAGACAAGTATAATCATTTATGTTAAGTCGATTTTACATCTGGATTATTAAACCACACAGAAAGCATAAATATCCATGTGAAGTAGCAATGATTCATCAGTATTTAAACCCCAAATAACCACCCCATTCTCTGTCTCTATAATACCAAATTTTGATTAACTTTATCAGTAATTTACTCAGTATTCATGGTGTTTGATTATAGGTCTTCCACAAATCTAAAAATGCTCAAGTATCTCATGCAAAATGGTTCAATGTTTGCATATAACCTGTGTACAGCCTCCTTGATACTTTACATAATCTCTGAAGTGCTTAGAATACTTACTACAATTTATTCCCTAACAACTCAATAATTTCTCTCTCAGTAGTTGTTATACTATTTGCTTAGGAAATAATGACAGGGGAGAAATGTCTGTAAAGGATTATGGGTATAATTTTGTTAGAGAACAGTTATAAGATACTGGGTTTGAGTTCCTCCTCCAGAAAAATAAAGAGAGAAATATGGCTGTACATGATTGATGTAAATAATCATTTTTAAATGTTTTCAATTCATGATTAGTCAGTTGAATAGATGGAGGAGGACCCTGTTGATATGGGGCATGGGCACTATTATTTATACCCAAACATCATGCTAGGCATTGTAATTACATGAATTTTTTTGTGTTTGTTCTAAATACATTTGAAGACATCCCAGGGAGGCATGCAGGATACCCACATCTAAGGCTGAGCTAACATGATACATAAGTATAAACAGGATGAGGAGGGTTTCTATGAAGTAGAGTTAACATAGCACAAGGTGACTGGTTATGTAGAGGGATTTACACACACACACACACACACACACACACACACACACACAATTACAAAATATATAAATTATATGATATAAATGCATATTTGGTTTTTTTGTTTTTGTTTTTGTTTTTTTTGGGGTCTGATCATGGGGCCTGAACTCTGGGGCCTGGGCGCTGTCCCTCAGCTCTTCAGCTCAAGGCTAGCACTCTATCACGTGAGCCACAGCACCACTTCCGGCTTTTTTCTTTTTGCTTATGTGGTGCTGAGGAATCTAACCCAGGGCCTCAGGCATGTAAGGCAAGCACTCTACCACTGAGCCACCTTCCCAGCCCAATAAATGCATATTTGGGTATATAAGCTGTACATATATTTGAGTATATAAGTTGTGCATATAAATATGTATGAGTGCATATATTTGAATGTATATCACAGTATATTCATAAATACGTACAGATTTATATGTAAATGTATATATTTATAAAAAGAGAAGCAGAAGACAATTTGGACTCTTAGGAAAGAGATTTATTATTCCCGATTTATTTTCTTTCTCTTTATTTCCTTGTTTCTTGTGTCCTTGCTTGCTTTTCTCCTTCATGACTTCTCTTCTCTCATTTCCTGAGAGTGGGAGTGAGGAGGGATGGGAGGGGGCTGGGCCGAGGCAGGGGGAAGGGTCTTGCCAGATCTGGCATTTTTGATTATTACCACCAATGTTAGGATTCTCTGGATAAAATAAGAATCCAAGTGTTCTCATTATATTAAATAATCAAGTAATTGAAAGATCGATGACCAGAATGGGTATAGCTTTAAATATAGATTGATTACAGAGGTAAAGTTAGTAACTTGACAGGCAAGTGATCTGGCTTATAACACCTTAATCAGATGATCAAAGTGGATACCATCAATAATTGAAGAATTCAAAATCAGGAGTTGCCTGATTAGAGGTGGTGTGAGTATAGCATCCTTTCTGTGATATTCCCGCCAGCAATTCATAACTTGAATCCAATTATGCAAAACATCACATGAAACTACATTAAGGGGAATTCTTTATAGTAACAGCCCTATAATCTTCAAAAATGTCAAAGTAATGAGAGCCAAAGAAATACTGACTATCTCTTTGGAGTGAAAGAAAGTAGGGACACAAGGCAAATAAAATCAACACAGGATCCACAATTGGATCCTTTTCTTATTAGGGACAGTTTGAGAGTCAGGAAAAACATCAGGAGGCTCTTGATGGTTCAGAGGTTATGTCTTCTTTCAGAAAGATCAATTAGACAGCCTTAAATATTTGTGATAGGTAATTAGCTAGAGGGAGAATTGTTTAGACCTTACTACAAATACAATAGTGTAAGTGTGAGAAACTGCTTGAATAAGGTTATCAACATTGCTAGTAAGAAGAATGAGTTAGAGGACAACACAAACCAAGCGTATCTAGTATGTGGTGATTGCTTGGAGGCAAAAATAAAGCCTAAGATACATGTCAAGAATCTACAGAACTTTTATACTTTAATGACTAGAAGTTGACTATGTCAATATGGGATATTTCATTTAAATTAGTAGAGTCTTGAGTCAGAAAATACATATTACTCTATACTTCCTAGTAAGGAGAATGCAACATTGTGACTCTTCCATTATACAATAATCTCTTCTCATACCCCTGCTTATTCAGACCTGGAAAGTGTGGGTTCCAAACTTGTTTCCATAAGAGATGATGGATTGACCTAAAGCAATGGGAATTTCTCATTGATTAAGCTTATCGCAGAGTTTGATGAGGTAGTTAGCTGCAGTTTGTACATTTATATGCAAGGACTGAAGAAAGCTACTGCAGTGTTACATATTTTTAAGTGTCTAGGAAACCTCATAGAATTATTTTAGATATCATGTAAAATGTTATGAAAATCAGTTCAAGTTCGTTGAGACTAAGCTTCAAACACATCTATGAGCTGTTTTGGTTTTTTCTCTATTTTCATAATCAACAGGTTTAGAAAACAATTCTTACTTTTGATAATATAAAGGTCAGTGCAGATATTATGTTAGGAATATTGTTATATGCACATCTTTAATTGAAAAGTATGACAATACATACTAGTAGTTTATTTTATCCTAATTGTCCTATAAGCTCACTGAGAACAAAAATTAAATCAATTTCATTTAAAAAACATTGTTTTCTCAGACACTGCTCTTCAACCTCATTCTTAACTGCTGATTGTTTTGTTTTACATCCAGCATATTTTTTCCTGAACCTTTGTTGTAGAGATTATATATTTTCAAAAATACCAAGAAAATACTTTTTCACAGTATAAATGTGTCTTTGAAAGTTATTTTTAAACATGTAAATCTACCAGAACAAAGAACAATATAAAGCCTTTGGAATGCTGAACTACTTCTAAGTGCTTTTCTAATATGTTTATGTTTCTGCTCTACTATAATATATAACTAAGAACTTTGTAAAAAAAGAATTATTTGAATTTGTTTTCTTCAAGTGTGGGTTTGCCAATTCATAGACCTGTGACTTCAGATCTGTGACTTCTGTTACTCAGTCTCTTTTCATTTGAGCTTCATAACTGAGAAATTAAGAATATATCAATAAATCCTGTATGAGCCCTGGCCAGTGGCTCATGCCTGTGTTCCTGGCTCATGCTTGTAATCCTAGCTACTGGGGAGGCTGAGATCTGAGGGCTGTTTTTCAAAGCCAGCCCCAGTAGGAAAGTCTGTGAAACTCTCATCTCTGTTAACTACCTAAAAGTGGGAAGTGGTGCTCTGGCTCAAGTGGTAGAGTGATAGCCTTGAGTACAAAAGTTCAGATACAGCACTCAGGCCCTGAGTTCAAGGGCCAGGACTAGCACAAAAACAACACTATACAAAACCAAACTTCCTTCATGGAACTGTAACCATCATTTGATGTAGCTCAAATTATGATGCTGGTTGCAGAGTAAATGTGTAATTAATGGCTGTGATTTGTCTCATATTGCATTTATTATCATATATGAGTGCTGGTTTTCTGAGAATCTTTCTAAATTACCTGCCCTGGGTTTTTAATTAACATCCACTAGGCTATTATATATTATGATCTACTTTCAATTAATTCTCAAATATGTCCTCTTGTGCCCCTTAGTGCTTTATGCCTTTGGGAAGGCTATGATTCCCTACAGGTGTGAAATTCACCTCTTACCTTTATCTTGTAATTATCCCAAACTGACACCCTGTTTTATATCTCCACATATTCTCCCCAAGAGAATACTGAATCAACATCATTTCACCTCTATTGTATGACCTTATATCGATTCTGCATGATTCAAGGAAGTACACATAGAAAGGAAATGATAGTTACAGGTTAACTGCCTCATGTATAAATGCCTTGATTTGTTTTTCCCTGACAGTTCTAATTTTTTATTGAAATAAGATATGTTATCATGAAATTCTCATATCATTTTTAAATTAAAAACATAATTATGTACTTTTGCCAAAATAAAATGGTGTAAAAGTGCTTCCTCTATTTAAGAACATTCGTTGCCACAACTCTCTGATTTTATTAAAAAATAGTACATTAGAGTTTATTGAGGTTTTTGTTAATTATTAGTATGGGACAGATGTTGTTTTTTAATCTAAATCTCAAGATTGAAATTGTTATTATGTTGGGAGTGTTCATTATATAAAATCTTTCAAACTCCTCAAATGTATATCTTGTAGCTACCAGGCTTCCTTTATATCCTTTCATGGGACTCTATTATGCAGTAGTTTCCCCTCTTGTTTTTTCCCCCTCTTGTTTATAATCCCATTGCTTCAGCTTCGGTTTCCAGTGCTCTGAACTGTATACTTTGATGAATGGGTTTGTCACATGCACACACACACACACACACACACACACACACACACACACACACACACACACACACACACACACACCAGCAGCAGCGGCAACAACAGCTAGTTCTTGAATACTAGTTTAGGTTCAAACTCTGTTAGAAAGCTTACAACTGACTCATGTCTTGTATCAGACAAACACAGTGTCTATAAGGCACAGCAAAGCCAAGACTAGAGATCATTGTGACAGCTTGTTCCAACTATAAACAAAGGAACAGAAGAAATGGAACAGTAATTGAATCTCAAACTCACATTCTCTTTTACCAGCAGTAAACAATGTAGATGTTCCATCATTTGTGAAAATTCAATAGACTCTGACATCCCAACTCTCTTCCTTCACCATGCATATTTTATTTGGGGATTCTAATATCCAAGGGTCTCCAATATGTTCTCCTGCTAGATGATAGCTTGGAATTTTCATCAGCACTAATCCATGTAATAAAACATCTACCCATGGTATTTACATGGTCTGGTAGAGGACAGAGATGAATAACCTACTATAACATAGACAGGGTCATTTCCAAGAAGCTATGCTGGAATAGCTCTGAAGATATAGTTCTATATAGAATTCTGAGGGAAATAATTTAACCAAATCTTTTGACTATTTCAGCGTCAGATTCTGCTTTATATTTATAATAATGTATGGCAAATTCCTTAAGACTACTGCTACTGAGCTTCCTAACACTCCCAGGACAAGGACTATCATCTGTCTATATCAAATATCTGTCTATCAACTATCTATCTATCATCTATTCACATTGTCCAATGGCACCCACAATCATAACTCTTTTTTTTGTCGGTCATATGGGGCTTGAACTCTGGGCCTATGCGCTGTCCCTGAGCTCATCAGCTCAAGGCAAGTGCTCTACCACTTGAGCCACAGCACCACTTCCTATTTTCTGGTGGTTATTTGTAGATAAGAGTCTCATAGACTTTTCTGCCTAGCCTGGCTTTGAATCATGATCCTCAGATCTCAGCCTCCTGAGTAGCTAGGAGTAACTTTTTAAATAAATAAATTTGCAATAGGCTACTACTCTGTAATGAAAATGCTCTGTAAAATTCTACTATAAATTCTCATTCTACATGTTCATTGGGGGTCTTGGGGATTCTTTCTTTAAGCTCTTTCCTGCCTGTAATCACAGAACCATGTGCTACAACCGCACTATACTTCAGTCTGAGATGCCTTCCTCAGACTTCAGTAAGGTAGTAAAGGCTCTTGACCTCACCCTAATGAATTCTGATTCAAACATCCTTAGCAACAGAAGGACTGAACTACAGAGAGAGAAGTAAGTAATCAATGAGACCAATTATACTGATTGCATAGGAAGAAAACTGTCATTAACTCAATGATACCTACTACCACAGGTATGCACTTTCAACTTGAAACTTGGCTATTTCTGCTTGTGTACACATAGCATTCATCTTCTTAACATCAATAGTGGCTGCTTGACATCAGCTTTCTTACCTTATAATTTCTAAAGTTTCCTATTGATGCCCATCTCCTTGGCTATCCTTTCTCTATGAACCATGGAAAAGATGAATAACAATTTCAGAATTGAAGACAAGACTTCGCCATTATTTCACAAAACAGGCAAAATACTCTTAGCTCTAGTTATATATACCTTTACTCCCTAATTACAAGAATTAGGGTTTCTGCAAGTCTTTGTTTCCTTTGTCCTTTCAGTAATATTATATACATTGCATCTTAATGTTCTAAGCCAACTTTGTAGGGTGTATGTCTTCATAAAGTTAGATCATAAATGAAGTCTGAAACCTAAAAGACAGCATATAATGACAAGTACATAGTAGTATTTAGCACACTAGACTTTTATAGACTAGGGTTTATGTACTTAGTCAGGGTTACCACATGTTCCTCTGGTGTACTCAGAATAATTTATTTTCCAGAAGGCTTCTTTGTTCTCTAAGTATTTATTTTGTGAGAACATTGAAGCATCTTTTATAACCTAGGCTTAAACAAGACCTCACAATACACATTTATTACATATCATTTTATGTACTAATTATTTATACAATTATTTTTGTGTTTATTTGGATAAAATTGACAACTTGAAAAGGCATATTTGTTCATTATTTTGTACATGTTTACATTATATTTGTTGCATGTGGTAAGTATCAATGAAGGAAAAAAGTAGAACAAAGGAAAGGAAAATTGAGAAGACAGGAGAAAAGGAAAATAAAGTACAAAATAAGAAGGCTAAATAAAATAGGAGGCAGAAAAAACATGTTCTATAATTTCAAAATTTATCATCCTGAGTAACAACATGTTAGTGCTTCCAATGCAGCCCAAAAAATAATGGAACAGCTATTATCAAAGTAAAAACTTTCCCTTTACCAGACAAAATGTCACTACAGAATGAATGCAATAGTGCTTAGGAATATGCCAACAGAAATCTTTAAAGACAGAATCATGAGATAAAGAAAAAAATGCTAAGGTCTGTCAGATTCATATCATTCATTGAAAAATGAATAAACAAAATCCTGACTTCCCATTCATTTAAATAATCAGAATATCAACATTTGATTATTTAAAGCAGAACAATGTTTATCTAACAATTATTAAAACTGTCAGTAAAACAGAAGGGAGAATTTTTATGGGCATATGTAAAAATAACATCAGACTCCATCCCTACCCATACCAGGAAATGTCTTTTTCTTGGATGCAGAGGACATTTATCCCTTTGGCAATATGAGGCAAAAGGTTATTGCTGTCAGTCAAAGTTACATTCTTGTATATGGATGACATACTTAGCAAACATGCCTCAAAGCTCTCCTAGAACATTCATTATGGTCATGTTGAAATTACAGATTCCTTCTGACTCTATTCATAGTGAATAAAAATCCCCTGGACCGGAAATACTTATTAAAAATAGTTAAATGATTAGAGAGTGGTTTTCCTGGTTTTTCTCCTAAAAATGACATTTACACTCACCCTTTGAAATTTTCCATTGTTCACATTAGGAACTATTCTAAAAGCTGACTTGTTGAACTTCATTTAAATATACTTAGGCATTACCATTACTTGTTCTCATCCTATTCCCAAGTTCTTTTACACCTTTCTAGGTTCGCCATTGCCAAAACTGAGAAACTCGTTGAGTAAGCTCCATTTCTAACCTGGTAACCAAAGAATGCTTACAAATTACAACTGCAATTTGTGAGGATTTTTTTCCTCAGTTACGGTTAAGTATACCAAATACATAAACTGATAAATCAGAAAGCCATTTAATGATGCCATAATTAAAACTCAAGGCATTTTGTGTTCTTCTATAAGTAACCTCAGAGAAAAGTCTGTACATTGTATATGCTGCCCATCTAGAAGCAACTGCTCAAGATAACAGAGTTTTCCCATAATGGAGTGAACAGGATCAGGAAATGGGATTACCCTTTCCCGAAATATTTTCAGTGCAGGATTGGATGTCTTTTCCTGATTGTAAAAGTTATTCCTGAAATGTGTACATCTATCAGCCCATATACAATAGCATACTTTTTAAAGGGAGGAAAGCATATTTTTCCATACTATTTCTTAATTGTTGTATGTTAAAACAGAATTATCACAATCAATCTTTGTCAGATTAGTCTTCTGGTTTAAGAATTTTAGACCCTAGGGCATGCAGAAGATACCTGACTTTCTTAGGTTTCTGCAGTAAACACAGAACTCAGAGTTTATTGTCACCTGTTTGCAATAGAGCAGATAGCTCAAGTCCTCCAGAGAATTTCAGCTTAAATATCAGTGCTGTTGCAATATTCAGGGAAAGTATTATTAATTCATTTCAATCCTTATCAGATGGAAGATATAAAACTATGGATCAGCATAGAAGATGAGTTTTTTGTCAATTAGAAGTTGAAAGAACTTAAAGCACTCTGTCAATGTCTTTGTGGAATGAGATCATAAAGGGTAATAGCGGAGGCATATTGTATGAATATTGGGAGATCAGAGACTCTAGGTCTCTATGAAGAGAGAGTCACAAAATCCTTCCTTTAGATAAAAGCGCCTCAGTGCCTTCACAATGCAAATGCTCATCCTCACCCACACCAAAAAAAATCCTGTTTTGATTAAATTTCTCCTTATGTTGCAAGAAGTTGGAGTTAGCATTCTGTCACATGAATAAAAGGATGAAAACCTAAGAACAAGATAAGCGCCATCAAATTACTGTGAAAACTGCTTTCTCCTTTCCTGCTAAACATTGAAGTATTGTCACATAAAAACATAGAAATGACTGTTCAAAGGAAGCCATGGTAATTTTTAAATGAGAAATGTGTTTTATTTCGCATAACTAGGGATCAGGGAATGGAAGAATATAGATACATTATATACAGCTAAACATTATTTTGGTCTGGCTACTTGAGGCTTTGGGACTGAATTAAGAAGAATAATTGAGTTTCTGCCACAACCACTTCAAGAGGGTGAGTGGCTATGTATTTATTTCACTCTCACACAACAGTTCAGACAAGACACACATGCTCCTGCTCTTGATAGCACCATCTTCTTCTAAGTCTTTGAAGCTATTTTGCTCAGTGCTCAGATAGGGAAAGAACATCTTAAAGGCAGTCAGTGCAGTGTCTGGGATGAAGATACTTCATCTTCATTTTGGCACAAATTCTATGGACAGTCACAGAACCAATGGACAGGAAACATGTTTCAGTTCTGTGGTCAGGAAGAAAAGGAAGCCAGATTTCTACAGTGATATCCAATTAGCCATTGGAAGAAATGTAAAATTGAAAGGTTCTTTTTGTATTGTGCATTGTTATGAGATAAATATTGATTAGTATGAGTTAATTTAAAATGCCATGCTGGAATATAGATGTATCATGTAAATTACTTCATATAAATTCATTTTTAATATGAATTTTCCTACTCTTGTTATCTAGACTAGAGATTTCAGGGAAAAATACTGTTTTTTTCTCTCAGTATATCATTTGTAATAGTTCTTGCTCTTCATAAGCATGGAAAAGTAACAAAAAATAGATTTTAAGAAATGTGTTGCTTAAATATAGTTCCTCTATTACACTCTAGAGTACTGCACTACATGTTTAGGACAAGAAAAATATTTGGTTTTTTAGTTTACATAATTATTTTGAGTATGGGAATATTATTAAAGGATATAACTCACCACCACTACTTAATGACAACATATAATATTTAGATTTCATGCACGTGGTATACTAATTTTTGGTTTCCTTAATTCGGTTACAGTAAGATATTTAACATACTAAAAACAGTAGTATCTGTTACAATGTAATATCCATTATTATGACAAAATTTAGAGGGAAACCTTTTGGAGAATATATAAAAAGCTCTGGCAATTAGATTTTTCTTTTCCTAATTCAAAGACATAAAATAAATACAAGCCAGAGACCTACATTTTAACTAATATAACTAAAAGATGAATAATTAGGTTATTATTTACTAAAAACTTTAATGCTAAAAATGCCCCTACAATGGCATAAAAGAAAACAAGTGAACAACTAAAAATCAGGAATTTGGGGAAAATTTGTGATCATCTCACGAATAATATGGTATTTCTCTTAATATCATGGCTTAGCAGAGTTATGTGTTTCTGTTCCCATCAGTATTATTCTGTATGACATCGAAGAATAACAAAAACAGATTCAGACTTTGAGAGATACAGACCAAAATACAAATACTTGCTCAGACTTAACATAAAAAGTGATATTCCTCTTGTAAACCTTGTCTTCTACATCAATGATGGCTTGTGAAGACCACTAAGTTGACAGGGATGCTAAGAGAGTTAGGTATGAACCATTCCTGTATAAACAAGTGCCTAGAATGTAGTTTAGGAGAAATCCGTGAGCTACATCAAATCTTTGGTACTTCATGAAATTAAGTCCATTTCACATGCATGAACTAATCCTTACTGTACTTACCTTAAACATATGAAATAAAATGATAATAATGAAAGGATTTTATGGAGCAAAGGGTGGTAACAACCTTAAGGTGCCATCAATTTCAAAGTCCCTTTTTTTTTTTCATTTCTTCTCACCATCCATAAAATGACCTCATATTTAAGTGCCTGCCTGGCACATTGGAGTGAAGCCTTGGTATTCTTTATGAAA
The DNA here is from genome assembly GCF_024711535.1 of Dipodomys merriami. Classification (NCBI taxonomy): domain Eukaryota; kingdom Metazoa; phylum Chordata; class Mammalia; order Rodentia; family Heteromyidae; genus Dipodomys; species Dipodomys merriami. Next base: position 57,506,175 of record NW_027206068.1, on the reverse strand, counting down.
TCTTCAGTACCTTTGTAGGTTAAATAAATTTCAATACCTGCTTATTCTCAACCATAAAAGATTTTTTTTTCAGATCAGACAAGTTTTAGCTTGAGTAAATAAGCACAGCAAAACAAAGCAGTTGTTGATTGAGAAATAAAGACAGTGAGAGGCAATCAATTTCCTCCCATCCTTCTTTTGCTCACCCACTTGATTTGAAATCACATATTGCTTCTCCCAAAATTAACAGTGAAGGCACTTCTGCAACTCAACAAGCATTACCATGTATACTCTATTTTGAGTCTATTGAAACATCTCATCATAAAAGATCTTCAGGGATGTCAGTATTTAAAATAACAGCATTTTCTCGTTAAGATCACAAATTTAAACACAAAGAGATAAAGAAATTTCTGATGAATTAGCTGTATGGGGTAAGTTGAGATTAGTTCTGTGCACACATTTATCCATTTATTTTACACAGTCTGCTCATTTGTTGCAAATGCAGACAGTCCAGTTTCAATGTTCATTGTAAGCTCAATTTGGTTTTACTTCCTTACTATGTTTTCTTGGCAACTGTTTTTATGGAAATATAGCTGGTCATTAACACAGCTTTGTCTGCCTTGTAACTGTTGTTTTTCATGCAAAATAGACATTTGTAAAATAATTACAGATGGGAAATTACACCCAATAGAATTTTTTCTTCATTACAAAATCATCCTGTTCTGATTATTTTATATCCACTTCATTATAAGCAGACAACATAGGAAAAATAAAAAGATTTCAGTTGTGATAGCAATTTTCAGAGCTCTTGTTCTTTCAAATAGAGAAATGAAAGGATATATGTACACACATATGTAGATGTGTATAGACTATATATATATATATATAATTATCTATCTATCTATCTATCTATCTATCTATCTATCTATCTATCTATCTATCTATCTATCTATCTATCTATATGGCATTCTTATGGAAGGGCTTACATAAGTTGTAAGAAATGAGAGGTGAGTGAGAGCCACCAAGGCTTTATTGGGGGGGGGCGGGTGGCAGACCTGCTGGGCTGCTCCAAGCAGAAATGGGAGTAGCAGCCATGGACAGGTGTTGACAGAATTTAAGCAAAATACTAGGGGGGCAGTCCCATGGGTCACATGGGCAGTCCTATGGGTCACATTATGTGGACTATGGGATTTTGGTGGGTAGGGTCAGTTCCAAGAAGAGGTGTTATAATGATGTTATGTGGACTATGGGAATTGGAGGGAGAGTCACATTCCTAGAAGTAGTGTATGTAAGGAGATTGTTGCACCTGGGGAGGGAATTTGTATGTCACACAGGGAAAACCATACAGCATCAGGAAAATAGAAACGTAACAGACCTTTGTAAACAAGTAGGGACACAGGGCAGGGCCTAAATGGGCAAGCTGACTCCGAGACCTTAGATAAGTAAACCATTTTTGGTTCATCTTCTTCCCATGCTCCTCATTCTTTAAAAATAGCCTCCTTCAGCCATGCATGAGGCTCCCAATAGAGCTTTCAGACATTACATAGGCCTGTGGACTTGGCAGCGAGTTTTGAGAAGATGAAGATTTGCCCGAACATAATGCTTAAAACAATAAACTCTTTTCCAGACATAGTTTTGCTATCGAGCAGAAAAGTTGGTCTCAAACCTTCAATTCCCTTGCCTCAACCTCTTCAGCGGAGGAATTACAGTCATATGCCACCATGCCTGCCTAAAACACATTGCCTGTTTTTCCAGCTTTCTCTTTCATCTTTTGGGAGGTTGACCCTGGGCTGAACGCTCCCCTTGAGGTTCTGCACACCCCTTCCTCACCCTTCCCCACCCTGCTGTGTTCTTCAGGATGGCATCCACTGGAACCCACTTGCTTTCTAATTCCCTCCTAGGTTAGGCCATCAGAAAGCACATGAAGATGATTTAAAAACAGGAAAAAAAGAGCCTTTCAGCTCCATCCCTACTCCTGCGGTGGTGAAAGCATCTGCTGCTGCTACTGCAGTCTCCAGACCATGCTTAGCAGCTCCCCTCCCCCTTCATTCTTTGCAGATTCTAGAAACTTCTCTTGCCTTCTCTTTACCCTTACTCAAGCCCACACATGAAAACGCTCCAAATTAAACTTGTCTGTAGAATATATCTTCATCTTTTCTTGGTTTCTCTTGTTCAACTTCCAATTGGATAGTTGCAGCATTTGAGTTGAAAGGACCATCATCTGCCTAAACAATGGAAGCCTTTATCGCCATGTGGTTTCCATGGAAATAGAGGCAGAGAAGTTGCAAGGTTTCTTGAGTTACAGAATGATCCACGTTAGACCAGAAGGGAATGTCATAGATAAACCAGAGTGAAAATGACATCCATAAATATGACGTGTTCTCCCCAGGGCACACAGTTAACGTGTTGAAGACATGAAACCATAACCAAGACCTTTCCCCTCCCTTTCAAAGGTTTTTTTAGTGATCATCATTATTGTTCCTAATGTCATCCATATTTGGTCACTCAGAATCTAAACACTGAGGAGACTAAGAGTTTGTTTGTTTATATTCTTCACCTTATTTTGACTTTTAGTCAATTTTTGTTTGATTTTTTGTTTGTTTTTGTCAGTCATGGTGCTTGAACTCTGGGCCTGGGCGCTGTCCCTCAGCTCTTCAGTTCAAGGCTAGCGTTCTACTACTTGAGCCACAGCGCCACTTCTGGTTTTCTGGTGGTTTATTGGAGATAAGAGTCTCACAGACTTTCCTGCACAGCTGGCTTTATACCGTGATCCTTAGATCTCAGCCTCCTTAATAGCTAGGATTACAGGCATGAGCCACTGTCTCCTGGCATTTACTCATTATGTTAACAGCTACATGCCAAGCATTTCAGAACTTTGCCCAGGGAAATGCTAGATGCTCAAGAAATCCTTAAAGTGAAAGAATCAGTGAAATAATAAAAGACTTCCTTGTGCCATTAGCTTAAACTTAAATCTCACATGATGATATTGAGGTTTTCCTTGTAGAGTTATAATTATGTGATGAGTTCATAAACATATAAAATCATTATGAAATGAGAGATATTAAGGTATTAAGGACCAAGGAAAATGGAAAGATTGCTGTACACATTGCATAGTTATGGTCCAAAGATAAAAACCTATTCAAAAGCAGACTTTTCACAATTAAGACTTCAGCCATCTTTAAAAAGTATAATATTGGAGGTTGCCAAGTTATTAACCTTGATTTAGAGATCTAGGGTTTAGTAAATAGAAAGGGAAAGCAAAGAAAAAATCATGCATTATAACTATTTAGAATAAATAAATAAGACTATTTGGGTTTTCACAGGTCATTTATCACTCAGGCAGTATTGTTATTTCGATTTATAAATAAAGTATTCACCATCAACAGCATTAAGTCTATATGTTTCCACATCCTGCTACATCAATTTGCCCTCATGAAAGCTGTAAGAGTTTTATGCAGTATTATAGATCTAGATGTCAATTTTCTCTATATACTTTTCAGAGAAATCTGGTCTCTTCTCCCTGCTGAAATTGTCAGGCCAGATGATGCAGGATCATTGGAACCTACCATCTCAACTGTACTTATGTGACCCAAGAGAACCTTCCATGACCTTGTGCTAAAAAGAAATGATGAGTTAGCTTCACTGTTTTCATGGGAGTTTGAATTAAGAAACCAGAAGCAGTGTGAACTATTCATAGGTTTTGAAACTGTTGGTTTATGAGAAAGTTTGCAAGATAACAAGATTTTCTATCCCTATGATTATGTTTCAATCCCTATAAGATTATGTTTCCTATATTTAAATATCAATATGAAAGGTGGGTGCTGGTGGCTCACTCATGTATTCCTAGCTACTCAGGAGGTTGAGATTTGAGCATCACCGTTGAACGCCAACTCAGCTCCCGGCAGGAAAGTTTGTGAGACTCTTTCTTTTCTTTTCTTTTTTGTTGCCAGTCCTGGGCCCTGAACTCAGGGCCTGAGCACTGTCCTTGAGCCTCTTTGTGCTAAAGGCTAGCACGCTACAACTTTAAGCTACTTCTATGAATGTGGTACTGTGGAATGGAACCCAGGGCTTCATGCATACAAGACAAGCACTCTACCACTAAGCCACATTCCCAACCCATGTGAGACTCTTATCTCCAGTTAACCATCAGAAAACAGAAGTGGTAGAGCAGTCAAAGTGGAAGAGCAATAGTCTTGAGAAAAAAGAGTTCAGGGACAGCACCCAGGGTCTGAGTTCAAGCCCCATGGCCAACCAAAATCAAACAAATAAAACCCAAGTATCAATATGATCTATTACATCTTTATAAATACATACTTTCCCTTACTTTATGGTAGCTATGGACCTCTTTTTTTTTGTCAGTCATGGGGCCTGAACTCTGGGACTGGGCACTGTCCCACAGCTCTTTCAGCTCAAGGCTAGCGCTCTACCACTTGAGCCACAGTGCCACTTCCAGTTTTTTCTGCTTATGTGGTGCTGAGGAATGAAACCCAGGGCCTCATGCATGTTAGGCAAGCACTCTACCCCTGAGCCAACTTCCAAGCCCCTGGTAATGCTTTTTATTTTAAAGCAAGCACTTAAAAAATTGAAAAATCAAAAGTTAATAAGAATCCATCTTTATTTGTTACATCCTTCCAACTGCAAGTCATCAACCCTGAAAATTCAACTTTAGGTATAGATAGCTTACTAAAAAGAAAAATATTGATTTTGTAGGAATCAGATGCCTTAAATGTACCATAAATATTATGTTTCACAGCATAGCATATCAATTAATCTAAGTTTTATTATAATAATTAGTATTGAATTTACTGAAGCTAATTTTATTCCAAACAAAAGCTTCACCACTGTGCATTTGCAGTTTGTAATTCTGCCAGCTCAACAAGGGCTTAGAGAGAGAAAAATCTTTATGCAATGAAAATATATGCATAAAACTAGTGTGAGCTATGTATGGTTGCCATTGCAGAGATATTATAAGATTTAACTGTGAAAAAGCCTGCTGATCATTTGCAATGACTTTAAAAGAATAAGATGAATATCCTTATATATAACTTCATAAACCCAGTTTCATTATTTTATAGTTACAAAATATACCCATTAGAACTTATGGTCATTATACTAGTTAATAAAGAGTAAGGAGAAGTTTTTCTTGTTAAACTCTTGAATTAGCATGAATTTTTAGTTTGAAGAATTTTTATGGTGCTATGCACACACTACACACAACATACTTTTGACAAATTTAACCTCCTACACCAAATCCCATTCCTTCTCTCATCCCTCCTTTTCCAAATTAGCCACGTTCACTATGCTGTCTTCATGAATATATAGGAAGTAGCTTCTGATCCTCTTTATACTTCACTTATCTACTTGTTTCTTCTGTTCTGCTCCCATTAGGTTCTTCCTAGACAGTCTACTTTTTACATTAAGGTTCTATAACTAATACTGTTATCATCATCATCTCATCATCATTATTTTAGATCTATACTTTGCAAATGAGAAGTGTGATATTTATCCTTGTAAGATTGACTTATCTTACTCAAAATGATTGTCAATGTGTTTTTATCTTCCTGCAAGTGACATTTAATGTTTTTATAGTTCAGTAGTATTTCGTAATATGTGTGTATTTGTATGTGTAATTTTCTTTATCCATTAATTGACTGTTGGCCTAATCCTATCATTTAACACCATAGCTGATTGCACATTTTGCTAGAAGGGCAATAAAAATGAGTGTGCACGTACTTTTCTTGTATATTGGTTTACTGTCCTTTAGCTATATGTTCAGCTTCATTGGTGGGGTCATTAGGTAGACCTATTTTTAGTTTTTAGTTTTTTGTTTGTTTTGGAACTTCCATTCTGATTTCCATGGTGGTTGCAACATTTGCATTCCCAATAAGATTGCATAAGAATTACTTTTCTCTGGCCAACATTTGTTATTGTTTGATGATTACTAATTTATTTGGAGTGAAATGGAATTTTAGTGTCATTTCTGCTTATATTTCCTTTATGGCTAAAATTTTTGATATTTCTTAGAATATAATTGGCTATTGAAATTTCTTTTCTGAAAACTATTTTATTTATTCTTTTATTTGTTGGATTATTGATTCTTTTACTATTTAATTTTTAAGCATATTTCTTTTTTGTGTGTGAGTGCCAGTCTTGGGGCTTGAACATAGGGCCTTCGCTCAAGGTAGTACTCTACCACTTGAGTCACAGCAATATTTTCAGCTTTTTTTCTTTTTTTCAGCGGTTGTTATTGACTTAAGAGTACCATGTGTTTTCCTGTTCTGGCTGATTTAGAACTCTAATCCTCAGATCTCAGTTCCTGGGTAGCTAGGATTACAGGCATGATCCACTTGTGATGGCAATTTATATGTGCTTGATATCAATTCATCATCCATTGAATAGTAAGCTAAAATTTTCTCCTAATCTGTGGTTTATCTCTTGATTGTGGGAATTGTTTTCTTTGATAGATACAAATATTTTCAATTTGGTGCAATCCCATTTATTAATTCTTGCTCTCATTTCCTGAATAATTGGAATCTTACTCAGAAAATAATCTGTGCTTATATCTTCCAGAGTTTTCTCTATGTTTTTGTATAATAGTTTCAACATTTCTGATATTGCATTAGAACTTTTTATCCAGTTTTAGTTGGCTTTTTACAGGATGAGAAATAAAAGTTCAATTTCAGTCTCCTATGAGTAGATATGAGTTTTTCTCGCACCATTTGTGGGAAAGGCTGACTTTTCTCCAGTGAATTCTTTTGACTTCCTTGAAAGATAAGTTTGTTTGTTTGTTTTTAATTTATGGTGCGGATATTTTGAGATATAAAAGTAGCAATAGTATTATTTGAGTTTCTGAAGATGCACAGGGGAATTAAGTATGCAAAATAGGTTTAAAAGTATAAACAAAAGTTAGAATCTGTGAAACATCAGCACAATTCCCATACAACCTCACAGTCACCTAACAGGCTGCTCGAGGCCCTAGAGGCATTTCAACAATATTCCCCGCATTGCAGTGTGTGCAACCTTGTTTCTTTTGCTAGAACTTTCTGTAAATCTAAAAAAAAAAATGGAGGTCTTTCCAGTTGGTTTTACTTCAGCAGTCTCTTCTGAATTCTCTGCCTGGCAATCTTCTAATGCTCCATTAGTTTTCTCACTGACACTTGATGATACCTGCCAGTCATCAGGCAGAGCCACCAGAAAGACCTTTGTTACGCATGTATTAAAGTTCTTCTTGACTTCCAAATTATTTTTTTTGACCTGCCCATTTTTCAAACTGTTTATGTTATGGTAGTGAATCAGAAGATCCAAGTGCAAGAAGTGAAAGATAGCACTTTATAAAAAAGATAATTGTTGCGTTTTTCGTGACTTGCATGTTGATAATTCATTAATGCGTGTGTATATATTTATACATTAGAAAGCCTAATTAAAGCCATTTTTATAGTTGGGCACCAGTGGCTCATGCCTGTAATCCTTGCAACTCAGGAGGCTGAGATCTGAGGATCATGGTTCAAAGCCAGCCCGGGCAGGAAATTCCTGGAGACTCTTATCTCCAATAAACCGCTAGAAAACCAGAAGTGGCTCTGTGGCTCAAGTGGTAAAGCACTCACCTTGAGCTGAAGAGCACAGGGACAGTGCCAGCCCAGAGTTCAAGCCCCGCAAGGGACAAAAAATATGGTCTTAATGAAGTCTGGAGGTAAAATAATATCTCCAGGCATAAAAATTATATGAATATATGTGCATGGATTACATATTTAATATTAGATTCTTCAATTAGCACTTGAGTATGCTTTTTTAATATTTTTCTAAAAGACTGCCTTTAGCAGAATACTTTATAAGAATACATTTGTTATCTCTCTTCACAAATATTTCCCAAGAACAGAAAACTCTATAGAAGTATATCTGTTACCTCTCTTGTCAAATATTTTCACCTGCATCTCACCAATGTCAGTTTAATATAGCACATCATATTTTATCACTCATCCTCATAGGCAGCAAAGCATCAAACGGCCTTTAAATTTCATTATTACACATGTCTTGGATTTGTCTCTCTTTTGTCTGTGTCCCATTGAAGTTGTGTCTTATTTCAAACTCGGTCTATCTGTGCACTGACACGTCCACAGTGCATGTTGTTACACACTGTGTTACACACTACCAGCTCTTGACACACATGATCCAAGGCTGTCTTTTCAACAGAAACTTTTGATTAACTCATGTGTTGTGCATCCACACATTTTATTTCTTCTTATGCTCATTGGTTTCGATTGTGCACGTTGCTGCCAGACTTTCTTGTGTTTCCATCATATCATTCCTCTCTTCAACACCACTTGGTTGCAGCTTACTGCTTGAAGACGAAGTCAAGATTTCTCTGCCAAATCTTTTAGTGTTTGACAAATTCCATCCCCACCATGCTTATTGAAAATTATGCGTATTCACATTTAAAAAATGTAGACTGCCCCTTAGGAACGTCGGGGAACACAGTCTTTTGGACTTGAATGTGTTTGTGCCAGGCTCCATTCCTGTCTTGTCCAGGTCTCACTCACTCAAGACACAGTGTTTAGTTTTCCAAATATCCACTGTAGGACCTAGCTCCACTTTTACGCCATTGGCATCATATTTAGCTGTGTGTTGCATGTGGTTTTAGCAATTGTTTCTAGGAAGAAATGCAAGCTACTTCAGAGCTGAGGATTGTAGGTTACTCAAATTATTATAAAGCTTTTTGCCTAGAAATTACCCTAGAGGCTGACTAGGTCAGCCCCTTCATCTCAAACCTGACAAACTAATTACTTAGAGTAATTAAACAACTTTTCCAAAGCCACAGAATTCTTAGAAAGAAAATTAGGAACAATATAGTACACAGTACATACCAATGCATGCTTTCTGTCACTTAGTCACTTAATTCTGGATTGGTATTTAGCTAATTCTCAGCAGAGAGGAAAGAGCACTGATTTTCAAAGTGTAATGATTTTCAAAGCTAACTAATCTCTAAGTAGCCTGTTGTGATAGGAAATGAAAAACACATATTATTAGGGGGGAATATGTGTATCATTTATGAATAGTTATAAACTATTACAAATAGCTTCTAAGGAGAATAGAAATTCAAACATTTTGTTCTATGAGTGGGCTGGGTGCATAATAAATCAACTGGAACTTCCGAAAAGAACAACTATGTACTTCATAAGAAGCTAGGCACAGCATGAGGAGAAGCTGAGTCAGCAGGCTCTCCACTTTGAGACCATCTTAGGTTACATAGAAAAACTTCATCTAGATGAAGAGATAGATAGATAGATAGATAGATAGATAGATAGATAGATAGATAGATAGATAGATAGATAGATAGATAGATAGATGGATGGATGGATGGATAGATAGATAGATAGACAGACAGACAGATATATGTCTATACATATAGATAGAGAAAGAAGAAAGAAGGGAAGGAAACAAAGAAGGAAGTAAGAAAAGAAGGAAGAACACGAGGGAGGAATAAGGAAAAGAGAAAGGAAGTAAAGAAGGAAGGAAGTAGGGAAGGGAGAAAAAAGGGAAGAAAGCCAAGAAGGAAAAAGAAAGAGAAAAAGAAGAGATCATTGGAAGATATGGAGAGAGAAAAGCATTCTGGGGCTTTAAAGCTGAACACTCTGTGTTGCACTATATTTCCTTTCCACAATCATTACAGAAAACATTAATAAATTATTTGTTAACTTATTAAATTTTGAAAATAAAATGAAAATGCTAGTGTAGTGGCTCCAAATAAGTATGAAATCAGAAGAATAATCAGATAATCTTAGGCCCATTGGTATTGTTTATTATGATCCAGCCATCAATAACCTTTTTAAATTGTTAAAGTTTTATTAAAGTATTATTTTCTCTTTTTTATAATACTGACAATCCCCAATCAGATTGAAATGATGTTGTTTTTAAAGTTAACTATTTTAGATAGCAAATAGAATGGTAAAATATGTATGTGAAATATGTTCCAGTGAATAGGGAAAATTTCTCATTGAACTACAAAAATAAGAATGAAAATGACATTTTTTCTGAATAGAAGGAAACCCAGAATTTTGCAAATAAAAGTTGTAATTTTAGCAGTGTTTCCACAGGTTTTGACAGCTCACAGATGTTATGTACATTAACTGATGAGCACAGTTTAGATATGGTAGTAACATTTGTAAATGTTAATTGTGGCTGCAAATCTATTCAGTTAATTGCACTAAATCTCTCAACTCATACATAGAAATTGTAAAAGCAATCATGGGTTTTAAATTTTTGCTTAGCTCACTAATTAATATGGTCGATTTTTGTGCAATTTATGTATAGTTAGAACTAAAGGAAATCTCCTTGGTAGGACTCATACATCGTCCACCTGTTACAAGTATTTACAGTATTGATCTTGCTAATTATGTTCTTTACCATGCCCACTAATTGAGAGATCTTCACTAGCTATACAACAGACAATGGCCTCATATCTCAAATATACTTAATACTAAAAAAATTAAATCCCCCCAAACAAATCCTCAAAAAACAACCTCCCCATTAATATGTGGGCTAAAGACTTAAAGATAAACTTCCCTAAAGAGGAAAGAAGAATGGCTGATAGACACATGGAGAAATGCTCAACTTCTCTAGCCATAAAAGAAATGCAAATCAAAATAACATTGAGATTCCACCTCACCCCAGTTAGAATGGCTATAATCAAGAAATCTAATAACAACAGATGCTGGAAGGGATGTGAACAAAAGGGAATACTACTGCACTGTTTGTGAGAGTGTAAGCAAGTTCGAACACTCTGAAAAGCAGTATGGAGGTTCCTCAAAAGACTCCACATAGAGCTCCCCTATGACCTAGCAATCCCACTTCTGGGCAGTTCCCCCAATGACCACACACAAGGCTATACTAAAGCTACCAGGACGACTATGTTTATCACAACATTATTTACCATAGTTAAGATATGGAACCAACCCAGATACCTCTCAGTATATGAATGGAACAAGAAAATGTGGTATATATACACAATGGAATTTTATGCTTCTACCAGAAAGAATGGTACCGCCTCATCTGTAAGGAAATGGAAAGACTTGGGAAAAAATCTTATTAAGTGATGTAAGCCAGACCCAAAGAATCATAGGTCGCATTGTTTCCCTCATTTGTAATAATTAGTATATTTATAGGTTAGTCCTAGCAGAATAGCTCAATTGCTATGTACATGTATAAGATCATGTATAGTATCTTATACATGTATAAGCTATGTATAAGATAATGCTAAATGAAATGAACTCTAAGACATGAAAACAAGAGATTTTTCTTTGTTGTTGTCCTGAGTCTGTCCATGACCTTTTGCGCTCAAAGCTAGCACTCTACCATTTGACCTATAGTTCCACTTGTGACTTAGTTAATTAAAAACAAGATGGGCAGGCCTTGAATGACAATCCTTAGATCTAAGCCTCTTAAGTAGTCAAGATTTCACCCACCAAGCTGAGCCAACAATATAAACTTTTGTTCTGTGAAGTATTCATATTATGATTCGTTTGTTTAAAGTTTGGGTTATTTTAGTCATTGTGAATACTCAATGTATTAGTTTCTCATTGCTTCATTTGAAGTATTTGAATCTGAATCTGTTGAAGAAAAGGATTCAGGCCAAGAGCCAAAAAAAATGAGCCTTACAATCTAAAAATAAAAATTAAAAAGATTAAAAAGAGCTAAAAATCTGTGGACTTGGGGGAGAATCATTTTTTTAATCCTTCACTTTTTCAGAGACGACTTGTGTTCCCATAATACATTTGCAAAGGCAACTGTGTAGCATCAAGCTTTTCTTATTTTTTTCCCTTCCTCTCCTACTTGTAAGACACATGTTTTACAAGGACACACTGAAATAATCTAGGGTAAATCCAGGTGGTTAAAGCCATGATTCCATCTGAGCACTAAATTCCCCTTTGCTATATTTCTAACATATTTACACATTGTAAGGATTAAGATATGTACAATGTTGAGATAATACTGGCACTAAGAGTTGCATCATTTTCCAATCTGTAAATACAATATTTTAATGCATCTGACTTCATTTTTACATTGGGATCTCACTATGAACTTTTATATACAAACACCTGCAGGACAGTCCTTTATGTTTGAACAAGATTGATTTATTTTTGCTTGTTAAAAACACAGTGTTTTCCACAACTTAGGGAGATGCTATACAAAAAACCCAACCCTTGTATGTGATGATCATTTCATGAAGAATATAGGATCAGATCTTATTATACAGCTCCGTGACAAGTGAGTATCCAATAGGAAGGAATTTTTTTCTACATACTCCCACCATTTTTGGCTGTACAAATCATGCTATAAATGTCAAAACATGCTTCCTTCAATTCATTTTTTAAAGTTTCCTTTCCATGGTACTGAAATTTAACAACCAGTGAGCCAAACAGTAAACCTAGCTCTTATAGGCAAAAATAGCTTTCAAAATAATGGAATTTTGGTATTGACCTAATAAAACACCACCATATTGTGGGAAGTTTTTATGACATTATTTGTAATGCTGTATATCATATTTGACATTTACAACATATAACTAGAAGAACAAATTTATTTTAAGTTTCAGCCCATATTGAATTTATATAGTTCAATTATGCTTAAAATCAAACATTATGGCGAAAGCACAACTGACAAAATAACTTTCACAATCATTTACAAAATCCAGGATGAATATTATAAATATTTTATATGTTAATATCCTGTTTGTTCCAAAAGACGGCTCTTTGAGAAAGACTGAAATTAAAGATATCTCTGAACATTTATTTACTGAAAGGTATGTTGATTCTAAGAAGATCTCAAAACATTTTCTTGATTGATGTACTCCTTTAGTATGATATCAATTATTTGATCAAATTTAAATCTATAAGCCTTGTTAAGCAAAAATGCCTGAGCTGGAGTTCACTATAAATACAATAATTGTTAGTGGGGCTAGGAAGGTGGCTCAATGGTAGAGTGCTTTGCTTTGCGTGCATGAGGCCCTGAGTTTGATTCCTCAGCACCATGTAATCAGACAAAGGCAGAAGTGGCACTATAGCTCAAGTGACAGAGCGCTAGCTTTGAGCTGAAGAGCTCAGGGACAGCACCCAGGCCCAGAGTTCAAGCTCCACGACCGACAAAAAAAAATAATTTTTAGTGATGTCTTGTGCTATATAGATCTGGAAATACATGGACATAGACTCTAACACTTGCCTTTTACTATAGATGTAATTTCATAACTTATTTTTCTTACCCATAACTGTCAAGTATAATGGTACCCTTTAAGAACACTGAAGATTAACTGCTATACAAGTTAAGTATGGGTGTTTGACATGTGTACCCATATTTTTATTCAATCAACAAATGGTAACAAAATCAGAAATTAGTCTTAGTCTTCATAATCTAGTGGTCAATGGAAAGCTGGCAACAGGTGATAATAGCATAAATCAGGGTTATACTTGGACTTTGTTACCTGTCTATGATGAGACTGGACTGTTTATCATAAAACAAACATGAAACAAAATAACATATATTTAGAAATAATTAATCTGTAGATTGTTGACTGAAGAAAAGTAAGTATTATGTTTCTTTTTTTCTCCCTCCAGGTCTCTCATTAATCATTTAATTTAATACCCTATTAAATGTTAAAATGTATTAAATGTTGAAAATGTTTGCTCTAATGCTTATTCTTTGATATTTAACTTTTACATCATTTTCAATATGATGAATATAAACATCACAGCATTTTAGTACTTTATTTTTCTTGAGGTTGAGATCCAGAATATATTACATACTTACCATCGTGCAGCTTTCGTTGTTGTTTTGTTTTGTTGTTGTTGTTTTCTTTAAATAATTCTTATGGACTTCTACCTGTGTATATATCCTGCCAATCTTATCAAGTGAATTATTTGAATTCAGGTAATGTGTTTTCCCAGTTTGTATCTTATGCCTTCAGAAGTCTTTTTTTTTTTCTCTCTCTGTCAGTTGTAGAGCTTGAAACTGGGCCTGGGCACTGTCTTTCAGCTCTTCAGCTCAAGGCTAGTGCTCTACCACTTGAGCCACAGCGCCACTTCTGGCTTTTTTTCTTTTTGCTTGTGGTGCTGAGGAATCGAACCCAGGGCCTCATGCATGCAAGGCAAGAGCTCTACCACTGAGCCACCTTCCCAGCCCATTATGGCTTCAGAAGTCTTATACCTTGACTGCACTGAGATTGTATACATTTCCTAAATAATTACATAATTATAGTAACAGTAAAATATTTTGCCACGTTACTGTAACCTTTCTTGGATGGTTTCAATGTATCTGTCATATGTTTGTTTTCCTTTCTAACTTTATATTCCATTGATTGTAGCCTACTTATCTCCTTGTGTATGGTAATAGTTGTTTAAGTATTAAATACTATAGCTATCCTTTAGAGAGTATTTTCTTGTATTAACATGCAATGATTATCATGTGTTTCTCTAGTAGGATGTTAAACTACAGGTATGTCATCTTGTTTGGAGAGCAGTTTTGTTTTGCAATTCCTTAGGTTTCCTTATTTTGACTTTAAATTTAGTTCTAGGGGAGGTCTCTTCCTCCTGGAACTTGCCTTTATTCATTCCTAAAATAGAATCCTTCATAAGGAAAGAAGCCTCAAATGCTAATGTATTTCTTTTGTCCTACTTATGCCAGAGGCCAGAAGTTTTAAAATATCTTTTTAAATGTTGTATTACCTCCTGTGTCTACTGGATGAAAATATTCATGACAATTTTCTTGGTAATAACCAAGAAGGGAAGTAATTAGCATGACACGAAGTGAATGGATAAATGCATGTGGTACAGCGCATAACAGAATATAAATCACTGAAGAAAATAAATGAGATATCAAGATGTAAAAATATATCAACAAATCTAAAAAGAATAATTCCACATGAAAAAAACCAGCTGCCAAAAGCTGAATATAGTACAATTCCAATTATACAACATTCTAGAAAAGTGAAACTATGGTAATGGTTAAAAATATGAAGCTAAACATTCAATAAATGCACAAATTCTGAAGAATTTCTCATAGGAAAGGAGATGCAGCGTTTCTAAATTAAATGCAGGTTTATTGTAGGATTACAGAACTACTCACTATGAGATTAGCTATGCACAACTCAATGTACAAGTCAAAATTAATTTAATTATACAGTATACTGAATCTTGATATATATGACATATATGTAATGCATATAATATACAGATGATATATGTAATATATTTATTATATGTAATGCCAAATATATCTCTTTTTCTGTCAACTAACAGACTCTAGAATCAGCTACAGCCATAAAAACAAACATAATAAACAAAAATAACATTCAATTCTTAATTTCTCAAATGTAGAAACATTATGTTCATCAGAATTTGAAGAAATTTTGGTGGTGGTACGAAAATAAGAAAGTGCTAGAATAAAACAAAAGTATAAATTAAACAAAAATATGTAATAGTTTATGTTAAAAGGAGACAAACCAGCAGTCAATAATGTCTAATATTAAAAAAATAATGTGGGGGCTGGGAAGGTGGCTCAGTGGTAGAGCACTTGCCTTGCATACCTAAGGCCCTGGGTTCAATTCCTCAGCACCACATAAGCAGAAAGAAAAAAGCCAGAAGTGGCACTGTGGTTCAAGTGGTAGAGCGCTAGCCTTGAGCTGAAGAACAGAGGGACAGCACCCAGGCCCAGAGTTCAGGCCCCACGACCAGACCCAACAAAAAATAATAATAATAATGTGTACCTACTAATTATGATGTGGTAATCATGTTAGCATCCTTAAGTCAAATTGGATAAAAACTAAGAAATTATAAATAATTTGTAAACATTGGTTAAAAAGTAATTAATTAAAGTGGTTTCGTTAATTATAAGCGGTACCCTAAACTCTATTTTAACACATAAAACCTTGATCAGAGAAACTGGATATAGAGTACAGGAAATCTCTTAGAATTGGAATTGTTCTATAAACTTAAAGTACTCTAAATAATTTATTGAAAAAATGTATGCCAAAACATTTATGAAGCTGAGATCTTAATTTGTCTTTAAAATATAATTTGTTATTGAGTATATTCTTTAGCCTTAATTCTCTATTTAATTTTTAAAGACTAGTTGAGCTTAAATCTTTATCTCTGCTAAGTATGTGGCTGCTCTGTATGTACATGGATGTGTAGACTCATTTGTTGAAAATGAATTTTAATTGTTTAATTACACTAAGGTTCCTTACCTAACCAATGAAGCAGAATATCTATCTTGAGAAGCCATGTACCTGAACAAAAAGAGAAGCAAGGAAATTGATGTTTGGCATTACTGGGAAACAATGCCTTATTATTCATGAATCTATGCCAGTCATGATAACAGAGAGGAAACGTTTGACAAGTTAATTTTTTTCTTATGCAAATACATCCTCTGCTTATATCTACTTCATATGCCAAAGCAGTTGCTATCTTCAGTATTGGTAGCAGGGTAACAGTCAATCTGTGCTCATCGAAATGGGACTTAAGCCTAGAAACAAGATGAAGAGCTGGTTTTCATACACTTGATTAGTATTTATTAGGAGAATGGGTGTGGCATTTCATTAGAGTTATATGGTAGGGTACATGCACAGGGTAGCATACCTGATGATGCAGGGATCAATATGATCTTTAATAGTGTTGTCTATAATTACCTTTTTAGTATATTGACCTCTATGAAAAATTAGTACTCTAAATGTCTTTCGCAACTTGAAGCCATTGTACATAGTCATGGCCACCAATCAAAGGTAAGCACTGGAAATGAGATTAAGCACCTATAGAAATTTGTATTACAATGACACTGTTAAAACATTGTTGATGCACTTTACAAAAATATTTATACACAAATTAGAAATGCAAATTTCTTTGATCATTGTTCACTGATATTGATCTTGATTTTTTATCACACTGCTTTCTCTTTTTTAAAATTTTATTGTATTGTAAAAAAGCTATACAGTGGGGTTACAGTTACATGAGCCAGGCAATGAGTACATTTCTTCTCGAGCATTGTTACCCTTCCCTTGTTATTCCCCCACTATGCCTTCTCTCCCCCTTGATCATACTGCTTTCAAACGTGGGGATGGAGGGCACAGGAGACCCCTTGGTAATCTATTTATGGACAGAAATCATAAGAAAATGGGAAAATGGTCATCTGTATTTTCTAAAATATTGTTGAGTGTCATGATATCTATCTAGTTTTCTGAGAAAAGAGGCTGTTAAGATTCTTTTTCGTTCACCTATAGGCCTTAATTGCCAGTTTTGAAAAACACACCTTCTAGATAGAAGAGTTTTAGGTAAGAAATATATAAAGGGACTGGGAAGGTGGCTCAATGGTAGAGTGCTTGCCTCGCATGCATGAGGCCCTGGGTTTGAGCTGAAGAGCTCAGAGACAGCACCCAGGCCCAGAGTTCAAGACCCACGACTGATGAGAGAGAGAGAGAGAGAGGAGACATTTTTATCCCACAAACTTTAAGCAATGGAAAAACAACTCAACTTCAAATAAGAATAGGTAAATTTGAATTGTGGTATTGCAAAATTGAGTTTGTTCTTTATTGATTGATTCTGAGATCATTACAAAGGGGGCATGTGATAACTAATGTCATTACATGTACTGTGAAGTAGAACTATAAAGACAAATATTGATATTTTTATGTCCCTAATATATTAACAATTTATTATATTTTTATAGAGAATTTATCTAACTCAGCTATTTAACTTCATAGGTAAACTTCTCTTGTTCTCCTTCCTGAGCTACAAGTATGATTTACTTTTTGTAGGTCATGAGGAGCTTCAACTCTGGTCCGGGGCACTGTCCCTCAGCTCTTCAGCTCAAGGCTAGCTCTCTACAAATTGAGCCACAGTGCCACGGCCAATTTTCCTGTGGTTTATTGGAGATAAGTTTCAAGGACTTTCCTGCCTGGCCTGGCTTTGAATTCTCAGATCTCAGCATCCTGAGTAGCTAGCATTACAGGTATGAACCATCAATGCCTGGCTTACAAGTATATTTTTACCTTAATATATACAATATTTATCTGAAATGTATGCAGTGATTTCTGGTCACTCTCATTTTTCATTTCTTAGGATTTTTTTTTTTTGCCAGTCCTGGGACTTGAATTCAGGGCCTGGGTGCTTTCCCTGAACCTCTTTGTGATAAAGCTTAACACTTTACCACTTGAACTGCAGCTCTACTTCTGGCTTTTCTGGGTAGTTTTCTGGAGATAAGAGTGTCATGGACTTGGGAAAAATTATATTAAGTGAAGTAAGCTGGACCCAAAGAAATATAGTCCCCATGATTTCCCTTATTCGCAATAACTAGTATGTCTAGGACAAGCAGAATAGGCCAAAAGCTATGTAAATATGACCATATAAGATGATGTTAAGTGAAGTGAACCCCAAGATAGGGACACAAATATCTTTTTTTTATTTCTTGCTATTGTTTCTAACGTATTTATAATGTACCATGTGATTTTTTTGTTTCTTTGTATGTTCCTCCCCCACACTATAACATCTGTTTTCACTGTATTTGATGTCAATGCCCTGGATCTTGTATATGCACTTCTCTAATTCAGGGAGGGGAAGGGATAAAACAAAATGCTTAAATAAGGATACAGGTTGACCCATGGTAAGGAGACAACAATGCTCAATAGGAAATGTACTCATTACCTTGCTCATGTAACTTTAACCCCTCTATACAGCACTTTTACAATAAAAAACATCCCCAAAACAAAAAGAATCTCATGGATTTTCCGACTTGGAAAGTTTAAAACAGCTCCTTCCTTACCTGCCGTTGTGGTTTGGATATGTCTGAAAGCTTCATGCAATGAAAGTTAATCCTCATTGTCTGATGTTGGAAGAGTGGAAACTTAAAGCAATTGTGCTGCTTATAAGTGAGGCCTTTGAGAAATTAGGTAAAGCCATTAGGATAGAGCTCCAATGATTGAATCTAGTGGCTTTATTAAGAAAGAGAAACGGAAGAACACACATATACATCTCCATTCCATGTCATTTGCCATCACTTTGCCACCTTGCAAGTCTACAACTGTGAGCCTTTATGTATTTTCTTCACAAAGAAGTCTACTCCAGTCATTCTGTTCACTTTTTAGTCCAGCTGTTCTTGAATCATGACCTTCCTTATCTCAGCCTACTTTGTAGTTCAGATTGCAAGCATGAGCCACTGTTCCAAGTTAGTTTCAGAATTTTCATCTGTACTACTGTTACCTCAAAGTAAAGGGAAACAGGTATCTTCTTTTCTTTTTATACTGCTGTTTTAGAGTTGATATGCAGAGGGATTATAGTTACATGAATCGGGTACATGAGTACAATTCTTTTGGAACCACGTCTCCCCTTCAGTCACTCTCTCCCGGTTTTCCGTCCCATCCCTACCCGTAGACATACAGCTATTTTCCACATCGTGTCTAGTGAGTACCACTGTTGTATTTATTTACCCTTGTTCCACCATTTATGTGCCCTTCCTTATCCTCCTAAATATCAACCAACCAACAAGATAAAAGGAAAAGAAAACAAAAAGAGCAACAATGGCAACTTTAAAAATGTCTCTTGTTTTCTTTTCTGGGAGTTTATTTCACAGAATATTATTTTATATGATCATCTTCAAATAGGTATTGAACCTTTGTCAACCACTCCCATGCGTAGACATTCACAGACTGAAACACACAACTTCCTTCCATCAAATTAATCTTTCCTCTAAGACATAGACTCTTTTATGTAAGAAGAACATATTAACACAACTGATTAATCATATTCTGACATCATTTATTCTAAGCCATGCCACAAAAATTCAAGTGCTCTGAGCCTCATTTATAGCCCCCAATATGGTGGCTATCCAAGGTATACTGCCCGGATTTGCTTTTGTTAGTGGTAGTCAAGAGACCTCCAATATGGTAAAAGTACGAAGCTTGAGTTACCAGTCTTCATTTCTGATATCAGTGGGTTGGAATGTAGCTGTTTCAAGCTGCCATCTAAGAGAAGACTAGAAAGAGAGGTTCTCTGGAAAGGCTGATATCTGAAGCTGGAGGGTTTTCAACAACAGGCTGAGAGATGAGCTTGTTTAGCAAGAGGTGAACAGGGCAACCAGACTTGGCAGAGTTAGGCTCAAATTATGGTCTCTCAGAGAAGTCCGATGACAGCTATGAGAAAGCTAAGCACCAGGGACTGGACTCCTGCATCTCAACTCTGGAACAGAAGAACAAAGAGGAGGTCAGCATGACTAGCCTTTTCTAAGAGGGCACAAATTAAAGAGGAAGAGGCCTCTCCAAATATCGCGATGCTTTTCTATCTGTGCACACATCTGATTCTAACCTAATGTTCACCTGAATGATGAAAAATTTTAGCACGCATAGTAGAGGAGTGCTTTGCTCTCCCAAAGGATAAAATTCTACTAGAACTTACATCAAACTATGATTAGATACTTCTGTCATTTGTTGGTTTAGTTATAAGAGTAACACCACTAATCTCAGCTGTTCAGAAATACCCCAGTACTGAAGGGAATTGGTAGAGGGACAAGAGGCAGCTGAGTTGAGCTTATTCTGGGAAGGCTTTGTATTGCTAATTCCCTGAGTGATTTATTCCCTCCTTGCATAAGCCTTGACTTTCTCTCAGAAATGTAGTCTTAGCGTCTTCATTCCCACAGGCCCGTGTGTGTGTGTGTGTGTGTGTGTGTGTGTGTGTGTGTGTGTGAGAGAGAGAGAGAGAGAGAGAGAGAGAGAGAGAGAGAGAGAGAGAGAGCGTGCACATGTGTGAGCATGCATGCGTACGTGCATATATATGTACTCATATGTGTGTCTAACATCTATTTACCATCATCCATCTACCATGCATATTTTCAATGCTGAATACAAAAACTATTTAAAGTTTTCAGAGAACAACTTTAGAAAGAAAATCTAAACTACTTTTTAAAAGCTTACCGAAATTTGTTAGAGATTTCAATGCTCTTTTGTCTTATTTTCCTGACTCACAAGAGTTATTTCAATTTACTGATTACCTCTCCTCCATTTCTGTTTTAAAATTGGAGTAGGGCCTGTTTGAATGTCAGTGATCTGGGAGAGAAAGTACTTTCTGAAGGGGGAAATAAAGCAGGAAAAATTGAGCACTAAATCTCCAAGTTCCATATTGCCTTGGCAACACCAATGGCCAGGTTCCAAATGTGCCTGTGAAAGAAATCCTGAGGGCATTGGAAAGAGTGCAGAATAAAAACTACACAGGAGAGAAAAGAGGAAGATAAAACACAGTGATAGGCTTTCAAGGCGGTGTTGTGGTTAAAAAGAAGTTATTACCTCACCATTTTAGAAAAACCCAGCCCTCAAATGACTAAGGTTGATCATTCCTTCCTATGAATTTAGCACAAGTATTGTCTGCTTTGTGCTAGCCACAATGTTAGTCTGAGAAAATATGAATTGTTTTGAAGTTGTATTTTTTCTTTCAAAACAGTAATAACTTAGTCAAGAAATTGGAAATGTATAACTGAGGAGAAATAGGATATTTATATAATCTATATCAAATTATCAATGTGGAATCAACAGCTACTCTTGACTTGCAAGATTCCAATTTGTTTATTGTGTATTCTCAATTAATTGCTTTTCCCATTTCATTAATTTGCCCTATCGGGTTTATTGGCATCTCCATTCACATAGTCTCTATGTGATTTGAATCGGGTTTATTGGCATCTCCATTCACATAGTCTCTATGTGATTTGACATGGCTCCTGTGAAGTTCTATTGCCATTAAGAAATAACCACTTAAGTAAGTGACATATTCAGTATCTAGTAATTAAGACTATTGTGAAAGTTTCTTTTATCTAATTCATAAATATCACTTTTAACTTGCTAGGATGATGGCTTGCATGTGATGTATGTGTGTGCATGTGTGTACATATTCATTGTATATTTTTACATGTATGATGGGATTGAGGGATCTGCCTTTAAAGAACAATTGGCATAAAGGTGTCAATTACTCAGAATCACCTCAATATTTCTCCAGTGCCCAATAATCCCTTCTAAAGATTTCTTCTTACTGCACCCAAATTCAATCAGTCAGATATCTCTTCAAGCTGACATTGCCATCTTCGAGTCAAATATTTTATGTTTAATCTAAGGTGACACTTTAATTACTCGCTGGATTCTAAAGAAAATTCATGATGGAAATATGTGAAAGAGAAATGTACTGCAACCATGTATAAAAGATAGATAGCTAGATGATAGGTGAATAGATAAATGGATATATGATAAACAGATAGATGACAGATAAATGATAGACGGACAGATGGATACCTAATAGATAGATAGGGAGGTGATTAATAATAGATAAAAATTAATAATAGATAAAATATGATTGTAACACTGTCATGAGAGGGAGAAGGGGAAGTGAGAAAACGTTAGGCATTATGAAGGATGCATAATAATCAAATACATTGGTCTATGTATAGATGAGATAAGTAAAAATCTTTTTTAGAAAATCTGCTACATGCAAGAGTGTATACTAATATAGAGGAAATAAGCAAAATAAGTCCTCTAAATTAAACATAGTCAGTTACAACCCAGAAATAATTTCAGTATTTAACTAAAAATAAAAAGACAAAGGATACTTAAAGAAAATATTTTAGCTTATAAAATGAGCCAAAAAAACAGTGGAGCAAGAATAAAAACAAGTATTGGGGAATGTTTTATAACTTCAATCCAATAAACAATAAAGTTATTTACCTATAACATAGCAAACACCTATAACATAGCAAATAGTGTTTCACTCCTTTGAAATGGCTAATTGAAGACTTAAAATTAAGAAGAAAATCTTTTCATGTGTTTCTTACTGTATTACATTATAAACAACAATTAAATAATCATTTCATGCCTCCACAAGCAATGTGAAGCAAACACATCAGAAACAAAAGCTGAGTATCTAGGAATGTTTCTTTGACAGAACACTTGAGAACGGTCTTACTGAGTAGTGACATGTGAACAGAGCACTAAGTACAGTTAGTTAAGTATTCTAACTGGTTAGAGTATTTCATGGTGGAATGTCTAAGGTAAGTAATGACAGGCAGCATTAACTCTCTGTACAGCGTCTTTACAAGAAAATAAAATTAAAAAAATAGTGTGAATGCTTCACTAATCTCCCAAATCCAGATGCACCTGTCAAAAAGAATGAGATAATAAATTTGAAGTGTTTATCAGTTACCTGTCACTTTAAAATAATTGTTACATGTCATGTGAAACAAGGTTTCTGTGCATAAAATATTATTTTCATAGTACTATTAACACCTGTTAACAAGTTGATGTGAATATTAATGTGTTGTCATTGACCAAATTTACAGAAATATGTCTGTGCATAAACACACACAAAGGAATCCACGTCTATGTACTTGATTTTCTGAAATTAAGACAATAGGCACAGAAATAATTACACTAGGGATAGTAGAGAATATGATCAAATACAGTTAGTGTGAATAAGACAAAAATAATTATTAGAAGGCTGGTGCTTTACACTGGATAATTGTATCACTCAAATTTATATATTAAAAACTCTAGCAATCATATTATTGTATTTGAGATGAACCTTTGAGAAGTGAGTAGGACATGACAGAGGAGCCTTCATGAATGAAACTGGTGGCCTTATGAAAGAGACTCAAAGAGTGACCTTGTTCTTTCTCCTAGGTAAGGCTATAACTCAAAGATAGCTGCCTATGAATTAGACCTTCACTAGGCATCCAATCCACCAGCGTATTGAGATGGAACTTTTCAGCTTCTAAAGAATTATAAAGCACAGCTATGTTTATTGCAGCGTTATTTACCATAGCTAAGATATGGAACCAACCCAGATGCCCCTCAGTAGATGAATGGATCAAGAAAATGTGTGGTATATATACACAATGGAATTCTATGCCTCCATCAGAAAGAATGACGTTGCCCCATTTGTTAGGAAATGGAAAGACTTGGAAAAAATTCTATTAAGTGAAGTAAGCCAGGACCAAAGAAACATAGGTCTCAGGGTTTCCCTTATTTGCAATAACTAGTATATGTCTGAGACAAGCAGAAACGGTCAGATACGTTAATGTTAGGTGAAATGAACCCAAGATAAGGACTCAAATGGTTTTTCTTTCTTACTATTGTCTCTAACATATTTATAAAATTATGTCTTTGTTGCTTTGTATGTCCCTCCACCACGGTATAACCCTTGTTTTCACTGTTTTTGATATTGATATAATTTGTGTAGGGGAAGGGAAAAAACAAGTTGTTTAAATAGGGATACAGGTGGACCCATTGCAACAATGAGATGTACAAGTCATTATGTTGAAAAACGAACTTTACATCTTTGGAGGGGGGTGAGGGGGTGGGGGGTACTTTACAACTTTGTGGGGGGGAGGGTGGAGTGGGGAGGATCGGGTAGGAGGGTGGGGGAGTATGGGAAGGGATGGGAAGGGGAAACAAAGGAGGAGGCAGCAATGCTCGATAAGAAATGTACTCATTATCTTGCCCATGTAATTGTAACCCCTCTGTACAGTATTTTCACAATAAAAACAAAAACAAAAACAAAAGGAGGAGGCAACAATGCTTGATAAGAAATGTGCTCATTACCTTGCTCATGTAATTTTAACCCCTCTGTACGGTATTTTCACAATAAAAAAATAAAAATAACCAAAAAACAAAAACAAAAAAAGAATTATAAGAAGGAATTTTCTGTTGTTTAGAAGTCACTCACCTACTTGAAGGTATTACCTCTAGTAGTTCAAATAGACTGAGGAAGCCATCTATCTTCTAAGAACAACATAGTTAGTAGAAGAAAACACCATGATATTAAACATACAATTTTGTTCTGTCCTCTAATCTTTACAGTGTTCTGGGTTCTTGTTAGCTACTCATATATGGATCAAAGGAAGTGAGTGAGTTCTCATCAGAAGCACTGCCATGTTTCTGGATGTTGCAGTTCAAAAATCTGATTATTTCATTAACAACTAAGAAATTAAATAGCTTTTATTGTTCCTTGTCATCTTATTTCTTAGACATTTAAAACATTCAGCTATTTGTTTTCATCATGACAAAAGAACTAAGGATAACACAGTACATGCCATATACCAACACCAAGCCTTAGCTAAAAAGTTGAACACTGCAGAAGATTCTTAACTTCCAGTTCTGTTGTCAATTCTTGTTCTTAAAACATCTTGTCTATTACTAGATCTTGAGTATTTTCGTATGTTTTCCTCTAGTCTTAAAATCCAAAGTTTTACCTTAATTTATTTAATCATATTGAGTTGATTTTGTACACAGTGAGGCATCTAGTTTTAGTCTTCTACATGTGGATATCCAGTTTTCCAAGTACCCCTTTATTAAAGAAGCTTCCTTTTTTACAATATGTTTCTTGAGAGAATTTGTCTTTTACACAAAGGGAAAAATAAATCAAGAGAATGAAGGAACTGACTATGGAATGGAAGAAATCATTGCAAATACTCATTTGATAAGGCAGTATTATCTAGATTATTTCAGGAACTAAAAATATTAAGCAACAGAAGAAAGAATCCAATTAATAAAATGGACAATGCAGTGAAACAGACATTTTCAAATTAAGAAATAAAAATATCCAATAAACACATTAAACATTTCAACAGTGAAGTGCAAGCCAAAAGGGCATTAAGATCTGATCTTACCCAATTCATTATGGCTATCATTTCAAGATGCCCTTTGCATACATGTCAAACTGTAGCCCTATTGTAGAGCCACTTTAAGAAAATATTAATAGGATAATAATAATAATATAGCTATAATAATATATAATACTATATAACATAATAGTAAGAATATTGATATATCATAATACATAACTATAGAACCCACAAATACTGGTGAAGATCTAGGACAAATGAGAAACTTATACACTGATAGAGGGACTATAATTTTTGTCCAACAAGATGAAATTCAGAATGGATGTTTCTGAGAAAATTAAATATAGAAGGTCCATGTGATCTAGGTTTTCTGATCATATGTTCAAAATAGATCAAATTCAGCTGATTCCATAGATAGCTGTATGTCCAATTTTATTGCTGCACTGTTCATAATAGCAAAATTAGTGAATAAACTTAGTTGAGAACAAGTTATACATGAAATTTTATTCTGCCATGAAGAAGAATGAAATTATGTCATTTACAGGAAAATGATTGGAACTGGAGATCACTGTGTTAAAGATGTCAGCTCCACAAAGAAAAGTATTATGTTTTCTTTCATAGAGATTTTGAATCACCTTATGGATAAGGATGGGAGGAAAGTCAAAAGGAAGGATAAAGATGCATGATGGAGGATTTGAGTATGATCAAGTTATGTAATATGCATACATAAAACTTCACAAGGAACCCCTTTACAATTTGTGTATTATAAAAACAAAAACAATCAGATGAATTGGAAGTGATAGGTTTTGTCTAAAATATGTTAATTTAATGTAGATACACATAGATATACACAAAATATCATATTGAAGTAACTTGATACTTTGAAAAAAAAGAGCCTAAGGTTTGAGTGAAGTAATTGAGTTATCTGGAGCTACATGGCTAGGCTTCGATGGCTGTGAATCAGACACTGAGTCACTGAGGACTACAGCACTGAAAATTATTTCGATATAAAAAGTACTATGCTAATGTCAATGAGACAAGAGTCAAAGCACATGATTCTTAGTCACCAAGGCAGTAATGCCTTGGCTACTTACAAAGGTTGGCACAATTATAAATTGATATTCAATGTTTATGTAAGAGTTGTTTTCATATTAAACTGATATTTTTTCAACAGACTTAATGTCTGTCATGAGCTAGAAATAGAATTAGTCACTGCAGTTAGGCAGTGGAGGGAGAACAGATTAACTGAGTGACATTTTGACTATTTCCAACTAATGAAATGGTTTTACTCAGAATGAATATTTCATTGAGCTGGGTGCTGGTGGCTCACACCTGTAATCATAACTACTCAGGAGGCAGAGATCTGAAGATCATGGTTCAGAGTCAGACAGGATAGGAAAGTCTATGAGACTCTAGATCTAATAAACTACTCAAAAGAGCCAGAAGTGGCACTATGGCTAAAGTGGTAGAGTGCTCACCTTGAACAAAAGAAGCTAAGGGACAGCACCCAAGCCTAGAGTTCAAGCCCCAGGACTTGCAAAAAAAGAAAAACAAAAAAAGAATCATATTTCACCTAAAATTGTTTCACCTTTAGGTAATATCTTTGCATTGATAAGCATGTCTCTAAATGTTTTATTTTAATTAAATTCATTAAATACATTCAAATCCCATTTTGATTAGTTCTTCAGTAAATATTATTGAGGATTTATGTTGAGCTGGGGGTCAACCAAACTTTCTTTTGATTATCATACCATAGCTATTGTTTATTAAATGGAAGTAGAATTATAATTTTGAGTACAGAAATGAACAAAGTCGCTGGGCACTGGTGGCTCAGGCCTGTAATCCTAGCTACTCAGAAGGCTAAGATCTGAAGATTGCGGTTCAAAGCCAGCCTAGGCAGGAAAGACCATGAGACTCCTATATCCAATAAATCACTAGAAAACCAGAAGTGGCCCTGTAGCTCAAGTGGTAGAGCACTTGCCTTGAACTGAAGAGCTGAGGGACAGCGCCCAAGCCCAGAGTTCAAGCCCCACGACCGACAAAAAAAGAAAAAACCTGAGTCAAGTCATGAAGATGGCACGTACATGTATAAAGCATGTGTGATCAATTGCAAAGGTTTATTAAAAAGAAATTTCACACAACCCAAACATTTAGCAAACATATTGATTTAGTCATGTGTTGCTGTCCTACACAGAGGCTTCTACTGTAATGAAGTTATTAATTTTTCAACACATCATTCACTTTATAGTAGACAAATTATATACCACAATTACAGTGTGATGACTCCCTAAGGGGGAAATGGAGGAACAATTAATTAAGCAAATTTTTAAAAATATGCTAGCATACTCAAATGAGTTTACTGACTTTAACTATAAAGAGAGATATGAAGTCAAAAAGAATATTACAGTATAACATGATGTCTATTAGGGATTTTACTATATGTTATCCTGGTTTCAACAGATTAATTAATGAAGAAATAACATTAACAGTCCATGAACACAGAAGAATGAAGGAAAATTATAGCCATGAATTTCTGTCATCAATTTAAGAATCATAGTAAGGAGGAATATTATGTGCACTCAAGAAAAACGCCGTGCATGTTGGGAGTTATTGGCTCACATCTATGATTCTAGATAATCCTAGCTGTTCAGAAGTCTGAGATTGGTTCAGAGGCAACCTATTCCACTAATTTTGTTCTAACTTTTATTACTTCTTTGTGCCCATAAATTTATAGTTTCTAACAATCAAAGGGTATCTTTGGTTACTGCTTTGAGATCTGCCTGGCTTTTTCTTCAGTTGGTGTGTATAGCATGCAACATGGAAAGGAGAGTGTCAGTGCTACACCTGTGATTTACATTGAATCCCAGCACAGTCACAATTTCTTCAAAAGCATTATATACAATGAATAGAATTTCGCCACTGTTTAGGAAAGAATGAGCCATATCTATAATAACCAAGTTATGAAATCATACCTTACACGTTCAGGTAATATTTTCAATGTGAACACATGTCTGGTATCAAACTCTCACAAATGCTCAGAAGACCTAATAGCTTCTTGGCAAAGCATAATTAAAAATCTTAAAATGTAGGGAAGAAACATAAAATTATTAAATTCATTATTTCATGATTACCTATAATATAAACAGGTGACCCAAATAAAGACCTAAATGAATCAGGAAAAGTAAATCCCAAAATGATAATGCATTTGGAATTAGCAGAGAAAAAATGCTTATAAAGGGAAGATGAGTAAACCTAAAAGTATAGATGGCTACAGTAAATAAATAGGTAACAAAATTAGAAATATTTGTTTGTTTGTTTTGGATGCCTGTTCTAGAATTTGAATTCAGAGTCTGGCTACTGTTCTGAGCATTTTAGCTATACCACATGAGATATAGTTCCACTTCTGGTTGTTTTGTTAATTATTTGAAGATAAGATTCTCATGGACTTTCTTGCTTAAGCTGGCTTTGAACCATTATCCTCAGATCTCAGCCTCCTGAGATTACAGGATTACAGGCGTGAACCACAAGTGCTTGGCTTAGAAATGTCTTTATAAAGTGTAATTCCTAGATTGCTAAAAATCAAACAGGTTGACAATACTAAATTTAGAGATTAGGGAAAAAATGCTCAGCTAGTAGAAGTTTTTCCTATTCTCACAGAAATGCAAAATAGCACCACAAGTTTTGAAAGACTTTTTGTCAGTTTTGTATAACGTAAGCACTCATTTACCACCAGATCTAATAACTTATCTTTCTTCCAAGTATTTACCTAAAGGAATTGAGAAAACACTTACACCAAGACCAGTGTGGAGAGTTTTGTAACTTTATATGCAACAGTCCACAACAGCAAAGAGTCCATATGTCCAAAACAGAAATAAGGTATACATAAAATGGAAAAATAAAAAGTCCTCTGACACTGGTTGTGGATGGGTGAATAATTTTACTGCAATGTAGTAACAGAAACTTCTTCTATTGATGAAATGTGCCGTCATGACGGCAATATGGAAGCTATGTGTCAGAGATAAATTTTTATAAATCCTTGGATAACTCTATTTTCTTTCTGAGTGAATTTTACTGTGTCAATTACACACGAATAAGCCTATTTTTTGAAAATGGGAGTTTTTTAACTCAAGTAAGTTACTAAGCATTTGATTGACTAGGTTAAGATATAGCTTAGAAAAAAAGACTTAAAGATTTACATTCCTTAAAATAATTCTACGAAGCCAAACATGATGCCTCAAGCTTGACATTCTAGCTACTGAGAAGGTAGAGATGAGGAACTCTCAAGTTCAAGGCCAGACTGAGCAGAAGGAAATTCAGGAGATGCCATCTCAACAAATGTCTGGGCACTGTGACCTGCACCTGTGACTCAAGATATAAGCAAAGGATGATCACAGCCCTGTCCTCTCAGAAAATAAACTCTCAAAATTAACCAATGCCAAAAGAGGCTGGAGGCATGTCTCAAGTGGTACAGCACCTGTGTACCACACGCAGACCTTGAGATCAGTCCACAGTACCTCCTAATTATTATTAATAATAGTATTGGATGGTAACTTAAGGAAACTTAACAGTCCTAGTACTTAGCAGCCTTTGACTAAACTAAAGCCAAAGAAAACAGAATCTCTGAGAAAACAGATTGTTGTCTTCTCTATAATGAAAATTACCATGTGAAATAAAGTAGCTTACTGTATAAAGTAAATACTTAATCTCTGAACTAAAGTAAAACTAAGGTTTACCTATTTGAGATGATACACAGTACATTACATAATTTGATTTGCTTTATTAAGGGGTAAGTCTAATTCTAAGACTCTCTTGTTTTATTTTGGAAATCTTAAATACAGAAATAGAAACAAAAAGAGATGATAATTTATTTTCCAAGAAAGATAACAAAATACAACCAGGAAAGTATTATCTAAGTATTATTTTTATAGGTTCTGGAACTTTGACACTAACATTAAAGTTTTCTTTATAGTATACACAAAATGAAAAATAAAAACAAATTATTTAATACCACTTTTATGCAACTATTAATTATTATTTATTTCTAAATTATTTCCCTGAATTACTAGGTCTTGGACTGAGGCTCTTGTGCTTAAGAAGTTGGCACTTAATACTTCAATAATGCTCCCCTGACACACACACATCCTTCCAGTCCATTACTCACTTTTAGATATTTTTCTAATGAAGTCTTATTTTTGGAAGACTAGATTTTAATGCTCCTACTTATGCTTTCTGTGTTGTTGTTGGTTATGGGGCTTGAACGCATGTCCTGAGCACTATCCCTGAGCCCCTTCTCTTTGTGCTCAAGGCTAAGGTGCTACCATTTGAGCCACCACACCACTTCCAGTTTTTGAGTGGTTAATTAGAAATAAGTCTCAGGGGACTTTCCTGTTGACTGGCTTCAAACTGAAATCCTCAGATCTCAGCTTCCTGAGTAGCTAGGATTACAGGAAAGAGCCATCAGCACCAGACTTACTTATGCATCTTGAGTTGAATAGCAGGGAAGATAGGCATGTGACACCTTGACCAGACTTTCATTGGTTGAGATTGAGTTTTGTGAAATTTTCCAAAGCTGTTTTCTAATCATGATCCTCTCTATTTTAACCTCCCAAGTTGCCTGAGCCACTGCACCTAGCTTACACATTAGTACTATAAGACATATTTTTTCCACTGCCTTTTTTATAAATAATAATTTTCCACTAATACTTTATATTTATTATTGATTTCACCCTTAAATAAATGAATATTTATGATAATCTAATAAAATTTAAATTGCTTGAAACCATTGCTTAAGTTGTGGGTCTTCTACAGAGTGTTTAGTTGTTTCTCTGATATGTGGTACGCAAAGTGTTTTAACTGGGTGGTAAATGTACTGCAGTATAAATTGTACTATCTTTGGTTGTGCATATTCTTTTGTCTCTCACATTTTAATAATGGAGTGACAGTGTTCCAGGAAAGTTAGAATGTAACATTTACCATCCTCATTAGGGGATTATACCCTTCTGAATTGGGAAAACAAGTGGTACAAACTGCTGTTTGCTTAGAAAATATTAGTTTACTTATGAGCAGCTGCTCCATGATATTAAATAGAATTCCAAAAATATGTAGAAAAACCAGTCTTATAAATATATTTCTACCAAAAGCACGCATTTTCCAAGAGTAAATTAAAAACTGTATAAAGTGATGTGAAGGGTAAACAAAGGAGGAGGCTGCAATGCTTGGTAAGAAATGTATGCATTATCCTGCCCATGCAATTGTAACCCCTCTGTACAGTATGTTCACAAATAAAATAAAATTAAATTTAAAAAACTGTATAAAGTATTTATGCAGAAATATCTCAATAAAATGCATGGAAAATATAAACAGAAGTTAAACGTATTGTTTAATTTTAATCAATATTTCAAAATTAAGTGAAGGAAGGCTCAGAGAAACCAAAAGATGTATGTTTACCTTTACATGGGGTAGCCAGAGGTAGCTTATAAATTACACAGTTATAAATAAATATGATGGGTGGTATGCAAGGAGATACAAACTTCTGAACTAAAATATGTTAGAGTCAAGAGAAATCTCAAATAATATAACACCTTAGAAAGCCAACCAAAGTAAGACACAAAACATCAAGAAGCAGATACTGGAAAGGAGTTGGTGAGGTCAAGAAGGGGACAGATAACAAAGCACAAGAGGGGGAAATAGTAGCCAATAATCTAATGTGCATCCTACATTGGAAAAAATTATATGAAGTGAAGTAAGCCAGGCCCAAAGAAACATAGGTCCCATGGTTTCCCTTACTTGCAATATCTAGTATATATCTGGGACAAGCAGAAAAGGTCAAAAGCTATGTATATATAACCAGATAAGATGATATTAAGTGAAATGAACCCCAAGATAGGAACAAAGGTGTTTATTTTTCTTTCTTGCTATTGTTTCTATCGTATTTATAATGTACCATGTGTTTTTTTTTGTTTCTTTGTATGTTCCTCCCCCACAGTATAATCCCTATTCTCACTGTATTTGATGCCCGTGCCTTCACTTTGTATATACACTTCTCTAATTTGGGGAGGGGAAGGGAAAAAACTAAATGCTTAAATAGAGATACAGGTTGACCCATTGTAACAATGAGATGTACAAGACACTATGTTGAAAAACGAACTTTGCAATTTTGCGGGGGAGGGAGTGTAGCTGTGGAGGTGGAAGGGAAGGGAAGCTAGGGGAAAAACAAAGGAGGAGGCAACAATGCTTGATAGAAAATGGACTCATTACCTTGCACATGTAACTGTAACGCCTATGTACAGTATTTTTACAATAAACAACATATTAAAAATAAAAGAGTGAAGGAAAGGTTGTGTGGGTGTGGGATGGGTGAGAAGGTTGAAAGGGTGACATTGATCAAGATAGATTGTATTCTTAAACTGCTTTGTTTAATGACAACTGCTTTCTACAACCACTTTAATATAATAATAAAGAGAAAAGAAAATGTTTCGAATTATCAGTAAGTTTGGATGGAACGACAACAAATTATGTTGAATGAAATAGGCCAAGATCAGAGAGCCAAATGGCACATGGTCTCCCTATTATGCAGATGTTAAATACAAAATGCAAGGAAATATGAGAAAGTAAACAGGACTTAGGAAACAAATGGCTTATTAATTTGTCATATCATTTTTAGATGATACTATGTTCTTGACCCCACACATAATATAATATAACACACACACACACACACACACACACACACACACACACACACACACACACACACATATAGAGGGAAGCTAGTAGGAGGGCACAGAATCAGAAGAAAATGAGTAGGAAAAAATAGTGCCAGTTACTAAAGTAGCAGAGGCAGGTGAATGGAAGTCTAAGGCAAACCTAGGGCAAAATTAAGAGACATTATCTGAAAAACAGACAAAAAGCAAAGGATAAGAGTTGTGGTTCAAGTGACAGAGTAGTTCAATGTTTAATATCATCAAAGAAAAAAGAATTTTCTAGTAACTCGATGGCAATCATATCAGCCAATTGGATTGTTCATGAAAAATATTCTCTGGTGTGTACATAAAATAATTTTCACAAATGACTCACTAGCCAATTCATTATAGGGATAAATTCATAATGTTATCTATGTTATCCATGACATTAATAGTAAATTGCATTGCAAACATATCATTTGTATAAATAAATAAATACATACATACATAGATACATACACACAAAGAAATGCTGGAATATATACAACTTAGTCAGCAAAGTTAGATACTTCAGAAAGTGAAAGTGATGTTTCAGATATAGGAACTGGGCACACTTCTAACCACAGTAGCAAAAAGACAGGCAGAAGGTCTGTGACTTGTTCCAACTTCCTATATTATGAGACTTTGTTTCCAAAATAAAATTGAAAAGAAGGAAGGAAGGAAGGGAGCAAGGAAGGAAAGGAGGCAGGGAGGGAGAAAAGGAAGGAAAAAGAAAGGTTGAGTTGGAGTTGATAGAAATGAATGGAAAGATCCATTTGATCTATAAAAAGAAAGCAGAAAAACAAAGTTCATAATGTAGAAAAGCAAGATACAGCACGATTGGAAGACTTGTAAATTAAAATGGAAGTTGATCATCTCTGAAGAAGGACTTAGCATGAAGGCCAGTGAGTTGAACATGCTGAAGGGGCTGCTTGCTTGGCAGATAGGCAGGCATGGTGGCGAGGTCAGAAAGGAGCAGGGAAGAGCCTGGGATGAAGGGTAACACTGACTCTCCAGCAAGGCAATTACTGAAGTAGCACAGGGAACCATGGACAGGAACCACACACAAGTGCATTCCATCATTTCATCACCTGTGATAAATTATAGAAGAAGGCCCATTACTGTGGGCCTGATATATGTGCCAGAAGATACATTCTGTAGTCTCCCTCAGGGATTAGTTTAGCAATTTAGAATTCTCTCATGTTAACCAGATCAAATATTAACTGTCCCTCAACAGAGTGACAAATCATGTACTGTTCAGAATGGTGCAGTTAAGTTCAGCCACTCACAGACATGTTGATTTATCAGTGAATGTGTTAAATGTACAAATCAAACTGGTGAGATGCAAATTTAAATTACACAGGCTTTTTCACTCCAAATTTTAAAAAAAGAATGTACTGAAGAATTAAAGTTTATCGCTAATTCCCAGGAAAGAAAAGTTTAGAAACAAGCTTTTCAGATGTCTAATATCTAAATGGACATATCATAAGACTTATAGCCCAAATGTTTGAAATAAGCATTCATATATGAAGTTTACAAGCAGTAATAAGTGGAAACTGAATTTATGCATAAGAATAGAAACTTCTGGAGCTGGGAAGGTGGCTCAGTGGTAGAGCGCTTGCCTTGCATGCATGAGGCCCTTGGTTCGATTCCTCAGCACCACATAAGCAAAAAGAAAAAAGCTGGAAGTGGCGCTGTGGCTCAAGTGGTAGAGTGCTAGCCTTAAGCTGAAGAGCTGAGGGACAGCACCCAGGCCCAGAGTTCAGGCCCCACGACCAGGCCAAAAAAAAAAAAAAAAAGAATAGAAACTTCGTGGGCATTGGTGGCTCATGCCTGTAATCTTAGCTACTCAGGAACTGATATCTGAGGATCTCTGAAACTCGTATCTCCAATAACATACCTTACCACCCTTCTACCCCCACCAAAAGATGGAAAGTGAAGCTGTGGACTAAATGGTGGAGCACTAGCTTTGAACAAAATGAAACTCAGAGACAGTGCCTAGCTCCTGAGTTCAAGCACTAGGACTGGCACAAACAATAGAAAGAAAAAGAAAAAGTTGGAAAGAAAGAAAAGAAAGAAATCAAGAAAGAAAGAGAAAACGAGAGAAAGAAAAAGTAGAAACGAATTAATTCCATATTGATTGGGTATTAGAAAGAGAAGTCTAGTTGAAATAGCACCAAAACAGAGATTTAATATTTTGAATTTGAATTTAGGCTTTCAAATTACAAAAAATTCATATACTTTATTTACCTAACAATAAAACCTACAAATTAAATGATGATAAACATTCTCATTATTACTTACATGATAATTTGTGGGACCTCTTGAAATTAAAGTTACAGGGGTTGGATACAAGGCTCAGTTGGTAGTGTGCCATCCCATGAACAAAAGCATCAGGTATCAACTTTGAGTTCCATTCTTGGACCTAAAAAGAAGTTAGTTTTGTGCTAATACACATATAACAGATTAATCACTGAAATTGTAGTCTATAGACATTTGGAACGCACATGACTATTTCTAAATTCTATGTAATTTTTTGTCAGTCATGGGCCTGAACTTCTGGCTTTTTCTGCTCATGTAATGCTGAGGAATCGAACCCAGGGCCTCATGCATGCAAGACAAACACTCTACCACTGAGCCACCTTCCTAGCACATGACTATTTTAAAAAAGTAATCAGTGAATCAAGAAATGTGAGAAACAATAGTGAGTTTTCCTGGAGTATACTAAAAAAATAAAAGAGATACTACAGGTGAAAAATGTGCACTTATAGAATAAAGTTCAATTGCTGGATATTCACCATGAACTATTTATGACTTTTAAGCTGTATCTGATAGACCATATTTTCAAGTGGAATTAGGTAGGTCTTTCTTTTAAGCAAACCAAATAAATTACATATATATATAGAGAGAACTAAAATTTTTATCTTAATAATCAGAATACAAATTTTTAAAAATTGACTAACATTTTGCCTACCAATGTTGATTCATGCTATTTGATATTTCATAGTAAGAATTACCTATGGTGGATTATTTTTTCACTGAATTGATGATTTACAGTTTTGGAAGTTTGCCCTAGTGACATATACTTTTCATCCTAGTACTTCAGAGGAGACATAGAAGGATCATGAGTTCAAGGCCAATCTGTGCTATATGGGGAATTTCAAGCCAGATTGGGATATACTGCAAGACCCTGTATCAAAGAAAAATGTGGATTTTTCTCTTGTGCACATTTGTTTATACAGTTTTATCCTTTTATTCAGTGGATAATTATTGAACATTGAATAAGCACCTTGAATGCTTTGTTGGAGTAAACTGACAATCCATGCTCTCTTTACCCTTACACTTGAGCAGAGTGGAACAGAAAGTAGAAAACTGGAATCAGGAAATCATGTGATGTATTCGCAATGAATAAGTACTATGTAAATATGCACACATGCATGTAATTTATTAAAAAGAATTACATCAAGATATTAGCTGAGAAAGGTCCTTCAGATGTGGTATTCCCTGCATTGCTCTGGTGGATAAAGGCAAGCTCATGGAAGGACTGGTTTCTGGAGATAAACTTCAGTCACAATTCTAATAAGGCAGTCTTGATAAGACAATATCTTCATGGACCATGGATGCTTCCTGTGACCTGGAGATGCTAAACTTTTGTCTTCCTGAGTTGTGAGAAGTCTCACAAGGATGAGCAGTGAAGATATTTGACTTCCTTGGCTAGTCATATTGTCATTCACATGACAATTCATTTACACAACAACTGATGCAGCTACCTTTTCATGTTCAGGCTCTGCTTCCTAAAGAATATGTTGGGGAATCAGGAAGGGTGTCCCCATATTATTTCTGCTGACATCATTTTTCAGGGGGACAATCACTTTTCTTAAGGGCTTCATCTCAGGGAAGAGTGCTTCTAGTCCCTGAATCAACGTTGACATTGCCCCAGATTGATAACTTCAAGCAATTGTCAGTACAATTTTTCACTAATTTTCTCTGGGTTTATGTCACTTGATTCCCATTTCTCTTTCAAAAGCGACATTTCCCTGCAGTATCCACCAATCATACACTTCTCCAGGAAGAGCTGAGAAATAATTGCATCCTTACTGTCTTTTTCTAGCTGCACTCTGAGTAAAAAAGCTCATAGACCCTTTGAAGTCTGGTCTTGCACATGAGTTATTGCTGTGTTGAAACGAATTGAAGTAAAGGCTTGAGTCAAAGTTTACCTCTAACTTCTGGGCAGCATACCCTTGAAAGATGGCTTGGTTCATCCTCTAGATTTTCTAAATCCATTTCATTTGGGTTCACACTGTAGTAAGTTGTGATATCTTAGCAAGAGTTCTTAGAAACTTTTGCTCAGCTGTCTTGGATCTCTAGATACAGTTCAGTAGCTGGTGAATTCCAAAGTAGTTGGTGATACTAAAGGCTGTAAACATCTCAGTTTGCTTCAGATGGAGTATCCTTGAGCTGATGCATGGGCTGACTTTCTGCTTTGGAGTAATTTGCCATGCATTGTTTAAAACTTCATTGTATGAAGTCATAATATTTGTCTTTAACGTAATGGCATATCTTAGCACTTTAAAGAAAAATATCAAGATTATACAAAATATCTTATCTTGAAAAATTATTATTGAATGCGGTTGATAGATCCTGGTGGATTATAACACATCATCTTCTCATTTTAATTGAAATCTTGAAAACTTGTTTTGAAAATATTTAGCATCTCATATTTTATTTATTATCTTTTATTGACTATATGCCAACCCTTCTTCCAGCTAACATAAAAAATAAGAAATTTAAAACATACTTTTAACTCTATCAAAATGGTGCTTTCTGTGGTTAATAGAAATATGCCTTCACACTTCATTCCATTGGCCCTATGTAATATGAGTACAGCATTGTCTTGATACTCACATGGAAGATAAAGGAGGGAATTCTGTTGAGAGGGACTGAAGATATGAGTAAAATCATATTAACATCAAGATATGTTCAAAATATATAGATAGCTTTGCTAAAAATTGACTAATTTCTCAACCTTTTCATACGTGATTCCTCTGTTTATTTCTCAGCTTTCTCATACATAATTTCTCTGTTTATTTACTATTTTAGGTCTTTATTTGCATTCATCCTTAGCTGATTTGGTGCTAAATCTTACCCAGTGACAAATTTAGCAACTGCCTTAATTCTCTGAAATCTGTCACTCTAAGAGTGCCTAAAATTTCATGCCACTTACTCATGTTATACAAATATGTCACATTGAACTTTTCACATTGAGGACAGCTAAAAGTCTTTTTCTTAAAAGATACTTCAGTGGTTAAAATGCCAAAAGAAAAGTTTACAATTTCTGAGAAGCAGTGAAAAATTTCACAAGATTGTATATTAGGAACCAAATCACAAACCTTAGTACCTTTGTCATTACCTGAAATATATCAACCTTATGTTCATCTGTTAGTGAAAGGACGTAAATCATGTTTAGGGAATACAATTTATGCAACTACTATGGCAAAGGTTATTGTGAAAACAGACCAAAAAAAGTCACCAGCAAAGCCAGGTACAAAGCATGGTCTGCATAAAGGAAAACCTTATTATCTATGAACAAGTTACATAGGAAAGTTATATTTAAAAGTGAATGAAAGGTAGGTATCAGTGGCTCATGCCTATAATTCTAGATACTCAGGAGGATGAAATCTGGAGTATTATGGTTTGAAGCCAGCACAAGCAATAAAATTTGAAAAATTCTATCTCCAAATGATCAGTTAAAAAATGGCTGTCTTGTATATCTCATTGATACAGTGGGTCAGCCTGTATCCTTGTTTCAGCATTTTGTTATTTCCCTTCCCCTTCCAAAATTATAAAAATGTATATACAAGATGCATGGCACCAGAATCAAATACAGTGAAAACAGAAGTTACATCATGAGGGAAGAACATACAAAAGAAACATAAATATCACTTAGTACATTAAAAACAACAGCAACAAAGATAAAACCTCTTGTGTCCCTATCTTGGGGTTCATTTTGCTTAGCATCTTCTTTATGGTTATATGTAAAGAGTTTTTTTTACCTTTTCTGCTTGTCTGGTAAGATTATCCTAGATGCATACTAGTTATTGCAAATAAGGGAAACCATGGGTCCTATGTTTCTTTGGGCCTGGCTTACTTCACTTAATATAATTTTTTCCAAGTCTTTCCATTTCCTAACAAATGGGGAGGTATCCTTTTTTTTGATGGAGGGGGAGAGAGAGGAATTTGGGAGGTGGGGAGGGAAGGAATGGTAGGGGGAAAACAAAGGAGGAGGTAACAATGCTTAATAGGAAATGTATTCATTACCTTACTCATGTAACTGTAACTGCTCTGTACAGCATCTTTAGAGACAGACAGACAGACAGACAGACAGATCGATAGATAAATAGATAGATAGATAGATAGATAGATAGATAGATAGATAGATAGATAGATAGATAGATAGAAAGATAGATAGATAGATAGATAGATAGATAGATAGAGATAAAGAATGAAACATCTTAATAAAGTTAGAAATCAAAGACGTTGATTCTTGTGTATACCATTTATATATTTATTATTGGTTCTGCATTTTTATAAACATACTAATAAATAAGTAAATTTTAAAAATGGCTGCAGGAATGGCTCAAGTTCTTGCTACATAACTGCAAAGAAGCATATACAATGAACTTGGATTCTTTGGTCAGAGATACATAGGGATATGTGTATGTGTGAGGGGAGAGGAGGCATGGGGCATTATGAGCTCTTTGACCTTTCATTAAATACAGAAATGTCTATTGGTGGTAATTCCTAGGTCACATATCTATTATACACCATGATAAAAACTGAGCTTACTCACAGTGTTTTACACATATGAATGTACGTATCTGAATGTTTTATACATATGAATGACCTTTCCTTAATGCTTACAAAATATTTAAATCAT
This sequence comes from Dipodomys merriami, assembly GCF_024711535.1. NCBI lineage: Eukaryota > Metazoa > Chordata > Mammalia > Rodentia > Heteromyidae > Dipodomys > Dipodomys merriami. Next base: position 57,465,912 of record NW_027206068.1, on the reverse strand, counting down.
GAATTAACTAATACAAATATTTTAAAGAACTGAAACATAGGGAAGCAATCATGTATCAATAATCCTACCAATCTCTCCATAATAGTAATTTAGACCAAAAAAAGACTGTAAAATTAAACTAGGTGATGTAAGGGTAGGGATAGGAGGAGGAAAATTAGAGAGAATAAAAGGAGTGACATTGATCAAGATACTTTGGACTCATAACTTAACTAGAATTGAAGCCACTTGTAACAACTGCTTAATTAAAAAAATTAAAAGACACAGTTCATCACTCCTAAATTAAGGAACTACTCTCATGAATGTTTCATTTTCTCTTTTTGCTAGTACCTTGATTCATACAATGAGTTGTAGTATTCATGTCTAGCAAATAAAAGGAAAGGAGAAGGAATGACTATAAAGAATGCATGGAGTGACATTGATCAACATACTTTGTACTCATAAATTTATGTTAAAATCAAACCTCTTTGCATAACTACTTAAAGATAATAATAAAAATAAAACACTGCATCAAAAACATCTCATGCAATGTATATTGTAAACTTCAGACCCTGTTTTGTCTTTATATCATCAAGCAAATAAAACAATTGTACAATATGCTGACTCAACTGAACTGGGATGAATATAAAACAAATAAAAAAAGCAAAACAAGCATATAAATAGATATTCAACCAAAACATCCATTCAATAGATATCAATAAACAATACAACATTCTCAAAGACTTAGCCAAGACATTACTATGTGAAAGCACCATATCCAGCCTCACAATGATGAGAAATGAAGCCTTTCAGAGCGACACACATGCATGCTAAATCTTTTGGAATTTGAAGAGGTTTTGCCAGCTTTACAAATGAACTGAGGAAAAGGAATGAAGTCAGAGGACCAGATAAGAACTCCTCTTATTCTAGAAGCATTAATGTTTCACATCCTGACAAGTATTTCCTTTCCTACTGAGGAAAGAGGCTCAGAACAAAATGAAATAACATTTAATCTAATATGTACCATAAGCATCTTAGTCAAGAAGACAGTAACATTTTATTTCCAACAAGAAATGCTTCCAGGTTTGCTCGCTAGAAGCAAAATATTGGAGCTGAATTGTGGTTTTGGTTCTGTCTTCTGACACATTTCATTAGTATGCTAAGAATTATGCTGTCATCCGTTTTAGGTAGGCATTTAATTAGATTTGTCTTTAAAAAAAACCATAAGTGACAGGAAGACAGCTGCTTACTTACCTTGGAGATGACATTCTATGTTTCCCCAGTAAGCTCAACTACTGCAGCTGTCTGATAATTTTCACTCTTTTAAAGAAATGATTTGTAAGAACCAGACAAGTGATGAGCCTTGAGCCCACACAGACTTTAGCAGGATTTGGGAACGGCTGGGCAAAGGAACAGAGGGAAAACTCTATCAGTGCTGAAAAAAGGTCATGTGCTTGTGATTTCTGCTGCTCAGTTTGGACTTCTTCATCGTGGCATGAATATATCTTTTTCAAAACAAGAAAGAAAGTGAGCTAAATTTTGAAATACTTATGGATAAAGATATAGCTTTAGCGTATCTATGTAGTTACTGAAACGTAGCATGCTATGTCTGTGACATTGTATTCGTTCAAGCATGCTTTTCCTCTTGATTCTGCAAATTATTCAAGACATCCTGGGATTTTTATTTATCTATGGTCACATTTATACAGCCTTTTATTTCAGAGGAAATGCACTGATATACTAAGAGATATATTTCTAGAGGAATAGGGAATAACAGATAGATAAAGGAATAGTTAAAAATTCTAGTAGTAAATGACAACTTTATTTTTTCTATGTCTTTTTATTACTTCCAGGATTAAGACTAGGAGTTTTATTCAAAATGTTTAGGGCACACTTATAATTATGTAATTGTCATAGCTTAGGGTAGAATCATTGAGTAATACAGGGAGCTAGTGTCAATGAATGGGGTATCATAGTAGAATGGGGATGGACTAAATAAATAAACAACCAAAGTAAACAAAACAGATAATCAGCTATGGAATAATTGCTTGGAAGCATGTTATTTTTGGAAACAACGATTTAGAAGAAATCAATGATGAGTTCACATAGAAAAGGTTTTAATATTCTGAGAACCTATAGCAGAGGTAAACTTTTGGCTGGATCAAAAACAAAACAGCAACAAAACCTGCAAAAATCTGTGCTCAAGTAGAGTTCAAGAGTAAGAGCTAAAAACAAGAAAATTCTTTAGAGCCTCGAGGTAGGAACATGGCCCCAATGAGCTATCAAAAAGCCTAAGAAACAGCGGCATCTGTGACTACTCTCTCCCATCGCTTGGGTGACGGTGATTGCTTCTGCTGGACCCAAGCCAGAAGGATTCCTTGGTTGCTGAATTGCCTGGCATCTTTCTGCATATTCTGAAGAGGAGCTACTAACCATCCCCAGGGACGTTTTAAAACTTGATGTTTTAAACACATCCTTTTTTGCAGTCAGCTGTGTTTCCTCTTAACTTCTTCTCTGAATTCCAAAGAGTTTAAAAACAGCTGCTTCAACAGCAGACACAGGACGCAACCTCAGTGAGTTCACCACATGGATGGGCAGAGAAGTGCACAAAGCAATAACCTAAAATGAAGCCAAAGCCAGTTGGTCAACCTTGCTTACTTCCTTGTTTTCTCTTCAAAGTGAAATCATCAGTGCTTCCTCAGGAATTACCCACATACCTCGTTTAGGAAGGATTTAGGCCCAGAGAATGGATGCAAGGAGCATCATTTTCCTCCCTGCAATAAAAATTAGGGATGCTTCCCTCTATTTCCAACTTCTTGCTTTCTTTCAGCCCATTGGTTTTGGTAATTGGTCCAAATATCAATCATACCTAAAGTTTGTCTGCAATATTAACACCTCCTTGAAGCTAATCACTTGATCTCCAATCATGTAGCTTCCTTATGTATGCTCTAATATCACTGACAGGCAGTCTTAAAGATTCTGAAGTGCATGTTGAGTAATTATATTCACATATTACTCTAACTCTTAATCAATTATCTCCAGCCACGTGCACTGAAATACTTCACTGGTAAAATACTAAGAATCTGAATACTAATAGACTACTTCAAATAGTTAAATATCAATATTACCAAAATATGCTAAATAGGAGTAGTGTAATGCCTCATACTAGAACATTCCAGGTAAAATTAAAATCAGAATTCAGAGAATGTTCTTCTTAAATAAACATAAAGAAATCAAACCCTGAAATGAATGACATCTACAGAAGTTATGCAAAACTTTCCAATGCTTTTTAAAAATGTAACTATGTGGGGCTGGGAAGGTGGCTCAGTGGTAGAGTGCTTGCCTTGCATGCATGAGACCCTGGGTTCAATTCCTCAGCACCACATAAGCAAAAAGAAAAAAGCCGGAAGTGGTACTGTGGCTCAAGTGGTAGACAGCTAGCCTTGAGCTGAAGAGCTGAGGGACAGCGCCCAGGCCCAGTGTTCAGACCCCACAACCGGACACCCCCCCAAAAAAAAATGTAACTATGCTTTGACAAAGCCAGACAAAATGCATTCTGATTTCTAGATGTTACTGAGATTTCTTCGCAACTGCTACCTGGTCTGTGATTCTCTAGAACAATAGGACCAGCCCTAGAAATTGAATTATTGCAATAAAAGTTCTCTTAAATAAAGAGGATTTGGGATAGCCCAAATCCTCAAGCTTATATTTCAGTATTTAAACTAATATTTTAGGATATTCCCAATGTTTCTAAGTAAAAAAAAATACTATGTTTGAATTTTAGTAGTTTAGATTCAGAGAAAAAGACCCAAACACCAAACAGATGGAGAACGAACACACACACACACACACACACACACACACACACACACACATACACACACACACACACACACACACACACACACACACACACACAAAGTTGGCTCTAGAGATAAAGCTTAATTTGAAATCTTGTGGGTTTTTATTATCTTCCTTCCATGTTAAACAAACAAAAAAAACTGAACTGCTAAAGCTAGTAAGCTGGCCAGAGGGGAAATGAAAACTCAACTCAAGTGTGCAAAGACTTGGCACTGTTGAAGGAGAAAGTGCAAAAGTGCAGATCCGTGCTCTGCATGCATTCTTCTACCAGTCTTACCAACTGGATCAGTGAATCATATTTTGAAGAGATGTTGTTTTCATTTACCTTTGTCTTTGTTTTTGTTTGTCATGGAGCTTGAACTCTGGGCTTGGGTGCTGTCCCTCAGCTCTTCAACTCAAGGCTAGCACTCTACGACTTGAGCTACAACACCACTTCTGTTTTTCTGGTTATTAATTGGAAATAAGAGTCTCACAGACTTTCCTGCCCGGGTTGGCTTTGAACCGCAATCCTCAGATGTCAGGCTCCTGAATAGCTAGGATTACAATCGTGAGCTACAGGCACCAGGCTTACCCTTGTCTTCTATATTGTAAATTCTAGCATTCGAAGACTGAACAGTGCTTTCCCAATTATAATGGCTGGAGGAAAGTTACTCATGAAAAAAAATACATTTGTGATAAAAAGTATTAAACATGGTTAAAAGTATATAACTTCCTTAAGGGCAAATCCTAGTATGCCATTCAAAAGAAACTCATAACTTCTGGGACTGACCTGTACAGGTGCCTTCTATGAACCTTTATGGTTATTGTGAAGCAAAAGCTCTCACTTCTTGACCAGCTTTGTCTAATCACTCCTCCCAGCTAAAACAAAGGCGTTCTGTGCAACAGGTACAGTATTCCCAACCTTGGACCTCAGGACCAGATCAACATGGGACTACCAAATTAATTATGGAGTCAGAATCCTGTCTGCAATTGCACTGTCTTTCCCATAGGAAATATCCAGTAAAATCAGCCAAAAAATACCAGCTAATATCATGTTTGCTTCACGGAGACAATTTGTCCCAGAAATAAAATCTCAGGACTTTGTGAAGGTATATTTATTTACTTTATAGAACTATACTTAAAATTAGAAGCAGAAGTTTGAGTTATATTATTCAGTAAATTCTCATTTTGTTTGCCTAAATGTAACTCCATTTCTAACTTGCAAAACAACTCAGAACTAATGTGACACTTGTACTATCAAGATTCAGGCCAGATACATGTAAGGTTTTTATCGTGGCAAATCTGAAAAACACACAATGAATGGAATGAAATGAATTTTAATAAATAAATACAATGGACTGCTATATGTTTGAAAGTCTGAAGTTATACTGTCAAAAGAAATAAATATTAGTACAAAATTATTATATGTGAATTGTTTTGTGTACATTAAAAGACCATATGAGAAAATGTTAGAATATAACTATAAATTGTAGAATTTCAAATGATATTTTATCAGCTTCCTGTGGATTGGAGTACAAGTGGATAAAAAATACTTCTTAGATTTTTGACTATGTTTCTTGTAATTTTTTACTGCATGACTATGTTAAAAAAAGAGAAACATTCCCTTCTGATGGGCTTATAAGCCATGCTTTAAAAAAATGTAACTTTAATAAAGAGAATTATATATTGAAGAAAATGTTTATGGGGCAGAAAAAGGCAGAGAACTACCTGTGATAACATGTCTCATCTCAGGAACAAGGTAGCTTCTTACAGAAAATAATCCATGTTTGTTTTCTTTTCTCCTAAATGATAAAATAGAATCAATTCTTCCTAAATTTATTTGACAGAACAAGCAATACGGTATGATGAGAGCTGTTGACAAATCTTCCCTGCTCCTCTGAAAACCTAACAGCATTCATGTGATCTGTGGAATGGCTCCATGTCACACAGGAAATTAAAAGCAACCAGAATTTCAATTTTTGAAAAATATCAAAGATTTTTCCCTTTCATAATTATCCTCTGGTGAATGAGTTTCTTAGACTTTTGGATAAATTGCAGGTTCATCCAAGGTTGAACGTTCAATACGTTTACAATTTCTTTCAAAGAAAGCACCAATATGCAGCTTAAGTAGCTTTTTATAGTCACATGAGATATGGGGCACATAACTTCAATGGTAAATCTCAAATTTTACTATATTGCTACATCTGTAGTTAATGAATTATGTATATGAAAAATTTAAAAATTTCTACATAATACATGAATTTTATATCTACTCTTTTATTTATGAATATGCAAGCTTGCTTGCAATTTTGTATCACTGCTAGTGCAAATAAAAAGTGATTACCAGATGAGTGTAAAATATAACAAAGCAATATTTTAGAAGATTAAAAAAATGTCTAGTGCATTAGTGATATTCTTTATTTCTCTAAAGATTTTAGATAAGGTTCACTTTTTCTTCAAGAATGATAGCCAATCTCTAATTTATTAACAATGTTCACATAATTATTTATTTTTACTATGTATTTATGAGCATAAAATATAGCAAGTAAATACATTTTCAATAAATTTGAATTGTAGCATAACTGGGCTCATCCTAATTTATTCAGACATATAACCATTGTAAAGATGCAGAATTTACAGCTGGGTGCCAGTGGCTCACATCTGTAATCCTAGCTACTCAGGAGGCTGAGCTCTGAGGATCCATGGTTCAAAGCACCAGTTCTGGCAGCAAAGTCAGGAGATTCTTATATCCAATTAAGCACCAAAAACAAAAAACAAAAAACAAAACAAACAAACAAAAACACCCCCCACACATTTGTAATCATCCCACCACTGACTGTATTTTAATTATAAAATAAAAAATACTTTAACTCATTAGTTTGAATCTTCTCATGCAATCTATTATGCTGAAATACATCTTTATGCCTCAATAATTCATTATTATTTTCAAAAGAAACTCCAACTTGTATAACTAACTTTTGCAAATGGATACTTCAATGCACTTCCTTAATTTTAAAATATAAAGCCTTAGAAGTGATACTTTCTTAGACAGCTTTGCCATGCTGAAAGAGCTGGAAGCTTTCAGGTATATAAAAGTGGACATGACTTCCCCCAAGAATATATTCATAACCTCCCCCAAGAATATATCCAGATGCCCAGGGAATTTCAGGTTAAACTACTATCTTTTAAAGGAGCTTTTGGAACATAGCACTGCCACAGAGATCATCAAGCTGCAAAGTGTGGGGGAAAATACTGAAATGAATAGTCTTTTTTTCTAATCACTTGCTTAAACATATCAAAAGTTATCAATTAACTTCTTGAATTCATGTTAAATTTTAAGTATTTATTAGTTTTAACACCAATATATTAAAAACTCTTAAAAGAAGAGAAAATGTAAGTGTAATGTAGCATTGACTTTCTTCTTTTTTTTAATTGTGAAAATACCTTAGAGAGGAGTTACAATTACATGAGCAAGGTAATGAGTACATTTCTTTCTTTTTTTCATTTTTCTTTTTATTATTGTGAAAATATCGTACAGAGGGGTTACAATTACATGGGCAAGATAATGAGTGCATTTCTTAACAAGCATTGTTGCCTCCTCCTTTGTTTCCCCTTCCTATCCCTTCCCATATGCCTCCCCACATCCCCCTCTCCCCTGAAAGCAGGGGTTACATTGTGGGGGAGGGACATACAAAGCAACAACGAAATCATCTTATAAATATGTTAGAAACAATCGCATGAAAGAAAAAACATTTGAATACTTATCTTGGGGTTCATTTTCCCTAACATCAACTTATCTGACCTTTTCTGCTTGTCTCAGACTTTCTTCTTAATATTTCAAGTATGTCCTCATTTCTTTTTTTTTTTTTTTTTTTTTTTGTCAGTTGTAGGCCTGAACTCTGGGCCGGGGCACTGTCCCTCAGCTCTTCAGCTCAAGGCTAGCTCACTACCACTAGAACCATAGCGCCACTTCTGGCTTTTTCTGCTTATGTGATGCTGAGAAATCAAACCCAGGGCCTCATGCATGCAAGGCAAGCACTCTACCACTGAGCCACCTTCCCAGTCCCATGTCCTCATTTCTTAGAGTCTATGGGGCCATTTACTTTTTCAACTAATGTAATACTGGTAACTAATATTTTGTCATAATAAACATATTTTTAATTCAATAGATAAACAGAAAAGATAATTTGGTAGTTTACTCACAATGTACAGTGTCAGAATTATCCACTGTACACAAAACAGACCATAAAAATTCTTTAAAACTTGGAAATTAGTATTTTTCTTATCTTCCTAATTTTCTTCTTCTTCTTCTTTCTTTTGTATTTTCAGGCAATAAAAGTCATGAATCCAAATTGGATCAAAAATCTATTAGATTTCTTCAGAGATATGCAAATTTTATCATACTCTGACCAGAGTGAAAATTTAACTAATAATTTTCAAATATATATTTTGACCAAAATATTAATGATCATCAAATGATGATTAGCTCTAAGAATATTGTATGATGCATTATAATCACATTATTGTCCTAGGAACATATATCTGACCACCTAGCTGAATCATATTTCTGAAGAGACCATTATATATAATTTTCTGACAAAGATATATTGCTTCGATTTTTATCATAAAGTTTGTGGTTTTTAATATACTTAAAACATGGTCAAGTTATGTTTCTCAAATATTTATGGAAAATGTATCAAAGATTAAATGACAAGCAACAGAACATAAAGGAAAACAATACTCATTTGACAAAGAGAATTATTTTGACAACCAGAAATAAAATTATTGAAATGTCTAACATGTCATTTAATGCCAAATCTTTGTATCACACAAGGAGACATCAGTACTTCTAGGTTTCTTTATCAGAAGATGTGAAATAATTTGTTTTTGAGATTTAAGGTAATTACAATTTCTCAGATGCAAGTGGTACAATCCTACCATGGCTAAAAATTCATGCATAACTAAGCAACACAATGCTTAACCCTTTCTTAAGCTTGTAAGAAAATCCATAAATGGCAATCACTTTACCCAGTTTATTTTGGATATGGTGTTCATTAAAGGTCCTTATAAATGTCTACAAGCTACCCTGAAGGATTAGTTCCATCTCTGTAAAATACATGTATGACACCAAGCTAATACAAGAAGCTCTTAGATCTACCCAGCTGTAACTCAGTAACTTATTTGTGGATTCTCATCCAGTTGAAGTCATAGAACTAATGTGCATAACTGGAGTTGACCTGATGCTGGGTGTAGTACACCATGAGGGGAATGGATGGCGGTAGTCAAAATAAACAGATACAGTTTGACAGAAGAAATAATTTTGTAACTTTGCATATACCTCCAACATAGTGAGCATATTTAATGTAGATGTGCACTTAAAGTTCAAATTTTCTCATCATGTGTGGCAATGGATAATGTTTGGTTGTTATTTTTTAATTAGATGATTGTTGAAGCTTTTCTATGCATTATTTTGGCTTGAGAGAGCAGGATGATACACCCTAAAGGTAATTGTTAAAGCTGGGGCTGATCAGAACCAAATATCTTGTGTTATTTCCATGCAGGAACACCAGTGAACATAAACAAACACTAATGTACTACTTGTAGAGAACTATATTTCAGTGTATTTGCCAAAAGATAGTAAATGTGCTAATAAATCAGCTGGGATAGTCTTATACAATTCTCTTAAACATTTGCAGGCTGTTTTATCTTGTACATTTAATGGTCCTCTTCCTTTCCTTCTTCTTTTTTATTTTTTATTTTATTTTACTTTTTTGTCAGTCATGGGACTTGAACTCTGGGCCTTGGCATTGTCCCTGAGCTTTTCGGCTCAAGGCAAGCTCTCTATCACTTGAGCAACAGCTCCACTTCCAGTTTTCTGGTAGTTAATTGGAGATAAGAGACTCATGGCCTTTCCTACCCATGATAGCTTTCAACAGATATCCTCAGATCTCAGAGTTGCTAGTATTACATGCGTGAACCACCGGGGCCATTCCTCTTCTTTTATTTTTAAACTTCAATATTAAGATAAACATTCATTCTTGCATTATTTCGATGGAGTAAAGCATAATAACCTAGTACATATATACAATAAAAAATAACAAATCAGGGCTGCGAAGTTGGCTCAGTGGTAGAGCGCTTGCCTTGCATGCCTGGGTTTGATTCCTCAGCACCACATACAAAAAAAAGCCGGAAGTGGCGCTGTAGCTCAAGTGGTAGAGCGCTAGTCTTGAGCTGAAGAGCTGAGGGACAGCACCCAGGCCCAGAGTTCAGGCCCCACGACCGGACCACACCCCAAAAAAAATATATAAATAAAAATAACAAATCAGAGCAATTAAAATTTCCATCTCTATGAATGCTGAATAGTTTGGGCTTCTCTAGTTATTGTGAAATATATCACACATTGTTTTAAGGTGTATATTTCTATTTAACATAAAAAATTCCAACATAGTTTCTGTGCATAGCTTTTTTTGGTGCAGTGGTTATTTGTTTGTATGTTTTCTTTGTAAAAATGCTGTACATAGGGGTTACAGTTACATGAGCAAGGTAACGGTATATTTCCTATTGAGCACTGTTGCCTCCTCCTTTGTTTTCCCCCTACCATCCCTTCCCTCCCACCTCCACAACTCCCCATGCATCACTTTTCTGACCTTATTTCCTATGAATTTTAGTCTTACGTTTTCTGGGCAGATAGTTTTTAGAATTATGATGTACATTATAAGTAAAAGAGCAAATATGCAAAGATAAATTTTCTTTATCTAATTCTAAATGAAGTAGGAAGAGCCTAAGGATACAAATAAAAAAAAACATGGCAAATGAGAAGAGCCAAATTAGAAGAAAGTATCTATAACCTTAAATGCAAATAAAATTTAATTTGCGCTAATTGTACGTCTTTGAGCTTATAGGACTTGAAATGTCATGTTTGTTGTCTCATTGAAAGGGGATATTTAGCTTTAAAAACACATAGAGTAATTGACACTGGAGAACATTTGGTTTTATTTTTCTTCCTAATTATACTTTCATAGGATTCAAACCACTTAATTATATTCCTTTGGTAATGACTTATAAGAACTAATTGAGGCCAGACATGCTAAAATTGACATTCATTTTTATTACTAATATATATATATATATATATACACATATATATGCTGTTTTTCTGTAGTAGGACATGGGTTCTTCATATCCTTTGAGGACAAGCTTTTAAAAAGCTAGCAGAGTGGAAAGAGCTTGGATCTCATGTTATGCCATTGCTGGTGAATTCAGATAATCCCATAGAACATTATTAAGCTCCACTTATTCATTATAGACTTACAATGAAATGAATTATAAGCTTAATGTGTAAAACAAATATCTGAGAAAATTCCTAGTTCCCCAAATTATATATTAATGATAAATCTCCACCCAAACATTTGCCATGATGACAGTCTTTGTTTACCATTGTCATTTCTTACTTATCTGATGCAATTAACATGATGTAATTGAAAGTTGTCTATTATGGGTTTGGGGTATGTTAAAGGAGACAGCTTCATTAAAACTGGATTATGAAAAGACCAAGAGTGTTAACATAAGTCTGATTCAATAAAATAAATGTCTGTTACTGTGCCATTGCAAATAAATTAGAAATTCTCTGAAGCTCCTTTCTAATGTAAGTGGAAAAAACGTGTTTTCATCACTTCAGCAACTGTCTACTATATATTTCAGTCTCAGCTAACCACTTCAGCTCTAATGCCCAATCAGGGAATTGGATTTACCCCTGGGCTGAATTCTCAGTGACCCATTGCTATCCTGGAGCATCCATTTGGCTTGGGACATAACCGTTTAGTGAATTAGTGAAGATCTAATGGAGACCCACCTTATACTTTTTAAGTCTCTAAAAGTGCCAATAAGCTCATGTTTTTCTTCCAACAGACAATTTTGGCTTTCATTTATTCTCTTAAACACAGCAAGCATACATTTTAGAGTCTTTCCTTTCCCCATTAAAATCACAATTACTCCATAAGCCAAAACACAATTGTCAGAATTTTTCCAACTACCAAATGCATCCATTTTAATTACACTTTTAATGACCAGGGAAATGGCCTAGTTTGTAGATCCATTGGAAAGGCTGTAAGGTAAAAACTCAGGCCATATTGAATTGTCTGGACTCCATACAAGCCAATTCTGACAGAGGTTCAGGATGCTGCTTCAGGCTCCCAAACAGCAATGTGAACCACACTCAGTCTAACTGTCCTTTAAAGGGTTGTCCAATCTTTTGGGACATTATCTGAGTAAATGTCTGGGGGTCTCTGGGGTAAGGCTAGGAAATCTTCCCATATCCTAAGGCTTTTTTCCCTGTCCTCTTCTTTAATCAATGTGTTCTATGCTGAGCACTGAACTAGTGATATCACTCACTGTGGAGGTTTCAGATGTTGATTATGTTCTCTTACTTGTTTTTGATTGTAAGGTTAAACATTATCCCTTTTTAATTCCTACTGTCTTGACTCTAGCCTTTGTTTAGTCAGCTTCAGAGTGCTTTGTTCATGACTGCCAGCTGTTTCTCCCTGGTGCCTTGTGCTTATCTTCCTGCCAGTTGAGAGGCATTTAATGGTTCCTATGTTCCTATTGTCCCGTGTCTCTATTTGTTCTCACGTGGTCAGAAAACTAGAGAACAAATCCTGTAACAGAAGTTACTGCAGCCCGCTATGGCCACAATGGACACTGGTTCCTTCTGTTATGGTTTGGATATGGTTTAAGTGTACCTGCCAGGATAGCCTGTGTAATCCTATGGCCCGTTTAGGTGATAGGTGTTGTGGAACATTTAAGAGGGAAGGTCTAGTGGTAAGTAGATAGCAAACCGAGGATGCTTCCCTTGGAAATACTGGTGTAGTGTAATTCTATTGTTACCCTGGTTAGTTCCTGCAGGGATATTACTATAAAGCAGCAAGCCTAATCACTTTCCAATCTGTTTTATTTTTTTTCATGCAATCTCACTGGGATGCCATCTACCATTTAAAACTTTTCTTTGCCCTGAACAGTTCATTCTGAATTTTCAGAAATACATCACCACTTTTTTTTTCATAGTTCATCTAGTGTCAGGTATGGTGTTACTATTTTAAAGATGTACTAAGACACCTTACTTTGAAAACATTCACATCACTACTTCACCAGTGTTATTCGAAATTGCACAAAACTCAAAACAGCCAAGGTAGTCTGCAACTGGAAAAATGCATAACTTGACTATGGTAATTCTTCACAGTGAAATACTAGGTATTAATCAAAAAGAAATTTACTACTGATAAACACAATTACATAGGTGATGCTCAGGTAAAAGAAGGTAATTTTAAAAGCCTATAAATCATATGATTTCACTTAACACAATACATCTAAAAGCATTGAAAACACAGACTATTCTGTTGCTAAGGTTAAAGGAAGAAAATTTGGGGAAATTTTGCCTACAAAGGAATGATATCATATTTTAGCATCTTGATTGTACATGGACATCATATGACCCTGTATTTATAAAAATGTATGCTGTACACAGAAGTGAATAATGCTATGTGGTAGATTAACTGTATATGTTCTCTATGTGTAAGCAGATATTACATTTGTAATGAATTAAGAATATCCAGGCCATCCACATACTTTGGAAAGAAATAAACTCCCCTAATTGAATAGAAGCTCATGTTCATAACACTGATTACTGAACCTGTTCAAATAAATAGAATGTGGAGCTATTAATAATATCAGCTTAGAGAGTGTCAACACTTAAATCTCTTTTGTATTCAGCATTTTTTTTTAAATTGGGAAGAATATCATCAATGAATATAGCAAACTACTCCAGCTGCTTTGTAATGATCCTCTGTTAATTACTTCTACTATTTTCTCCATGGCATTCTTCCCTAACATCTGAAAGATCACCAATAGTTTTTGAACTGGAGACATTAAAAAGGAGAATTATCTTTATAGCCCAGCTTTTATTCCTTTTTGTTCATGCTTTCTTCTTGGAAATCTCTTAATACCTAGCCAATCTTCTACTTCTAATTAACCAATTATCACTACTTGTTTGTAAGGCGACTTCATGTTCTGTTAATGCTGCTCAGTGCCTTTACAGATTCTCCTTGTTCTAATTTTTAAAAGCTTTGGTGTTTTAACCATGTATAAACTCTCAAATCATCATCTCGAATCACAGCACCTCCATCCAGAGTCTGCCTACCATCTCTTAACGGTTTATAGGATCTAAAGTGGGAAATAAAATAATTTTTAAAGAGTGATGATATGGGAACATAATGAATGATAAATATTTAATAGAGTTGTATATTTCTGTTAGACACTTAAGAAAAAAACAAGCCTTGTATAAATTTCTGTTTCCAGAAGGAAATTAGTATTAAAAAGATACATAATTTCACCTTATTATTCTATTAACAGTTTTTGTGGAGAAGAACCTCTTTCCTAACAATGCTTCCAGTAATAGCCATTGTAAACCAAAAACATACTGCATATGATATTCTGTCCAGTGAAGAAACTATGAAGTGACTATAGGACCTCTCTCTCTCTCTCTCTCTTTCCTCTCTCTCTCTCTCTCTCTCTCTCTCTCTCTCTCTCTCTCTCTCTCTCTCTCTCTCTCTCTCTCTCTCTCTCTCTCTCTCTCTCTCTCTCTCTTTCTCTCCTGAGCATGAGGCCAGAATGGTGAAGGAAAATGAATCTAGCCAGTTGCTGTTCTAAGAAACCAGACTAAGGGTCATATCTGATTCCAGTCAGGGAAGTCTGACTCCATGACAAGAATCAGAACTACTGGTCATCCTTAGTACTTTATACAGAATAAAACAATGGAGGAAAAGATGAATCCCATCTTAATTTAATAGGGTTTATAGCTATCTATTTACTAACAACAATTAATCCCAGCAATGGGAGCACAGCCTAACTCTCTGCTACTTCTTAAATATCAGATATTCTCTTGAATGCTGCATATTTCGTATACTCTTTAATCCTTAACACAAACCTATAATTAACAGATGGGATCATTAGGAACCTGAAAGAGGAAACTATTTTCTTAAATATCCATTGGTAGAAATACTGTAAGAATTCTAGGGTTCTAACTATTTTGGCTATTTGGCTTAGACTGAATTCATCTTATAGATGTGAGGTGGTTTGAAGATTATTAAACTGACAAGACATAATTTCTCACATCTTCTCAAATAAACAGTGAGTCATTTCTACCAATGGAGCTTGAAAAACAAATATCTGTTTTTTCTTTTCTTTTTTCTTTTTTTTGATAAATAATAATCTTGCTTTCGGCATCTAAAACTTATTACAGAAATATACCTTCTGCCAAACAGATGAATGATATTTTGTTTTATTTTATCCCAATGCCTTTGGGATATGATAGGCATTTTGATTATTATTTTTATTGTTTATTTCTAGAATTCTCTGCTTGTTTGAGGTTACCACCCTTGTTATTAGCGACACTCCACAATATGAATTGTGCATTCAAATTTCTGTGCTTTCCCCTTGCATACAAATATTATACTGATTTTGAATGATGATACATTTTCATTGGAAGAACTCAAGTATTAACATTTTGCACTCTTTTAGGATGGTTATCTAAGTATTATATAGTGAACAATTAAATTATTGGTGTGAGAGAATATATTCTAAATATTAGTGTAAGTCATTTGACAATACTTATGTTAGATTCTAAGGCACCAAACATGATTGTTAAACTTTATTGAGTTAGGCAAACATAGTTTTGCTTCGATTTATAGACAAATTACTATTTTTAAATTTTATTTTATTGTAAAGATGTTGTACAGGGGTGTTACAGTTCTATGAGTAAGTATATTGTAACAATTGCACAGGTTATTTTTAAGAATAGGAGCACTACTAAATTTCAGATTTATCATTAAGGTAAATTTCTATATATTTCAATTGTCACAATATATCCATTAGCTTTAAAATTTGGGTGTAAAAATTGCTCTATTCCTATCAGTGCTCCAAAATTCACACAGAATTTGACTGAGTGCAGAAAGCTAAAATAATATCTTATATGGTTGAAGAAAACCTATGTTCACTATGTACATACAAAAGTATAAAGGGCAATTTATTTTGTAGAGTGGATGAAATCAATTACTTTGATAACAAAGGAAGAATGCTCAATTAGAGTTAAAAAAGTTAAAGAAAATTCTTATAAGCACTTCTAACAAAGACTAACAAATTTATTTGTACAAAATCCTTTCAAGTATTTCAGCATAGAGTCAGAAATGGTAGTTCATGCCTGTAATCCCATCAACACCAGAAATTGAAACTGGAGAATTGTAAATTCAAGCCCAGCCCATTCAGGGCAAAATAGAATGAAATCTTGTATCAAAAACAAAAAGAAAAACCTACCAGAATAGCTTGAGTAGTAAAATGCTTCCCTATAATCTGACTCTGATTTTTTTTTTAAATAGAAATAAGCTACTCTCTTACATAATTAAGTCAAAGGTAATCAAGAAAGACACATCACTTTTACCCATATTCCCTTCTATTTTCCTTTCTTTATCATAATGGTTATCTGATGCTATCAACTATATTAAGTCAGCTTTAGAAACTTCAAGGTAATTTCTTTTTTTATTGTGAAAATACTGTACTTAGGGGTTACAATTACATGGGCAAGATAATGAGTTCATTTCTTATCAAGCATTGTAGCCTCCTCCTTTGTTTCCCCTTCCTATCTTCCCCCCCTTGCCCACCCCCCCACCTTCCCACCTAATCCTCCTCCCCCCCCACCAAAGTTGTAAAGTTCATTTTCGACATAAAGACTTGTATATCTCATTGTTGCAATGGGCCCACCTGTATCCCTATTTAAAAGATTTGTTTTTTTCCTTCCCCTCCACAAATTATACCGACATCAAATACAGTATGACAGTGCCCCATTTGTCAGGAAATGGAATGGCTTGGAAAAAAATTATATTAAGTGAAGTAGGCCAGGCCGAAAGAAACATAGGTCCCATGGTTTTCCTTATTTGCAATATCTAGTATATGTCTGAGTCAAGCAGAAAATGTCAGATAAGCTGATGTTAGGGAAATGACCCCCAAGGTAAGTATTTCAATGATTTTTTTCTTTCATGTGATTGTTTCTAACACATTTAGAAGATTATGTCTTTGTTGCTTTGTATGTCCGTCTCCCACAGCATAACCCCTGCTTTCAAGGTAATTTCTTAAACACGAATATATTAACATGCACTTCTTTTGCCCGTTCTGTACTTTCTGTAAAAAAGAACAGATATCAATTTAGTCTCCACTTGGAAAGTTTCCTTTATCTTAGGCATAGTGAATATTTTCTCCTTCTTGTGATTCTTTTCCCTAATGGGCTCACTGAGATAATTAAGTAAAAACTGAACTAAGCAATAGTTTCATTTTTCTAGCACTGCTACTATCATTTCCTAATTTGGGGAACCTTTGTAACAAACTCCAAACAGAATTACTAAGGCAGAGAAGGCCACCATTTCTCAGGCTTTCTTTCCTTTTAAACAGTTCCCTCTTTGGAGCTCCTCCAATGGCAGCCACCTGAAGCCTAAAACTTGAACCTAGGAGCAGAAAAGTTCATTTCAATGGGAGTAAAATTACAAATCAGAATGTCAGTGAAAGATGTAGACACATAGTGTAACAAAATACATATATCCCTAAAGGATGTGCAGTTTGTCTGTCCAAAAATGGAAGGAAAGAAGAAATAAGAATGAAAATTCGATTATTCACCTCCATAGTCATTGAAACTAGTGATAGTGTGTGGACACATTTACAAGAATATTTAATAAATGTGATTTAATTGGTCCAAGGACATTTGCTGTAGCAGTGCTTTTGGAAGTAGAAATGTGGTAATTGGCATTTCACAGAGGCATCGACTGAAGCCAGAAGTATTCAAATTACCAGCTAAAGATCATGTTGATATGTAGACTGAGAGGCAGGATTAATTAAGACCCAAGTCTCCTGATGGAAAGCACAGTGCTTTTTTGGTAGAACATTCTTTCAATTCTTCTGGGGAAACAAAAAACAAACAAAAATAAAAATTTATGCATTTCAAAGAAGTAAATAAAATTCTCCATTAGCATCTGTTTTACATTGAACCTATTGTCAGTCCATTTGAACGATGTTTTTTGTTATTGGCAGTTTATAACTGGTCAGTGACCAAGTGCATACATGAGCTCTTTTCTTAATGCCAAGATGCTACACAGGAGTTATGCTTACATCTCCCTCTGAATGGAGTCCTGGAGACTAAACAATGTTCCAGATCAATAAAGTGAACATTAGCTGGAGATCACACTTCCTTGAGTTCACTTCATATCCTCCTCCACATAACAAATGCCTGCTGCCCCTACTCATAACCAAAGTACATTTCTTTTCAACTTCTGTTTCATCCTGTCCTTCTGCACACTTCAAATAGCTACTGTTCCCAACAAGAAAATCGGTGCCAAGATTGATCATAACGATCAATAGGCCCATCTTCTTTGTTTAAAGCCTTAAAAATTCCCTGCAATATGTTGCCACCATCCCTGGGTTCTGCAGCTCCTTGTCTTTAACTCCGACGCCACAATCTTGATGTCTACAGGAATCTGCACACTGTGGCTTCTCTAATGCACACACCATTATAAAGCGTTTCCCCATCTCCTCACGTATTCTCTCATTTCCAGAATCCTTTCCCAATAGTGAAGAATGAAAACTTCCATCCTAGCAACAGCCAGAAAAAGAGAATGGTAGGGAGGTTAGTGGTAAAACTCCATTCCACGAGACATCTTTGACTCTGCCTGGGCATTTTGCTAAAAATCGTATCAACTCTCACATTGAAGGAGCCATATTTGTTCTGCAGAAATAATCTAATCTTGTAAGCGTTAGAACGAGATTATTCAGCAGGGAGGGGGAGTGCAAAGGTTTGTCTTTCTTGGCCCTGAGAACCAGTGAGGCTAAACGCTGAAGGAAAATGAGATGGGCTGTTACTAGTAGTCCATCCCATGCTACCTGTCTGTCTCTGTTCTCTACAACTATACTTGTAAAACGAATCACATGTTCATCTTTCAATGATAATTTATTTGTATCTCTGTGAAGTTAGTAACATTATCTTCTTCAGTCTTTAATTATTTTCTACCATATATTACTTGTACACTTAAAATATTTACTCATTGTCATTCACTTATTTAAAACAACATTAAACGAATTATCAGGTAAGAATAAGATGGCTCTAACCTTTATTCAATATGGTTACTTATTTATCTTAACTGGAACTGCTAGACTCTATCATTTTTTAAAATGAGAGAAGTTTGATAGAATACTGGCCCTGCTTTAAAATCACATTAAATAAGAACCTAAGAGAATTAATAGATTTTTGGCAGTTGAGTTGGAACAAGTGACTGTTTTCTGACTGTAACAAAAGTGGCAGGCCTGTGCATGGGCCCATGTGTATTGACTCACTTTGAAATAAAATCGATAAGCCACAACCATAGGTCAAAATGGCTGTGATAATCGCTGCACGAAAGCTAGTCAATTGACTTTCAATGTTGGAGATGATTTTAATGCATGTATTTTTAGGTTTTATGCTCCTGTTTAATGTAGTCTAGATGATTTTTTTAAAAAAATGTTAGTTCTGTCTACATATATAAACAGTGACTGTAGGTAGGCAACAGAAATGGGTATTACTGTGCATATAAAATTATTCATGAAGTCTATATGCCAACATTATTTCATGACAGTAACTCTGACTATTTTAAAAATAGGGCACACATCATAAACCAGGGCTGCAGGAACACTATGTAACTTCCATGTATATGTTTGGTTGAGTACTTTTGAATCACTTAAAACAAAAACAAAACAGAAAAAACACATGATTCTCACTAGTAACAAAGCTAGATTCAAAATCAACGAAAGGCTTTAAAAGTCATTCATATTATACAGAATGTATGGAAGGAATATTGAAATTGTTGGGATCAGGTTAACAAATGTGCTATTGGGTTGAATTACTTTACTCTTTGAATTGTTTATTTTTATTTATAGACTTGTTAATGTAATTTTTACTTCTTTTTATTATTATCATTGCAAATTTTAAAGTATTAAATCTTTTTAACAATCTTAAAGGATCATTTCAATAGTCAATAATATGAAAAATATTGATTATGTAATATTTGAAGTCTTTCTGCCCATGTTTGTTATTCTTCGTTGTTATGTCAACCATTTCCATCACTTTTTAGTTGTTTATTGAAAAGATACTACATGGCAGGCATTATCTAAGATTGTGAAATGCAATTATGAACAAAATAGGAAATCTTCATGTATGTAACAGAAAAAATAAGAATAATAAAATAACAACGGTAATGTAACTTAAAATAATTTTTTAAATCTTACCCAGTGCAGAAAAATAAGAATGGATGAACTTCTAAAGAAATTGAGTACATCTATAAACAAGATTTTCACATATTATCTCTTTAAGGAAGTTGGGCAAACGCAGTTAGTTGCAGCCTAAGTCATTCCAAAAGACTAAAGGTATTTAGTCTTCTATTCATCCCTAACTATGACACCATAATATTGAAAGAAATGGAAAAGGATAAGCAAGACAATCAAACAAAACTTCTGAATTTTGGGGTTTCTTAAACATAGAGTCATGAACTACTGTGCAGATGTCTTGTAAATTCTCATAAACTCAATAATTAAGCTGACAGTTATAAAGTCATAAATTTACTCTAAGTTACTATTTTTTGCAATATAAATATTTTCACAGCTACCAAAACACCATGTAATTTAAGACATAAATGATGAAGAGGAGCCAGCATTAACAGACCAATTGTTACAAATGTAGAAAGAGGCAACTTCCACATAGAAAAGAGTTCATCTCAAGGTCTTCTGGCTGGAATGGAAGATGTCTAGTGCTTGAAAGTGCAAGTGAAGATAGAGGAAAATGAGATCAGGTCGCCTAAAGGAATGTGGGCTTTGTGAGTATGAAGTGCCAAGTTTATTCTACGATTACTGGAGCCATTGGATGTTCTCACCTAGGGAGATGTGTCCTCTGATGGCATTTTAAGGAAGCCACAATAGTTAACAGAAGGTGAAGAAGCAAAAGTAAAAAAAAAAAGTGATCCATTTATTAGTGTTTGTAAAGGCCTGGACAATGGATAATGGTAGGATTAGTTTGATAGCAATGGAAAAGAGAAGACTCAAACTGATTTGAAATATATTTTCTGGGCCTTCACTTTATGCTGAATTGGATATATGAGTCAAAGAAAGAAGAATACAGTATTGCTCTTTCATTCTTTAGTTGAAATTGTAATATAATTGAGGTAAATGTTAGATATATGAAGAATATATTAAGTATTTGTCCAAAATATACATGATCAGTATGAAAGAAATAAAAGACCTGCTTAAACATTTTCATATACAAAAAGGATACTATTAAGTACTTACTCTAATTCAATTTAAAATGTATGAGATACAACAACCACTACCCAGAAGGTACTCTTGAATTTGAGAAATTATTCTCTTGAAGTATGTTGAGTGTCCTAAAAGAAGTGTGTACAAGAACTTATATGTATCTAACATAAATTGTCTATTTCTGAATACCATTCATTCACTGAATAAACTATGAGTAATCTAATAGTAAATTATGTTTCTTTTACTTTGTTACTCCCAGAGTCCAAAGAAACTGCAAAATATACAATAAAATATAAAATACTCATTGAAGTTAGATGTACATACTTAACCAATGTGCTTTACCTAGAAAGGCAGAGAAGCAATATCTGAATACACACGTCTTTTAAAAGGTTTCTTTTCTTTCCTATGGCAAATCCCATAATAAACATCTGAAGATGAAGAGCTTTTTCTCATACTATCATAAAACAGGAGGAGCCTACCAACACAATTCCTCCACCTGTTGAGCAGAACATGAGCAAGGAACAGTGACTAAATAAAGAAGTAGAAGTTTTGATGACTGGATAAAAGAATATATAATTAATTAAGCTTTTCTGCATATAAATTAAAATACTTAAGGCTTTCCTTGAATGGGTTTAATGTAAAGCCTTTCTTGACCATGCCTTTGCATCCCACAGAGACCAGAATAACCAGCACAGCTGTCCTTCAAAACAAGAATGTAGCCAAGTATGCAAATGCACTCTTCTGTTGAGAGAGGACAAGCAAGTGACCTGAACTTCTGGCCAACTGGCAATTGACATGCTGGCTGGTTCACTGATTTTATTTTCCTTATTTTGCTAGTAGGAGAGATAAGAATTTTCTTGGAATTCAGCAACACACAAACATACATACCCAATACACATAAATACTGGATATATAGATACAGATGCACACACATACATGCAAATAATATGACATACTAGATATGCACATATGTGTACCCACTTCTGTACATTGTGTGTGTGTGTGTGTGTGTGTGTGTGTGTGTGTGTGTGTGTGTGTGGTGTAAAATATCACATGGGTAAGGAGGATGACTTGATATTAATTTTGGTAAAAGAAAGACTTGAAGTCCATCAGCTCTGCCCTCAACACCACAGTCTACAGTTTTCATTACACTTGGCCAGAGGGGGAAGCAAGGATGAATTGTCAATCCAAGAAAGGAAATTAAAACATTTGAAAAATAAAAAAATCTTCATATTTTAGTGTGACACTCAGGTAATTTTCCTCCAATCTTATACAACTGCTTTAGTCCTAAGCAGTAAATGAACAAAGCATACTCCCAGAAAAAATGATAACCTTCCTGATTTTCCAGTACTCCACTACCTTTTAAGAGTGATGTCATTTGTCATGGTTGTAAATTCACAGTTTTATTACATGCCATATGCCTTTCCTTTATCTTAACATTTAAACTCACCCCTTCATACAGTATACGAGAGACATTTTAGAGATGTACTTTGCAAGACTTTTAGACAAGCTGCAATGCCTAAAGCACTGAACTCCATTTGGTAGATATATAATGGGCTATTTTAATTTCTATCCTCAAGCACCTCACCCAAAGATTCAAAATGCCACAGGGATTAATCTATTTCTGAAATGTACTTTTCAAACAGACCCATTTAAGAATACCGCTGATGCATAAATGGAAGGGCTTTTGTTGGGTCTGTCATTATATGGCATAAAGTTGGTTTTTTTTTTTTTTTTTTTTACCAAACTGTCTCTGAAAAAGTCAACATTCTCCATTCAACATTCCTGTAGCTCACTATTTTAAAAAATCACCATTTAAAGAAAACATCAACTACTTACTATAAAAAAGCATATAGCAACAATAAAACATGAGCCTAAGGGCATTGGGCTAGTTATAGCTCACAGAACTAGAAGGTAGAAGATTGTCTTCATTGGTATGATAACTTTGGAATTTTAGCTTTTCCAGGGAATTTTCTCATCTTTTTCTCTTCTCTTTTTATTCATTTCTTGTTCCATCCCTCCATATCCAGCGTGGACAGTTTGGTAGTGAAATAAATATGTATCTGATCATGATAAGTGCAATGGAGAAAATATAGCAGAAACAGAGACCTTGGAAGTATGGAGGATTGATTGCTATTTCACTCTGGGTGATCAAGGAAATCTTAACATATTGAGAAAGTGACAATTGAGCAGATCTGAGGGAGTCAAAGTGTTATCAGTAAAAATTAATCCTTGAAGCAAGAGGCTTCGTGTGTTCCAGACACTTAGTGAGGTGAGCAAAGTGTATGAGCAGATGATTAAAAAAAAAAGTAAATGGATATGGAATCATAGGGTATAAAATCATGAGTAGTAACGTAGGTGTGTCCTACTCTGATTTAAAATCCATAGAAGGATTTGGAAAAGAAGAGGACATAGTTTTAAGGATATTAGTCTGATGTCTTCACTTTCTTATATCATCCAGTACAGAAGGAGGGTAAACATTACATAGAGTGAGGATGATCCAGGCAAAGCTGGCAGCAGCCAAGATGATGAGAATTAATAGGACTGTGCTTTTAAGGCATATTTTTAATTAATAGGCTCTATTTTTCATTAACTTTTATATTCAGAAAGTTGAGCAAAAAAGTGCAAGTAGATCCCATTTACCCTCTGTCCACACACTGACAATTTCCTTTACTGGAAATCTTACATTTGTGTTCTAGAATTGCTTCAAATAATTAAGCATTATTAATAATTTATTATTTTAAAAGATCATAAAATATATACCAGTCAAGGAACACAATGCCTATAATCCCAGCATGTGGGAGACTGAAGAAGAAGGCTAGGCTGGAGAGAGATATGACATTCTTCACCTTATGGAAAAGCAAACAAGTAAATGTCATGTTTTCAATTTGGTTTAAATTCTCATGGGTATTACAAACATATAGTGTCATATACACTATTACAATGTATGCTAGCTTGACTGACTTAATACCCCTATATTCCATCAACTTGTCCACCACACCACACCCCCCCCACTGTTGTAGCAAACAGTAGTATTTTATTTGTCCTTACTGTTTTGCCTTTTCCAGAGAACATATAGTTGAAATCCCACAGTGTGAAAACTTTCCAGACTGGCATTCTTCACTTGGATTTCCTGTAGAATGGGCACAGGGTAGTCTGTGCTCCTGGGTCTCTGTTCCTTGTAGACTATGATTCTCTTTATTCAACTGTCTTTCTCATTTTAAAATAGGAGCTTCTCTTATGATCGTGGTTCTTTATGACTCCAAGAAGAATTACTATGTTTCAGTTTGCTTATGAGAGTGTGAGTGACAGCTTCTAAGCTCTGTATATCAGACTAAAAGTAAAATGAGTCTTGGATATTCGTTCCTTTTTTTGCATTTTTTTTAACTTCCTGTTTTTTTCAAGGAATATAAAAAGAGAAGGGCATAATGCTACAGAGCTAAAATCTCAGCCTATAAGAGCATTATAAGTTCCAGGCCAGACAAAGCAACATAGTCTGACTGTATCTCTAAAGACTGATACTATGAATGCAAAAACTGTTGAGTATAAAGGCTCTATTGTAAAATAAAATTGATACATTAGTTCAAACATTGTAAATTACTTTTATGTTCTTATTTGATGACTTTTGTACATTGGTATAAAATACCTATACAAGTTATACCACTGTTGTCAGAAGTAGACCACAGCAAAGTATAAAGAGAAACTTCTTTGAAGAGGAAAGAAGGATGGCCAATAGACACATGAGGAAATGCTCAACCTCTCAAGCCATAAAAGAAATGAGAATCAAAACAACATTGAGATTCCACCTCACCCCAGTTAGAATGGCTATAATCAAGAACTCTAATATCAACAGATGCTGGAGGGGATGTGGCCTACTGCATTGTTGGTGGGAATGTAAACTTGTTCAGCCACTTTGGAACGCAGTATGGACACATAACCTTGCTCATGTAACTGTCACCCTTCTGTACAGTATTTTCATAATAAAAATCTTATTTAAAAAAGAAGCACCAAAACTTTTTTAAAAAATGATAGTTTGAATCTGGGTTCAGTGGTGTGTCCTTGTGATTTCAACTACTAAGGAAGCAGAGACTGGAAGATCAAAATGTGAGGATCAGAGTGTGAGGACAACCAGGCGAAATATTAGAGTCACTTTACCTCAGTCACTAAGCCTGGTATAGTAGTGCACACCTGCCATGCCAACTATTACAGAGGCATTAAATAAGAAAGTCATGAGCTAAGGTCACCTCAGGCAAAATAATATGAAATTCTTCCTGAAAAGTAAATGAAATAGTGATATAGCTCCTGTCTAGAAATGCATATCTCTGTGTCCCTGAGTTCAAACTCAAGTACCGTGTGTGTGTGTGTGTGTGTGTGTGTGTGTGTGTGTGTGTGTGTGTGTGTGTGTGTGTGTGTGTGTGTGTGTGTGTGTTCGATAAATTGCAGGATCTTCAACATCATAAGATAGAGTGTCAGGAATAATGCTGTCCCTATACTGGAAACAATTTAATCAGAAATATTATAGCAAATAACACTGATAGCCTAACATGTGTGGCTTTATAGACTAAATATCAGCAAAATTCAGCATAGCTCCCATACACAAATCTGCTGCATCTGTCAAAATGTATGGGGGGGTTGGGGGGAGGGGGAAACAGTCAATGTATATTCTACAATTCAATGCATGCTCTACAAAAATGAAGAAAATTAATGGGAGGGTTAGGGTGGGAGGGATGAGTGAGAATGTTAAACAGATTCACGCTGGGCAATAACCGTAGTATTCATTTACTGTTTTGTTGAATGGCAACTCCTTAAAGTATTTTTAAAGAATAATAAAGATATAAAAATGTTTCAGAAGAGCTAGAATTGTAACACACAGCTCTTGCCTCAACTGCTTCTACCTGACTCTAACTGAATTACTATTCCAGTCCATGTGCAGAACAGTAGTTTGGATATAAAATTTAGAACGTCTAGAGATTAAGTACTTAGCTTTTCATTCTCTAGAAAGATAAAACCCGCTGAATAGTCAGTTTTTGCTTCCTGCCATAAACCACAAGAAAGATAAAACTTCAAGCAAAACATATTTAAAGTAATTGCCATACCCATAATGCTAATAACAGAAATAATATTGATATAAGGTGAACAATGAAATTCCAAATAGATCACTTAAAATGAATTTTCTTCTTTATATGCTTTAAATGTTCCCAAGCTCAGAGTAGACACTATATCCAGGTACATGTCAAATTTGAGTTCTCTTATTTTGTACTTAGTAGCTCATGCCAAAGCTTATCCTTGTGAAACATGCTACATAGTATTTCTGGAAGCAAACATGATTTTATTTATATATGAGAAGTTCTAACTTCTAATTTTTGCATCCTTACCTTTTGTCATTATTTTCTAGGTTTGGCTACTTTGTGACTCATATCATTTAAATACCTAAAGACCCTGATTTGAGCATGAGAACAAATTTGAGAACTGAGGCTGACAACATCATTCCTTCCTGGAGTAATTGCTTAGTAAATGCAAGGTAATGAGTTCATATCTCAGCACCACCAAAACTGGCATGAACACTTTGCTAACTGCAATTTGTTTTACATACCTCTGATTTGGTAGATCTGACTTAGAGTCCAGATATTGGTGCATTTCTGAAAATCTGGGGTTAACGCACTTTTTTTTTTTTTGGTCGGTCATGAGTCTTGAACTCTGGGCTTGGGCGCTGTCCTGGTGCTCTTCAGCTCAAGGTGAGCGTTCTACCGCATGAGCTACAGTGCCACTTCCTAACGCACTTTTTCTCTGTAAAGGCTGATGGGTTTTTTTCAGAAAGATGAAGAAAAACTTCCTTTTAGGAGTGACATTGTCAAAAAAATGAACTCTTTACCTGACTTATGTAACTGTAACCCCCATGTACATCAACTTTATATCAATAAAAACTTTAAAAATTCTAAAAAAAAGAAAAACTTCCTTTTAATCAAGAATTTTCTCAACTCATATACTTTATATGAATTCTCTTCTGTACTTTTTTCGATAATTTTTTATTTAAATTTAAATTTTATTGTCAAGATGTTGTATAGAGGAGATACAGTTACATAAGTAGGGTGATGTGTACATTTATAGTCAAACTTGGTACCCTCTCTCATTTTCTCCCCCTTTTCCTTCCCCCCAAACCTCCCTATTTTATACAGATCATTTCTAACATATTGTCTTATGAGTATCACTGTTCTATTGGTTCCTTCTTTGTCCTTTGTCTAACTATTTTTGTCCTCCTTCCCTTCTTTAATTCAGATAAACATATATACAATAGTAACCAAATCAAATACAGTGACAGCAGGTGACAAAAAATGGGGGGGGGGGGAACAAAAAGAAAAAGAAATCACATACTACATTAAAAACAACCATGTCTTGGAGTTCATTTCACTTAGCCTCATCTTATATGGTCAAATGTACAAAGCTATTGAGCTATT